>NW_024429182.1:51999695-52599695 GCF_017639785.1 Mesocricetus auratus | reverse complement strand
GTGAAATGTAAGGAAACTGAAGTATCGTTGGGGCTAAATAACTTGCTCCAGTCACAAAGTCAGTAAATGGCTGAGCTGATGGGTGAGACACAGGTAGCCCTTGTTTATCACACTGGGCACCTGACGCTATTACACACTCTAAGCCACTCGAGCTGCCATGTCTTTAGTCTCAGTGCTTGGGAGGTGGAGGCAGGAGGGTCAAGAGTTTGAGTCTAGCCTGAGCTACATGAGATCCAGTCCCCCAACAAGATTCCCTTGCCTAATTCTCAGAGTGCCTTGGGAGCTAGAAGCTGAAGTTATGCTCTGTTGTGAGGATGGGTGCAGGAATGAGAGAGAGAACCCAGCCATTTGGGCTCAAACCTCGGTTTCTACTTGCTGGCTGTGGGTCTATGGTCAACAGTTATCCTGTCTGGAGATGGAGATACGATTGTGCCTGCTGTATGAGCAACTCCATAAAGTAGTTGGAACTCTATAAAGACAGTTCACATTTGGTAAGAATTATCTCTGATGGGGAAACAGAGGAAAAGAGACATTTTGTGACCTGCCCAAAGTCACAGAGTTTCTGGTTACCCAATTGTGTTCCTTGTGGCTTCCCAAAGCCAGTATCTGCGCTGAGAGGAGACAGAAGTACAGCCTCTGTCCCCTGTAAGCCCCTCAGCTCAGCTCATCCCTGACCTCTGCTCTTATTTCTCAGAAATTCCACCTCGTGCCAAGCATCAATGCTGTAAGTGGCAGCCAGGACCTGCAGTGGATGGTGCAGCCTCATTTCCTGGGACCCAGTGGCTATCCCCGACCTCTGACCTATCCCCAGTACAGTCCCCCTCAGCCCCGGCCAGGAGTCATACGAGCCCTAGGGCCACCTCCAGGGGTGCGTCGCAGGCCCTGTGAGCAGGTAAGGAAGAGAGGTGTTGCACTTTCGATAACCCTTAGGGGTTCTAGGAGGCAGGGGACAGGATCGTGCTATGAAAGAACTTCCATTGCCCATAGGAGTCCCCGGGAGGCTAAGAAAGAGGCAAAAGGTCGGTCACTTGTGAGTCAAGGGAAGCTTCCTGGAGAAGGCTGCATGTTAACCTAAATCACAGATAGGATTTGTGTATGGAAAGCTGAAAGAATTAGAGGAACAAGAATGAGGTGGGGAGGACAGAATGTAAAGTGGGTATGTGGAAACCAGGGAGATCTCCATTGTGTGGCATGCCTGGGGTGGGCGGGCTTACGCTGTCTATGTACCTCGGGGTGGTACCAGAGTGCATGGTTGACATTCTCTGAATCTCAGTTTCTAGCTTATTTTATTGTTATTAGGGTTTTTTTTTTCAATACAGGGTTTCTCTGTATAGCTTTGTAGACCAGGCTGGCCTTGAACTCACAGAGATTCACCTGTCTCTTCCTCCTGAGTGCTGGGACTAAAAGCATGTGCCACCACTGCCTGGCTTCTTTATTTCTTTTAATGCTCACAAAAAAAGTGAATGGGAAGCCAGGTGGTGGTGGCATATGCCTTTAGTCCCAGACGTGGGAGGCAGAGGCAGGCGGATCTCTGAGTTCTGGGCCACCCATATCTACAGAGCGAGTTCCAGGACAGCCAGGGTTACACTGAGACATCCTGTCTCAAAAAACAAACAAAAAGTGAATGGGAAATATATTCCAATTGTGCATCTCCCAGCAGAGGAAGCGAAGGCACAGAGAGACAGTCATTGTTCAGGTCCATACAATGAGACAGGACTGGCCTTAGCTCAGCTCCCAAAGTCAGACCCTAACGAGCCACACTGTCTCTAGGGGAACTCATAGAAGATTCCAGACAAAGTGAGCTGAGAACTTTTGCCAACCTGAAGTCTGTTCTTAAATGAATGATGGTATGTTTTTATTTGAGCAAGGGTATTGCTGTCTAACTCAGGCTAGCCTTGAATTTGAGATCCTCCTGCCTCAGCTCGCCAAGAGCTAGGATTAGGTGTCTACACTAGGTACCTGACTAAGGTGAAGGATCTCTAAGGTCTAAGTGCGCCCTGGAGCACTGTGAATGTGCAGTGGGGTGAGGTCTCCCCACTAAAAAGCTGGCTTTGCTGGGCATGAAGGTCCATGCCTGTAACCTCAGTATTTAGGAAGTGGAGACAGGAGGAACAATTCAAGTCCAGTCTCAGAAACATGGGAAGTTTAAGGTCAGCCTGGGATACATAAACCCTGTCTCAAATAACCAAACAACAAAATAAAACTGAACTTAAATTTTGCCTGGGAAAATAATATGTTGTGAGAAATAAACCTGGAAGCCAGGTGGTGGTGGTGGTGCATGTCTTTAATCCCAGCACTTGGGAGGCAGAGGCAGGCGGATCTCTATGAGTTCCAGGCCAGCCTGGTCTACAAGAGCTAGTTACAGGAGAGGCTCCAAAGCTACACAGAGAAACCCTGTCTCAAAATACCAAAATAAATAAACAAATAAACAAACCTGAACCTGACAGGGGTCGGTAACTTGTGGCAAAGAGCATGCCCTGGACTCAATCCCCAGTGTATACACATGTTCCCAGGTGAACACAGACACAGATCTTTGCCATCGTGGCTGGGTAGAGGATGAAGAGGGAGGGCAACACCTTGGGAGATATGTGAGACTGACCAGAGAATAGCCAACAGCAGGCTTTCCAGCAATAGACTAGCTGCCTCTGTGATCAGCTGGGATATGAGCCAAGGGTAGACCCCTCTGCACTTCCTGTAGCCCTGCCCTGAATGTAACCTTTAGATCATGGGTGCTGCTGGGTTGGAACTGTGAACTGTGGGTAGGCTCCTCCTGGGGCAGATGGTTCCATCAGGTGGTCTTTCACTAAGTGTCAATCGAGTGACTATTAAATCCTGCTCTGGACTAACTATTCTCTTCCCTAATCTTCAGGTCTTACATGAGAGTATGTTGAGGTCTAGAAAGATGACTCAGCGGTTAGCACTGGCTTCTCTCTGTAGAGGATCAAGGTTCCATTCCCAGCACCCATATGGAAACTCACTGTTCATAATTCCCTCCAAAGTTTCTGACGCCCTCTTCTGGTCTCCACCAGCACTGCATGCTCATGGTGCTCATACATACACACAGGCAAAACACTCATACACATAAAGTTTTGTAATTTTGTCTTTGGTTTTTGAGACAGGATTTCTCTGTGTAACAGTCCTGGCTGTCCTGGAACTCCATTTGTAGACCACGCTGGCCTTAAACTAATTTCTTAATATTTTTTTGTCGTCGTTGTTGTTTGTTTATCAAAATAGGTTTCTCTGTGTAACTTTGGTGCCTGTCCTGGCACTTGCTCTGTAGACCAGACTGGCCTGAACTCAGAGATCCACCTGCTTCTGTCTCCTGAGTGCTGGGGTTAAAAGTGTAAAATACCACTGCCCGGTTTAATTTTTTTAATATTAGAAAAAAAAATCTATGTAGGGAGTATTGACGCTATGGCTACCAAGCCTAATCTGAGTTCAGTCCCTGAAATCCACATAGTGAAGGGGTCGACTGACCTCCTAAGTTGTCCTCTGACCTCCCCAGTGCTATGGCACACTTGTGTTCACATACATACATACATACATACATACATACATGTGATGTTTGAAGACTTTAGCTGTGCATGGTGGCACACACCTTTATTTCCAGCACTCAGAAGGCAGAGGCAGGTAGATCTTTGTGAGTTCAAGGATAGCCAGGGATTTTACACAGAGAAGTCTTGTTTTGGGGGGGGGGGCGGGACTAAAAAAAGACTATGTAGGAAGACAGGTGATGGTTCAGTCAGTCAAGTGACTATCACATGAGGATCAGAGTTTGGATCCTTAGCACCCACAAGGCCAAGAGTAGCTTTTGTAACTCCATCATGGGGAGGGGAGCAGGCTGAGACAGATGATCCCCACAGATCACTGGCCAGCAAGTCTAGCCAAATGGCTAGGTTCCAGATTCAGTGAGAGACATTACCTTAAAAAAAAAAAGGTGGAGAATTAGGAAGACATCCAATATCAACTTCTAGCCACCACACACAAACATATACAAAGAACTGACAGGGAGAGGCAGGCGGATCTCTGAGAATAGTCTAGTCTATAGAGAGAGTTCCAGAATAGCCATGGCTACACAGAGAAACCCTGTCTCAAAAAACAAAACAAAACAACAACAAAAAAAATCTGTGTAGGGAAGCTAGAAGTGATGATACAAGTCTGTAATCCTTGTATTTTGGAGGCGGAGTTTGAGGTCAGCCTTGGCTATATGTTGAGTTTAAGGCCAGTCTGGGATACATGAGTCCTTGTCTCTTTTTAAAAAACAAAACAAGCCGGGCGTTGGTGGCACACGCCTTTAATCCCAGCACTCGGGAGGCAAAGGCAGGCAGATCTCTGTGAGTTCGAGACCAGCCTGGTCTACAGAGTGAGTTCCAGGACAGCCTCCAAAAGCCACAGAGAAACCCTGTCTCAAAAAACCAAAAAACAAAACAAGCCAGGTGTGGTGGGACACATCTTTACTCCCAACACCTGGGAGGCAGAAGCAGGTGGATCTTTGTGAGTTCCAGGCCAGCCTGGCCTACAGAGCAAGTTCTAGGCCAGCCAGGGCTACACAGTGAGATCTGATCTAAAATACAAAAACTATAAAAAGCAAAAAGAATCTATTTAAGGGCTAGGGCATAATTCAGTGGTAGAGCATTTGCCTAGCTAGGATGTACCAGGCAGTGGGTTTGATCCCTAGTACTGAGCAAAAGAAAAATCCTATGAAGTACTTTGCTGGCACAGTAGATTTCCAATAGCTTTTGACACTCATGAGTACCTCCTATGATTCATAGCTCCTTGGAGAAGGAAGAAATTCCATCTTCCACAGATGAGAAGGCTGAAGGTCCTATAAAAAGATAATCGTGTCTCGTAGACTCAGGAGGGAAGGCTACTTATGCCTGGGAAATAAGGCTTTCAACATCTTAGTTGAGTCCTAAGCTGAGGAAGGATAGGGGAAGGAAGGTCAAAGTTTATGGAGTGGGAAAGCATTACAGGAAAGAAACCAGCAAGCAGTAAAGGAAGGTTTGAGCTGGAAATTTTACCCATCAGGTGAGGAGCGCCTGGTACAGAGAAGCAGTGTGTAACAGTGGTACCTAAACTGCAGGCTGAAGCAAAGGCCCCCGGTTGGATGGCAAGCTCAGGGCTTCTTCTCTTTCAACCCAGATCAGCCCCGAGGAGGAAGAGCGCCGCAGAGTGAGGCGGGAAAGGAACAAGTTAGCAGCCGCTAAGTGCAGAAACCGGAGAAAGGAACTGACAGACTTCCTGCAGGCGGTGAGCATCAGCTGGTACAGGGAGTTCCCAAGCCCTGGGCCCACCAAGCCCAAGAGGGACCTTGGTTCTCAGGAGCACAAGAAACCCAATAAATTACTCCTCTACATCCCACCCTCCTCCCTGCCTGGGGGGAAGTCCTGGGAAAAGGATAAGGAAACATGGATTAAAAATTATTTGCCACAGGGGTGGTGGTGGCGCACACCTTTGATCCCAGTACTCAGGAGGCAGAGGCAGGCGGATCTCTGTGCTTCGAGACCAGCCTGGTCTACAGAGAGAGTTCCTGGCTAGCCTGGGCAGTTACACAGAGAAACCTGTCTCCAAAATCAAAATAAAAAAATTGTCTTGGGTCTTAAAGCAGAGATGTTGATAGGCAAGTCTAAGACACCCTGATGGGAGTCATGACCATTTTCTCCCAGGGTCTCATGAGAATTGCAGTCCAGACTTGCTGGGGACTCCAGGCACAAACCCCACACTCCAGCTTGAGGCTTGGAGATCTTTAGCCCTCTTAAATTTCTCCTAATCCTCTAAAGGAGACCGACAAATTGGAGGATGAGAAATCGAGCCTGCAGCGAGAGATTGAAGAGCTGCAGAAACAGAAGGAGCGCCTTGAGCTGGTGTTGGAAGCCCATCGCCCCATCTGCAAAATCCCAGAAGGAGATAAGGACACAGGTGGCACCAGCAGCGCAGGTGGCAGCAGTCCAGCAGCCCCCTGCCGCCCAGTACCTTGTATCTCCCTTTCTCCAGGGCCTGTACTTGAACCTGAAGCCCTGCACACCCCCACGCTCATGACCACACCATCTCTGACTCCCTTTACTCCCAGTCTGGTTTTCACCTACCCTAGCACACCAGAGCCTTGTTCCTCAGCACATCGAAAGAGTAGCAGCAGCAGCGGCGACCCATCCTCCGACCCCCTGGGTTCTCCCACACTCCTGGCTTTGTGAGACTCCCAGACACACCCCTTGCTGGTGCTACTCCTAGCCTCCTTTCTCCCATTGATCCAGCAGGCCTGGACCAAATCCATGCCCCAAACCAGCAGATCCTTTATCACTCAGAACAAACATATTATGCTTTGATGTAGAGCCAGCTTGGGGGTCCCCAAAGCTGTTCATTGTTTCTCTAGAGCTGGCCTATCATAATTTGCACAAAATCAGAGACAAAATATGTCCCCTTTAGGCCAGAGAAATCCTGGCAGCCCAGTCTTTGTAGATTCCCCAATGATCCTTTGGATCCCTCTCTTCCTTGCAGACCACTCTCAGTCACTCCTTGATGCGATCCAGCCGGCCCTACACCCGGACAGGTGTCCTTTTACTAGTCTAGAACACTAACTCACACAGCTCCACTGCCAGCAGCAACAGGGCATCCTGCAGGCTCCTCCTGAACGGTACAGCTCAGGAGGCACTGGTGGCTTCTGTGATGAGCTGAGCTGCACTCCTAGCTTTGAGAAGCCTCTGCTTCCAGGGTATCCAAGCCTCCACACCAAGGGCAGCTGCTATTTATTTTCCTAAAGAGACTATTTTTATACAGACCTTCCAAAACGGAATAAAGGCTTGAAGCTCTAGTCTGAGTTGCCCTGTTGGATCCGGAAGCTAAAGGAAACTGTTTGGAACAGGAGCTCTAGGGTCCAGTCTCAGCTGTGACCTTGAAGAAAACTACCATATATTTTTGGACTTCGATATTCTCATCTGAAGAATGGGGCTACCTCTGTTCTGCCTCATCTCCTGTACTTCGAGAACTGAGAATGCTCTGGGGTGCAAGATTACCAGTTTTTCCCCATGGGGACCCACGCTGCTCCTGTCTTAAAGACTGGGGGCAGGGAAGGACCGTGTTATATATACCCTTCCACCTTCCGAACAGGCAGCAAGTGGACTTTAGGCCCCCAACACCTGCTTCCTGCCCCATTGTTTCGGACAGGAAGGAGCCTGGAAGCGAGCTGGAGCCACTTCAGGGGCCGGGTTTCGGCCCGTCTTAGCGCCCATCGGGGGAGTCAGTGGTCTACCACTGTCTTTAATCCCACCCAAACTCCGGGTAATGAGGAGTCAGCCCTTAGTTCTGCAGTCCCTCCGGATGGGAACTGCACCACGTCTTTGGGTTTCCGCCCTCTTCCCAACCACGGCGTTCCAGACACAGGCTGGCCAGGCTTCGGGCTCTGCTTCCTTCCCAGTTTATTAGTCCCCACCCAACCACCCAGCAAGTCCCTCCACTTCAGCCTCCATTCCCCTACTGCCCTGCCAGCAAGAGCAAGGGGCCCTCCTCAGCGTCAGGGCTTTTTCAGTCCGTGCCAGGGCCCTGGTGCTCAGCAGAAGCAGCTACCAGGTCGGCAGGTCCACAGCAGTCTCCGCTCTCAGGGAGCAATTCAGGCAGGCGTTGGCGTGGGAAATGCGGCGCCCTCAGTCATCGGGGGAGCAGGCTAGGGGCAACTGATCTGGGCTGCCCACACTGCCAGTGCTGGAACTTCCATCGCCTAAGTCGCGGGGCCCGCACGGGGGCAGGGCGAGCTCGGGTGTGGGCCCGGCGCCTGAGCCCACTGCGCCGCCAGAGCCACCGCGGGGGCCCCACTCTTCGCCCAGTGCCAGGCAAAGCTCCTTAAGCGCCAGGTTTTCCCGCAGCAGCTCCTCCTGGCGGCCTTCCAGCTCGGCTAGCTTCTGCCAACAGCCACCCAGGTCCTCGCGCACCGCCCGGGATGCTTGGGTCCCGAAGAGCTGCCACTGGCGCGCTGCACGCCGTCCCCGCTGACGCTCCGAGTCCAGGAAGCAGCAGAGGTCGCGCAGCTCCCGGTTCTCCGCCTGCAGGCGCCGGTTAAGCTGTTTGAGCTCACGGATCTCTCCCAGGTGACCCTGCAGCTGCCGATTCACCTCCTGCATCAGGCGGCCGCGCTGCACCAGCGCTGCCAGGCGCGCCGCCTCCTCCCGCCGCAGGCGCCGCACCAGCTCCTCCTTACCCAGCGCCGCCATCTCCTCGTCCGTCAGCTCCTCCAGGCCGCCTGCTTCGGCCTCCATGGCTGATCAGGCAGCTGCAGCATCGCCCGCCCGCCGCCGAGGCTCGGGAGCCCTTCCTCGGGCCGGTTGCCGCTCAGGCTCCGACCCGGGCTCTGGCTCTGAGGATGGCAAGCTGTGGAGGAGTCAGCGTAGGAAGCAGCAGCCACCCCGGGGTGGGCACGAGGCAGGGCGCGCGCCGGGGCGGGGCCTCTTGATGTTGAAGAAGGGCAGCCAATCCGGGAAGTCTCTCGGGAAGGGGCGGAGCCCAAGCCTGAAGCGCCTCTTGTCTTTCCCACTCCGGACCTGGATGTCACGACTCTCTAACAGAAGGGACTTTCTGTGACCTTTCCTTCTATGGTCATCACAGCCGAACTTGAAGGCGTTGCGGGACTCCACGTCCCAGATCTCTTCGAGCACTTCTTAAGAACCGATCGACATTCAGGTGTCTGCCTTTGACTCCTGCCCACCACGCAACAGAACCTGAATTTTCCAAACTCTTCTTCCCTTTGCCAGACCTCTCAAATATGACTCCCAGCTACTTTGAATCCAGAGTCCAAAGGCCCTGGCTCCTTATCAACCAACCCTCCCTCCCTCTCTCCCTTCCAGGGAGCGTTTTTCTGCCTGCTGGATGGCCCACACAAAGGATTTGTTTGTTTAATAAACTTTTGTTGTGTGAAAGGCCTGTACAGAAATAAATTTGACCAGAATCCTGTTCTTGACCAAAAAGGTCAAATTGTGGCAAGAGAACAAAAAAGGGAGTGGGGAGCCGAGTGTGGAGGCTGGAGAGGTAGCTCAGCTGCTCCTGGAAAGGACCTGAGCTAAGAAGACAGCACTCACTCCTCCAGGGGAGGCTCACTGCCACCTTAACTCCAGGGAATCTGACACTTTCTTCCAGCCTCCATGGACACAGACACATACAATTTGAAATAAAGAATATTTTTTTGTGGGAGAGAGATGGGGAGGGCATCCAAGTTCACACCCGAGTGAGAGTATGTCTCAGTGATGAAGCGCTTGCCTAGCAAGTGCAAGGACCTGGTTCATTCCTGCACCAAAGAAGAAGGATGTGATGTAGAAATAGTCTCTGGCATCCCCAAAGTATTTCCCAAAGAGAAAATATCTGAGAGGCCCTAAAAGATACACAAGATTGCAAACAGAGAGTTCCAGGACAGATAGGGCTACATAGAGAGACCTTGTATAAAAAAAAGAGAAAAGGGATGGGAGAGAAAGCAGGAAGCATGGTAAAAGGCAGCGATGCCTCCAAGAGTCTAGCTGCATTAGGCATAACTGAGGATAGTTCTGAAGTTTTAGTACGTGTAGGCAAATGGAAAGCGGTAAAATGAGCAGGCTTTGAAGCTGGTGGCTCCAGTGCTTGAACTTGGAATACTGCAGCCAGCTTAAACCAGCCTGGCTTCAAGGGTGGGTTGAAGCCAAGTTCTTTTTCTTTTGTTTGTTATCATTTGTCGAGACAGGGTTTCTCTCTGTAGCCTTGGTTGTCCTAGAACTTGCTATGTAGACTAGGCTGACCTTGAACTCACAGAGATTCACCTGCCTCTGCGTCCTGAGTGCTAGGATTTAGGATGTGCGCCACCACTGCCCACCTAGAAGCCAAATTCTTCTCTTTATTTATATTTTATGTATGAGTGCTCTACCTGTACACCTGCAGGCCAGAAGAGGGCATCAGATCCTATTATAGATGACTGTAAGCCACCATATGGTTGCTGGGAATTGAACTCAGGATCTCTGTAAGAACAGTCAGTGCTATTAACCCTTGAGTCATCTCTCCAGTCCAGAAGTCAAATTCTTAAGGGCTTGCAATGCTAGACTGGAGCGTTTCCAAAGGCCTGTAAAGTTGTTTTTTTTTTTTTTTACGAGACAGGGTTTCTCTGTATTGTTTTGGAGGCTGTCGGTCCAGCCTGGCCTTGAACTCACAGAGATCCGCCTGCCTCCGCCTCCCGAGTGCTGGGATTAAAGGCATGCGCCACCACCATCCGGCGGCCTGTAAGGATTTTAAACGGGGAAATAACATTTTTTTAATGTTTTGTTGGGGCTAGAGAGATGGCTCATTGTTTTGTTTGACACAGAGTCTCAATACGGAAAGTGTCTGTGTAGACCAGGTTGGCCTCCAATTCACAGAGATTCTCTAGCCTCTGTGTAGGAATTACACCTAGGAAAAGACACGTTTTTAAAAGAATGTTAAAGGAAGTCGGTTGTGTTGGTATATGCCAGTAGACACAGCACCAGGAAGGGGGAGGCAGGAGCATCAGGAATTCAAGGTCACTCTCCCAATAGCAAGTTCAAGACCGGTCTGAGCCGTAGGAGATTTTGTCCCTCCCACCCTGAAAAGAAGCCTTCAACTGTGCTGTGTGGGATACTCTGGCTGCAGGGTGGTAGGGAGTCAGTGGGCAGGGAGGATGTCAATACTAGAGGCACCCAGCAGGCACACAAACACCTTTGAATGCTTGAAGACAGGAATTCGGAAGGTAGCCCAGGTTTCTAGTACAGATCTGGGTGGATGCTGATTGGGGTGAGAGATCTCTCTGGAGACTCTAGAATATGCTGTGCCTTGGCAGAGGTGGAGTGGGAGACTGACTTTGTTAACCATGACATCCAGGGCATCTTGTCTTCTACGCTCCAAGCTTCTAGGGCTGAGCTAAACTGGCCTGTGTAGAGCTTTTTAATTTAATATTTTTTTCAATACAGGGTTTCCCTGTGTAGCAGCCCTGGCTGTCCTGGAACTCATTCTGTAGACCAGTCTGGCCTCCAACTCAGAGATCCACCTGCCTCTGCCTCCCAAGAGCTGGGATTAAAGGTTAATTTTTTTTTTTAGTAATTAAAGTAAACTACAGCCGGGCATTGGTGGTGCACACCTTAAATCCCAGCACTCGTGAGGCAAAAGTAGGTGGATCTCTGTGAGTTCAAGACCAGCCTGGTCTACAAGAGCTAGTAGTACCAGGACAGCATCCAAAGCCACAGAGAAACCCTGTCTTGAAAAACAAAACAACAACAAAAAAGAAAACTATATTATGTGTATTACAACAGTGTATGTGTGGCAGTCAGAGGACAATTTGCTGGAGTTGGATTCTTTCCTTACCCAGTATGGGTCCTGGAGATGGAACTTAAGCCGTCAGGCTTGGAGGCTCCTGTGTTTAGCTTTTGCTGCTTTCTGAGAAGACAGACAACAGTGGACTGTCTTAGCAGATAGATGGCCCTGCAGGTGCCTCAAAGACTTTGAGAAGTCACAGCTTGTGTGGGGTGTAGTATGCGGTGAAAAACCAGAGTGGGAGCTGGAAAGATGGCTCAGTGGTTGTAAGCAAATATTGCTCTTGCAGAGGAACTGAGTTCAGTTCCCAGCACCTACATTGGCGACTCACAGTTGTTTGTAATTGCAGCTCCACAGGATCGGATACATCTGGTCTCCGAGGGCACCTGTACGCTCATGCACATAGGCTCCCCCCCCCCACTAGTCCAAAATAATAAAACTAAAATACACGGCAGGAACAAGAAAGATGTTCATCTGTTTGATGGGCTATGAAAGTACAGCCACACACAGAGAGACAGGATAAAGACTCGAAAACAGGGGGCTGGAGAGATGGCTCAGAGGTTAAGAGCACTGGCTGCTCCTCCAGAGGTCCTTAGTTCAATTCTCAGCACCCATATGGTGGCTCACAACCATCTGTAATGAGATCTGGTGCCCTCTTCTGGCGTGCAGACAGAACATTGTATACATATTAATAAATAAATAAAATCTTTTTTTTAAAAAAACTCGAAAACATTCTAATTTAGGTCAAAATTGGGAGGTTTGGAGAGAGCTGAGAAAAAGGGAGAGAAAGCAGGCGGATATGGGAGAATCTGCAAGCAGGGGAGAATGGGAGATGAGACGAGTATCCATCCGGAGGTCTTCCAGACAATCTCTGACGGACTGAGAAATGAGAGCAGCGCTGCTCCTGCCTACAACTCCGTCCCGGAAGTGGTCCTTCGCTGGCTCCGGGCAGCCCGGAGCGAAATCTCCGAACTCCCGGAAGTGGCTCTGCGGCGGCTTGCCCGGCCCGGGGCTGTGGTAGCTCCAGCCCTGGGCGAACCCGGCCCAGGCATCGCCATGACCAGTGAACTGGACATTTTCGTGGGCAACACGACCCTTATAGATGAAGACGTGTATCGCCTCTGGCTGGATGGTTACTCAGGTCTGTGTGGCGTCCTCCAGGAAGGCAGTAGTTTTGGGTGAGAGAGAAGGCGTGGCCTGGACTTATTTAGGCTTCACTTAGGGAAGTGGACCGACCTCTGGGTGTCAGGGATGGAGGATTGGAGCTGGGAACCCTTCGAGTGCATCTAGGTTCAGCAGGATGGGACCTTATGGTAGTGCCCTCTCCCTAGTGAACGATGCGGTGGCTCTGCGAGTACGCTCCGGAATACTGGAGCAGACAGGCGCCACTGCAGGAGTGCTGCAGAGCGACACCATGGACCACTACCGCACCTTTCACATGCTCGAGCGTCTGCTGCACGCGCCGCCGAAGCTGCTGCACCAGCTCATCTTCCAGATCCCTCCCTCCAGACAGGCGCTTCTCATCGAGAGGTGCTCACCTGCGGGATGGCGGGAGTGTCAGTCAGTTTGATTTATACCCATTTTTCGGGCTGAAACTGAGGCTCAGTGAGGATGGGACATACCCCAGGCTCTTCTCCCCTTACTTAATGGATGACCAGTAATGTCCTATTCCTCCACAAGGTACTACACCTTTGATGAGGCCTTTGTTCGGGAGGTCTTGGGCAAGAAGCTGTCCAAGGGTACCAAGAAAGACCTGGATGACATCAGCACCAAAACAGGAATTACCCTCAAGAGCTGCCGGAGGCAGGTGGGTCCCACATATATACCATAAGCCATCTAGCCCTCGCCTGGATCTGCTCACTACACCAGCTCCCAGGGCCGTGCCTTCACTTCTAGCCTGCGGTTGGGGAAGCAGCTTTTTCAAACGTAGTCTCTTCTCCCTCCACCTCCCATCTGGCCAGAGTGGCCTTTCCTAGGCTCAGTTCTGACAGTGGCTTTTGCTTACTTAAGGACAGGAGCAAGGAAACTTTCTTTTAAGGAAAAATGCCAAAAGCTAGGAGACATTTGTTGACTGATGACAGTTAGCAATACCTAGTCATGCCAGGAGTGGTGGCTCAGGCCTTTAATCCCTACACTAGAGAGGCAGGGGCAGGCAGATCTCTGTGAGTTTGAGGCCAGCCCAGTCTACATAGTGAGTTCCAGGACAGCCAGAGCTACACAGTGAGACCCTGTCTCAAAAGAAACAAACAAAAACCCCAGTCATTTGCTGAAGCAATAATTAGTGGGAAATCAGCACCTGCCAACTGGGTAGGTAGACAGGAGAGGGAGAGGTCCCCTACCAGTTCATGCATGAGCGCCTATGACTAGTCTCCTTCCTTCTTTAAATGCCCTACAGTTTGACAACTTTAAGCGAGTCTTCAAGGTAGTGGAAGAAATGCGGGGCTCCCTGGTGGATAACATCCAGCAACACTTCCTCCTCTCTGACCGCTTAGCCAGGTGAGAGACCAACCATCTTCCTGCCTGGAAGAATGATTATCCTATCAGTGACCTGTAAAGTGCTTCGAATTGGCCAGGGTTAAGGCACTTGTAAAGCATTTAAGATGTGCTCGGTGATGGTAGTGTGGCCTTCCACAGGTCACATTTCCTTAGGAAGACTGGCTGAACTCTGTCTTTGCAGAGATGGGAGTTGCTAAAGTAATGTTCTATCGTTGGTCACATGGTGAGTTAAAGCAGAAGTAGGCCAGAACTAAAATGCTTAGCCAAGATTACAGGTGGGATTACCTGCTAAGAGGGATTTAAAGCAACAACAAGTCTCTTCAATAATAGTTGTCAAGTAGCCAGGTTTGGTGGCACATGCCTTTAACCCCAGCACTTGGGAGGCAGAGGCAGGCGGAGCTCTGTGAGTTCGAGGCTGGCCCAGCCTGCAAAGAGAGTTCCGAGACAGCCAGAGCTACACAAGAAAATGCTGACTTGAAGAACCAAGAAAAGCTTACTGGTTGAAACACTGTTGTAGGTCCCATGAGAAGGTATTTCTAGCCCTAAGATACCCACTGTCCCACCCGCAGAGACTATGCAGCCATCGTCTTTTTTGCCAACAACCGCTTTGAAACAGGAAAGAAAAAGCTACAGTACCTGAGCTTTGGGGACTTTGCCTTCTGTGCTGAGCTTATGATCCAGAACTGGACCCTTGGAGCCGTCGGTGAGGCCCCCACTGACCCAGGTGCCTGAACATTCCCTACCCTCTTGGGGACTGGTTCCCTGCCAGCAGGTCTTCCTGTAGCTTTCAGAGTACCCGGCATCCTACCCCAGCCCTCAACGCCAGGCCACCTCTACATATAGTCACATACGCCACATGCACCCTGTTTTCAGGCCAGGGGCTCACTGCTGTGTGGCCTGGGGCATATCATTCCACCTTCCGTCTTTGAGATCCCAGTGAGGTAGTGGTGAGGAGAGTTCAGGGCCTCGAGATGAAGATCTCTCTCATCCACCCACAACTTCTTTCATGGTCTTTGCAGACTCCCAGATGGATGACATGGATGTGGACTTAGACAAGGAGTTTCTCCAAGACTTGAAGGAGCTCAAGGTTCTAGTAGCTGACAAGGACCTTCTAGACTTGCATAAGAGGTGACCTCAGGGATCCATAAGTCAGGGTATAAAATGGTCTCCGATGGCTATAGTATGACCCTATCTTCCTACAGCCTGGTGTGTACTGTCCTCCGGGGAAAGCTGAGTGTCTTCTCTGAGATGGAAACCAACTTCAAGGTCTGTGGCCCTGTCCAGGCCCTTCCCCCTAAAGTGTCAGGAGCCTTCTGTGTTCTGTCCTTGCTGGGCAACTCTGCTCATGCCCGAAATTGACCAGCAGGTGGCACTGCTGCTCTATCTGCCTCTGAGGGGGACCAAGTTCATAACAAAAGGGACTTGATTGATTGAGGGAGGTGGATAGATTCAGTGCTCAGTCTGCAGCTTCTGGGGCAGAAGACAGAACTCCCGAGATCCCTGCCCCACAGAATCTGTCCCGGGGGCTGGTGAACGTGGCTGCCAAGCTGACCCACAATAAGGACGTCAGAGACCTATTTGTGGACCTTGTGGAGAAGGTGAGCAGTCCTGACCCACACCCTGATCTCCAGCCTGCCCTGCCTCTGAGCTGTTCTGATGGTGCTGCTTGTTGCCTTGGGCCTACAGTTTGTGGAACCCTGCCGCTCTGACCACTGGCCGCTGAGTGACGTGCGGCTCTTCCTCACCCAGTATTCAGTGTCTGTTCACTCCCTAGACGGCTTCCGGTGAGAGCTGCCAGGCCTACTGGCATACTTATTTGCCCTCCAGTAGACTCTGTTTCCTACTGAACTACCCCGTGGGGGGCAGTTCTGCCTCTCTCTGTGACCTTGGGCAAGTTACTTACCCTCTGTGTGCAGAGTCTTCATGCCACAGGGCTTCTTGGGAACCAAATAGGCTAGGGTATAGCCTGGTAATAGTAAGCTTGTCCACCACGTGCAAGGCCCTGAGTTCAGTCCTCAGCACTGCACAGGGAGTCGGGAGAAGGAAGCGGGCATAATGGCTCCGTTCTGTAATCCCAGCACTCTGGAGCTGAAGCAGAACTGCCACTGGGCCAGCCTGGGCTACAGAATGAGACTCTGTCTCCAAAATCAAGCTATGGTTAGGTATAGAAAGCAGTCACAGCAGTGTGTCAGGCACGGTGTTGAGTGAGCATTAGCTATCACTGCTGCCATTTTCTTTTTTTCTTTTTTGGTTTTCCGAGACAGGGTTTCTCTGGGTAGCTTTGGAGGTTGTCCTGGAACTCGCTCTGTAGACCAGGCTGGCCTCAAACTCACAGAGATCTGCCTGCCTCTACCTCCCGAGTGTTGGGATTAAAGGTGTGTGCCACCAACGGCCGGCTCACTGTTGCCATTTTCATTGCAGGCACCAGGTCCTCTGGGACCGCTACATGGGTACCCTCCGTGGCTGCCTTCTGCGCCTCTATCATGACTAACACGCTTTCCCCTCCCTGCTCCGGCATACCCTGACAATAAAGTTGCCATACATTTGGAGACTGGTCCCTGTTCCAGGTGGAGGAGCCCAGGGGCCTTTCACAGTGTACACCCATGTGTTCTAAGCACCATGCCATCAGTGTGTGGGGATGTTTATACTGGCCCCTCAGGAACTGGACCATGACCCCGATGAGGTCTTTTTGTACCCCCACCCTCTCCATACCCCACCTGAAACCACTCAGGAGCCAGGGAGCATGTCTTGGTTTATAAAGCCATACAGAGAAAATGGGGAGCCAGGAAGAGCCTCAAGGAAGGGAGGGCTGACATGGAGAATAGTGGCTGTGTGGGACAGGCTGAAGGGTGGCTCTGGCCTCAAGGTGGACAAGAGATTGGGAGCTTCTTAACTGAATGGTCCAGACGAGCCGTGATGGGGTACTTGGTGATGCCACAGCTGTTGTTTCCCCGGTAGAGCCTGAAGTAGCCCTAGGAAGTTAGGGGCTGTAGTGCAGAAGGCGGAGAGGAACTAGTCTGCACCCTTCCCCATCCAACTCCACTCACCTTCTCGCCCCACTTAGCTCCCCAGGAGTTCTTCAGGATCCAGTATGGGACTGAGCGGCGAGGTTTGCGGGGTTTGCAAGTCTGGGACATGACTGTCCCTGACTGTATGCCCTCCTCCCCTTTGCCCTTGCCGAAACCCACCAGCAGGACAGAGTGGTCCACATGTTGGGGGTCACAGGTGGTGGGTGTGGCCTTGATCACACCCTTCCGGTAACTCTGCGGGGTGGGGAATAGAGGGGCTCAGTGTGGAGCGGCCTCTCCCATGTGCCCTCCCTCTTCCCCTCACTCCACCCACCTGCAGCAGCTTCATGTTGATAGTCACGGTGATGGGGCCATGGGCGGCCAGGTAGCCTGCAATTGCTGGAAATGGGTAATTACTAGAGACTGTTGACTGTGCCATCAGGCCCTGCCTGCCCTGAGCTGCTCCTCTTCTCACAGAGGAATGAACTTTAATTGTGTCTCCCATAGCCAGGTCTGTCTGACTCCATTCTGGTTTCTCTGGCCCCTGCCCATAGCCCCCATGTCCACCCTGGCCGTACCCTGCTCATCACTGTCCAGCATGGTGAAATCTTGGATCCAAGCCACCTTCTTATACCTGTTGGCCAGGCACCCATGGGGGTTGGGGTACCCCTTGAATGGGTAATCCTTTTCGCTGGCCAGGCCACCTGAAGACAAGCAAGACCAGGAAATAGGCTTGGCTACCGAATACCCTCCATCCCACTGTCCTCCCACAAGGCCTGGTACTCAACTGTTGTTGAGAACAGCTATGTATGCATCCCACACAAAGCCGCCATTGCAGCCATTTCCACAGCGCTCACAGTCCAGAAGCTCTGGGGGCAGAAAGGGACAGCATAGGTGAGCTGGCCTGTAGGCCATCTTTCCCTGTCACACATCTCCCTGCCATACCCTGCACAGAGACTTCCACAAACTCCTGCGTTTTGATATGCCACAGGGACTCAATGTTGTCTGCTGCTGCTATGGCCCAGCAGCACCTGCAGGTTTTCTGGGTGGAAAGAGGGTGGGACAGGGTAAGGCATCGAGGTCTTGACCTCATTCCCCCTCCTCGGGGTAGTCGGGGCCAAACTGGGTGGGGACAGATACCTGGTTCTTGATCGATGAGATGATGTTTCTTGCTTTACGCCAGTCACAGGTAGAGGGCACTGGTTGCCCCCACTTTTCAAACCCTGCCTTTTTGACCACGTCGGGGATCCTTTCTGGTGCCTTCTGATGCCCGTATAGCTGGCCAAACTCCTCCTCTGGGGACAAACGGCCACAGAGGTCACAGGTTTGACACTCCTCTCTTCTGTATTCTCCCTTTCCAGCTGTCAGAACCTTGGCTCTTCCTATCCCTGTGATACCTTTGGAGGCATCATGTGGGATAGTGAGGCCTAGAGAGGTCCAGCTTGTTATGGTGTAGTCTCTGTACCTTCTATCCCTGACCTGTGAGCCAAGTTGGGACACAGGTCGTAGAGTTCCTGCCTTGTGCTCCAGGATTTGGGGTAGTCCCCCAGGTGGCCTTGAAAGGGGAAAATTGGCTGCATCTCTCTGCCAGACATCCTACCCACCACCCGTGGGCCAGGAGGGTTCTGGTACCTGTGAGGTCACTGAATGGAGTCTCCCCAAACTCTGCTGTGCCCAAGTCTTCTTCCTGTAGCTTTTGAGCCTGGGCCAGGTTGTGGGCAAAGATGTTCAGACGGTGAGCATATTCTAGGCCAAAAAGGAGTTGATTGCAGATTGGTTTCAGAGCAGGAAGTGGCCATTGGTTGGGTCGCCCACACCTGCCCAGGTGAGTGCTGGCTATTTCCTATAGCACCCATCACTGTCACCCCACTGCAAGAAAGTGGTTATCTAGCCCACATGAGGTTAGAATTTCCTCCAGAGGCACCAAGAGGCCCACCCTAGGGAGAAGCTGAGAAAGATCTCTATAGGCAGTAACTGGGAAAGGAAATAGGTTTGAGATAGGTTTCCTGTACTTGTGGTCTGTACCTTCCTTGCCTACTCTTCTCACGTCTGACCACAGGTATGGAGGGTGAGTGGGTGGGATGTGGGGATGGGGCACAGTGCATGCATGCATGTGAGCACACACACACAGAGCCTTTGTCGGTGATGAAACCCCAGAGTGAAGGAGAGAGCAGCCAGTAGCTTGGGGCTGGGCCAGAGCAAGGATGGGGAACAGAGTTGACACCTTAGAGACAAAATGAGTATTCTTGGGTATTTGCTGATTGAAAATGTGACTAGATGGTGGTCCTCCACTCTCCACCTGGAGTCACAATGAGGTGGCTGCAGAGTGAGGACTATTCCATGCCCATCATACTTTGGGGAAGCCAAGGAGTACACTATGGGCCCTGTTTCCCATTCAGTGGTCTGGGCCAGGTCTTTCCCCGTCCCAGGCCCTACTTCCTCTCTTAAGTAGACAGAAAGGGACTGGAAGCATCCGTGCCCATGTACCTGCTGGGCTTGTGTAACTCCGGTTGTACTTGATCTGGAATAGCTTGAAGACTTCTGTCAGCTCCAGTGGTCGGGGACCTGTGTCCTAGCAAGGAGCCAAAGTGGGGAGAGGCACAGGAACGAATCATTGTAAACTCAAGCAAGGCACAAGGACAGGGCTGGGGAGTCATCAGGCGTTCTCTTGGCTCAATGTGACCAGTCACATGTTAGCCTCAGTTTCTCCCTCTAAGA
Organism: Mesocricetus auratus; assembly: GCF_017639785.1. Taxonomy (NCBI): domain Eukaryota; kingdom Metazoa; phylum Chordata; class Mammalia; order Rodentia; family Cricetidae; genus Mesocricetus; species Mesocricetus auratus. The sequence continues at coordinate 52,580,208 of NW_024429182.1, read as the reverse complement.
AATGGGAAAGATAAAACCACACAGAACAGCTCATCCCTATAATTGGATATTCATCCCAGCTTTCAAGAGGATGAGGCAGAAAGACAGCTGAGAGTTTTAAGCCAGTGAAGTCAACCTGGGCTACACAGTTAAAGGCCAACCTGAGCTATGAAGTGAGAGGGTTGTTTTGTTTGTTTGGTTTGATTTGGTTTTAGATAGAATCTCTACATAGATAGCCCTATTTGTCCTGGAATTTCCTATGTCACAATGTAGACCAGGCTGGCCTCAAACTCATAGAGATCCTCCTGCCACCATTCCCTGTGAGACACCGTCTTAAGAAAATTAAAAAGGGAGAAGAAAAATATGCCAGTCCATGAAGAGAACACCCCAGGCATGGGATGGGCATGGAGAGCAGATTAGAATTATTTACCTTGGTGAGGAGGGAGTCATTGAGGCCTTGACTTGCTGTCAACAGGGCCAGAAAGTAGGAGAGGTGGACAGTCATTGTCATGGTGCAGCCGAGAGTGCTGGGGTGCAGGAAGCTGTGCAGATCAAGTTGGACAGGGCGGGGCTGGAGAAACCACGAGGGGAAACCAGGCTTGGGGGTGGAGGATAGACCCTCCTTCCAACTGTGACTGGCCGTCCCCCACCAACTTCTTTTCAATAGCAACTCTTGGCTACCCTGTTCCCGAAAATACTGGGACTATAAGCACAAATCTCTTTAGGGAAGCAGATCTAAGTGGACAATGAAAACAGACGTCAGCACCATGATGGAAAACCTAGACAGGACAAGCCATGTGTCTAGATCGTCCAGAAATAGGGGACAGGCTCAGTGAGTATTAAGTTAGTTTGGGTTGTTTCGTTCATTTGGTGTATTTGAGATGGGGTCCCACTATGTAACCCTGACTGGTCTAAAACTCCAGCTGTGTAGACCAGGCTAACCTTAAATTGACAAATATTTGCTTGCCTCTACCTGAGTTCTGGGATTAAAGGTGAGTGCTGTCATACTAGACAGTTTGGGGTTTCTTTGTGAGGGAAGGAACTGGTTCTCACGCAGCTCAGGCTGGCATTAAACTCCTTAGGTAACTGGGGAAGACCTTCGATTCCAGATCCTGCTGCCTAACCCTGAGTCCTTTGATTGCAGTGTGTATTGGATGTCTAAAAACTTATAGTCATCTTTTTGTCCCATGGTCTATGAACGAGGAGAAAGAAAAACAGCGAAGTACCACAGAAAAAGCAAGCCCAAAGCTAGTGTGTCAGGCACTAAACAGCACCCTCATACCTGTTAACTGGTGCCTCCATTCTAAATGGGTTAAAGAAACTTCCCCCAGCCGGGCGTTGGTGGCTCACGCCTTTAATCCCAGCACTCGGGAGGCAGAGGCAGGCGGATCTCTGTGAGTTCGAGGCCAGCCTGGTCTACAGAGTGGGATCCAGGACAGCATCCAAAGCTACAGAGAAACCCTGTCTCGAAAAACCAAAAAAAAAAAAAAAAAGAAAAAAAAAGAAACTTCCCCCATGCCCCACCTCCTGACTGGAAACAAGCCAAGACAGATAGGTGTGAAGCCTAGCTTCCCAGGTTCTGTGGTTGGGTTAAGGAGGAGGGGGTCATCCATCTGCATGCTTTCTACCTCATCTCCTCATGAGGGTTCATCTTCAAGTTGTTATGTGCCATTAAACTCCACCCATGTGTCTCCCTGCGACAGTAAGCTGAGAGACTATTTTAAAAAATAATGCTGAAAAAAAGGAAGGAAAATAAATAAAAACTAATGCTGTTTTCATTAAAATGCAATGGACAGGATGTTCACAGGTGCCTATGGCACTAGAGCCCAGCTATGCGCCCCAAGTGGGTCTTGTGCTGTGTGGGTCCCATGAGGTGTGATACACATGGCATTCAGGCTCTCTTGTGGGTGGCTAAAAGGAAGGGGCTGGAGGCTTTCTCCTTTCTCCCTTCCATCTCTCACACCTGAGCTCTCAAGGATAGTCTTTGATGTGTTTTGTCAGTGCTGTATCCTTGGTGCCTGGCACATCTAGTCAACAGTGACAAAAACATAATGAATGAATGACCCTCCCCCTCTTGATCACTTGTTCATGTTTATCCTGCTGCTCCTGCCCAGCATGACTAGGCCATGAGCCCAGGAACCTCGCTATTTTTTTAGGAAAGAGAGAACAACCAAATAGGAAGCTTCCTAAGGACTCGATGCCAATCCAGGGAGGTTGGATAGACACCCAGAGGTCAGAGAAAGCCCTCAGGAAGGCAGTTCCAATGGGCTTAATGGCACAAAATTGGATGTTCATGCCCAAGTGAGTCATCTACTATGCTCTGAGTCGTCTCTCTCTGGGTCTTAGTGCCTGTAAGTGACAGCAACAGTTCTTGAGTGGGATGATCCTCAAAAAGCCTGGCCAGGTGTTTACTTGATAGCTTCTTCTCATTTCAATAGGGGACAAGGTTCAGTCTCAGAGTCAGAGACTTGAGTTCTAACACTGTTCTTGTTGCTTTGGTGTCATGTGGGACAAATCTGCCGGCCCCTGTCATCAGTGGAGTGGAGTAGCAATGGCATCCCAACTCTAGCTTGACAAGAGGCTTGTAGAGTGTCCTTGCTGGTACCTGGGATTGTTAGATCTCAATAATGAAGAGTTTTCACTTGCATTAATAACAGCTTTAGTGGGTGGTTATGGTGACTTATGCCTGTAATTCCAGCACATGGGAGGCTGAGACAAGAGGCTTGCCAGGAGTTCAAGGTTAGCCTGGTTTCATAGTAAATTCCAGACCAGCGTGAGCTATATGAGACCCTGTTTCAAATAGTACCAACAAACAAAATTTTTTTTCTGAGACAGGGTTTGTCTGTGTAACAGCCCTGGCTATACTAGAACTAGCCTTGTAGACCAGGCTGGCCTTGAACTCACTGAGATCCACCTGCCTCTCAAGTGCTGGGATTAAAGGCATGTGCCACCACCACCTGAGGTGTAAATCATTTACTATGCAATTTTTTTTTGGTTTGTTTTCTCAAGACTGGGTTTCTCTGTATTGTTTTGGAGCCTGTCCTGGAATTGGCTCAGTAAACCAGGCTTGGTCTCGAACTCACAGAGATCTACCTGCCTCTGCCTACCGAGTGCTGGGATTAAAGGCGTGTGCTACCACCACCTGGCGCAATTTATTTTTTGATTTTTTGATTTTTTTCGAGACAGGGTTTCTCTGTGGCTTTGGAGGCTGTCCTGGAACTCGCTTGGTAGTCCAGACTGGTCTCGACCTCACAGAGATCCGCCTGCCTCTGCCTCCCGAGTACTGGGATTAACGCCCGGCACGCAATTTATTTTTTGATTTTGGGTTTTTGTTGTTGTTGTTTTCAAGACAGAGTCTCACTATGTTGCTTTGGCTGTTCTGGAACTATTTAGACCAGACTTGCCTCGAACTCATAGATATTCACCTGCTTCTGCCTCCCAAATCCTGAGATTAAAGGGATGCACCACCACTGACCAGCTGCAATTTACCTTTAATATTAAAATAGAGAGAGAGTGTGTGTGTGTGTGTGTGTCTGTGTGTGTGTGTGTGTCTGTCTGTGTGTGTGTGTGTGTGTGTAAGCCAGTATGGGTTGTGCACTCCTTTAATCTTAGCACTCAAGAAGCAATAGCAGCCAGGTGGTGGTGGCGCACGCCTTTAATCCCAGCGCTGGGGAGGCAGAGGCAGGTGTATCTGTGTGAATTCAAGGTCAGCCTGGCCTACAAAGCTACATGGAGAGATCCTGTCTGAAAAACCAGCTGATAAGGGAAGTCCTTCTTTGTATGTTTGTCTTGTTGGTTGATAAATAAAACACTGTTGGCAAATCGGGAAGCAAGATAGGTGGGACCAGGAGAGGTGGAGGATTCTGGGAAACAGAGGCACAGTAAGTCACCATGTAGGTCTCGAGAGAAGAGGTCCAGACCATGTGGAAATACTCAGATTAGCAGTTATTGATTAATAATTAAGTCAAAGCTAGCCAATGAGAAACAATAGCAAATGGCCAACAGCTTTATAATTAATATAGCATCCTGTGTGTTCATTTGGGACTGATACAGCTCAGGAACCAGGCTGGTGGGAAGAATGCACGTTACAACCAACGGAGGGGGGGGAGGAAGAAACCAAAAGACAGGGTCTCTCTTTGGACACCAGGCTGGTCTCAAACTCACAGAGGTCTGTTTGCCTCTCCTTTCTAAGTGCTGGAATTAAAGGTGTGTCCCCCAACCGGCCAGGCTTTTTTTCTCTTATTTTTCTTAATTCTTTTCTGTCTCCACTAGTGGGGCTTTGAGACTGGCATGATTGGACCATGGAGAATGAAGAAATAACATGCATACTGCAAACCTGGGGATGTGGTGGGCCATGTGTTCTGAGGGAGACACACCAGCAGCCTGGAAACTCAACCAGTTTATTTATTACTTGAGCTGAAGAAGGAGAGTTTGCTAATCTCTGCAGGGGGACAGTCTCAGCTTTAGTCATCTGAAATTTCAAAATGCACACACTATCAAGTGTCTGTGCTCACTCATAGAAGGCCTTGCCATTCCTCTAAGGCTGACCTGGAGAAGGCCCTGCCATTCCCACAGGTCTGAGGGATTGGGGTCCTTGACATGGGCTATGGTAATATCAATAATACAAATTCACTTAAGACTTCCTCTGTTCTCCACACTCTTCTTGTCTCCTGTGTGTGTGTGTGTGCGCCCCCACAGCTACTGGGATTGAACCTTGGGTCTGGTCATGCTAAACAAACAGGGTACTACTGAGCTACACCCCTAGTCCTTTATTGTTTAAAAAAAAAAAAAAACAGGGCTGGAGAAAAGGCTGCAGTTGCAGTATTCCTCTTTCAGATGACCTGAGTTTGGTTCTCAGCACTCACATCAGGCAGCTCACAACTGTCTGTAACTCCAGATCCAGGGAATACCTCTGGCCCCTGGGCACCTGCACTCAGGTGTGCATGCCAAATGCACACATCATTAAAATATTTTTTCTTAAAAAAAAAAAAAGGCAATAGAAGCCAGGGAGGTGGCTCACCACAAAACATGAAGTCCTGAGTTCAGATTCTCAGTACTAGCATAAAAGCCAATTGTGATGGTGATGCCTGTGTGAAACCCGGTGCTGGAGGACCTGGGAGGTGGAGACTGGCAGAAATAGTGAAGTCCAGATTCAGTGACACAATGTCCTCTACTGGTACGTAGACACACAGGAATATACTACACATAGACACGTCCATGAAATGAGGCAAACATATTTTAAATCATGGCAGATCCGGGCATGGTGGTGCATGCCTTTCATCCCAACTCCTGGGAGGCAGAGGCAGGTGGATCTCTCTGACATCCAGGACAGCCTGGTCTACAGAGTTCCAGGACAGGCTCCAAAACAATACAGAGAAACCCTGTCTCGAGAAACAAAACAAAACAAAAAAGATAAAAGAAAGAAAAGATGGAAAGAAGTTGGGTAAGGAAAAGGAAGGTCGGGCAATTGCTGTAAGCAGTAAGGGCCAGGCAAGGGAACCCTGGACACGCAGTCCTTTCCCGTCTAATCCCGCCCTGAGACGTGGGCAACGCAAAGTCCCGCCCATTCGCCCCTTCCTGGGAGCTAGAGGCACACAGACTCCGCCCTCAAGGCATGGTCTCTGCTGGGGACCGAGACCGAAACTGGGTGGAAAGAGGGTCGGGAAAAGGTTGGCACTGGGCCCTAGTGCCCTCCGCGCCCAAGTTCAAGTTTGCCCGTTTTCTCGGGGTTCCATTCATTTCGGGCCAAGACAACTGCTGCCCTCGCCCCCATATTGGTGTAGCTTTGTGCAGGCAGGCTCAGGAGAAGCAGTGCCCTGAGTAGAGAGAGCACCTGGAGGCCGCGGAGCTGATGGGCAGAGGGAGAGGGACAATTAATTTTATGCCTGGGAGATAGTCCGGAAACCTTGAATGAAGGTTTGAGACCATCTAACTGATGGTGTGGGACCACGGGATAAAACTCTGAAGTAGTAGGATTTGAAGGTTTGAGAAAATAAGTGGCGAGTAGGTTCTGAGAGGCGCAGATTCAGGGTCTGGATGTTTAGCTACAACTGAGGTGCGAGTTCACACTATGGGATTCTGGAGGACCGCGTTAGATAGGGTCTAGGTGGCTAGGATAACATTTGAATGGGGGTCTGGGATCCCCAGGTCAATGTGGGGGCCAGACATCAAAGTCAGTGGCCCCAGGACCCAAGCGTTAGGGAACTCTGGCTGGGCGCCCGCAGGCGGCTCCAGGCGGCGCCGCGGGGGACCGGGTGGGGGCCTGTGGCCGGCCCAGGGTGGAGAAGCCGGGGGGTCGGGGTCCCTCCCCCTGGCGCAGGCTCAGGAATCCGCCGAAGGGCGGGCGGAGGCGCCGGGGTGGGCCGCGGCGGGCGGGGGGCGCTTCCTGGGGCCGCGCGTCCAGTGAGCTGCGCGGTCCGTCTGTCCGCCTGCAGGCACTGCCGAAGTCTACGAGTGAGTGGCCCCGCCAGCGGAGGGAGGGCGCGGGCCGTGTGGCGGCCGAGTCTGCGCTACGCGAAGCCGAGAGGCCTGAGCTCCACGACTCGCGGGGCGGGGGCGGGGCGGTCCGGGATTGCGGGCCTGCGAGCCCCAGGCCTGCGAAAGGACTCGGCTCCCAGCTCTGGAAGGCTCCGGTGCCCCCAGCACAGTTCTGAGACAGCTGGGAACCCAGGCTCCCCTTCCTGATACAGGGAATGGGGGGTGTCGTGGCAGAGGCCCCTGACCCCTGCCCACCACCTCCCAGCCCCAGGATGCTCCCTTTTGCCTCCTGCCTTCCCGGGTCTTTACTGCTCTGGGCGCTTCTGCTGTTGCTCTTGGGAGCAGCGTCTCCACAGGATTCCGAAGAGCCGGACAGCTACACGGTGGGGACCAGCTTGGGATGGGATGGGAAGGACAGCAAGAGCAGGATCTTGGGGTGGCTGATCGTAGGGAAGACTCCCCTGCTTGGTTGGTGGAAGGCTGGGGGTCATTGTGTGAACCTGACCTGAAAACATAACTGAGCTCAGGCCCTGGCCTCGGCCTGGCTAGTTGGAGGAGACTTCCACAATGGTCACTGGCCACTTCGGGTTCCCTTCCAGGAATGTACAGATGGCTATGAGTGGGACGCAGACAGCCAGCACTGCCGGGGTGAGTATCCCTGGGGTACTAGCCATCTTCAAGAACTGGGAAGGGCTGCAGGAACCTGATGGCCTTTTCACTGTCCAGCTTGGCTGAGCCAAAGCCAGCCGTGGTGCTCCTGTGCCACTCAATTAGGAGTCCTACCCCTTCAAGAAGCCTCTATCTGCAGTAGACAAGAGAGCACCCAGAGAAATCTGCACACCTTCCCCCAACTGCCCTCTCCACTCTCGTAGCCTAGCTCGTTATCCCAGTGCAACCTGGGAGAGCAATACACACTCTGTGGGGCAGAAGGCCTGCAAATTACTCTGGGGCAGAGGTAGAGGCAGGGTTTTGAGGAGGAATGGAAACTCACTTGGAGGCAGAATAGGGACAACGGTGGAAATAGGTGACCCTACCCCCAGTCCTGCAAATCACTGGGAGGGGTTCTGGGTCATCAGCCTTAGTCTGCTGAGCAGAGAGAAAGCCTTGCTCTGTTGCTCAGCTTAGAGAAGGCCAAGCTGGGCTTCTGCCTCCCACTACCTCCAGGGCCAGCCCAGGTGACTGGCTGTGCCCAGCAGGCCCCTCTCTGCAGATGTCAACGAGTGCCTGACCATCCCAGAGGCCTGCAAGGGCGAAATGAAATGCATCAACCACTACGGGGGCTATTTGTGTCTGCCTCGCTCTGCTGCTGTCATTAATGATCTACATGGTGAAGGACCTCCGCCACCAGTGCCCCCTGCTCAACACCCCAATCCTTGCCCACCAGGCTATGAACCTGATGAACAGGAGAGCTGTGTGGGTAAGTGGGAGCCATGCTGGCTGGCACCTTGGCTTCCAGACCTCTTACATGTCTTTTTTTAAAATTAATTTTGTATTTAGTGTATGAAGTAAAAAGAAAAGTAGAAAACCCAGGCATTGGTGGCGCACGCCTATAATCCTAGCACTTGGGAGGCAGAGGCTGGTGAATCCCTGAGAGTTCGAGGCCAGCCTGGTCTACAAAGCGAGTGCCACAATAGGCTCCAAAGCTACACAGAGAAATCCTGTCTCGAAAAAAATGAAACAAAACAAAACAAAAAAACCCCAACCCCCCAAAAAAAACAAAAAAAGAAAGAAAAAAGGGGGGCTGGAGAGATGGCTCAGTGGTTAAGAGAACTGGCTGCTCTTCCTTCTTCCAGAGGATCTGGGTTCAATCCCCAGCACCCACATGGCAGCTCATAACTGTCTGTAATTCTAGTTCAGGAGACCTGACACCCATGGCAAAAAACCAATGCACATAAAATAAAAAATGAGTAAATTTAAAAATAAATAAAAGAAAAAAACAAAGTAAACATTTTTTTAAATCATGGTATCATTCTTCTGACATACTTCGTATTTGCTTTAATCCTTATTGTTCTGCCTAGTACTTTGTTTTTCAAGACAGGGTCTCTCTGTGTAGCTGTAGCTGTCCTGGAACTCACTCTGTAGTCCAGGTTGGCCTAGAACTCAGATCCGCCTGCCTCTGCCTCCCAAGTGCTGAGTGCTGGGACTAAAGGCGTGTGCCACCACTGCAGGACTGTACTTAGTTTTTTGAGACAGAGTCTCTGAATTTGATCCCCAGAACACACTTGTAATCCCACCACTGGGGAGGTAGAAACAAGAAGATTGGAAGTTAAAAGTTACCCTCAGCTGTGCAAGGAGGTTCAGGCCACCATGAGCTACATGAGATCCTATCTCAAAAGCATTAACTAACAAAATAATGAAGTCATTTTCCACACTAAATACTGCAGCCCTCATTGTTCCTTCCTTGCTGAGAGAAGCCCCGGCTCCTCGGAGGAGCATCAGCACTCTCACCTGCTGCAGGCCCAGTGTGTGGTCTGCTGGCCCACAAGTCCCTGTGCAGACATGCAAGAGCTCTGCTCCCAGCCTTTGCTGCCTTTTTATCAGGTCTCAGCCTGGGGAACCATTGGCTTTGGATGAGGGAAGACCCTAGTCTAAAGTCAGCTGAGGGGTGTGAGTAGACTACGCCTTATTTATTTTTTTGTTTGTTTTTAAGCTAGTTCTAGTTGGCTTGGAACTCTAGCTCTGGTTGGCTTGGAACTCACAGGGATCCTCCTGCTTCTGCCTCCTGAGTGCTAGAATTAAAAGTGTGTGCCACCAGACCTGACAAGGCCTTGTTTTATATGCTCACCTAATGGGTGCTTTTCCTGGTGGACTATTTTCTTGTGCTGTTGGGAGGACCTATATCATATGTTCATGTTTTGGTGCCAGCTACACATGTGCCCATGTGAATGATGTCTGGCATGAGCCACTTCCTTCCAAATTGAGGTGCCTGACATGGTCAATAACATGTGGAACTGAATGGTATCTCCCACAGATGTGGACGAGTGTGCCCAGGCTTTGCATGACTGTCGCCCTAGCCAGGACTGTCATAACCTGCCTGGCTCCTACCAGTGCACCTGCCCTGATGGTTACCGAAAAATTGGGCCTGAATGTGTGGGTGAGTTCAGAGAGTGACTTTCCTAATTCTTTTGTTTGTTTGTTTTTTTGAGACAGGGTTTCTCTGTGGCTTTGGAGGCTGTCTTGGAACTAGCTCTTGTAGAGCAGGCTGGGACTTTCCTAATTCTTGCCTTGTGACTTTAGGCTGACCTTATCCTTATCCTAGTCCTCTGCTGCTGCTACCTCCTGTCATTAGACACAGAAGACTATATGTGGATGGCTCAACTAAGATCCCTGGCAGAGACAGGAGTGAGCATGGATGCCGAGGCCTTTGTCTCAGCCTGCTCAGGCCCCACCTGACTTGTGCCCTGCTTTCCCTCCCCTGCCTCCATGGCAGACATAGACGAGTGTCGCTACCGATATTGCCAGCACCGATGTGTGAACCTGCCAGGCTCTTTTCGCTGCCAGTGTGAGCCAGGATTCCAGCTGGGACCTAACAACCGCTCTTGTGTGGGTGAGCTCTGGGGTTCTAGGTAGAGATGTGTGGGATGGGGGCAGGATCTCCTCACTGAGCTCATGTAGAGTGGGGCTCTGGGCAGTGCCTCTGCTTTCACCACTCCTGTTTTCTCTGGCACCCTCAGATGTGAATGAGTGTGACATGGGAGCCCCGTGTGAGCAACGCTGCTTCAACTCCTATGGGACCTTCTTGTGTCGTTGTAACCAAGGCTATGAACTACACCGGGATGGCTTCTCCTGCAGTGGTGAGAGTCCACTTGTGCTACTGGATAGTGCATTGGTCCCCCCAGGACTTGCAACATACTGGACCAACTCCAGCCACATAGTCATTTGTTTGAGACTCCCATGTTTCCTTCTCTGCACCTCCAGACCTCTGTGTCTTCATCCTGAGCTGGTCGCTGAGCATGTCCAGCTTGGTGGGGATGCTATGGTAGGCCCTACTGAAGCTTGCTGGAGAGGCAGGAAAGGATGTGGGTGCCAGTCTTCTTGGAAGTTGAGTTGACTTGTACTAGAATCGTGCACTAGGACAAGTCTCTCTTCTTTCTGGGCATTTCTATTGTAAACAGGTTGTTTGGAATATGGAGAGGGACCATGATAATAGGCTTCAAGTCTCAGGCAGCAAAAGTGGGAAGTGTCACTTGTTTATAATTTTACATGCTCATTTAATCTGGTCAATGATGATTTATTTTTGCAAACAGGACACTAATATTCCTCCAGGTGTATTGGCAGAATTGTAAAACGCAAGCAGAAAGTCCAGAGAAAACAGTGCCTTCCATCTTTCCACTTACAGAGATGAAGTGACTTCTCATAGTTCAGACAGAGGATGAGATGGGGCCAGGGCTTGATCCCAGGCTTCTCAACATGTTACCCAGATGCCTCCATTTATTTTATGCTATGCTGTGAAACACATCGGTGGTGTTCAGCTACCTGAAAGGAATGAAAGCAAGGAGACAGTGCACTGATGTGGGGTGCACACTCAGCGGAAGTCTGGATATCGTGAGTGGAGATTGCAGGACTTGAAAAAACAGAGGTTAGGCCCATAGGACTCCTGCAGTCCAACCCACTCATTTGACTGGCATAGAAATGGACCTTTCCTAAAATTAGTTAGCAGGACTTATGCCCAAGCGTCTAGATTCCTGGTGCCTTTATGTTTGTTTGTTTTTCAAGACAGGGTTTCTATGTACAACAGCTCTAGCTGTCCTGGAACTCACTCTGTAGACCAGGCTGGCCTCAAACTCACAAAGATCCACCTGCCTCTGCCTCCCAAGTGCTGGGACTAAAGGCATGTGTCAGCACTGCCCAGCCTCCTGGTGCCTTTTGGTACAGAGTCTGTGTAACCCTGGCTGTCCTGAAGCTCTCTATGTTGACCAGGCCTACAGAATCTGCTGACTAGTGCTGGGATTAAAGGCACGGGCCACCACGTTGGGCTGGTGCGTTAAGTATTCTTAATATCCTGGGGAAGAGAGCTCCCCTGTAAACTGGAAGGTCTGTTCTTGTTTTGAGACAGGATGTTGGTCTGTAGCCCTAGCTGGCCTGTAGTCTCTTATGTAGACCAGGCTGGCCTCAGATAGATCTGATTGCCTCTACCTCCCAAGTGTTGTAATCAAACACCCCATTTGTTTTTTGAGGCAGGGTCTTGTTATGTATCCATGGCTGGCCTCGAACTAACTATATAATCCTGGATGGACAAGCTGGCCTTGAACTTGGTATAATCCTCCTGCCTTTACCTCCCAAGTGCTGGTATTATAGACATACAGCAACATGCCAAACTTCTATTATTTTCTTTTCTTTTTTCCTCTTCCTTTCTGTACTGGGATGGAACCTAGAGCTTCCAGCATGCTAGGCAAGTACTCTCCCACTGAGTTGTACCCCAGCCCCTCTAACCTCCTTTGAAACGTCAGCCCCCTTCTGAGCACTACTGAGTCTACCTCATCCCCTCTCTCTTCCCACATCCAGCTCTATGGGGGGCTGGGCTCTCAGTAAATGTCCATGGGACTCAGTTGTGAGGACTTCGTTTGACCCAGGGTCCTCATCCCCACCCTCCCTCAGATATCGATGAGTGCAGCTACTCCAGTTACCTCTGCCAGTATCGCTGTGTCAATGAGCCAGGCCGCTTCTCCTGTCACTGCCCACAAGGCTACCAGCTGCTGGCCACAAGGCTCTGCCAAGGTACAGATGCTTCTGGTGGATGGGCAGGGTTTTAGTCTGGCAGCTTACTGTCAGTCCCAGAGTCCAACCTCACCTCCCTTGGTACAGACATTGACGAGTGTGAAACAGGTGCACACCAGTGTTCTGAGGCCCAAACCTGTGTGAACTTCCATGGGGGCTACCGCTGTGTGGACACCAACCGTTGTGTGGAGCCCTATGTCCAGGTGTCAGACAAGTGAGTCGACCAGATGGCAGTTTCCTTTGGTAACTACAATCCCCAGAGGTCTGTGGGGGCTAACTGGTTTAATCAGGCTGGTGGGTACCCATGATGTCTCATGAGAGTTATAGTCTTATATGCTTGGGTTCCTCTTTAGGAGGTGGGTATATGGGAAATGGGCCCTCATTTGGGTCCTGTCTTGGGGTCTCTAGCCGCTGCCTCTGCCCTGTCTCCAACCCGCTGTGTCGAGAGCAACCCTCATCCATCGTGCACCGCTACATGAGCATCACCTCAGAGCGAAGTGTGCCTGCAGACGTGTTTCAGATCCAGGCAACCTCGGTCTACCCTGGCGCCTACAATGCCTTTCAGATCCGTGCTGGAAACACACAGGGGGACTTCTACATTAGGGTAAGGTGCTTCTTGGCTCACAGCCAATTGACTTGACTAGTCTAAAATAGTATGCCTGATGCCATTTAAGTGAGAGCTGCCCTGTCTCTTCTCTCAAAGCCCTATCCTAGGAAGCTGGACTCACGTTTGAAGTCAGAGATTTCTACATTCCTAGTACACATGTCCCAGGCAATTCTAACCAGGCAGTTGGTTAGTGGGCTTTGAGTCCCAGTGTTGGTTTCTCCTATCTCTGGTTTTAGCATCCTTATCCATAAAACAAGAAATGTGGCTCCTGCAGGGCTGGGATTAGAGACTCCAGCTTCACTGGTGCAATGTGAGGACCTTCAGTCGTGGTCCTTATGCTGTCTTCAGCACTGAGGTGGCGAGCATCAGAACTTCTCCTTTCGAAATTGCTTTGGGACTGGTGGCACAGCTCCACGGCAGAACATGTGCTTACTATTCAGGCCCTAGGTTTCTTCCCCAGCACCCGAACAACGAGAGAGAGAGTCAGACAGAGACTTGAATACTTTGAAAAGGGGGAAGTGGGCCAGCTGGGTCACCAAAGACTGATCACTTCCAACACTTGAGTCATCATGTGGTCATGATGGAGGGAAAACCAAGGTGGACAGGGTCCGGAAGCAGCAGGGCAGGGACATGGATACTGGGGGAAGAGAAATGTCAGAGCTGGGTAAGACTTGAGCAGCAGCCTGGTCACTGTTTCCCAGCCTCATGGCCATAGGGCAGGAGGGTGATGCTGGAGTAGGGTCCTGGCTCACAGGCTAACACAATCTCTATGTTCTGCAGCAAATCAACAATGTCAGCGCCATGCTGGTCCTTGCCAGGCCAGTGACAGGACCCCGGGAGTATGTGCTGGACCTGGAGATGGTCACCATGAACTCTCTTATGAGCTACCGGGCCAGCTCCGTACTGAGACTCACCGTCTTTGTGGGAGCCTACACCTTCTGAAGGAGACCCTCAGGGAAGGGCTGGGTGGGGTCCCCTCTTTCTCCCTCCCATGGCTTAAGGAGCCTGGGGTTGAGGGGTGACTGTTCTGCTTAAAGAAACAATGATGTGTAGGACAATAAAGGGAGGAAGGAGTCCTAGTGGCTGAGGTGGGTGAGTAACCTCAGCCTGGGAAGGGGCTGGGTTTGTGAGAGAAGCAGGCAGATTTCACCCAAAGGGTCCTGTCTGCATTGGGGCTGAGAAGGTTCCAGAGATAAGAGTCATCCTTCAGAGTCAGCCCGAGCAGCCTAAGGCGTGTACACTTCAGGCCTTAACTCAGAGCTTGACTGATGCTAGGCCCCAGAAACCATGTTCAGGTCAGTGCCAGGAGGTCTGGGGTTACCATCCTAGCCCCACCCCAAACTATGCATTTGGACAAACCCTACTGTTTTCCAATCACCAAAATTAGGCAACTGGAATGAGAACATTTTTCTTTCCCAAGTTGTGGTGCCTTCTGTCAAAGACATTTACATGATCAAGGGCCACTTAGTTATACTCAAAGATACAGTAACTCATTGACTGCATCTCCCTGACCAGGGAATGCCCAACTCCTAAGGAGCATTATCTATCTTTATCTATCTTTATCTATCTATCTATCTATCTATCTATCTATCTATCTATCTATCTATCTATCTAATCTTATCTATCTTTGCATAGGATCTGGCTTAACCCAAGTTAAGTGTTTATTATAGCTGGACAATCATGTTTAGCCAGGAGCGTGCCTTAAAAAGAACCATATGGGCCAGGTACAGTGGTCCACACCTTTAATTCCAGAACTTGGAAGGTGGGCCTAGGAAGATTGGGAATTCCAGGCCTGCCTGGGTGACACAGCATGGTCTAGGCCAAGCTGGGATTTAGGAAGGAATGGGAGTGGAGGACACTGTCCAAGACTGCAAATCATTGCTGTGTGGAAGAGGAATTGCCTAGCATGCATGAGGCTGTGGGTTTCACTGCCAATACTACAAAACAAAACCACTGGCTCACAAGGTGTTGTCTCCCAGTACCTGCATATTTCATAAGGACCTTGGCATTGCTTCCTTAACTCATGAGACCACAAACATTTCAATTTTATTATAGCCCAAAGGATCCCAGTTAAAAGGCTGGCTAGCCTTGGCAGAGGTGAAGATGGGTGCTTGGGTGTGTCTCCAGGTATAGGTCAGGTCAGAGGACTGTGGCTGCAATAGAGTTGGTACAGGGTCCTGCTCAGAGCAGGTCCCAGATTTCTGCAAGAAGACAATCAGAAGGTTGGCCTGGTGCCTTGGGCCACCCAGTCTCCTCTCCAGGTTGTGTCTTATCCTTACCTCTGTAGACGCCCACACTTGATAGAGCTCAGCAGCATCTCCTGCTCCTTAGGGGTGGCACAGGCATCATAGGCAGCCAGGAGACTGGGGGAAGGAGGGCATACAATGGCTGCTTATCTGGGCCAGCATCATGAGAGCTAAGGTAGGAGGGTTCAGCCTAGAATGGAGGAGTCTGGACACTGTCCATTTCCTGATCCTGTGATAGAGGCCCTCCTCCATCCTACCTGCCCTCCCTTCCTGGGAAACACTGTGACAGCCTTCCAAGGTTCCCACACAGCCATGCTCTCACTCCAGGAGCACTGGTTAAGTTGAACTCCACAAAGGAAAGGCAGAGAACGGAGTAGCTTCTGGGATGTACCTGGCAGGTGTGCTGTATCGATCCACCAGGGCTGCTGCCTTCTCCCCACTCAGTCCACGCACTTGCATCAGCTGCCGGGCAAATACTTCTCGTACAGACTGGGCCTGGGGTTGGGACAGGCCTATATTAGGGGTGATCTGAGACCAGACCACCTAAGCAGAGGCAAGGCCAGGGTGGTACCTTGTTCTTGACAGCTTCTGCATTGAAGTCACTGAAGGTGAGGAGTGAGCAGAGAGGGTTTGTAGAAGGTCTTGCTCCTGATTCAGCATCTCCTGCGGTTTCCCATGGGCGGCTGCGTAGGGTGTGCCCCTGATAGAAGAGGGGACTGAGGCTAGGTAGGCTCTAAGGGTTAGCCCCTAGTATTCCTTTCCCAGGTCTCAGTGGGAAACCTGAGAAACTAGGATCCCACCCACCTTTCCTTGCTTGGGCAGCAAACACCAGGTGAGGGCCCAGTGCTGGTTGGTGGCATCTGCTCACCTGATATAGTCTTTCTAGGCCCTTTGTCAAAAGGGCCAGGTAGCCAGCTGACTCTTTAAGATCCATAGTACGCTTCACAAAGAAACCATCAATGACCTGGAAAAGAGGACCCAAGGGAGGTGGTTCTTGGCTTAACCCATGGACTACAAAACCCGCCAGCCTGGCCCTGCCCTCTCAGCTCACCTGGGTGTTTGTGACAGCCTGCAGCAATGTACTCTCAGGAAGGCTGAGGTTGTGGACCGACCCATGTTCCTCCACCAAGTATACCCGGTGCCCCAGGCCACAGCGCTTCAGGCGGAACTGGGAAGGCAGGCAGAAAGGGTGGGTTGGGCCCAAATGCCTACATGTCTGCGCCAGCCATCATATCACATTAAAATTGCAAGGAGATGAGGTTGGAGAGATGACTCAGCAGTTATGAACACTGACTGCTCTTCTAGAGGACCTGGGTTCAATTCCCAGCACCCACATGGCAGCTTACAACTGTCAGTAACTCTTAAGATCTGACACCTGCCAGGCGTTAGTGAACACCTTTAATCCCAGCACTCAGGAGGGAGAGGCAGGTGGATCTCTGTGAATTCGAGGCCAGCCTGGTTTACAGAGTGAGTTCCAGGACAGGCTCCAAAACAATACAGAGAAACCTTGTCTCAGGGAAAAAAAAGATCTGACACCCTTACACACACATACATGCAGGCAAAACACACACACAGACACAGACACACACAGACACACACACACACACACACACACTGCAAGGAGACCCTGCCTTGCCTGTCTTTGAGGAGACTCTACAGAGCCTCTTGCTATGATTCCTGTAGGAAATCCCTGAACCTCTGGATATTACACATCCTTCAAGGTTCCCTTGGCCTGTTACTGGCCTCTGTGACCCTAGGGTGAGCCTTACTGCTGAGCCTTGGGCACAGCTTCTGCATTTCCAATACTAGAGGTTTGGTTCTTGTTTATCTGAGGTCTCTAGGGTTAGGTACTGAAGGGGTCTTTAAGTCTCTCAGGCCAGCCTAGATAGCCTTGGGTTCCAACTTGTGTACCTACATGGCTTAAGAGGGGCTCAAAGTGTTTGTGGCTGGAGGCCTTAGATGCTGTTTCGAGACCGCCCAGTAACACTATCTAGCTGGGGTAAGGAGTGAGCAGGCTGTGACACCTTCTGCTCTCGAAAGCGGCCATCAATGATGCTGCTGCACAGGTCATCCAGCCGCTTGCGTTCCACAATGTGGTCCAAGACTAACTCCCCGGGTCTTGCTGTCAAGAAGTAAAAAAAAAAAAAGTCTTATTGTCTTCCCCTGACCCACCCAGGCCAGCCTCCTATGCCTGCCCATGACCCTTTACCTGGGTCTCTGGGCCTGGTCTCCTGTGCGACCCACACGAAGTCCCCAACATGCAGCTTGCGTACTGTGTGGGGCACATGCAGCCGCTGTAACTCTCGGAGCATTTCTGGCCTGTGTCCCGACCTAATAGTTCAAGAAAGAAGGCCAAGGTCAGGGTAAGCCAGTCCTCACCGCCCTCCAGCATCTTCTAGTTATTTTCTTTTTTTTTTTCTTTTTTTCTTTTTTTGGTTTTTCAAGACAGGGTTTCTCTGTATTGTTTTGGAGACTGTCCTGGAACTCACTCTGTAGACCAGGCTGGCCTCGAACTCACAGAGATCCACCTGCCTCTGCCTCCCGAGTGCTGGGATTAAAGGCGTGCACCACCAACGCCCGGCTTCTTCTAGTTATTTTCAAGGCTGCCCCCAAATCGCTCACCCTCTGGTTTCTCCAGTGTCCACACACAACAGCACTCTGTACTCGCCAGGCCTCAGCTCCAGTGGTGGCTGCTGGATGACACCTTCACTGGTGCCACTGTGAAGGAGTGGGGGCTGTGCATAAGGCCGGAACCCTCAGTGCCAGGGCAGGCCCCCACAATTCACAGGGGCAGCTGTGGCTCAACAGTTGTGTGTCCCTGAGACATGGCTGCCCCCACTTCTCCCTTCTTACAGTTCTGACAAGGTGGCTTCTGGGGCTGCCGACTTCTCTCCATGGGGCTCCTCTGGCCTAATGCCAATGTTCAGCGTGCTCAGGCCTTCTGACTTGGCCAGCTTTTGGGCCAGCTCCAGGCCCTCTGGTGTTAGTGCGTACCTGGGAGGTGGAAGATACAGTTTTACCTTCTTTACACAGGGCAAGCTCTGCCGCCCCAAGCTAGATGAGCTTTACCTCCTCTGTCTCCCTGTCCCTCAGATCAGCTTCCTCAGGACCTCCCTAATGCTGTCTCACAGCTCCTTTTCCCTATTTTCACTCAGCGCCATACTTTCCTCCCTAGAATATTCTGGCATTTCTAATCAGCCAAATTTTAAGACATGCCAAATGTTTGTGCAGCTCTCTGTACCTAATAACCGACTTTTCCTCTTTCCCTTCAGCTGCTTCTACCCTCAGGCTTTCAGTGGGAAGGCTGGCCTTCCCCAGCATCGGCAGCACCAGGTCTGAGACTTGCTGCATCATTATAGAGCCTAAGAATGTCCTAACCCTGCATGTGCCCATCCCTGCCCCTTGTGCTCCTTGCCCACACCTGGATGGCCGATGTGTTCTGAGGACTAGGTTTCTCTGGAGTAGAGCTCGGAGGGCAGGCCAGGGTCTCGAACTTCCAGGAACTATCTGTGAAAAGGAAAGGAGACCCTCAGAGAGGCCCCAGTACTCCCAAGCCCAAACTTCCTGTGCCCCTAGCCATATGCCATAATTGGATCAGGTTTCATACCAAGGCTGCCTGCCTTGAAGGAAGACTACAGTGGACTCTACCTGCCCACTCTCAGCTGGGTGCTCACCCTGGGGGTCTTCTGGGCACATTTCTGCAGCAGCTCCTCCTTGGTTAGGAAGCTGTGGCCATCAGGGTTCTGAAACCATGTAGAAATGAGGGTCGGTTCAGGGCCAGAGCTGAACCTGATACGGAGTGGCTACCATGAACACTGCCTAGGCACTTCTGTGAGTCTGCCTCACCCCACGTAACTGATGTTTGGCAACACTTACCAGGTGCTCCCTGTAAAGTTGCAGCAGGACCTCACGGGCACCTGAGTTCTGTGCTGGCCAATAGCCACCAGCACTTCCTGCTTGAGGCTGGGTGGGAACCTGAGAGAGACAGCAGGGTTTTTTTGTTTGTTTGTTTGTTTTGGTTTTTCGAGACAGGGTTTCTCTGTATTGTTTTGGAGGCTGTCCTGGAACTCGCTCTGTAGACCAGGCTGGCCTCGAACTCACAGAGATCCGCCTGCCTCTGCCTCCCGAGTGCTGGGATTAAAGGCGTGCGCCACCAACGCCCGGTTGACAGCAGGGCTCTTAATTCAAATGCCTGTCAGTGTCAGCTTAGGTTTCAGCAGGCTACATGGGTCTGGAGAAGGAAATGCTGTAAACCCCTGTAAATATGGAACATGACCAGAGAAGGGGCAAAGACTGGGAGTATGTGCCAGGCCCAGCCTCCTGCTACTACTACTGGAGAACAAGAACACTGTAGAAGTCCCACAACTTTCTGGATTGAATCTCTTAGCACCCTCCTTTGGAACTCCATCTACACCTGTCTCAATAATCCTACTTAGGAATTAAGATAGTACCTCTTAAAGAGGGTGAGAGACTATCCCAGGCCAGTCTAAGTCAGTAAAAGCTGGACACAGGCCTGTTAAATCTCTCAAACCAAGAAGTCCAACTCTCAAGCCTCCCATTTAGCTTTCTACTTTCCTAACCCTCACCAGCGTGGAAGAGTCCTGGGTTTGAGCAGGTGGTTCCTCACTGGCTTGATTCCTCTCTCCGGATGATAGGTTGGGGGCATGGTCACCTGTAAAGGACAGAAGAAAGTCAGTCCTGTGTCCAATTTGGATTCCAGGAAGAGCCTGGATACTTCTGCTAACTGTGAATTTTGGTGTCATATTTAATACACCTTTTGTTTCATTGTGTGTATATGAGGGTTTTGCCTGTGTGTATGTCTGCGCATCACTTGCACATAATGCCAGAAGAGGCTAGACCCCTGGAACTGGGTTTTGGTTTTGAGACAGGGTCTCATTGGGTGAGCTCCGGCTGGCCTCAAACTCAACAAGATGCTCCTGAGTCTGCCTCCTCTTGAGAGTTGGGACTAAAAGCACATCATCCTGCCCAGCTCCTTGTCATTTTTGAGACAGTCCCGTCTTGAATTCACTATGTAATTGAGACAGTCCTTAAACTCCTGATCCTCCTAGCCTCACCTCCTAAATGCTGGATTACAGACTTGTTCACAACGCCACCCACCCAGTCTCTGTGGTCTAGCTTTGTACGTGAGAACTACGAGGCTTACAGAGCGTCAGTCACTAGCCTTGGGTCCAACAGCAACTACACTGAGAGTAAGGAGTTTGAAGCCAACATATCCAAGGTAGACATAGCCTGCACTCAGGAAATGTAGGGGGTCACCAACTCCCCGGGTCGCGCACCGCCTGATGCTAGGTGCTGCCTCAGTCGCTCGTCCAGCATCCGGCAGAGCCTGTCTCCGAAGTGCTGAAGGATCTTGGCTTCCTTCCCGCTGCGGAGAGGTAGCGGGTACCGTCGGAGCGAGCGCAGTGCCTGGCGAGCACGGGAAGGGGGGAACTCATCAAGCGATGCTACATGGATCATCTGGATCCGCTCCAGAAGACTCATCTGGGACTCACCTTTTGAAACACAAAGCGCGTGTGGCGCCCTCTGCTGGCTGCCTCGTCCCGCCACTCGGTCAGCCAACGAACGAAGAGCGGATTGGGGCAAACCGGCAGCGGGCGCTTCCGGCCCAAGCGGATCGGTGCCGCCATAAGGTCTAGACTGACTTTTTCCTTTGCCCCCCTTCAGACCCTGAGATTGGGACCCCGTCAGTCCAGCAGTTGGTAAAGGAACACCTGATTGAGGGTAAGACCTCTCCACTCTAGCAGGGGACTAGCTCAAGGGATGCCCTCCCCTCCCGGGAGGGGCCGGGAAAAGTTAGGTCTACACCACCTCTCCCTTAGAACCTCCCCCACTCCCCGCCAGCACCTGCCCTTTGGACAGGCCCCACCCAGGCTACGGAGCTTTGACCCACCCCTTCCTCTCACCCCAAAATTCGAGAGCAGGAACATTTTGTGCTGACAATTAGAAAGCCGGACAGCGCCCTCTGTGGCCGGGAGGGCTGGCTGGGGAGACGCTTAGGAGCCTGACGTTGGCTTGCTTCCAGGCCTCACAAGGCTATTTCAGGCTATTGTAGAAGCTGGAAAAAGAGGGCTTGAGAAAGGGGGGGAGGGGAGCGGGACGGACACAAGTGCAAGAATATTTGTGAGAGGGACGTCTATGAAGGGGTGTGCAAGGGATGGAGTAAAGGTAAAACCAGTAGCAGACATCTCGAAATGTGGGGGTGCAAAGTCGGTCATGTACACAGAAGGCTCAGGCTAAGTGAACGGCGAGGGTGTGTGTGGCAAGAGGTGCATCCTGGCAGGTGGGGAGGTCGGATGTGGACGCGAGGTTGGATCCTGAAGAGGTTAGTAGACGCTTCGCTCTTGAGGCCCACTGAAAGTTCAGGAGCCTCAGGGCGGTTGAAGGTGGCCGGTTTGGGGGGCAGATATCTCAGGTTGAGGGACACAGGGGTCTCTTCAGGGATTGGAACAGCCCACGATCTCCAGCTGTCATGCCGGAAGTCGCGGGCACCTGACTGGCCGACCCTCTTTTCAATCTGGCTTTCCGCACCCGCCTCCTTCCTCAGGCAGCCTTATAAGGAGCCTGAAGCTGGCGCTCGGGCTGGGCACGCCCCCTGGAGTCTCATTCCCTAATAAGGACATCTAGGGCATCCCGCGGCCGGGGGCGGATGGAGCGCGTCTCCAGGGTAACTGTGTAGCCCCTCCCCCCGTTGCTGTGGGAAACTGCGAGGCTCGAAAAAGGTGGAGCTAGTCTTTTCTTTAGGCGGGGCTCTTGGGAAAGGGGGGTCAATCTTCCCCTTCACTGGGAGCTCAGCAGCTCAACCCGTGAGTGCTGCAGGCGACCTCTGACTACAACCCCCGGCATGCTCTGCGAGTTGCCTCATTGTCGGGGTTGTTCCTCGTTCACACCCTTTATTCGGCTTGGGAGGGTCAAGGACCCCAGTTTCGTTCGTCTGTAACTTGCTTGTGACTTTGTCCTCTTTTCCTGCCGAGTGTGAAGCCATGAGTATTGTTCGAGGTCAAAGAAATGTTCTTGGAATCCACCAGTTTATTTTAAACTCAGAGATATTGTCTCAGGTTTTTGTTTTTGTTGTTAAAATAACCATAAACCTATCAACTCGAGAGCTAAGTTAAAGTAAATGTTTCTTTTCTTATCGTCTGGTAAAGGAAATAAATGTCTCTAATGCACAACTCTCCACCCTTCCCACATGAATTATATTTGATCCTATAACTTGCCAAATGTCTTTAAATAAATCGAAGCTCCCAAACTTTTTATTGTAACATTTCCGTCTGTTAAAATCCTGGGTTTTTTTTTTTGTTGAAATTTCATACGACCTCCTAGGAGACAACAGTGACTTTCCTCATGGAGGGACACTTCACGGAAGCGTGTCTACTGGTTTGAAGATACCGTTATAATTGCGATCTTTTCTTTGGAAGCGAATTCCAAGCCAGTGATTCAGAATTAAAATCTTGATCATCAGGACCCATAAATAACGGGAAACAACTTCACTTTGGGATTAAGAGATCCTCAGGACAGAATTATCTTTAAGTCATTTTATCAAGCAATGGGCCTCTTGCTCATGTAAGAGCGTTTCTTCCTGGTCCATTGCACCGATCGGCTCACTCTGCGTGCGATAGCCCCGCCTCTCTGCCTCCGCCTACTCCCCCGCGCCTCACTCCCTGCAGAACCCAGGAGCTGGTAGCTCCACATCGGTGCAAAATCCTTGGACTTCATTTCCCGTCGGCCCGCGCGGCGAGCGCCGGAAGCCCGCCCCGCCCCTCATTGTGCGGCTCCTACTAAACGGAAGGGGCCGGGAGAGGCCGCGTTCAGTCGGATCCCGGCAGCAGCTGCGGCGGCTCAGTTCTTCTGTCGCTCTCTCTGTCTCCCTTTCGCTTCCGGAAACATGGTGAGTACTAGGCCACTATGCCCGAGGGAGGCGGTTTCGGGATCAGTCGCTTGCGCGCCGGGTGGGGTGAGGTGGGGGCGGCAGAGAAGCGTTCTCAGGATCCCCTCCCCCAGCGCCGTGAGCGAGACTAAGGGTCTTGCATTGAAGGGCAGGCCGCGCGTGCGCGCCCGTGGGCGCTGGGAAGGGCCGATTCGGATGTCGCTAGCGCGCCCCCTGGCTCCTTTCCCCTCCCCCATTCCGCTTTTGCGCCCGCGCGGTCACTGGCCGTGGGGGAGGGGTCCACTGTGCGGAGCCTCGGGCAACGCTCGCCGGTTCTCGATGGCGCGCGCTGGACCAGAGCACGCGGCATCCAAACCCTGCCCCGGGGCCGCTAGGCAAAGACGCGCGCGAGATGTCGGCGCGCGCCCCACCCAAGGGCTGTTTCTTTCCTCGCATCACCCTCCCTCTGCGGATGGGTTTGTCTCCACAGCAGGTGGCAGGGATGCCACCAGGGAGGGGCGGGGGCAACTTAGCAGGGCGGAGGGGGAGAAGATACTAGCGCATCGGAGACCTGGTGGAGGCACTGACTCCGGAGACTAGGGCCTTTCACCGCTAGTCGTGGAGTGGGTCCTGTTCAGGCTTTAGCCCCCATTCTAGAAAGAGCGATGCACACTGCCTTTTCTGTTCACTGTACTCCGGGTTATGGCTGGAGCGGCGCTGTGCACCAGCGCCTGCGCACATGCTTGGGCCCTGCCATCCCGGCCGCAGCTCTGAACGAGCTAGGCCTTTGGCTCTGCCGGATGGGGCCGAGGGTGGAGCCGCGTTTAGGGAAGTGACCCAGGCGGGTACCGCCCTGAAGCCACCCAGCTCTTATGTTGAGCCTGAGGGCCTGGAAAACTGATGCTTGTGTGACTGGCTTGTGCTACCTCTCAAAGCTGACGGGGTTCACGGCTATTCCAAAAGGCCATTCTTAACCTTTCAGACATCGTGAGTCCCGCCGCCTCTGGGATACGATTGTCTCTTGGGAAGGCCCTGAACCTAACCAACCTCCTTTCCCCGCCTACTCCGGAAGCGGGTGAATCACGTGGCTAGCTTCCTCTGCAGTTCCATGGTTGGGGGGTTGGTTACAGATTTCTGATTGGGTCGGCCCCCAGGGCCATGCAAAGTAAAGAGTTCTTGACGATTTAGGGCACTACAGTTTGACGTATTAATTTGCCAGTGATCTTTAGGACTACACCACTCTTAGGGAGTTGTCCAGCAGGGCCCTAATTAGGGGTTGTAATTCTCTTGTTTGGGAGATCTCGGTAGGTAAGAGTGTCGTTTATGCCATGACAGCGTTGAAGTCTCTGGCAGACTTAAATGAACTGTTGAGCAGCTATTGGGTCTTGGGGAAGTTCTGATCCACTCTCCCGGAGATGAGTCTGGCTCAGGTGCTCAGTTTTCCTTCAAAGTCAGCATTTTAGTTTAGCGGCTGAGTGGTGTCAACACAATAAATAATTTTTAGTTTCTTTGAATTTGGCGTTAACAGCTCAGCAGAGGTTTTTTGTTTTTTTCCTTTTTTAAGAGACAGGCTTTCTGTGTGTCACCCTGACTGTCCTGTTCTACCACTCCTAGCTGTGTTTTCTTTTTAACAAATGCTGTTTCTAACCTTTAATGGGGGTGTTGAGCTAGATAATTGGTTCCCTCCCTTGTAGGTGGTTTGACCCACCTAATCCTTATGATGGACTGGGGAAGGGACATCTTGTGTCTGCACGGGCACTACTGTTTTTGCGGGGCTCAGAGCTGTACCTTTTGGTATCCTGACTGAGGTTTCCTGTTACTGGAGAGAATGTCTCCAGAACTCTTTCCTTTACAAGGTGTATTGTTTGGTTTGTCCCTCAGGCCTCTGGTGTGGCTGTCTCTGATGGTGTCATCAAGGTGTTCAATGACATGAAGGTGCGCAAGTCCTCAACGCCAGAAGAAGTGAAGAAACGCAAGAAGGCGGTGCTCTTCTGCCTGAGTGAGGACAAGAAGAACATCATCTTGGAGGAGGGCAAGGAGATTCTGGTAGGAGATGTGGGGCAGACTGTGGACGACCCCTACACCACTTTTGTCAAGATGCTGCCAGACAAGGACTGCCGCTATGCTCTCTATGACGCAACCTATGAGACCAAGGAGAGCAAGAAGGAGGACCTGGTGTTCATCTTCTGGTGAGCTCCTTATTTAAGCTGTCTGCCACATCTTCCTTTACTCAGGAGAGGTTTGGAGGTCAGGGTTGTAACAACTAGTGAAGAACATAGCGGGGAGACCATGTTGAGTTTTCTATTCTGGAGACATCTATTATCTGGGGATAGCTGCTGCAATTTCCTTGCTTTGTCCTCAGGGCCCCTGAGAGTGCACCCCTTAAGAGCAAAATGATCTATGCCAGCTCCAAGGATGCCATCAAGAAGAAGCTGACAGGTAAGGACCCCCTTTTGGTGACTGCCATGTGGGGTAGATGACATAACAGGTCCTCCTTTCTCCTGCCTGCTGGGTGGTCCTTTGCTCCTTCCTTCTGCTGCTTCCCTGACACACAAACTCCCCATCCCAGTGCTTCCTTCTCTTTCTCTTAGGAATCAAGCATGAATTACAAGCAAACTGCTACGAGGAGGTCAAGGACCGCTGCACCCTGGCAGAAAAACTAGGTGGCAGCGCTGTCATCTCTCTGGAGGGCAAGCCTTTGTGAGCCGCCTCCAGCCCCCTGCCTGGAGCATCTAGCAGCCCCAGACCTGCTCATGGGTGTTGCAGGCTGCCCCTTTCCTGCCAGACCGGAGGGGCTGGGGGGATCCCAGCAGGGGGAGGGTAATCCCTTCACCCCAGTTGCCAAATGTCCCCCCCACCCCCTAGACCGTCCTTTTCCCTCCACCCTGACGGTTCTGGCCTTCCCAAACTGCTTCTGATCCTCTGATTCCTCTTGGGTTGAAGCGGACCAAGTCCCTTCCCAGGCACCCAGTTTGGGGGGGTGCCTGCTTTTTTTTTTTTTTTTTTTAACGGCATCCCTACACCTCATATTCCCCCCCATCCCATCCCATGCTGCCAACTTCTAACCACAATAGTGACTGTGCTTGTCTGTTTAGTTCTGTGTGTAAATGAAATGTGGAAATGACCCTCCCTGTGCCAGCTGGTTGCCCTCCCCTTTCACTTGTTTTCGGCCACTCATGGAAGCAGGACCAGTAAGGGACCTTCAATTTAAAAAACAAAACCAATAAAAAGGCTAATTAACAAGGTGGCTTTTGGGTTTGCGATTTGGGGGACCCTGTGAGGGATGGTTGGTAAGGATCAGTTGTTTTCCTCTACTGTACCCCTAGCCCAGATCCCAGTGACTGAGCCTCCTTTTTGAGGCGGGGGTACCACGGTTGGTGTGTCAAGGAAGTTGGGCCTAGAGTGTCATACCTGAAACTCATTGGTACTGGACCTTCATAGTGGACTGAGCCCCTTTCCACCCATGGGTTAAATATAGGTGACCCATTTTCTCTGCTTTTCCTCCCTGAGGTGCTGGTTCACCCTAAGTTGAGCCTTTGGCCTCCTGTACTTGTGGCTGGAGTCCATTCAGGGTGGGTCAGGCAGGTGTAGCCCAGGACTTCAGACCCAGTTGTGGAGCCCCACCTATTGACGAAAGCTTAAAGCTTTGAACATTTTGCTAGCATTTCTGTGCCCAGAGGACTATAGGAGCTGTGCTCCCCCGGGGCAGGTAAACTGGGTTAGTATCCAGAGTTTAAATCTTCCCCAGCCAGGTTTCCTTCCCCATTAAGGTTATTTCTTTAGCCTTACCCAAATAGAGGAAGGTTGCAGAAAGAGGCTTTTTTTTTTTCCTTTGAGGCTTTATGCTACATGTTGCTTTGATTTCTCACAAAGACCCATTAAGTTTGGCCCATTCTATTGTTTTGTGTAAGATTATAGGAAGAATACTGGATATTAGCTATATTTTTCTGCGGTGTTAGGCATTGGACCCAGGGCCTCATACATAATAGGTGAGCACTCTATCTCTGAGCTATAGCAACCAACAGATTGGGAATTGTGTTCTTGCTAGAAACAGTAGTACAGACTACCCCAAAAGTACAGTATACCCCAAAAGCATAAACCTATTTGATAGAGCTCCATCAGTGTATCAGTGTCTTGTTAAAGGGGTAGTAAAGGCAAGCAGCCTCCCTGGCAGTAAAACCGGGGCAGCGGGGGATGGTGGTGTAGAGATGACTCAGCCTGCTGTGGGGAGGGCTAGAATTCCCGGAAACTGCTTACCTTTGACCAAGTGTGCCCCCCATGCTGCCTTTGGGCCTGGGTTTGTCCAAGGAAAAACGAGTTCCTAAGTGGGGATGTGGCTAGTGGCCGCTTTGGTAGAGAAGGGGGCATCTCTGGGAAGAGCGTAGAATATGAGTAATACCTGGTTTCACTAAGGCTCTCCCTCCCTGGGTGTTATGGAGAAGCAGGGTGCTGGGTTGCAGAAGAAAAGTCCTTAGAGCTCTCTGAGGGCTGGTGCTGTTATATACATTGTTCAGCCTCCAGACCCCCTTCCTACCACCCAATGAAGAAAAGGAAAATACTGGCCCCTCAGCCTCAGGCCTGCCTGCCTTACCATCACCCTTAATGGGGAAGAAGCTGGGAGCTCATGGAGAAGGGGGCAGTGTTTGGCATGTTTGAGCTCCAGCTCTGCTAACTCAATGAGACCCTGCAGGACTTGAAGTCCATGAGCTCAGGGGAGAATGGTTAAAAGGAATATGGACAGTCAGGGTGGATGCTGTCTGTGAAACCATGCCTGGCTTCAGGGCTTACCCTGCTTGGCAGAGTCAGGCTTTCAAAGCGCTGGCAGCACAGCTGTCTTCTGGTTGACTTCTGGTTCCTTGTCTGAGCTCTGTCCAATGCCTTGTTAGCATTCTCAGCCAGTGCCCGAAGCCACCAGTACAGCGGGTCCTAAAGCCATCAGCACAAGACTGCTGGCGTGGATTTTGCTGGCCTCCCTCCCTGAAAGTGCCTAGAACCACCTCTCACCTTGGCTGCCCATGAGTCTTGCATGTAGTATCTCAGAATGTCAGATAGCTTCAGGTCCTCATCAGAGGCTACCCTGCCTTCCAGCTTCCGTGTCAGGAAGGTGAGCCTGGGAAGGGGGTTTAAGAAATGTCCTTCCACTACATACCCAGGAGAGAACTGCTTGGTAACTACTGGAGATGAGGTTCTGAGTTTCAGAAGGTAGGCCAGGAAAGTGTGTAATGTGTGCAAGCCTCGTGAACCACATACTCAATAGGGTACATAAGCAAAACTGAGTAGGGTAGCCAGGACCAGATCACAAAAACCCAAAGGGCAAGCTAAGGGCTTAGTAGGTTCTGAAGTGAACTAGGCCCCTGCAGGCCCTTGAGCACACATTTCAGAGATTGGCATACTCCATGACTTCTTTGGAAGAGTGAATTATGTGTCTTAACAGGATGTTATGCTCAGGTCTCCCAGAGGTGTGTGGTACACCCCTGCACCTTGCTCTCCCACTCCCACAACTCCCCCATATCATACACACTTAGAATGGCATGCTTTTTGCATGTCTGCATTCCTCTTTTCCTATTTTGAGAGAGGGTTTTTCTGTGTAGCCTTGGCTGTTCTAGAACTGTTAGCTCTGTAGACCAGGCTGGCCTGTAACTCACAGATCTGCCTGCCTCTGCCTCCCAAGTGCTGGAATTAAAGGCCCATACCCTGACTCCATTCCATTTCTTTGTAGTCTACAGTGGAAGTCAGCAAGGCCACTATCAAGAAGGCTCTCTACAGAAGTGCAGAAGGCAGTACTTACCCTCAATCTTTCAAAGAGCTCTGCCGGGTTCAGAAAGCTCCTGGGAGGTGGAAAGCAGGGATCTGGGGCAGCTCAATGCCTCTTTGCCTCCTTGGAGTCTTCTCCCCTAACCCCTAGAAGCTTCTGCACAACTCCTCCCTCAACCTGGATTTCTATAGAGTGCATCCCCGCATGGGCACACACAGTATTGCAGGCACAGGGAGAGGATAGGGATGAGTCCTTACCTCTTCAGCTGACTGACTTCCTGGGTTCCAAGACTACTCAGAGCAGCGGATAGAGGTATATAGTTGTCTGCCATGCCTGCTGGAGAACAATCCCAATCAGAGCCCCAACATCTACATGTCAAGCTCCACCCCCGGTGTGAGCCCCTC
The DNA here is from genome assembly GCF_017639785.1 of Mesocricetus auratus. Classification (NCBI taxonomy): domain Eukaryota; kingdom Metazoa; phylum Chordata; class Mammalia; order Rodentia; family Cricetidae; genus Mesocricetus; species Mesocricetus auratus. The sequence goes on along the minus strand of NW_024429182.1, from coordinate 52,551,137 downwards.
ATCCCCTCTTAACACTTGTGGGAGTGCATAACATGGCTGGCCCTCTGGCAGGTGCCTCGAATTCGGGTGTGGTATTCTATTAGGAAGGTCCCCTCGTGGTCAAAGAAGTCAACTACCTCCTAAGAGATGGAGAAAGAACACTTCTTATCCAGTCACCAGGAGCATGGTGGCATCAGCATCCATTGTGTCACCATTTCCTGGCAGCCCAGGGTAGGCCCAACCAGTGGCTTCCCTGCCTTAGGCAGAAGGTCACCTTGAGCCCTGATATGCCAGTGATGAAGACTTCATCTTCGATCTGACCATGCTTCTCAGGAAACCTCCCAAGATGACCTTTCTGTTCTCTCAACACTCAGCTGAGCACATGGGAGAGGGTGTGATGCTAGGGTGGGGCATTTGTACCTTCTCCCCTGGTCAAATGCCACCCACATGGGGAGCAAACTGGGAGAAATGCTCCGGCCTGATTCCCCCACCCTGATCTCAGATCCCAGCATTCTCAAACAGCTCACATCCTGGCTGTATTCTAAGACAGAGAAGTTGTGATCCTGACACAGGGTGGGATGGCCTGCCAGGTACTGCAAGAAAGAAGACTTCATGCATTACAACAGTCTTCGTCGTCGTCGTCGTCGTCGTCGTCGTCGTCTTCTTCTTCTTCTTCTTCTTCTTCTTCTTCTTCTTCTTCTTCTTCTTCTTCTTCTTCTTCTTCTTCTTCTTCTTCTTCTTCTTTTCTCCTCCTCCTCCTCCTCCTCTCCTTTTTTTTTTTTTTTCCGAGACAGGGTTTCTCTATTGTTTTGGAAGCTGTCCTGGAACTTGCTCTGTAGGCCAGGCTGGCCTCGAACTCACAGAGATGTGCCTGCCTCTGCCTCCTGAGTGCTGGGATTAAAGGTGTGTGCCACCAACACCCAGCCGCAACAGTCTTCTTAAAGATGGCCAAGTACTCCCTGTAGGAGCACGGACAACTGCTCTGGTTCCCCCTCTCCCTCAGCAGAACTGGGCCAGAGTTCAAACTCTCTGAACCACTGTCATAGTCAGGGAAGGAACCCTGGAGCTCTGGGGAGGGCAGAGGTGGGGTTTGGACACTCACACTTCTAGCTCCTGCTTCATCTTGGCAAACTTCCTGGGTGGTGGAGCTGTCGTCCTCACCCAACTTCTGCGGTTTTCCCGTGGAGCCTCAAAGTCTGGCCTGGGAAGGGCTGGGGGAATCTGCTCAAAGAGGGGATGGATTGCCAAGGAGGCCATCACAGTTTGTATCCTAACCCATGTTCCCTGCCTGCCCCTCACAGCCCGTTCCGGCCCCTCCTCGTGATGAAGCTGGCGTACTCCTCATTTTCCACATAGGTGTCATGCAGCCATAAGACTCCTTCGTGCTGCCGAACCACTGAGGGAGGGCGGCCACTCTGGAAGCCCAGAGACCTGCATAAGAGCTCACCTCCCCAAACCTGCCCTCACCAAACCCACTTTTGGAATTCCCATCCTGCACCCCATTTGAAACCTGTGATTTCATTTAGGAAGGCAGAGCCTCAATCAAAGGCAATCCACCTCCTCGCCAAAAGTCCGCTTTACCTTGGTTTGAACAGTGAACTTCACCTTGTCCCACTCACTGCATCAGAAATCTCCACCTCTAAGGAGCTGTCGTCTCCCTGCAGATTCAACAGCATAGAGGAAGGCTGTGGGGTGACAGGGAAACTGGCTAAGTGAAGCTGCTTTGTCCTCCTCCCTCTCTGGAGACCCTGCTCATAGCAGGACCATCACCAACCAAACATTTCCCTAACTCCCATCTTCAGAGACGGGTAGAATGCTGTCATTGCTCTTTTGAAGCCCTCAGTCCTCACTTCTGTCAGTAGGAAAACTGCTTTATAGGGCCCAATGCAAAATGCCTTTGTGCCGGGCAGTGGTGGTGCAGACCTTTAACCCCAGCACTGGAGAAGCAGAGGCAGGCTGATCTCTGGTTTACAGAGGGAGTTCCAGAACATCCAGGGCTACACATAGAAACCCTCTGTCTCAAAAAACTCAAAAAAACAAAAACAAAAACAAAAAAACCCCCAAAACTTGCTAAGCCTGTCTTGGTGTCTCATGCCTATAATCACAGTATTTAGGAAACTGAGACAGGAAGATTGCTGTAAGTTTAAGACCAGCCTGGGGTTAAATATAATAATGAATTTCAGAAAGGCATGGCTACATAGTAAGATCCTGCTCCAAGCAAACAAAACAGCCAGGAAGAAAGTTACAGGTAAGAGGAGCAAGCATTCAAGGCTAGCAGGTATATGACAGCTTTTACTCTGGTCATGTTTGTAGAGTTACTGGAGGAATGCATGGCAGTAGTACATAGGTTTTAACTTTTGTTTCCCATTGAACAACATATTATACTCTTATCAGGGACTTGGACTTTTTTTTTAAGATAGCATCTTACTGTGTAGCTCTGACTTGCCTGGAACTTGATATATAGATCATGCTGGCCTTTAACTCCTAGCAATCCTTCCGTCTTGGTCTCAGTATTAGGATTACAGGCAATGTAATACTACTATTATTATTTCTTGTGGTGCTGGGCATACACTCATGCCTTTTGTTCTACCACTGATCTAAACTCCAGCCCTAGTTATTTTATTTTGGTTATATACTTATTTATTTTTGAAACAGGGTTTCTCTGTGTAACCTACTGCTTGTCCAGAACTTTATGTAGACCAGGTTGGTTTCCAGCTCACAGAGATCTGCCTACCTCTGCCTCCCCAGTGCTCAGATTAAAGGCATGTGCTACTATACCCAGCTCTGCTTATTTTTATTACTCATTACAATACCTTGCTAAATTTATCATTAGTTTTTAGACTCTTTTGGATTTACTACTTATATAATCATATAACTTAAACAAGTCTTACTCTTTCCTTTCCAGTCTTTGTTCCCTGTTCCTGACTTACTACTTAGTCCTCCACTACAATGCGTAAGAGATAGGTATGGTGATAAAGGAAACCCTTGGTTGTTTTTTATCATAGACAATGACGTTCCAGCTGGGTGTGGCAAAGCACACCATCACTTGGGAGGTGTAGGCAGGAAGATCAAGAGTTCAAGCCCATAATAACCTCAAGAGACTGTAGACAGGGTTCAAGGCCAGATTTGACTATGTAGTAAGTTCAAGGCCAGCCTGACCCACGTGAAACCCTGGCCCATAAAAAGAAGAGAGAGCTGGAGGTTGGTGAGATGAATCCTCTGTCAATGTCACCTGCTACCAGGCATGATTCCAGTGTGATCTCCAGGCACCATACCGTGGAAGGCAAGGACTGACTCCCGCAAATTTTCCTCTGACCTCCACACATTTGTGGTGATTTGAGAGAAAATAGTCCTCAAAGGGTGTAGCACTATGTACTGACTGGTTTTGTGTGTCAACTTGACATAGTCAGAGTCATCAGAGGAAGGAGTCTTGAGATCCAACTGTAAGGCGTTTTCTCATTTAATGACCAATGGAGGAGGCCCCAGTCAGTGGTGGGTGCTAGCATCTCTGGGCTGCTGTTTCTGGATTTTATAAGAATGCAGACTGGGTAAGTCAGGAAAAACAAGCCAGTAAGAAGCTTCCCTCAAGCTGGGCGTTGGTGGCGCACGCCTTTAATCCCAGCACTTGGGAGGCAGAGGCAGGCAGATCTCTGTGAGTTGGCGGGCAGCCTGGTCTACAGAGCTAGTTCCAGGACACAGCCTCCAAAACAATACGGAGAAATCCTGTCTCGAAAAAAAAAAAAAGAAGCTTCCCTCCATGACCTTTGCAACGACTTCTGCCTCCAGGGTCCTGCTGGGTTTGAGTTCCTGCCCTGACTTCCTTCAGTGATGAACAGTAGTAATGTTGAAGTATAAGCCTAGTAAACCATTGCCCCCCCACAACTTGATTTTTGATCATGGTGGGTTTTTTATTGTTGTTGTTCTTTTTTTTTGTTTTTTGTTTTTTTCGAGACAGGGTTTCCCTGTATTGTCTTGGAGGCTGTCCTAGTCCTCACTCTGTAGACCAGGCTGGCCTCAAACTCACAGAGATCCGCCTGCCTCTGCCTCTCGAGTGCTGGGATTAAAGGCATGTGCCACCAACGCCCAGCTACCATAGTGTTGTCAAAGTAATAGTAACCCTAATAAGACACACTATAGGACATATGGCCCTGTTGGAGTAGGTGTGGCCTTGTTGCCTAGTTGGTGAAGTGTTGAGTGGGCTTTAAGGTCTCCTTTGCTTGTTACACTCAGTGTCTCAGACCACTTCCTGTTGTCCTGTTGTCTGAGCTCCTTCTCCATTCTTAGTTCCTTCTCCAGCACCATTTCTGCCTGCATGTTGCTTTGTCCCATCATGATAATGGACTAAACCTCTGAAATTACAAGCGAGCCACCCCAATTAAATGTTTTCCTTTGTAAGTGTAGCTGTGGTCATGGTGTCTCTTCACAGTAAGTTGGTACCAGGGACTGGGGTGATAGACCTGACCATTTTTTGTTTGGAGGAATTTGGACTTTGGATATTTGGGTTAGAAAAGCAGGGGAATGCCTTAAGCACTGCTTAAAAGGTCATATTAGTAGGAGCATGGAAATTAATGCTGAGAATGATCTGAACTGTGGAAAGTTGGGTCAAGAGGTTTCAGAGGAGAAGAATTTTAGTATTTTGCCTAGAGATTGTTCTTGTGTTATTTTGGAGAAGAAAGTGGCTGCTTTTTGTCCTTGTCAGAAGAGTCTGCCTGAGGCTAAAGTGAAGAGATTTGGATTAATTCCATTGGCAGAGGGAATCTCAAAACAGCCTAGTCATGTGGTTAAATGTACAATTTTAGGAGAAAAGGAGCACCAGGAAGTGGGATGGAACTGAGTTCTGTGTTCAAGGAGATAAACAGATGGAGAAATGAAATAAAGGCAGTGTTGACCTCAGGGTAATATCCCACTCAGTTAAATTTCCAACTTGTGAAAAGGAATTAAAGAAAAGCTAAGAGGGGGGAGGGCACGGGAGGAGGGGAGGGAAAGGGAGAGGGACCTGGAACTGACTTGTGAAGCAACCTTGTTTCTAATCTAAATTTAAACTGAAAAATAAATTTAAAAAATTAAATGAAAAAAAAAGAAAAGCTAAGAGGTGTGATAGTGCAACCTTTAATCTCAGTATTCAGAAGGCAGAGGCTGGTGGATCTCTGAGTTTGGGGCCAGCGTGGTCTACAGATCCAGTTTTAAGACAGCCCCGCTTAGGCAGTGAAGGACACGCCCAAAAATATAAAGTTGGTGAAGATGTAATTGAATGAGGAGACCATGTTCCAGACCCAGTAGGCAGCAGAAATTGGCAGCTTTGGTCATGTGATTCTGGAGCTAAGGATAGAAGAAAGTACTATGGAATTTGTCTCTGAGACTAAGGAAAGCCACTGAGACCAGGCATGTGTCAGGAATGTCCCTAAATGGAGGCCTAGAGAAACATTGCATGAAGCTGTGAAGGAGAAGTCTGGATTGACTTGGAGACCCCAAGATGCTGGAGATGCCAGAGCAGGGGATACCTGCTGAGGAGAGCTGCTAACAGGATGGAAGCAGCCCAAGAGAAAGAAGTGTGCTGAAGTCAGCAAAGCTGAAAGGAGTGGAGATCTGGAGAGCATGTGACATCAGCCGTGGAGATGCAGGGTTTGGAGTTTGCCCAGCTGGTTTTTGGTCTTGCTTTGATCCAGTATTTCCTCACCATGCTCCTTTCCCCATGTTTTAGAATATTATATATCCTGTGCCACTATATGTTGGAAGTATGTGATTTGCTTTTTCATTTTTATTTCACAGGAGCTTACAGTTAAGAGAGTACATAAATCTCAGAAGAGACTTTGAATTTCAGACTTTTAAATAGGTTTAGATCTTATAGACTATGGGGACTTTTGAAGTTGGACTGATTACATTTTGTTGTTGTTGTTGTTTTGAGACAGGGTTTCTCTGTATTGCTTTGGAGGTTGTCCTGCAACTCGCACTATAGACCAGGCTGGTCTCGAACTCACAGAGATCTGCCTGCCTCTGTCTCCTGACTGCTGGGATTAAAGGTGTGTGCCGCCAATGCCCAGCTTCTGAATGCATTTTTGCATTATGGTGTGGCTACAAGCCTTTGGGGATCAGGGAGTGGAATGTGGTAGTTTGAAAGAAAATGGCTCCCAAAGGGAGTGGTGCTATTAGGAGGTGTGGCCTTGTTGGAGGAAGTATGTTACTGTGGGGGTGGGCATTAAGGTCTCCTTTGTTCCCTACACCCAGTGTCTCAGATCACTTCCTGTTGTCTGTGACATCAAGCTGTAGCTCCTTCTCCATTCTCAGCTCCTTCTCCAGCACCACGTGTGCTTGCATTGCACTATGCCCCACCGTGATGATAATGGACTAAACTTCTGAAACTGTGAGTCACTCCACTTAAATGTTTTCCTTTATAAGAGTTGCCGTGGCTGGGTTGTAGTGGTGATGCACATCTTTGATCTAGAACTTGGGAGGCAGAGATAGGCAGATCTCTGTGAGTTCAAGGTCAGCCTGTTCTACAGAGTGAGTCCCAGGACAGCTAGTACTGTCACACAGAGAAACTCTGTATCAAAAAAAAACCCTAAAAAATAAAGGCTGGGGGGGGGCTATAGATGGAGAGATGGCTCAATGGTCAAGAGTATTGATTGACGTAGTTCAGTTCCTAGCAATGACATACTTATAATCATCTGTAATTCCAATTCCAAGGGATCCAACACCCTTTTCTGACCTGATGGCACCAGGCAGGCACATTGTAAACACAGATACATGAAAGCAAACCACTCAAATGCACAGACTAAAATAAAACCAAAAATAATTTTAAAAAATTTAAAGAACAAAAATGCTTTCAAAATTCAGTGCTAGGGACAACAAGAAGGGTCTACAGTTATAGCACTTGTTTTAAAAGCATGATGGAACCATGCAAAGGGGGAAGAAAAGAAATGACTCCACAAAGTTGTTCTCTGATCATCAGATACATGCTATGACACTCACATATACACACACACACACAAAGCAGCAGACACATGCTATGACACATATACACACACACACACAGCAGATACATGCTATGACACATATACACATACACACAAGCAGCAGATACATGCTATGACACACATGCACACACACAAGTAGCAGATACATGCTATGACACTCATACACATACACACAAGCAGCAGACACATGCTATGACACATATACACATACACACAAGCAGCAGATACATGTTATGACACTCACATATACATACACACACAAGCAGCAGACACATGCTATGACACATATACACACACACAAGCAGCAGATACATGCTATGACACTCACACACAAGCAGCAGACACATGCTATGACACTCACATACACACATACACACAAGCAGCAGACACATGCTATGACACTCACATACACACATACACACAAGCAGCAGATGTGGGGACACCAGACCTTGAACAGAGACCTACTTCCCCTTCGGCTTGGGAGCAGGCAGCTGTGAGATAATGTTTACTGAAAACAATTCAGTGCTATAAAGCTCTTGATAGGGCTCAGATAAGGGCTCGATCACTGAAACACCATGACTTTGACACCCCCTACGGCTAGATGCTTCTTCCTGTTCCCCCTGCTGTTTCTCCCCGATTCTGGGGCCGGAGATTAAACCACCAGCCAGGAGGGTGAGAAGTCTGGGAGAGTTGTTGGAGAATTGTATGTAGATGGATGGCAGAAGTCTTTAAAGAGGGAAGTGTTTTTTCTTGAGAGCTCTCCTCCTAAGCTGACTGGGGAAGCATAAAGTTTTCTTAAAGCAACCGACCGGTCTCTGTGTCATCTATCCCGACCACCTCGCTACATTCTCGGATGCAGGCTACACAACAGGTACGACATACACACAAGCAGCAGACACATGCTATGACACTCACATACACAGATACACACAAGCAGCAGATACATGCTATGACACATATATATACACACAAGCAGCAGACACATGCTATGACACATACACACAAGCAGCAGATAAATGTTATGACACACACATACACACAAGCAGCAGATACATGCTATGACACTCACATGCACACACACACAAGCAGAAGAAACTCAAATGGCTGAAAGACATTTAAGGAACTGCTCAACATCCTTAGCCACCAGGGAAATGCAAATCAAAACAACTATGATATGCCATCTTACACTGATCAGAATGGCTAAGACCAAAAACATTGATGACAGTTTATGCTGGAGAGGATGTAGAGTACAGGGAACACTCCTCCATTGCTGGCAAGACTACAAACTTGTATGGCGATTTCTCAGAAAATTGGGAATAAAATCTACCTTAAGACCCAGCAACACAGCCGGGCGGTGGTGACACACGCCTTTAATCCCAGCACTCGGGAGGCAGAGGCAGGCGGATCTCTGTGAGTTCGAGGCTGGGCTGGACTGATAGCCTCCAAAACAATACAGAGAAACCCTGTCTCGTAAAACCAAAAAAAAAAAAAAAAAAAAAAAAAGACCCAGCAACACCACTTTTGGGCATATGCCTAAAAGATGTAGACTAACACCACAAGGACATTTGCTAATCTATGTTAATAGCAGCATTATTTGTAATAACCAGAACCTGGAAACAACCTAGATGCCCCTCAACTAAAGAATGGATAAGGAAAATGTGGTGCATTTGCACAATGGAGTATTACTCAGCTGTAAAAAACAATGACATTTTGAAATTTGAAGGCAAGTGGATGGAACTAGAAAAAAAATCCCAGTGAGGTAACCCAGACCCAGAAAGACAAATAAAGTAAGTACTCACTCATAAGTGGATGTCCCCAGAGAAGTTAGGAAATAAGAAGGACCCTAAGAGAGACATACATTGACACCCCCACCTGAGAAGGGGAAAGGGACAGGATCTGAGTATATTGGGAGCATAGTTAAGGGCAGGGTGGAAGGGGAGAGGGGAGGAAGAAAGGAGAGGTGAACATGAGGGAATGGGATGGGGGAGCTGGGGAAAGGGCAGAGAGGGAGAACAAGGAAAGAATTATGTTGATAGAGGGAGCCATTATGGGATTATCAAGAAACCTGGCACTAGGGAAATTCCCAGGAATACACAAGGATGACCCCAGAAAAAAATCTCAGCAATAGTGGAGAGCATGCCTGAACTGGCCTTCCCTTGTAACCAGATTGAGGACTGCCATAACTGTCATCATAGAACTTTCATCCAGTAACTGTGCAGAGATTCACAACTAACCATGGGGCCAAGCTCCCAGAGTCCAGTCAAAGAGAGGGAGGAGCGATAATATGAGCAAAGTGATCAAGACCATGATGGGGAAACCCACAGAAGCAGCTGACCTGAGCAAGTGGGAGCTCACAGACCCTGGACTGACAGCTGTGGAACCTGAGTAGGATGGAAGTAGGTCCTGAATGCAGGTGACTGATGAGGGTGTCCTTCTGTGTATATGTTTGTCTTATTGGCTGATGAATAAAACACCGATTGGCCAATGGCCAGCCAGGAAGTGTAGGCAGAGCTACCGGAGAAACAGAAGGTTTGGGGAGAGGAAGGCAGAGGGAAGCCATGTAGAGACTCCATGTAAAGACCAGGAAGAAAGGACACACCAGGAGTTCTCTGGTAAGATAAGGCCACGCAGACATTCATAGATTAGCAGTTATGGGTCAATAGTTAAGACAGAACTAGTCAATAAGAAGCCCTAGCCATCAGCCAACAGTTTAATAATTAATATGTCTCTGTGTGCTTATTTGGGGTTGAAGGATGGCAGGGCCTGGCAGGACAGAAACTTTCATCAAAAGATGACAGTGGGTGGCTTGGGAAGTTTCTGACACCACTGGCAGTGGGACCAGGATCTATCTCTAGTGCATGAGCTGGCTTTTTGGAACCCATTTCCTATGGAGAGATACCTTGCTGAGCCTAGACACAGGGGGGGAGGGACAGACTTCATTGACTCCTCATGGCAGGCCTTATCCTTGAGGAGCTAAAGGTGGGTTGAGGGTAAGGCTTGGGGGAGTGGAAGGAGGGGAGAGAGGGGAAACTGGGATTAGTATGTAAAAACAAAACAAACAAAAATAAAAAACAAAACACCCCCCCCAAAAAAAACTAAAGACAAAAAACCCTGTTAGGTGGTGGTAACACATACCTTTTGTGATGATATTTTGTTGGTGCTCTAACAAATAAAGCTTACCTCGAAGGTCAGAGGGTAAGCTAGCTAGTCACTAGTCAACCACAGAGGCCAGGCAGTGGTGGCACACACCTGTAATCCCAGCACTAGGGAAGTGGAGACAAGAAGTGATATGACTGAGTGGAGACACCATGCTACAACCTTTAATCCCAGCACTTCTTTGGCAGAGGCAGGCAGTTCTCTGAGTTCGAGGCCAGTCTGGTCTACAGAGTGAGTTCCAGGAAGGCCAGAGCTACACAGGGAAACCTGGTCTCAAGGCCAAAATCCCAAACATTAGCAGGTGGCATGACTTAACTGGTATGGGTGCGGCCTGGTCAGATTCCCACATCACACACCATGGAAGGTGAGAACTAGCTCCCATAAACTCTCCTCTGAGCTCTACACGTGAATGGCACACATATGCACTTACACATACCATGCACACATGATATACAGTAATATCTGTGAATGAAAAATAGCATATTTTTCTCTTCCTAGAGAGAATTTCGCTGTGTAGCCCTGTCTGTCTTAGAACTCGCTTTGTAGACCAGGCTGGCCTGAAACTCAGAGCTCCACCTGCCTCTGCCTCCCGAGTGCGGGGATTAAGGGCATGTGCCACCACCACCTGGCACAGTATCATGGGATATCACAATTCTAAAAAAAATAAACTGAAACACATCTTAAAGATAATACATTTTAATTGTTGTGAAAATATGATTTTAATTGTTGTGAAAATATGCTCCTTCCATCTCCATGTTCCCTATCTTTCCTGCTTGTGTTTGAAAATCCCAAGCACTTATTTCAAGAAGTCGGGGCTGAACCACTTGGTTCCGGTCCGGCCCTGCTTTGCTCATCTGCCAAAGCTTCGCAGTACCGCGTGGGCCAGACCTTGGGGTCTTGATTGTGGACCTTGGCCACAAATTTGAGAACTTTCATCTTGCTGGTTTCCAGATTTGCTCGTGGACCCCACTGCAGCTCACAGTCCACAGGATCTGTGTGGGGTATCCGTCGAGACTCGAGGTAACGTTGTCTCACAAAATCTTCTGTAATGAGTTTCTTCGGATCCCCGAAAACTGAATGCTTCTTGGTGGGATACACCCCTAAACGACGTAGAAAATCCCAGACTTCGGTTTCCGGGATGCTGTGGCCATTCATGAAGATGAGCCCTAAAATAATCATCAGGAGGCCAGTGGTGGGCGTTCCCTGGTTGCCTCTCATTTCACCATCCTCTTCCACTGGCTCCAGGGCGTTGATGAGGATGTAAGCGTTTCTCTTGGGTTCTAGTTCTACCAGCTTGTACCCGAACACATAGTGGAGCCGCTCGGCAGCCAGCTTGAGCAGGTCTGGGAAGATGTCCTTGTAGTCACGGATGACATGCTTCAGGATACCAGTCCGCTTGATGGGGATCTTTCTCTGGTCCTTAATCAGCAAGAACTGCACCAGCTCTGCCACCTTCAGTTCCAGCTGCTTCTGGGTCCGCAGTTCCGAGGCAGGGGTGGCCTGGGCCAGGCGGGAGCTCGATGACAATGTGCCAGCGGTGTCCTGCTTGGCATCGGGACGTCCGGACCCATTCGGGACCTCCTCAGAGGTGCCACTGTCCGGCTGGGCACCAGGGTGGCTCCTGCACCTCGGTTTTTGTAACATATGACCAGGCGGCGGAGAGATGCCCTTCTAACTGGCAGCACCGGGTGACTGGGTTCCTTTGCACCAGGGGCCCTCGAGGGGGGGGCGTGGCAGCGGCGCGGGGTCCAAGGCGTTGGGGACGATGAGGAGACACCGAGCTTCCTAATTGGATTTATGCTGGATCTCATTGCCTGGTTTCAAATGTCGAACACCTTGTATTCCTGGAATATTGCCTTGCTAAAGAACTACCATCCTGACACATTGGAATCTAACTTGATTATATTTTATGTTTTGCATCCTGGTATGTCTTTCTCTTTTCTCTTGCAATGCTGAGCATGGACCCAAGGCTCTGCACAGACTAGCAAGCAGTTATCATTAAGGCATGGTTTTTCTGTCTGTTGTTGGTTTAAGAACTATTTTAAAAATTGTATTTATTCATTCATTCATTATTTATGGGGGCAATATGTGGCAGTCAGAGGACAACTTGGAAGGAGTCAGTTCCCTCCTTCCACCACGTGATCGGGGGATTGAATTCAAGTCATCAGGTTTAGCGATAAGAGTCAAACTGTCCTGTCTGATCCTCTTCAGTGGCCGGGTTTACTGGAGTGAGCCATCCTTCACACCTGGACTCTCTTCCCTTTTTCTTAATGTTCTTTACAATTTGGAAGAGGGTGGTAAATTATAGATAAGTTTTTGTTTTTGTTCTTTGGAGACAATGCCCTATGTAGCTGATGACAGACTCAAACTCTTCATTGTACCTCCATCGGGCAAGTGTTGGCCAAACTCTGCCAAATACATGTAATTTTAGAACATCTCATTTGTGGGCCAGCAAGATGGCTCAGTGGGTAAAAGCATTTTTCATATAAAACTTGGTTACCTGAGTTTGCTTTCTAGAACTGGAACCCATGGGGAAAAGAAGAAATAGAGTCCTCAAAGTTGTCCTCTGACTCTGGTCAGCTCAAGTGTGAGCATGGCTCTGGCAGGCCTTGCTTTTCTCCCCATTCCATCTGTGTAGCTAAAAACAGTTAGACCACATGCCTAAAGCTGGCCCCGAAAGTCTAGTCCTTTATTTGGATACTTCCTCCTGAGGCTGACTACCAAGGTCTAGCTTTCAAAGTATTGAAGGCCAGCAATCAAAAGCCTCCTTGTGGATGTCCTAATGAACATGCCCAGTCAAAATATACCACCACCTCCTAGTCCATTCTAACACAGATCTTCCCTCTTTCTCTTCTTTTTTTTGGGGGGTGGGGGTTGAGACAGGGTTTCTCTGTGGTTTTGGAGGCTGTCCTGGAAAGCTCTTATAGACCAGGATGGTCTCAAACTCACAGAGATCTACCTGCCTCTGCCTCCCAAGTGCTGGGAATAAAGGCGTGCGCCACCACTGCCTGGCTCCCTCTTTCTTTCTTTTTTCTTTTTTTAAATTACACCTGCAACGTCATTTGCTGCTGTTTTTCTGCCTGAGTCAGAAAGCAGCCACTTTAACTTTTCTTCACCACTTAATAACCGATCTCTCTGTGGGAAAAAAAAGTGTTTGGGTGTGGTTGGTGCCTAATTCAGGCTCAGGGAGGAATTCCCTGCTTTCAATTTTTCCCAACAATCATAATAAAATAAAAACTAACACGGGAGCTGGAGAGATGACTCAGTGGTTAGGAGCACTGGCTGCTTTTCCGAGATCCCAAGCTTGATTAACAGCACCCACATGGCAGCTCACAACTGTCTAACTCCAGTTTCAGGGAATCTGACACAGCCTTCTGGCCTCTATGGGAACAAAACATAGATATGGTATAAACACACACACACACACACACACACACACACACACACACACACACATGCGCGCGCAGACAAAATACCCATACACATAAATCTAAAAATTAAAGTCAGGAGGTGGTGACACTTGCCTTTTATCCTAGCACCGGGGACTAAGAGGCAGGCAGATCTCTGTGAGCTCAAGGTCACAAGGTCAGCTTGAACTTCTTCTGGACTCCACGGGCACTTTTAGCACACATCACATAAATAAAAAAAATAAATCTTTATAAAAAATTAAAAAGGAGGAGACGTGAGACTCATTGCACATGATATAGAAGCATGAAATCCCAGCATTTTGTAGGCCAGCACAGTCTACAGAACAGTTAAGGTTGTTACACAGAGAAACCCTGTCTCAAAAAAACAAATAAAATAAAATAAAACCTCTCCAAAGTTATCTCTAAGTGTAGATATGTCCATAGCTAAATCCCTAGAGGCATTCAGGAAAAAATCTTTTTATTGTATCTGATTTATCTATTATTGTATGTATGTGTGTCATGTCATGCATGTGGCGGTCAGAGGACAATTTGTAGGAGTGTCTCTTTCAATCAGGTGGATCTTGGGATCCAACTCTGGTTGTCAGGCTTGGTGACATGGGCCTTTACCCACGGAGCCATCTCACTGGCCAGAAATACCTTTCCTAGTTTCTTTCCATTGGCACATTTTTACGTATTTTGGTTACAGTGATAATAATTTGCTATATGTGTATAATGTGAAATGATCAAATCTGGGTAAGTAGCATTTCTCCTCCTTTTTTTTCTGAGACAGAGTTTCTTTCTTTCTTTTTTTTTTTTTTGACAGAGTTTCTTTGTGTAGCCTTAGCTGTCCTGGAACTACTTCTGTAGACCAGGTTGGTCTCAAACTCAGACATTCACTTGCCTCAGTTGTCCTTGTCCTGGGATTAAAGGCATACACCATTACTGCCCAGTGAATTTACATCTTTGAAAAGATTTGTCATTTCTATGTGCTGAAAACCTTTAGACTCTTTTTTAAAAAATGGTCTTTGTTGTTTTATTTGGCTCTTTACTTTTGAGACAGGGTCTCCTTATGTGACTCAGGCTGGTTTCTACCTCACTATGTAGTTGAGGATGACCTTGAACTCTTGAATCTCCTGGCTCCAACTCCTAAGTGATAGTATTATAGGTTTGTACAACTACTCCTAAGTCCCGTGTGACATTTGAATATGTACATAAACTGTCTATGACTAGATCAAGTAACAGCATGTCTATCCTCAGACAAACCTCTTTTTTTTTGTGCCGCTGTGTCTCACCTTTTTATTATTTTTTCTTGTCTTTAATAAGAATAATCAAATATTTTATGTTACTACATTTTCTCCCCTATATATTTTTGCTTGTATTATCATCATCATCATCATTATTGGTTATTTTTGAATTGCTAAAGCTCAAACTGGGGACCTTGCTAGGCAAACATTATACCACTAAGTCACACTTTCCAAGTCTTTTAGTGTTCTTTTTAATGTCTCTACATTTAATTTAAAATTTATGTGTATGTGTGTGTGGGCATGAGTATGCACACTTAGCACAAGTACCCAGGGAGACCAGAAGAGGGCATCAGAGCCTCTGTAGTTGTTTGGAGCCTCCTGATGTGGGTGTTGAGAACCAAACTCAGGTCCTTTGCAAGAGCTGCAAGAACTCTTTTTTTTTTTTTTTTTTTTTTTTATCGAGACTGGGTTTCTTGAGACTGGGTTGTCCTGGAACTAGCTTTTGTAGACCAGGCTGGTCTCGAACTCACATAGATCTGCCTGCTTCTGCCTCCCAATTAAAGGCGTGCGCCACCAATGCCCGGCTACTGCAAGAACTCTTAACCACTGGGCCATCTCTCTAGTTTGCCTCTACATTTGAAAGATGCACTTTGGGTTATTTTGTTTTGTTTTTAATTTTTTAATTTTTATTACATACACAGTGTTCTGCCTGCATATATACCTGCATGCCAGAAGAGGGCACCAGACTTCATTATAGATGGTTGTGAGTCACCATGTGGTTGTTGGGAATTGAACTCAGGACCTCTGAAAGAGCACCTAGTGCTCTTAACCTCTGAGCCATCTCTCTAGCCCTAAAGGATGCACTTTGTGAAGGTAGTATTTAATCTAGGGGATGAATATTAAAAAGGATTTTTCAGAAAGTATGGCCCCAACAAATCTGGAGTACACTCACACACTCTCAGAACATATAGTAACCCATTTGATAAAAACAATAGCAACCACAATACCAATCAGTAACACTTATATTTGGCCTTATAGTATGTTAGGCATTGTCCTAATAAAGAAATAAATTTATGCATGTATGGCAGAGTCTCATGCTATAGCTTTGGCAGGCCTCAAATTGATGGTAATCCTCCTGCCTCATCTTCAGGGCTGGGATTACACCTGGCTTCTAATCACTTTATAAACATATTCTAAGTACATATAAGTATACAAATAACATATATTCTGCTTTTTTTTTCAGACAGAGTTTCTCTGTAGCTTTGGAGCCTGTCCTGGAACTTGCTATGTAGACCAGGCTAGCCTTGAACTCACAGATATCCACCTGCCTCCCAAGTGCTGGGACTAAAGGCATGCACCACCACTGCCTGTCTTGGTTTTTTGTTTTTGTTTTTGTTGTTGTTTCTTCTGCCTTTGAGATAAGATCTAGCCCTGGCTGGCCTAGAACTCTCCATGTAGACCAGGGTGGTGTTGAACTCACAGAGATCTTCCTGCCTTTGCCTCTGGAGTTCAGGATTAAAGGTGTTCATCACCATCACGCCTGGCTATTTGTACATATTTTCGAATATGAACATATGTGAACAGAAAGCCAGATCAGCTCCTCTTATTCCTCCAAATTCCTCTTGAATCCCGCTCTCAACTTCTTGGATTCTCTGACCATCCCAAGTCTCACTTTCCCCACCTTCAAACTCAGGCAGCCTACCACAGGTCCTGGGGAGGGGAGGTGTAACAGTGACAGGCCCGATTCCATCTATGCAGGCTGAGGTATCCTCAACCTGCCCCTGTGCAGGGCCATAGAAGCGCTGGTCTCTCTCCCTTCTTGGCATGTTATGATGGAGTGAGGTGAAGTAGGAAGGCGTCTCCTTCCTTTACCTTACTCTTTCCCAGTCTCCTGATGATGCCCCTCCATGGTGCCCCTCAGCCGGGACACACAAGAATCCTACAGTGCGTTCCAAGAGCTTTGATGAGGGGACCCTGTAGGGATCCCGTAGCTGACACTGACACTGACCTCCCTGGGTGGTTCCTACAGCCTGCAGCTGCTCCTTCTGACTGGTGCCAGGTCTACCGTGCGAGCTGCTATTGACTGTGAGGCCTGTCGATCCTGTGCTCGCCTGTAAGAGGCACCAGAGAGCCGGTCCAGGATAGGCCAGAGCCTGAGGGGCGCTAGGGTCACGTGCCGGACCCGCGGGTGGACTCTACAAACGCGGCCGTTCCGGGCTTGCCGCCTTCTAACCGGCACGCGCAGCTGCACATGCGCACTAGAGCTTCTTGGCGCCACCAGGCGGTGGGCGGGGCGGGGAGTCCGGAGAGGGGGAGAGGGGGCGAGGGTGGGAGGGCGGGTTGGGTAGAGGGGAATGGGGCATCCGAGTGGATTAAGGGGGCTAGGGCCGAGGGCAGACGGCAATGTCTGTGGAGAAAGAGGTTTCGTTCAGGTTTTCATACCCGGGCTCGAAAGTACGGAGTAAGCAGTTTAGGGGGCCGCGGGGACGCAGTAAGGCCCGGGCCCGGGGCTCCCGGTGCAAGGCCCAAGTCCAAAGGCGATCGCAACCAGAGCCGTACTGCAAGAAGGCGCAAGTGCCAGAGAAAGAAAAGGTGTGGACGCCCTGGAATGGCCTCATCGTGATTGGGAAGAGAGTGGAACTCTTGGACAGAAACCTGCAAAAGTCTAAACTGTGGGACCCAAAGTTGGAATCTGAGAACTGGAAGCTGGAAGTCGTGGGGAAGAAGATCTCGCAAGAGAGATCGGGCTTGATTCAGGAGAGGGTGAACACGAAGCTCCTGAACAGTGTAGGGAAGACATCACAAGATCCAGCAAGTTTGAAGGATGACAACCCAGAGGAGACTCGGAGACAGCAGGAGGACAGACTCAAAGCTAGATCCGTGTCTAATAGTGCAGCGATGATAGCGGAGCCTGAAGAAAGACTGACGTCTAAAGACAAGTTGAGGACCACTGGAGGGGACTTGAAGTCCAGAGGCGATCAACTGAGGCGGAATGAGGAGTTGGAGTCGAGTGGAGAGAACTTGATGTACAAGACAGAGAAACGGGTGTCCATGGGAGAGAAGGTGGTGGGCAGGCGAGAGAAACGGGGGTCTGTTGTAGAGAAAATGGTCAGTAGAGAGAAACGGGGGTCCATCAGAGAGAAGGTGTCGGACAGTGGAGAGAAACGGGGGTCCATCAGAGAGAAGGTGTCGGACAGTGGAGAGAAACGGGGGTCCATCAGAGAGAAGGTGTCCGACAGTGGAGAGAAACAGGGGTCCATCAGAGAGAAGGTGTCGGACAGACGGGGGTCCATCAGAGAGAAGGTGTCGGACAGACGGGGGTCCATCAGAGAGAAGGTGTCAGACAGACGGGGGTCCATCAGAGAGAAGGTGTCGGACAGTGGAGAGAAACGGGGGTCCATCAGAGAGAAGGTGTCGGACAGTGGAGAGAAACGGGGGTCCATCAGAGAGAAGGTGTCAGACAGACGGGGGTCCATCAGAGAGAAGGTGTCAGACAGACGGGGGTCCATCAGAGAGAAGGTGTCAGGCAGGCGGGGGTCCATCAGAGAGAAGGTGTCAGGCAGGCGGGGGTCCATCAGAGAGAAAGCATCCGACAGTGGAGAGAGGCTGGGGTCCATCAGTGAGAAAGCATCCGACAGTGGAGAGAGGCTGGGGTCCATCAGAGAGAAGGCGAGGTCAAGTGACGAAAAGCTGAGTAGAGAGAAATTACAGTCCACTGAAGAACAGCCTAGGACTGGTGATAGAAATCTGAGACCCACGGGAGATAAACCGGAGTCAGACACTGAGGAAGTGCAGTCCGATGGGATGAAGCTGGGAGAGCACTCACAGACGGGAAGCACAACAGAGGAGAATATTGAAAGAGTGACAAACGTTACTGGTGATGAAAGTGTGACGGAAACTATGAGTAGGGAACAAATTCCTTCTGAAAAGGTGGAAGGGAAAGATGAGCAAGAGGGAGCAGAGGGCGCGGGGGAAACCGACAGTTTTGTCCTGGCTGAAATGAAAGGTACTGCTGATGAATCTGTTCCTATGGGGGAGAAAGACACAATTGGAGAAGGCTCTGGGCAATCAGGTGGATGAGGAAGTGAAGGTAAAGGAGACTGGAGAAGTATTGAAAGTCAAAGAGAAGCTAGAGCAAAGCAAAACTTTGTTGATCCCAAAAGGGTAAAGATGAGTGAGGATTCTGGAACTGAAAGGACAGGGAAGTGGAGCAGAGTTACTGGGGACGGAGGCTAAGCCAATATCAACGGAAGTGAAGGGTGGGAAAGAGGGAAATGGGAACATTTTAAGGAGAAAATATTGGGAATGAATGCTAAGTAGAAGGAAAGTGACTGCTCCATTCTTGAAGAACTATTTGAGAAATGAGTCTAGGGTGGGCTGGATTTTGGCAGACATACTGGTCAGGGGTATGAAATGTAGAAGAATGTCAAAACGAACAACTTATAGCAGGATAAAGAATGGACGCTGAGGGTTGTGGGAGAAGCAGCAAACAGGTGGTATGTCTGAAGCACACACCAAAACCCGAGGGGCTCCAGCAGGAGTGAAGCGAAGGGGAAGAAGAGTGATCATGATTTTAATTAAAGGTACAGGAAATAAGAAGGCATATCCTAACGTGGTGATTGGGTTTGTTGATATTTCTATACAGTCCATGTAACCAGTTTTGCCATCTGTTTTGACTTACAAGAGCCCTATGTATCTGAACCAAACTCATCTTTACTAGTAACTAATCCTATTTTTACAGGTTCACTTCACCCTCACATCAGGTTTGAATTGCCCTACTTAATTCTATCTGTACCTGAATTGTTTCCATCTTTCACTTTTTTTCCCCCAGTTCTTCAAGACAGGGTTTCTCTGTGTAGCCCTGGCTATCCTGGAACTCAACTCTGTAGACTAGGCTGGTCTTGAACTTACAGAGATCTGCCTGCCTCTGCCTCCCAAGTGCTGGGATTGAAGGCGTGCGCCATCACCACCTGACCCATCTTTCACTTTCAATTATTCATCTGATCACATGATCGTGTGTGTGTGTGTGTGTGTGTGTGTGTGTGTGTGTGTGTGTGTGTTGGTCTAGCTAGATATGTATCCCTGGTTGCCTGGAACTATATGCAGACCAGGCTGTCCAGGCTGGCCTCTCAAATACAAAGATCTACTGTCTTTGCCTCCCAAGTACTAGAATATTTGTTTCTTTTTTGAAACAGGGCTTCTTCTTAGCTCAGGCTGACATCAAAATCTCAATCTTACTGAGTTAAGCCTTTTATCTTATTCATAATCTACTCTCTTCCCAAGAAGAAAAGGCCTCAAGTAACCAGTGTCAAGACTCCATTATGTGGCTGGAGAGTTGGCTCCGTGGGGAAGGGCACTTATTGTTCTTGCAAAAGACCTGATTCTATTCCTAGCACCCACGTGGAGGCTCACCACTTCCTTGGGCAGCAAGCACACATATGGTGCACAGACGAAGACACATTAAAAAAAATAGAAGACTCCATTATCGAGATAGGTTCTATTGCCCCGATGGTAGAGGTAGCAGAGTGGATAGCATAGAAAGAATATTTCACCAAGCCTGGCATAGTGGTGCACACCTTTAACACCAGAATTCAGGAGGCAGAAGCAGTCAGATCTCTGAATTCTAGGCTAGCCAAAACTAGGCTAGCCTGTCTCCAAAAACTTTTTTCACCCCTATTTCTCCTCTAGTTATAATTAAAAGCACAATTTCTGAATATAAGTTTCATATTATGTATTATAAGCATATGATAGCCTCATGTCTTTTGTCGCTATTGTTGGTGGTGGTGGTGTGAGTGTATGTGTGATGTAGTGGTGTGTGTGTGTTGAGACAAAGTCTTATATAGCCCAGGCTGGCTTCAAATTCTGGAACTCAATATGTGACCAACATTGACCTTGAACTTCTGGTCTTCCTCCCTCTACCTCCAGAATGCTGAGATGCTGAGATTGCAGGTGTGAGCCCCACACTCAAGTTGAGTGTGAGCCATTACACTCAGGTTTCGTGTGAGCCTCCACACTCAGGTTTCGTGTGAGCCTCCACACTCAGGTTGAGTGGTGCTGAAGATGAAGCCTGGGGCTTTGTTCATGTTAGGCAAGCACTCTGCCAACCCTGATACATCTCTAGGCTTCATTTATGTTTTGAAAAGGTCTCAGTCTGTAGCCCAAGTTTGCCTACAGCTCACAGTGCAGTCCAGGCTGACTGCCTCAGCTGGGATTACAAATGTGAGCCTCCACACTTGAGTGCCTCATGCTTTTTCCTTAAGTTTCCTGAGTATTTTTGCGTATGTTTCTCCACAAAATTTTTAGGCCCTTTACTATATTTTTGTGTACAAGGTTAACCCTAAGATAATTTCCCCATCCCTCCTCTCCTTTTTTTGGTCAGTTGCAACTTCCAAAAATAGAAAGTGAGCTATTGCCCAGTCTCTCCTCTCTCCCCTGCACCTCTCTTGCCTTACTGTATTGTTCAGTCTGTCTCAAACTCCAAATCTTCCCGATTTAGCCTCTTGAGTGTTAGAATGACAACACACACCATGCCTGTAGTAGTTGTTAATCATCTGTCTGTCCCTTCTAGCATGGAGGACAGAAATGTGTGTCTGTGTGGGGACTGCCCTAGTCCTATCACATAGTAGACATTAAGCATGCATTCATAGAATTGGTTTATTGCATTCATTGACTTTACTCATTTCAGGACGATTTAACATCAAGGGATAAATCACTGCAATAATTTCCTTGCTTTTAGACTATCCCAGGGCTCTGTGGAACCTGCAGGTGTCTGTCCCATACTTGAACCTGATTTGTCTGGGCATGGGATGTGCACTCAGCAGCTTAAAGAAATGCTTTGCTTTCCTCCAGTGTTGCTACTGGGACACCAGATCCATTTTTATGCCGAAGTCAGTTGCATAGCAAGCCATTCTGTGGCTAAGGCTTGTGTTCTGCTGTCTGTCCCTGATATTTCTGCCTGTCCCTTGGTCCGAAGCTAATTGGTTACTCTTTCCTCCATTTCCTGAGAACTCTGACCTTGTAGTTGGACAATAAAGTAAAGATAGTGGAAATGGGTAGAGTTGTAAAGATAAACTTCTGATGACTCAAGCCTACTAACAGGATTTCTTTATGTATTCATTAAAAACTTTTAAACATATTTATTTTTATTTGTATGAGTGTTTTGCATGAGCAGTATGTGCCCAAAGAAGCCAAGAGATAGCGTTGGATTCTTTGGAACCAGAGTTACAGATGGTTATTAGCCAGGCTCTCTTGTAGACCTCGAACTCACAGAGATCCACCTGCCTCTGTCTCCCAAGTGCTGGGATTAAAGGCGTGTGCCACCAACACCTGGCGTGAGCCAGGCTCTCAGCAAAATCAGCAAGTGCTCTTAACCACTGAGTCATCGCTCCAGCACTCTCTGTCTCTATTTTTTGAGGCAGGGTCTAGCTATATATTCTAGGCTAGTCTTGAACTTTTTATGTAGCCCCAACTGACGTCAGACTCTTGATCCTGTCTCAGTCTCCCAAATGCTGGGATTACAAATGTGCACAGTTATGCCTGCCTTTCTTTGGTTATAAGATCTTGTTTCTGGTAAATGATACTGATAACATTTTCTGGCTTCTTGTTATGAGCAGTTAAGATGAATCGGTACAGGTCAAACACTATGCCTGTTCTCTATCATTTAACCCTTTGCTCAGCGGTTTACAATGGGAACTATTCCTCTATCAAGTCTACCAACTCAGAACTGCCAAAGCCAGGCTGTAACTCAGACAGCCTGACCTCAGAGCCATCCTACTCAGCTGTACATTTGTCTCCATTGTTTCTGGACCAGCTGACTTTTTTCTTAGCTTGTCAAAGTAAGATCTGCCTGGGGGAAGAGGAGAGGTTATAAACAGCCCTTCCATTCATTCAGTGAGCTTGCAGAAAAAACTACTTCAGTGGCAAGTCTGTAACAACATAAATTCAGGGTCTGGAGGTCTGGCTCAACTGTTAAGAGCACTGACTGCTCTTCCAGGGGACTGGGGTTCAAGTTCAGCACCACAGGGTGGCTCACAACCATCTGAAATTCCAATTTTAATGCCCTCTTTCTTGCTTTTTTTTTTCCGAGACAGGGTTTCTCTGTAACTTTGGAGGCTGTCCTGGAACTAACCAGGTCTTGTAGACCAAGCTGGTCTCGAACTCACAGAGATCTGCTTGCCTCTGCCTCCCGAGTGCTGGGATTAAAGGTGTATGCACCACCACTGCCCGGCCCCTCTGATGCCCTCTTCTGACACCCTCGGACACTGCACTAATGCATAGTACACATACAGATAAAACATTCTTATACATAAAAAATCTTTTTAAAAAAGAAAATAAATGCAAAAGGTAATTGTTATTTTCTTCCCTAGACCTATGTCTACCTGATAGCATCATTTGAAGATTCCTCTGGTGATTCTATATTGTCATCTCTTTAAGAGACACCTTCTTGGGCATGAGATCAAGACAGCATTTGCCCTGCATGGGAAATGACCTACATCAGGATTTAGAGATTCTGTCTTTGGCTGGATGAGTTCTTTGCCTGAGCTGTCAGATTCATTTCACCAAGACCACAGGCACCAGTGAAGATCAAGTTATTATGACAAATGCCAACTGCCTGGTAAGTGCAGATGTGTCCACCTATCCAAATAACTGGAAGGTGTATTTGCTCATTTATTTGTTGAGACAAGTTTTTACAGGCCTACAAAATCTCCCCTGATTTGGTTTTATATGTTTAATAACCTTTTCTGCTAAAGTTGACCAAAATGCACACATTTCTGGGAGTTAAGACCTTCTGAGTGATTTTATATGTTTCTGTTACCTTTTTTTGTTTTGTATTTATTTCCAGTGGTCTGTGTTCCTTTTCTCTTCCTTCCTTCCTTCCTTCCTTTTTCTAGACAGGGTTTCTCTGTATTGTTTTGGAGGCTGTCCTGGAACTCTCTCTGTTAAAGGCCTGTGCCACCAACGCCCGGCCCTGTTTTTCTTATGAAAGGATTTTGAAAGTAATAACATCATCATTATTATTTTGGGTCTTGTTTTAATGGCTTAATTCATCCAGTAAGCACCCAATGCCTATTATGTGTTGGCTGCAAATATAAGGAAAATACAACCATGTCCTCATTCTTTGTGTCTTTTTTTACACTGGGACAGATGTAGCATAAGTTCATTCCAAGGCGTGATGAGATGGGCTTAAAGAGGCTGGGTAGGCCCAACTGCAGAGACAAGTTAGTAAGACATCAGAAAAGGCTCGTTTGGGGCTGGACTTACACAGGTAAGAGGGCCAGGTTCAGTGGTGCCCACTTTTATTCCCAGCACTCAGGAGGCAGAGGCAGGTGTATCTGTGTGAGTTCAAGGTCATCCAGGTCTACTTGGAGCATTCTAAGTCTGACACTATATAGCCACTAAGTCTGACACTATATAGTGAGACTAAAAAATAATAATAAAGAAAAAAGAGTAAGAAGGAACAGGAACCATACAAGTGAACAAGAGAACAAATGTTCTAAACAGAAAGGAAAACTCACTGAAGGCTATGATGGGAAACTGAATGGCTTTCAAGAAAAGGCAAGGATAGGCTCTGGTAAAGCTGAATAAAGTAGGAAGTCTAGGCTGGTCAGATATGAGCTTGGGAAGCTTTGATGAAAGAATTTAGACTTTGTTCTGTAGGTTAAAGGGAGAGTGACACCATCAGATCTGTATTTCACTTGTGTAATTGAATAAGCCAAGAGATGGAATCACCCAGGCCTGGGTAAGGGGGCACCTCAGGCAGGAGGTGTAATATCAGATAATTGTAGTAGTTCAGGGTGCAGAGGGCAAGTCTATGAACTAAGGCAAAGAGTGAGAATAAATAAAAAAAGAGTTTTTTGACAGGTTTAGAACTTATATTCAGCTGGGCAGTGGTGGCTTTATTCCCAGTACTCGGGAGGCAGAGGCAGGCAGATTTCTGTGATCTCTGTGAGTTCAAGACCAGCCTTGTCTATAGAGCGAGTTCCAGGACAGCTTCCAAAGCCACAGAGAATCCCTGTCTCAAAAAAGCAAAACAACAACAAATATATTCAAAACAGAGGCAGGCAGATCTCTGAGTTGTAGCCAGCCTGATCTACAGAGTGAGTTCTAGGACAGCCAGGGCTACACAGAGAAACCCTGTTTATAGAAGTAATCCTACTCAATAAAGACTTGCTCGCTCATTGTAAACAAGCGGTGAGAAAGGAGGCGGCCATCTCATAGGCACTGCTGGGTGATGTGCAGATCAGGGCTTCCTCTGCCACGTGCTCTTTGTATTTGTGGGATTGTGAATGCTTAAATTTACTCATCAGTGTATTGTGAGATGCGGGGTGTGTGTGTGTGTGTGTCTGTGTGTCTGTCAGAGGGCAGCTCTTGGGCGTAGAGTCTTGCTTTACACCGTATTGAAGCAGGATTCTTTTTTCTCTTCTCAACTCTCTACAGGAGTGCTGGTGCGGCGCGCGGCGCCTGCACCACAAGAAACTCCAAGGTATTAGAGAAAGAGAGACCAGACGTCCAGCTGTTTGTACTAAGAGAATGCATGTGTTGCCTTTATTGCTAGGAGAATGTGTGTGTGTGTGTCTTCATTGCAAGTGTTAAGAGGTCTCTCCCTTGTAGGAGGGAGGAGCTTTATATACAGTCTTACAGCACAGTGGAAAAACTCCAGGTAGAAGAGAGCGTGTTTTCCTCCTGCTGAATGTTGAGATCAGAGGGTCAAGGCTGGGGCAGTAAGCCAGGACTGAACACAGGAAGCACTTGGACTGGAAAACAGGTTGCACTTGTAGACTGACCAGCAATTCACAGAGACCTGGTGGGGCTGGGGCCCAACATGCTGGGATTACAAATGCCATGCCATGGTTTCTGGCTTTGTTTTGTTGTTTTTAATGTGGGTTCTGGGATTTGAACTCAGGCTGTCAGACTTGCATGGCATGTGCTTTATCCACAGAGCCATCTCACTAGCCAGGAATCGTTTTATTGCATGAGTTTTATAGATCATAAAAATTGAAGATAGAGTGCTCAACCCAAGTGACATTGCTAGTTTGTACTGACTGTAAGTGTTGGAAATTGGATTTGAACCCTTCCACTCACTATGTGGTAGTTTCACCAGCTGACTGGATTACCACTGTCAAGTAACTGGATGTCAGGTCACCTTCCTGGGAAGCAGTTAATAAAAGCTGTGCGTGGTGGAGCATGCCTGTTGTCCCAGCACTCAGGAGTTGAAGGCAGGATGGATCTGGAGTTTAAAGTCATCTTTGGGTATGTAATGAATTTGAGTCTATCCGGGAATATATGAAACCTTGTCTCAAACAAACAAACAAAACATCCTAGCACTCGGGAGGCAGGTGGATCTCTATGAGTTCGAGGCCAGCCTGGTCTACAGTAGAGCGAGTTTCAGGACAGCCTCCAAAACAATACAGAGAAACCCTGTCTCAAAAAAAAAAAAAAGAGGAAAAGGACAAGAAAGCAGCTGCAACACTTAATTTGGTAGATTGAGGCTTAGAACTGCTTACTGCTCCTAAAAGCAAATAGTCAGTGCCCTGTGTACTATTTCCAGCCACAGGCTCGTTTTTGAGATTCACAGTAAAACCTAGGTCTCCACATTTTCTTGAAAAACCAAGACTAGCCGGGTGGTGGTGGCGCATGCCTTTAATTCCAGCACTTGGGAGGCAGAGGCAGGCGGATCTCTGTGAGTTCGAGGCTGGGATGGACTGACAGCCTCCAAAACAATACAGAGAAACCCTGTCTCGTAAAAACCAAACAAAACAAAACAAAAACAAAAACAAAAAAACAAAAAAGAAAAGAAAAGAAAGAAAAACCAAGACTATCTGGCCACAATAGACCCACGCAACAAACATAGACACCAGTCTGATTCCTTTACCAGGGCCCATGTGCCTTTGTCACCAGAGTGTTCCTAGCTTGCCTGGGGTCCCTGCTCACCTCTGCATCTGATGTTCCTCCATGAGGGGAACCACTCAGCTTGTGTTAGTTGACAGTCTGTGCTTTAGTTCAGAGTTGGGCCCAGGCCTCCCTTGCTGCCTAACTATCCCTTTGAGTTTAAGATGTGAGACATACTGTGAGTTCGAGGCCAACCTGGTCTGTAGAGCAAGTTCTAGGACAGCCTCCAAAGCCACAGAGAAACGTTGTCTCGGGGGAAAAAAAAGATGTGAGATATAATATGTGTTTTGTTTGCTTTCTTCTTCATCCTGTGAGAATTAAAAAAAAAACTTGAACACTTCAGTACTTACCATGCTTAAGCCCACAGGGAGGAGGATTTATGTACAGTTACTGCAGGACAAAGGTGAACAGTCATAGTTCCTGAGATCAACATTGACCAAATGCCAACATAGGTGGTGCGTACCTTTAGTCCCAGCCCTCAGGAGACAGAGGCAGGTAGATTTCTTTCCTTCTTTTTTTCTTTTCTTTTTCCTTCGAGACAGGGTTTCCCTGTATTGCTTTGGAGCCTGTCTTGGAACTTGCTCTATAGATCAGGCTGGCCTCAAACTCACAGAGATCTACCTGCCTCTGCCTCCTGAGTGCTGGGACTAATGGTGTGTGCCACCACTGCCAGGTGGCAGGGAGATTTCTATGAGTTTGAGATCAGCCTGGCCTATAGAGCCAGTTTCATGTCAGCCAGGGCTACACGGTGAGACATGTATAGGCATAGTGGTCCATGTCTGTAATCCCCTCAGACTTTAGGAAGCTGAGGCAGGAGAATCACTCTGAGTTTGGGAACAGTCTAGTCTATCTAGGGAGATCCTATCTTAAAATACCAAACAAAATAAAGGAAACAAAACCTGCAATATAGCTGGGTGGTGGGAAATGGCAAAAGTAAAACCTTGGTATGCAAATTTTGGTGTGTGTGTGTGTGTGTGTGTGTGTGTGTGTGTGTTTTGTTGTTGTTTTTTTGTTTTTTGTTTTTTTTGGTTTTTCGAGACAGGGTTTCTCTGTATTATCTTGGAAGCTGTCCTGGAATTCGCTCTGTAGACCAGGCTGGCCTCGAACTCACAGAGATCCACCCGCCTCTGCCTCCCGAGTGCTGGGATTAAAAGCGTGCGCCACCAACGCCCGGCTTTTGGTGTGTTTTTGTTGTTGTTTATTTTGTTTTGTGAAGAATAATGTGCTTAGATTTTGAGTTGTATACTTTGACTACTTTATAAGGAAGTCTTCAGGGAAAACATGTGCATATATACTATGAATGTGTGTGTACCACGGTTCAGATAGCTGAACATTTTCTTTAGAGATTCAATTTTAATACATTTATAGAAAGTTTTATGTTTACTCAAGGCTAACAACATGTTCCTGTACCATTTAGTGGAAGTTTAAGAACAATGTTGGCAAACAAATATTTTGTAGAATTATATACTTTATTATCAAGTTTTGAAAATCTCTTCAATCCATTTTGATCCGTTCAAATTTTTTAAAAATTTACTTTTAGAATATTTTATTTTATGTGTAAGAGTGTGTGTGTATTTGTGCCTTCATGTATGTCTGTGCGCTCACACTGTTAGAAGTCCCACAAGAACACCAACCTACACAACCATAACATGTATGCAGAGGACCTGGATCAGACCTGTTCAGGCTCCATGATTTTTTTTTTTTTTTTTTTTGGTTTTTCGAGACAGGGTTTCTCTGTAGCTTTGGAGGCTGTCCTGGAACTCACTCTGTAGACCAGGCTGGCCTCGAACTCACAGAGATCCGCCTGCCTCTGCCTCCCGAGTGCTGGGATTAAAGGCGTGCGCCACCAACGCCCGGCTCAGGCTCCATGATTGTCCCTTCTATCTTTGTGAGTCCCTATGAACCCTGCTTAGTTGGTTCTGTGGGCTGTGTTCTCATGGTGTTCTGGACTCCTTTGGCTCCTACAATCCTTCCTCCCCTCTTCTGTGGAGGTTCCCCTGACTCCATCTAGTGTTTGATGTGGGTCTCTGCGTCTGCTGCCATCAGTTGTTGGATGATACCTCTCTGATGACAGTTGGGCTAGGCACTGATCTATGAGTATAGCAGAATATCATTAGGAATCATTCCATTGACTTTTTGTTTCTGTTTTTGTTTTGCTAGTTGTGTCTGGTTCTATCCTGGGTCTCTGGGCTGTCCAGGTTCTGGTCCTTGGCCATCCAGCCAGTGACAGGCATGGACCTCAGGTTGGACCAGTCATTGGTTGGACACTCCTACAAGTTCTGTGCCACCATTACTCCGGCATATCTTGCAGGCAGAACAGATTTTAGGTCGGAGATTTTGTGGCTGGGTTGATGTCCCAATCCCACTAATTGGAGCCTTGCCTGGCAAGGCAAGATAGCTGGTTCCCCCTTTACCAGGAATCTTTGCTAGGGTCACTCATAGATTCCAGGGAGTTTTCACTGCACTAGGTTTGCACATTATCCCCGAAATGCCCCCAGTTCCAGTTTCTCCCAGTACTCTCTCCCTCCATCCCTCATCCCTCCTGTTCCCATACCCCCTGCCCGCAGTTCACCCACAAAATCTATTCTTGTCTTCTTCTCAGGGAAATCCATGCATCCCTCTGGGACCTCCTTGTCTTTTAGCCTTTCTGGGTCTGTGGATTGTAGCATGATTATTCTTTACTTAACAGCTAATATCTACTGATGTGTACATACCACATTTGTTTTTCTAGGTCTCACTCAGGATGATTTTTTTCTAGTTCCATCCATCTAGCTACAAATTCATGATGTCATTGTTTTTAACAGCTGAGTAAATTGTGTACCACATTTTCTTTATCCATTTTTTTGGTTGAGGGACATCTAGAGTTCCAGTTTCTGGCTATTATGACTAAAGGTGCTATGAGTATAGTTGAGCATGTGTCCTTGTGGTAGGATGAACATCCTTTGAGTATATACCCAAGAGTGGAATAGCTAGGTCTTGAGGTAGATCCATTCCCAGTTTTCTGAAGAGTTTTCATAGTGGTTGTACACGTTTTCACTCCTACCACCAATGGAGGAGTGTTCCTTTGCTCAGTATCCTCGACAGCATGAGCTGTCACTGTGTTTTTGATCTTAGCCATTCTGATAGGTGTAAGATGGAATCTCAAAATAGTTTTGATTGTCATTTCCCTGATGACTGAGGATGTTGAACATTTCTTTGTTTCTCAGCCATTTGAGATTCCTGTGCTGATAATTCTCTGTTTAGAACTGTACCCCATTTTCTAATTGGATTATTTGGTATCTTGAGTTCTTTATATATTTTGGATATTAGTCCTCTGTCTGATGTTGGTGAAAATCTTTCCCTATTCTGTTTTGTCCTATTGGCAGTGTTCTTTGCCTTACAGAAGCTTTCCAGTTTCATGAGATTATCAAGTATTTTAAAATAGAGCAATAATTCCTCAGGGCCACAGTCATGTGGGACAAATGTTTACATTTTCATACCTGTGTGTGTTTGCCTGCTCCCTGGAAGTTGCTCTTAGGCAGGTAGCTGGAGCAGTGGAAACTCAGCTGACACTGGAATGCAAGAGTTGGCTGTGTCAAGCCCAGCAGCTCCCACCTTGCTTGCTGTGTGACTCACGCACTGGTGAAAGAGGTCACTGGACATGATTCTGGGGTGATCCCTGCATCTGAGAGGCTGGTTTTGTATCCCACAGTTATCTCCCCCGAGGAAACAAACTGCCCAACTTCCAGAAACTAGCCCTGCAAGTTTTCCCCTGGGACAAACTGTCCTATATCAGTTTAGTGTCAGAAACTGTCTGTGCCGATTACATGGGTTTTGTGAGGCTATACTTGATACTTTCTGGACTCTGAACCCTGTCCAGTGTCCTTGTCCTTCCTTCCTTTCTCTTTTGATGCCCGGGCTCCTAAAAACACGGCTAGGTTTTTAATTGGAGGAGTTGTCCTCATTCCTACACTTTCTCACAGATGTAGACAGGAGCCAGATATGAGTTTAATAATGTGGAGAGCTGGGAACAATGGGAGCCCAAACAAGGACTGACCTAGGCGGTGCCATGTTTCAGTCTCTCTGTCTCTGTCTCTGTCTCTGTCTCTGTCTCTCTCTCTCTCTCTCTCTCTCTCTCTCTCTCTCTGGTTTTTTGAGACAAGGTTTCTCTGTATTGCTTTGGAGGCTGTCCTGGAACTCGCTCTGTAGACCAGGCTGGCCTCGAACTCAAGTATGTGTATATCTACCTGCCTCTGCCTTCCCAGTTTGTGCTGCTACAGCAACAGCTTTTGTTTTGTTTTGATCTCCGCAACTTTGTTTTGGGGATTATTTCTTCAGATTCTAGCCTTTCTTCCCAAAGATCTGGGCGAGTCTATGGCAAAGCTCTCCCTTGTGTGTATGAAACAAGAGTTGATCCTGTGTCATCAGGCTCCACTCAGCATGTCAGGACACTCAGAACCTAGAACCACATTGACAAATAGCCATATTCTGCCTAAATTATTGGTCAACATCAGGCCAGAGAGCTGAGTCAGTGGTTAAGAACATTTAAAGGCTTTGGTGGCACTTGCCTTTAATCCCAGCACTCGGGAGGCAGAGGCAGGTAAATCTATGAGTTCCAGGTCAGCCTGGTCTACAGAGGGAGTTCCAGAACACACTCCAAAGCAATACAGAGAAACCCTGTCTCAAAAAACAAAACAAAAAAGAACATTTGCTCCCATCAAAGTACTAACCAGGCCCAGTCCTGCTTAGCTTCTGAGATCAGATAATATTGCAAGCATTCAGGGTAGTATGACATAAAATAAATAAATACATACATACATTTATTTATATTTATATTTTATTTATATTTATAGTTATTAAAAATTTTGCTCCTTCAGCCGGATGTGGTGGCACATACCTTTAAATCCTAGCACTCAGGAGGCTGAGGTAGCCGGATCTCTGTGACTTTGAAGCTATCCTGGTCTACATAATGAGTTCCAGGACAGCTAGAGCTACATAGTGAGACCCTTTCTTGAAAACAAAAACAACAAAGTAACAACAAAGAGTGTCAATGTAGGATCTGTTCTAATGATTTTGAGCTGTGTGTTGTGGTATATGCCTTTAATCTTAGTATTTGGGAGGCAGAGGCAGGCAAATTTTTGTGAATTTGAGGCCAGCCTGGTCTGCAAATCAGGCAGCTCTAGGACAACCAGGGCTATATAAAGATATCATGCCTCAAACAAACAAACAAACAAAATCAAGCAGATTGGCTGGATGACCAGGAGGAGAATGAAGTGGGGGCAGCCAAGGGCCTATTGGGGCAGTTGCTTCCTGGCAGAGGAACAAGGGCAGACAGCATTCCACAGGCCGTGTGTCCTGGCCCTCCAAGACTAAGCAGTCAAGGTGTTATCTGCTGCTCTCACTTTCCCTATGTGGCTTGCTGGAGGGAATCTCTTTAGTAAACCATTTTGTAAACCATGAGACTGCATGAGAACTGAACTCTCTGTGTTGACTTCATCAAGGATTTGTAATGCTTTAACGATCAGGGATCATAATTATTATATTACAATCCTGTCCTTTCATTTTTTTTATTGAGGTGGAATTCACATAACATATAATTAACCATTTTTAAAGTTACAGTTGAGTGGCATTTAGTACATTCACTATGTTGTGAAACCAGCACCTCTCAGGTTTCAAACTCTAATTCAAGACACAAACCCTGCTCTTCTGTTTTAGTTTTTATTCGTTTATTTTGCAGTGTTTAGTGATTGAACCCAAGGCTTCACACAGGCTAGGCAGATGCTCAACCATGGAGATACCTCCCCAGCCCCATATTTTTCTTTTTAAAAATATTTCAAGTGTAATATTAGTGTGTATGTGTACACATGTGGAAATGGGGGCACATGTGAGCCACAGCCTGTGTGTGTCATGGCACACATGTGGGAGTCAGAGGACATCTCAGTTCTCCCTCCCACTGTGGGCTCCAGGGATCCAGAGATGGAGTTCAGGTTCTCAGGCTTGCATAGCTGGAGCTCTGAACTGCTGAGCCATCTCTTTAGTTCCCTCATAGTGTTTGATGTACGGATGCAGGCATTATGCTGGCCTGCCCCTGTCACCTGGCAGAATGCACTTGGGAAGTACCCTGGTCAGCCCAGATGTAAAGAATTCCTTTAAAAGAAAGACCTAGCCGGGCGTGGGTGGCGCACGCCTTTAATCCCAGCACTCGGGAGGCAGAGGCAGGCGGATCTCTGTGAGTTCGAGGCCAGCCTGGTCTACAGAGTGAGTTCCAGGACAGCCTCCAAAGCCACAGAGAAACCCTGTCTCGAAAAACCAAAAAAAAAAAAAAAGAAAAGAAAAAAAGAAAAAAAGAAAGACCTTTGCCCCCTTACACTCTCTTTCCCTCTCTTTCCTGCTCCTCTCTTTCTGTCCTCTCTTTCCTGGCAATTCCGCTGGGGCAGACAGACTTTTCCTCTCTCCCTCTCCTCTTCTGTCCTCTCTCTGTGTCTCTTTACCTATTTTCTCTTTCCTTTCCCCTCCATCCTCTTTCTAATAAAGCTTCTTACTTAGCTCTGTCTGCCTGGCGTGTTTGTCCCTCCACCTTGGTTACCCTTGCCTGCCGTGGAATCTGCCAGGGTCCCCCACGCAAGGTTCCTCATGTCTTACTCATAACAGTGTTAGACAGAAATGTATGCTTACACTTTTTTTGAGACAAGGTCTCATCATGTAACTCTGGCTGGCCTAGAACTCACTATGTAGACCAGGCTTGCCTGAAGCTAACAGACATCTATCTGCTTCAGCCTCCCAAGTACAGAGGTGAAAATCGTGCGTTGCATGCTGTCACTCTTGAAATAGTATCCTACCTCCCAATCTATCTTACTTTGTTCTTTCCGTTTCTATCTGTTGTGTACCAGTTCCTGATGATTCATCTATGTGTTGATTTAACAGATATTTATTAAGCACCTACATACTACACCTGAGTACTATGGTAGGAAGGTCCTAAGAACGCAAGAACAACAATGTCAAATAGCACTAGGACTGCACCTCCAGGGAACACAGAAGCTAGCAGGGGTTTTAGACACTGAGTGTGGAATTGACAGCAAGTTAATTATGGCATATGATTGTAGGAAAAAGATGCTTTGGGGTCTAGGAATGTAGCTCGGTTGATAGAGTACTTGCCTAGCATACATGAAGCCCTGGGTTTGATCAGCAGCACTTATGAACTAGCTGTGGTAGGTAGGTGTGCCTATAATACCAGCATTTAGGAGGTGGGGGCAGGAGGATGAGAGGCTTAAGGTCATATTTAGTCACCTAGCAAGTTCAAGGTCAGCTTGGGATACATGAAACCCTGGGAAAGGAGGAAGGAAAGGAACGGGGAAGGAAGGAGAGAGAAAGAAACTGTATCAAGTACTTGTGAAAGCCAGTGAGTTGGCTCAGCAGATAAAAGGTTTTGTTGTGGGGTATGCACCAGAGAAGACTGCTCCTACATGGGTTTAACCAATAGAAAGTCTTTATTAGCCAGCCAGAGACCACACTAAGTGTTAAGGTCCTTAGATCCCAGTGCAGCCCCCAGGCCTTTCTTAGGGTGAGTTTTTAAGCACAAAAACCATGTTCTGGGTTGACATACTTCAGTTAACAGGAACAGCCAGAAACAGAACTACAGAAGCTAAAAATCTCACTTAGAGATTTCCCCAGAACAATGGACTTTGATGGATTAGGCCTTTGTTTTAGTTTTGCCAGGTCTGTGTGCTGAGTTTTACAGTTTGAATGGCACTTCCAGCATGGAGTCAGTTGTGCTAAGGTCTCAGGCCTACTAAGGTCTGGAGCCCTGTCACAGTTTTATTCCTGAGACCCACATGGTGGAAGGAGAGAACTGATTGCTATAAACCCCAGCTCCAGATAGCAATGAGCCTCACCACGTACCTTTCCTCCAAACACAAATAGATAAATGATGTGATGGAATCCGTTTTATTCTTTAGACTTATTTTATTTTTTGGGTTTGAGTGTTTTGCCTGCATGTGTGTCTGTGCACTGCGTGTGTGCCTGGTGCCTCTGGAGGCCAGAAAAAGGGCTTCTGATGTCTTGGCACTGAATTTACAGATGGTTGTGAGCCATCTTGTGGGTTCTGGGAACCAAACCTGGCTTTGCTACAAGAGCAACATCTGTGCTTACCTGATGGTCCATCTGTCCAGCCCCTGTCAAAAACAAACAAACAAACAAACAAACTTTCTAAGAGAAGAAATACTTGTGAACTGAGTATGGTGGTGCAGGTGTAATCCCAGCTATTAAAGAGACTGATGCAGGGTGAGTTCCAGATCTGTTTGGTCTGGAAGAGAAAAAGAAAGTTGGGGATCTGGCTCAGCCACAGAGGGCTCACCTAGTGTTTGCTAGACCCTGGGCTCAATGTCCAGTCCTGAAAGAAAGCGGGTCCTATTGTGAACAAGGGAGCTGTAATTCTTACAGAGTGTGACTTTTTTTTTTTTTAACTTTTTTTAAAGGACACTGGGGAAAAATCTTCCAATGAAATGATCGGGGTCATGTAAGAGTGGAAATAGGGGCAGTGGATCAGTGTTTATCCCTGGCATACAAACAGACTTCGTGTGTCCATAATACAAAGAGGGATGCTCTCTCAGCCTGGACTCTTAGGGGAGTGCCTGGACCCTCCCCTGAGTGAGATGACTCTAGATATCCCCTATGTGGAAGGAAGTGGCGATAGGGTGGGAGGCTGGGGGGGATGGTTGGGGGGGTGCGGGAGGAGGGGAGGGAGAGGGAACTGGGATTGACATGTGAAGTAAGCTATTTAAAATTAAAATAAAAAAATAAAACTGCAAAAGAAAAAGAGTGGAAGTAGGAAGGGGCTGGTAAAACAGCGATTTCATTTGCTACAGAGAACAGCCCCTGACATAAACGGGGCCGTGGTGTGACCACTATTACCATTTTATAGATATGCAAGCGATTCCCTCCTCCCCGTCCCCACCCCCAGATTTTGCCTAACACCGCCTAGCAGTGCTTATGGTCTAAGACTTGATGAAAGTGGAAAGCGTTTGTCCAACAGAGGGCAGGCTGAAGGCGAGCAGGGTGGACCCAGCATCACGCCAGCCGCGGGTGAGGTTGCAGTCGTCCAGCAGAGAGCGCTGCGGAGCCATCTTTACTTCGACGATTACAGGCGCTCTGGTCCACACCTACTGGGACTCCAGTACTCCTGACCCAGCAAACTCTCGGCGCCCTGGGACTTTTTCTTGCACACTAGTGCCCTCTTATGTTTTCCTAGCTGCTTGTTCCTTAATCAAACTGTGGAATAACAAACCACAGCAAGTCACCTCGAACAGTGAGCCAGTGACCACAGACACACGAACCTGCCTCGTCCAGTCCCCATGCTCAGTCCCTAGCAAGGAGCCACACAAACTGCCAGCGGGTTGTTGCTGCTATGCCATGGCTGCACGTCCCTCATGTAGGCATAATCTTGGGTTTCTTCAGGCAGGATGACCTGGCAGCGGTTGCACCCCACCCACAGCAAGTTTCGCTTTCCTAATGTTAAAAGTGCCTCTAACTGAAGGAGGGTGGTGGAACAGGTTTGAGCATTTTCCCTATTATTTTTTATATATATGCTCATTTGTTTAAGATTTCTTCTTTCAAAAAAAAAAAGATTTCTTCTTTCGGGTGAGTCCCTCCCTTTTCTCTCAAAAGATGCCCAGAGCTGCCCTCTTTGGCATTTGTCCAAAGTTCAGGTTCTAATAGCTTTCAGCTAGTTTAATTTTAACCATAAAGCCATCTTTTGGAATAATTACTTTTTAATCTGGAAAGAACAAGCTTGATACAAGACCATAAAAACCTCCTGCTCAGAGTTAGCATATGCAGAATTATGTTCATTTACTGCTAACAAGTCTCTTAAGGGAGGGAACTGACCGGGGCAGGGGCTGAAAATGGCAATTGTGATAGATTGGTTGAGTTGAACTGAACTTGGTGTCTAAGGAGAACAGGCTGTTTTGAGCTGCAGGTGGCCAAGAATGACCTCTCCCAGAGCTGTCCTGTGCCCAACCAGGTACTCTGTGACTTCTTAGACAGAGGACACAATAGCCATCGTCAGATCACCCCTCAGTTATCAATGTAAAAATGCAGCCATAAACCGGGCGGTGGTGGCGCACGCCTTTAATCCCAGCACTCGGGAGGCAGAGGCAGGCGGATCTCTGTGAGTTCGAGGCCAGCCTGGTCTACAGAGTGAGTTCCGGGACAGCCTCCAAAACAATACAGAGAAACCCTGTCTCGAAAAACCAAAAAAAAAAAAAAAAAAAAAAAAAAAAAACAACAAAAATGCAGCCATAGTCCTTTGCTCCTTAGGAATGGCCTGGCAAGGGCAGGTTGGCAGAGGTGTCCCCAGAGTCCCACAGCTACCTGGGATACTTTTGATTCCATTTCTTCCTCTGTGACCCCAGTCCTTTTTAATAATTACTTGTGTTTATAAAGCCTTAAAAGATTTTTGATGTTTCAGGGTAGAAATTAGTCTTCCTTTTTTGTTGTTGAGGTGGCAAACGTTTTATTTGGCAATAAAAAGTATCAAAGATGAGAATGAGAAGAACATGAGATGTGTGTGATGGAGGCTAGTCTAGAAAAGGCACCGGTTTCTGCTGAGGCAGACGAGCACAGGAGAGCATGACGCTATAGAAATGGTCGTTATTGTTGGCTCATGCTGGGTTTGCTTGCGTCCAGGGCTCTGCTAGAGTGCGCGCGCGCACGCGCGCGCGCGCACACACACACACACACACACACAGAGAGAGAGAGAGAGAGAGAGAGAGAGAGAGAGAGAGAGAGAGAAGACCAGAGAGTAAGTCTGAGCAGCTGTTAACAGCAGCAAATCTTGAATGAAAATCCTGGGTCTGGTAATCTAATTGGAGCCTTTTGGGATCAAGAGGGCTGCTTGGTGGCAACTTAAATGTATGTAATGTAATCTCAGCTCCTGGTGAAAACAATCAGATAAGGAGTTCAAAGCCATCCTTGGCTACATAGGGAGTTTGAGATCAGCCTGGGCTACATGAGATCCTGTTTTGAAAAAAAAAAGAGCACCAAACAGTCCCTCCCCCACATAAGGGCAGATGCAAGAAGCCAATGTTCACTGTCGGCACCCCAAGTCTCTGAGAGACAGCATTGCAGTGGTGTTTGGGCGTTTTTTGATGGTGGTGGTGGTTTTTGGTGTTTTGAGACAGGGTTTCTCTGTGGCTTTGGAGCCTGTCCTGGAACTCACTCTTGTAGACCAGGCTGGCCTTGAACCCACACAGATCCTCTTGCTTCTGTTTCCCGAGTGCTGGGATTAAAGGCGTGCGCCGCCACCACCCGGCGATGTTCGGATGTATTTGATGTCGACAAGTACAACAACCCATCCACTGATCTATCTGACCTAAGCTGGGACAAACCAGAGCCTGGTTCTCTCCTCTAACTGAAAAAAAGGACAAAAGCAGAATAAGTGTAAGTTTTACACCCAAAGACATGCTTGCTATAAAGATGATTCAGAAGGAAGCATCAGGCAGTGGACCTTGATTGTGTTTCTGCTTTGTCCTTTAGTTCGTAAGATTTCCAGATCAGACCTGCTCCCCAGGTGCTCTCCTGACATCCCTTCTGCACTCACATCGGGGCTGTTACATCACAGGACGCCCTTTCCTGAGTCTTCCCTCTGCATCAAAGGTAGGCATGGGGGTGGCACTCTCCTGGAGGGACCTGTCACCTCAAGGTTGTTTTTAGTGATGGCTTGAGGAGTCCTGAAGGTGGCTGTTGGGCTTTAGTCCAGCTGGGAGGAAGGAACACAGATCCCAGATGCATATCTCATGCCACCTTACAGAAGGGACACACGTGTTTCAATTGGTTCAGGAGGGTGGGGTCCAGGGACTTTTGTGTCATGAATTCTTAGCACAGCCTGATTATTTTTCAAAACCCAGTACATACAAGATTAGGGGTTCTCCTTATCTAGGTTCTGTTCTCTTAAAACAGTTAACAGTATGTGTGCATGCATGTGTGTGTGTGTGTGTGTGTTGGACAGAGGAAGATATTCAGGAGTTGCTTCTCTCCTTTCACCGTGTGGGCCCTGAGGATTGAATTTACCATGTATCAGGCTTGGCAGCAGGCACCTTTACCCACTAGATATCTTGCTGTTCCCTAGTGTCTGCTCTTAAAGGTACAGGGAGTCCAATGTGAACAGTAGATTTTGAAAAACACAGAAGGTCACAGGGAAAGCTTGGTTATTGTGGCAGGTGCCAGAAGTCCTGCACCATCCAGGGTGGGAGACTACTTGGAGTAGGGGAAGTCTGTTTCTACATTACACCATTGAGAAATTCCCTCTCAGTCTCTAATCCTGGAGAGAGAGGAATGGAACCCAAGGCTCAAATCAGAGTACATGCAGCTGACCTAATTATAAGGTTGTCTGACTGTTTAATAAGTAGATATGGTGTTGGACAGCAAGGTAACCCATAGCCCTGAATAGTAGCAACACTGTCCCGGGGCTTATTTCAGCAGGAGACTTGCTGGTCCCTGACATGGATCAGAAGAGGGACTCATGAACGGCGCTCATATTTTAGCTCTGGGAAAGAAAATGCAAGTGAAGACCAGCAAATCCATCTGTGGCCTAGGAAGCCACAGACAGTTGCCTTACCTACTACTGCCTCAGGAGGAGCCCCAGAGGCTGTGGCAGACTCAAGTCACATGGATGGGACATGTGAGACAGTGTTGCTATGGGGTGTTTCCTGCCCTGACAGTGTGCGTCTCTGTTCAGTTATCACTTAGGAAGTCTGCAGATAGGAAAGAGAAGTAGAACAAACTCTATGACTGACATGAGAGTGCTCTTAGTGAGCATCAGAGAGCCCTGTGGGCTGCAAAGCTTGCCCTGGACACTCTCTTCTGTGAAGATGGCGAGCTCGCAGGGTACCAGTGCTGTGTGAGACTCAGTCAGATGAAGGAGGAAAGAAAGGAACAGCTAAGACATCAGCAAACATTTCCTTGTAACAAGAGTTATTTTCTCCTCCACAAACACTGCTGGGCCAGTCAATTATCTGGGCAGAAGAATAAACTGAGGAAGAAGCCATGAGTAGGCTGGAGGAAGTGGTCAGGGCTGAATACCATGCATAGGCACTTTGATGCTGAGATGGGTGAACTCTAGACCTCACTGTAAGATGTGAGGAGTCACTCCAAGTTTATAAGCTCATTAAACAACTTGTATTTTTGACTGTCTACATGTTTGCCTTAGAGAAAATACACAGAGTGCTTCAAGCCACACCTAACCCTTCTCAGAGCTCTTGGCCAGCAGTTTCTTCTAATTACTCTAGTGAGCGTCTCTGTCATTTACAGTTCACAGAAGACAGGGCGGAGTGATTTCTGGTTTGGAGTATTTTGCAGCACAGGATGGGGAAGTGATTTAAGTCTTGACATCAGTCTGAACCATCAGAGATTTCCAGAGTTGAGGTTCAAACCTCACTCTCCACCACACACACACACACACACACACACACACACACACACACTCACTCACACACATATACACTCACACACACTCTCACACACATACACACTCTCACACACACTCACACATACATACACCTCACACACTCACACAACACACTCACACACATGCATACACCTCACACACACTCACACACACACACTCACACACTGTGTTGTCTTTTGTTGTAGAGCCAGGATCAGGGCTTTAATTGTACTTCTTCCCCAACTTTATGGTAACAGGTGGCTGGTTTACCTGAATGCTCTTCCCCATTCCTTCTGGATTTTTAACTAATTAGGTTTGTGTGAGGATGTGCATGTATGTAGTTGTGGGCACATGGGTTCCAGAGATTATTCTGATCATCAGTTTTAGCAGCAAGTGCCTTTACCATTGAGGCATCTATTTAATTATTTATTCATTTATTTATATCATTTAATAAAAGTAACATTAGTATATATTATATTCCTATGTTATTATTTATTTATTTAAACAGGGTCTCACTCTGTAGCTCAAGTTGACCTTAAATTCACTATGTAGTCAGGCTGATCTTCTACTCTTGGCGAGCCTTCTGGCTCAGCCTCCTAAGTGCTGAGGTTACAGGTGTGTGCCACCATTCCTGCATTCCTCTCCCCTTTCTGTCCCTCCCTTCCTTCCACCTCCTCTCCCGCTCCTTTCCAGTCTTCCTTTCCCTCCCTTTCTTCTGAATCCTTTCCTTCTTCTCTCCTAATTGTCCTGCCTTTCTCCTTTTCTTCCTCCCTTTCTACAGAGTCTTATATGGTCCAGGCTGGCATCAAACTCACTATGTAGGCAAGGATCACCTTCAACCTCTGATCTCCTTGACGCCACCTCTCGAGTGCTGAGATTATAGGCATGTACCATTATGTACAGGTTCATGAAGTGCTGGGACCAAACCCAGGGCTTTGTGCACTCTAGGGCAGCCCTTTGTCAACTGAGCTCCGTCAGCCAAGGCCTGGGACCCTAGGCAGTCCCATGTGCTGGAATTACAAGGCACAGGCTATGACTCTCGGTCCCTTATAACTTGGGGAAATGAAGAGACTTTTGCCTTTTTACTTCTTCCCTCCTTCTCCTCCCTTCTTATCTCTCTTCTCCCTACTTCCCTCCCTCCCTTCCTTGGATGATTGTGAGACTACACATAAATCAGTGATCACAAAGTCCTTTAGATCACGTCAAGAAGGGTGTAGCCAGGTTCATTATCATACCTGGGTCTGCTCACAATCCCCACTAGATTTTT
Source organism: Mesocricetus auratus (assembly GCF_017639785.1). Taxonomy (NCBI): domain Eukaryota; kingdom Metazoa; phylum Chordata; class Mammalia; order Rodentia; family Cricetidae; genus Mesocricetus; species Mesocricetus auratus. Next base: position 52,509,801 of record NW_024429182.1, on the reverse strand, counting down.
CTGTCTTTTGGCCTAGGGAGGGTACCCAAAACCAGTAAGGCATGTTACCCAGTCAGTTACAAATGGTTCCATGTTGGACTTGGTGTTTCCTGACTTAACACCAACAGCCTTATCTCCAAAAGGGGTTAAGTGCTTCAGCGACTCCTGCTCCTCACCATCTCTGAGGTGAGTGTGCTTCCTCCCTGTCTCAGGAGCTAATAATAGGTGGGATCAAAAGCCTGTTTCCTCTGACGCACCTTTATGAGATGTTTTCAAAGGGGAGGCAGCAGGGAAATGGTTAACCTCTTCACCCCACAACCTAGTGAGGCAGAAGCCCCACTTTCCAAAACAGTCAGGAGGCTAGGAACTTATCAAGGTAGCCAGAAGCCTTGTAACCTCCATGCCAATGTGCTTTGTAGGTGAGGCTGCCTGACCAACAGCATAAACAGGCACATGGTCAGAGGTCCTGATGCTTGGACAGGGATCTCTTTTGATACTAGCTCTCTGTGGACAATGGCCCCTCCATTCAGCCTATGACATGTAAAGCCTGTCAGGTGCCTCCTTCATCTAAATCCCTCAGAGGTAGTAAAGAACTGGACTTAAAAACGATTTCATCTCAGTGACTTGTATGGGCATACGCATGTGAGTACAGGCACCTGCAGAGACTAGAAGCATCAGATCCCCTTGGAATTGGAGTTGCAGGTGATTGTGAACTGCCCAACGTAGGTGCTAGGACTTGAACCTGGGTCCACTGTAAGTGCAGTCTTTTAGACACTGAACCTTAAGAGTCATTGTTCCCCCACCCACCCACCCCTTTTCTCTCCTTTCAGTACTTGGATTTACTCTAGAGCCTGAAACAAGTTAGGTAAACATTATACCTCTGAGCAATATCCCAAACTTCTTTTGTTGTTGTCGTTTAAAAATGGGGGTGGGGCCGGGCGTTGGTGGCGTGCACCTTTAATCCCAGCACTCTGGAGGCAGAAGCAGGCAGATCTCTGTGAGTTTGAGACCAGCCTGGTCTACAGAGCAGAGTTCTAAGGCAACCTCCAAAACAATACAGAGAAACCTGTCTCGAAAAACCAAAAACAACAACAACAAAAAAATTGGGGGTGGGGTGGGGCTGGAGAGATGGCTCAGAGGTTAAGAGCACTGTCTGCTCTTCCAGAGGTCTTGAGTTCAATTCCCAGCAACTGCATGTTGGCTCACAACCATCTGTAGTGGGATCTGATGCCCTCTTCTGGGATAAAGGTGTACATGCAAACAGAGCACTCACATACATAAAATAAATACATCTTTATGAAAAATCAGGGGTGGTGGTGGTGGTGTGTGACTGAAGAGTTTTCTCAGTGGTTAAGAGTGCTTGTTGTTCTCCTAGAGGACCCCAGTTTGGTTCCCAGCACCCACACAATGGCCAACAATCATCCGTGACTCCAGCTCCATGGGACCCAGTGCTTACTTGTGACTCCCTTGGCACCAAGAATGTGTGTGGTGCACTTACATTCATACAGTCAAAACACTCATGGGCATAAAAATAAATCTAAAAAGGCTGGTGTGTGTGTGTGTGTGTGTGTGTGTGTGATCCTGGGAAGTTGGTTCTCTCCTTTTATCATGTAGGCTGCAGGGAAGTATCAGTCATATTAGCAAGCACTTTTACCTGCTGAACCATCTTCCTGACCTGGGGCTTGACTCTGAATCCTCCTGCCTCTATCTACCTCTTAAGTTGTGGGACTAACGGTGTGGACCACCAAACCCAACTCTTTTTTGGCCAGGGGGCTCACCAATTTCCCTGGGTGACCTTGAACTCACTCTGTAGCACGGGCAGGCTTGAATTTGTGGTCCTCCTGCCTCAACCTCTAAGGAGCTAAGATTAGAGGTCTGTACCACCAGGCCTGGCATGGAGTTGGATTTTGTATGAGACAGATGTTATGGCTAAGTGTAGAAGAGCCCCTGTGCCCGTGATCGTCATTCATAGCAGGGCCTGAGGAAGAAGACATTTAAAGACAAGTTTTTGGGAAGGAGACATTCTCAGAAGACTCTGGGAATTCCAGAAGTCTGAGGGAGCTCATTCTATCTGTTGAAAGGGGTCTGGCAGTAGCATGAATGAGGACTGGGCAGCAGCAAAGGATGGGGCAGATTGTAAAGATGGTGCAGTAACTCTGGAGCCCAACTGAGTAACTTCATTAAGTCAACAGCATGGGCATATAGCATTTGTTTAGGTGCCAAACTGTTCTTAGGAAAATATTTGAGGGGGACCTGGTTTCAAAAGTCTGGCACTCAGGAGGTGAAGGCAGGAAGATCAGGAGTTCAAGGCTTGCCTTTTAGCTGCATAGTGAGTTTAAGGCCAGACTGGACTATAGGAGTCACTGTCTTAATGTTTTTCTATTGCATTTATTCATTTGTGTGTGTTTGTGTGTATGTGCTGCACATGAATGCCACAGCTTGATTGTGGAATTCAGGGGACCACTAGCAAGACCCACATAAGATCTAACTCAGAGGCAGGCGGATCTCTGTGAGTTCAAGATCAGCCTGGTCTACAAGAGCTAGTTCCAGGACAGCCTCCAAAGCCATAGAGAAACCCTGTCTCGAAAAACCAAAAATAAAAAAATAAAATAAATCTAACTCAGATCATTAGGCTGACTGGATGGCCCACCTCTGTCTTCAAAAGATAAAAATAAATAAACAAAATTAAACAAAAACATCTGTGAGTGGCCACTCTGGAGATGGACAAAGGTGTGGGAGCCAATGCTAGGTCACAGGGAAGCCAGAAAAGCACCTATACACATACCATTTCTGGTCTTCTGCCAACAAGTGCCACCCTTGGTGGTGAGGGGGCTTTTTGAGTTGTGTACATGTGTACATGTGTGGAAGCCAGAGGTTAATACTGAGGGTCTTTTATTGCTCTCCAGTTATAATAATAATTTGTTTTTAAGACAAATTCTCATCCCACCCTGACCTAGAACCCTCTATTTGAATGGGGATGCCTTTGAATTTCAGATCTTGTCTCTGCTTTCCTAGGGCTAGACTGATTAAAGGGGTGCACCCCCAGGCCTGGCCTTTTGGTTCTCTTTGGGGCTATTAAAGCCTCACACATGCTAGGCAGCTAACAGATAACTAAGGTTATTCCAGCTTAATTTTTGTGGTGCTAAGGATTGAGCCTAGAACTTGTGTGTACTAGTCCAGTCGTCAGGGATCTATACTCCAGGTTCTCTCTCTCTTTCTCTCTCTGTCTCTCTTTCTCTGTGTGTGTGTATGTGTGTGTGTGTGAGTGTGTGTCGTGTAATGGGGGTGTTAAGAATATGTTGGCAAAGTTACTACCCAGCAATTCCATCAAGGGCTTAGTCCAGGAAGATGAGGACCCACCCCTGTCTTCCCATGTGGGCCTTCCTCTTTTGTAATTACCATGAGGTGAGAATAGGTCTTCTCTTTCCACTTGAACACTTGCTTGTCCTTCTGGAAAGCCAGGCATTTGTCTTTGGGGGTATGTGTACATGCAAATGCATGTGCATGAAGGGTAGAGTTCTGCTCCCTGCAGGGATCACTACTAGACAGCTGCATGCTCTGGACTCAGCCCCAGGGAAGCAGGAGTGATGGATCGCCTGTGCTGGGACAAAAGCTTGCTGGGCATCAGCTGTCTGCCACTGGGTTCTGGGAAGAGAGGAGAAAGCTTGGTTTCCAGCCAGTGGCGTTCACCTTTTTGTGAGGGCGGCAGGAACCTCTAAACAGTCAGATGTCCATTTTGTCTACCGTGCTCTCATTTGCATAAAGGGGTGGCACTTTGGGAACTGGATACAGAAACAAGGCTTTGAGCAGGGGAGAGGTTATTTTTAGTTCTATAAGTGAGTTTGAGGCCAGTTTGGGCTTTGTGAGACTGTCTCAAAACAAACAAACAAGAAGTGAGACTGAACGGGGCGTGGGTGGCGCACGCCTTTAATCCCAGCACTCGGGAGGCAGAGGCAGGTGGATCTCTGTGAGTTCGAGGCCAGCATTGTCTACAGAGCGCGTTCCAGGACAGCCTCCAAAGCCACAGAGAAACCCTGTCTGGAGAAAGTGAGACTGTGAGCGGTCCGGAACATTTTGTTGGCTAGAATATGATGCTACAGAGGTGGCACTGCCCTCACGCCAGCCTCAGGGTCGCGTCTAGGGAGAATAAGTACGGCAGAGCCACAGTGTGGCACATGAAGGACAGACCCAGCTGTGTGTTCACTATAGACACTGCTCCAAGGGTGTGAGTTTCCAGTAGACACTGTGGGGAAGAGGGTCTGGTCACTCCCTACAGAGGATACCCCATGCAGACCGACCTGAAGCTGCTGCCCAGGGGAGTAAAATGACAAGGTTGCCATCTGCTATTCAGTCAGTCCTTGGTCTTTGCTCTATCCTACCTGGTTTTCCTTCTTTGAACAGGAGGCAGAGAATCAGGTTGTTTGTCTAGATGCTACTTGTCGGGTGAGTGTCTTACACAGGAGTGTCCTTGGGCCCAGTGCCAGGCAGATCCCACCTAACATCTCTATTCCTCATTCAGGAGTGCTGTAATCAGCAGGTTGGTTCAAAACTGGGAGGGACTGGGAAACCCCTCTGGCAGGAGATTTCGAAATGAGATTTGGATTAGAAAAAACATAGTGGGTAGGGTTCTAAGGCACAAAAGAGACAGGAAGAACTCCATCCTGTCCAGGTCTTCACACTCCGCTGGATAGCGGGAATAAACAGGGGAGCCTGGAGCACAGGGGCAGCAGCTGAACCAGAAGAATCCAAGCAAGCACAAGGCTGTCCTACCCTTGACAGCAACACCCTGTGCCACTCAGTTCACCAGGCAAAAGCACACCTGCCTCAGAGCTTGCTTTTGGTCCAGGGCATGTCAGCACCAGCAAGGGGGAGATGAAACCCAGGAGGGGAGCATGGGGAGAGCTGGCAGGGAAACTGGGAGAAAAGTGTAGCCTTGCTGTGTGAATAGGGGAATGGAGTGAGTGACAATGTGGGGAAGGAGAAGGTTTGAGTACTCACAGCCTCGGTGGCCCCAGACAGGAAGGGTAGCTCCCCACTCTGCTGATCAGCTGCTGGCCCACTATCTACACCCTGATCACGTGGTCTGCCTTGTGCTTGAACTCACAACACCTGGCATGGGTTGCGGGCATGGCTCCAGGTTGCAGGTGTCTGTGGCATGAAGAACATGGAGGAAGATACTGGCTGGAGCTAGAGAGAGAGAAGAGAGAGAGAGAGAGAGAGAGAGAGAGAGAGAGAGAGAGAGAGAGAGAGAGAGAGAGAGAGAGAGAGATGGATATGATGTAGGAGAAACCAAGGAAGTAGAAGAATGATTAAAAGAATTCCCAAATAGGAAAAAGCAGACGAGGCATCATTGAAAGAACAAAAGAAAAAGGAAGTTTGAGGCTTGGTGTGGTATTGCATACTTCTAACTGGAGCACTCAGGAGGCAGAACTGGGATGATAGCCACACTTTCAAGGCCAGAGGAACTACAGAGAGACAGCCTGTAAATAAATAAATAAATAAATAATAAATGCAATTTCAAAGAAGATTGAGTTGAGGCTCATGCTTCTCATTAAAAAGATGTGGAGTGCCACAGCTAAGAGTCTCCAAGCATGGCCAGTGCTTAGAGAGTTCGTCATGGCAAATCCATTTCAGTTAGGTAGACTAATGGCAGCAGGACTTTACCACGTGAAAGCTGACGGTGAGACTGAGAACTCGCTGAACGGCTCTGAACAAGAGGGGCTTATGATTCACGAGCATGCCTACCGCCTCGTGCAGGGTGGGGACCCATCTAACCGGAATCACCGCCCAGCCTCTCCCAGTTTCCTTAGATGACAAGCCTTGGCATCCTTGGTCCACCCAACTCAGCCCCCAAGCATTTTGCCAAAGCATCAGTAAACAAGTATAGGTGAAGGAGGTCATAGGTCTCTGAATTTTGTGTTGATTTTCTTCCGTGCTCAGTACATGACTAGCCAGGATGTCTCATCTGGGACTTTAAAATTCTTTCCTCAAAGATGACCAAACACTGCTTTTTGAGCTCAGGGAAAGCTTTTTATTTTATAGCACTATGGACCTGGAGATCCAAAAATTTGCCTGAACTGTATATGAAAAATTGTCCCTCACTGAAAGCAAGTTCAGTATTCCCAGTAACTCCTGTAAACTTGACCTTAGCATCTGCTTGTCTTTCTTGCCGGACTTAAATAAAAATGGAATGTCTTTAGTTATAACATTCAACATGTTTTCAGATGTTTGAAGTTGCAGCCCAATGAATTTTAGTTAATCCTTCTAACTCTGTACTCCTGTCACTGCACTTTATAGACACTGAATCTCAGGGAAGCAAAGCATCTTCCGCAGAGACGACTGGTCGACCTTGATGAAATGGTTGGAGTTCAGTGTCACCTAGCATTTGTTTATTTGGGTTTTTTGTTTGTTGTTTTTGTTTTTCAAGACAGGTTTCTCTGTATTGCTTTAGAGCATGTACTGGAACTCGCTTTGTAGACCAGGCTGGCCTCAAGCTCACAGAGATCTGTCTGGGGACTAAAGGTGTGCACCACCAACGCCGGGTTGTTTGTTTTTGAAACAGGGTCTCAAGGTATCCCAGGCTAGCCTAGAACTCAAAATATAATTCAAACTCCTCGTCATTCCTCATGTCTCCAGCCTGGGATTACAATCATGAACCAAAACGATCCCATCGTTATTTTGTTGTTGTGTTTCAGCCTAGGTTGATCTTTACCTCCCTCTCCCTGGGGATCTACGGACCCTCTCACCTTCACCTCTCAAGTGTGGCATAAACACAGGGTTTGTTTGCTTCTCCTTTTTGTTTTTCCTAAGATAACATCTTACTATGTAACTCAGGCTGACTTCATACTTGTGGCAACTAGTTCTCCCTAACTCATCCTGGGATTACAAGCATACTCCATCACGTTCATTTTATTAACAGTTATATGATGTACATTTGTTATAATAAAATGTATAAACTAGGGATATGGCACATACTTTTCCCAGCACTTGGGAGGCAGAGACAGATGTAACTCTGTGAGTTCAGAGCTGTCTAGGCCAGCCAGGACTATAGAGTCTGAAACTCTGTCTCAAAAAAAAAACCTAATTTTATTTTTTTGATTATGAAGGAAGGTGAATGACTTTAATTATTTGAAGCTATCTCATGAGTAGCTTATTCACACTAATTTGCTAGTTTTCTTTCTTTCCCTTTTTTTTCCAAGGTAGGTCTTACTATGTAGCCCTGGTTTGCTTGGAACTTGCCATGCAGACCAGGCTAACCTCAAACTCAGGGATTCATCTCCTTCTACCTCCTGAGCTCTGGAATTAAAGTCCTGTTCTTCCACACTTACCTTTGGTTTTCTTTTTTTTATTATTATTGATTTTTTTTTGTGTGTAGAGTTCTGGTTGGCCTTAAGTCCACTATGTAGCTGAGGATGACCTTGAATTTCTGATCCTCCTGCCTCCACTCCCAAGGCTGGAATTACAATTGTGAGCTACCATGTGTGACTTTATTTGCTAGGTTTTTTTGTTTGTTGTTGTTGTTTCCAGACAGGGCTTCTCTATATAGCCATGGCCGTCTTGGAACTCTCTCTGTAGACCAGATGGGTCTCGAACTCAGAGAGATTCACTTGCCTATGCCTTCCAAGTGCTTGGATTAAAGGCATTCGCCACCACTACCCAGTTTAGTGTGTGTGTGTGTGTGTGTGTGTGTGTGTGTGTCTTGTGTATTTTATTTTTCTTATGACTATGTAAAATCTCTTCCCACCCTCACCCCTACTAGAGGATTTTATTCAGTGGCCATCTTGGTTTGTCCAAGAACTTGTCATATTAAGACTACAAAAATTAAACCTGGCTGGATGGTGACACACCTTTAATCCCAGCACTCAGGAAGCAGAGGCAGGTGATCTCTGTGAGTTCAAGGCCATCCTGGTCTACAAAATTACTCAGAGAAGCCCTGTCTTGGAAAAAGAAAAAAAGACTACAAAAGTTACCTACTAACCCAGATGGGATAGGTATGGTGGCACATACCCAATTTAATCTGCCTCCAGTAAAAACACACAAACAAACAACAGGAATATGCCTAGTGTTGAAGTACTTAGAGGACAAAGGCAGGCAGATCTTGAGAGTTCAAGGCCAGTCTATTATACATAATCAGGTTCCAGGCCAACCAGGACTACATAGTGAGACCCTGTCAAAAAACAAACAAACAAACAAACAAAACAACAACAAAAAAACCTTCAAAACAAAAAAAAAGGTGCATGCCAGAGATATATAGATGCATGTTATTGTCGTATTCTAGGCCTATCCACCAGTTACATACATGCTGATTCTAACAGGAACCTCTAAGAGCTCCCCAAGGGAGGGTAGAAGTGTAGGGGTATTATATTTTATGGAAATGGAATAGAGACCCCCATGCCTGCAGGTCCCTCTTGCTTCTAGGCAAGGCTGTACTGGCATAGGCTGGGGGTGGCCAGCCTTCCCCTTCCTCCCTGAGCCCCAGGAAGGTCCTCGTTCTTTGCTCTGTTATTACTGCTGGCAGATTGTTTGTGCTCTTGCAGAAGGAACTCAAGTCTTTCCAGTTCTCCTGGTCTTTTCCAGCGACTCATCCACTCATCCGCTGCTGCGCGTGGGGAGGGGGAGGTGCCTGGGCCTGTTACCTAGAGTCCCCCCATGGGTGGAGGAGGCAGGGAGAGGGCCAGGCTCAAGCAGGCTGGACTGGCTGAGCTGAGGAAGGGAGGACAGGCTGGGTTTCTTACATGATTGTGGAAAAGTGGGACTGTAGGGAGGAGGTCAGTGTATGTTGGGGGTGGATGCTGGGAGTTTACCAGGACTCTGATACAGCTTTGGAACATTCTGACCTACTCTTCATCTCCCAAGCAGCTTCCCTATACTTTCCTCCCTTGTCCCAACTAGAGGTGCAGACCAAGCAGCCACCACCCTAACAGACACAGGTGCACCCGGCACCCTTGGTCTCCCTTCCAGGTCTTTGGCTTTTCCTTATAGGTAGTCTTCATGTGCCCACACGTTGTCACATCTGCACACCTCTAGGAAAACCAGTGCTCTAGAGAGAACACATGCATACTGCTTGGTGACTTGGGCTGTTTTTTAATCTTGGTAGGCCCGTCTCTCTGTGTCTATAAAGTGACAGTAACAACTCTTGAGGGTAGGAGGACTCAGTGAGATGGCAGGTATAACATGGGTGACAGATGAGGGTATGGTTATCATGGATACTGGACCTTCCCTTCCCTTCCCTTCTTCTTCTCTTCAGTGTCCACATGGAGTGACACCAGGGAGCTTGAGAGATATCTTCTTGAGGCCAGTGTCCATGGAGGACTGGATGCCATGCCCTGGGCCTCAGCACACCTGCTGTCTTTGTTCTCACCGACGGTGTGCCCACCCTTCTGTGCTTCATGGGCTGTGAGGCTTGTTTCTCCCAAGAGCTATGAACTTCTGGAGGGGTGCTCCTATTCCTCTTTGGGCCCCCAAAGCTTCCGTACCACACCTGACAAAGTGTCTAGTGGCCACAAAACCATCACAAGGAAACAGAAGAGACCTCTTATTTTAGAAACAGAGAAGTTCCAGAGAAAATAGCCAAACTTTGGAGCGTGGCAGACCTAGCTTAGACTGTGGCTCATCACTCACGAGTGTGACATAAAACTAGGTGGTTCATCTCCCTGAGCCTCAGTCCTTTGTCCAAAAATAGACACAATAATAGCTACCTCTGCAGGTTGTTGTAAGGATTAGAGATGATGTCAGAGACAAACCCCAATATGCCACGGCCCAGCACATAGTAGGAGCTCAATAAACGGAAGCGGTGATTCCTGCGTCGCTAGATTTGTGGTCACAGGATTGTTTGTGTGTGTGCTTGAAGCAATCTTGCTCCAAGAACTTTTGAGTTCATAGCAAGTGACAGCTTTTGGAACTGCAGGAATTTTTCTTGTTTTGGTCTTCACATGAATGATGGGGGTCTCACCATGGTTTATTCTGGAATGACAACATCAGCATCTTGACATAGTAGCCTGGATACTCAATGGTACTAACCTGCTGTCTGCTGTGGGCAACTACTCTCTGGATTTCTTCTCTGCTGATGATACAGGTTGGGGTAGATATGGGAAGGAACCATGGCCTCTGTCAGCAATTGGGAATGAAATTGATGTTTGAGTTGCAGCAGATGATACAGGGATCCAGCTGCTGCCACTCACAGCTCTGGTGACCTTTGAAGATTCCTGCTGATGTTCTGAGATAGAGTCTCATGGTGTTTTAAAAGTTTGATTACGTAGGAATACATGCAACCACTTTATAGAAGTCCCATTTCCAGGGCTTTATGTCCCATGGTGTCAGGCCCCAGGTCCACTACAGTAAAAAAATTAATGGTAAATGATATATCTTGAGATCAAGAGGGCAGAGAGGGAAAGACAGCAAAGCCACATCCACACAGCTTATAGATCAGCAGAGACAACTGGCTAACAAACACTATGACCCCAAAGAAAACTTTGTTGCTTTTAAAATCCATTCATTTATTTGTGTATACATGGAGGTCAGAGGATACCTCGCAAGAACCAGTTCCCTCTTTCCACTGTATTTGTCCCAGGATTTGAACTCAGGTGGTCAGGTTGGGTGGCAAGATCCTCTGCACACTGAACCACCTCACAGGCTCAGATCTAGTCTGTAACATGTTTGCCTTCTCCAGCCTGGAGATCCATTCTCCATTAATCTTCTGGCACTGGTTATGCTGGGGCCCCTTATGACTCCAGCCTGGTGTCTGCAGGGGGAGCTGCAGGCAGTGGGCAGGGCACACAGGCTGGAGTGGAGCACACTGATGCTTCATTAGAACCAACATGTAGGAGAGCAGGTGTCCAAACAGGATTCAGTAACCTAGGGAGGAGCTAGAGGGGTGGGAAGGAAGCATGTTGGTTTTGGACAAGAGAACAGGACAACTTAGGTCAGGTGACTGCCATCACCTGGGAGAGTAGACCCAAAGGACAGGTCATAGAAGCCCCTTCCCACAGTAAGCCAGGCCTTCACCACTCCAAACACAGCCAGGCACAGCCTTGGAACTGATCCCATACTCTCCAGTGTTTTCTTTTCATTTTGTCCATTCAGCAGCCTTTCCTTCCAGCTCTGCCTTTTTAGGGATGACCACAGTACTTTTACCCAGTCTCGTAGAACTGTGGGTGAAGGTCCTTGGAGATTATTTTTTCCCTGCCTGTAATCCCTGAAGTGGGGCCTTGAAGTCATTCCTGACAACGGCTCAGCCAGAAGCCCTGTAAGGGCTCCACTCCTCTCCTGTGGCCAGGCCATACCAGGGCTGGAAGACTCTTGAGTTCCTTAATGGTGTTGCACCCATCTAACCCTGGGGTCTCACTGGCCCAGGTTCTAGGGTAGGAACCAGCTGAAGAAAATTTTCCTTTTTGGACTGGATAAAGGTTTTGTCACAAAGTCTGAATACCTGAGTTTGATCCCCATGACTTATAGCATGTTAGAAAGGAAGAGCTGATCCCTGAAAGTTGTCTCTGGGCTTCTATGCACCTCCTGTGCACATACATACACATGCATACAAAATAAGTAGATGAGATACAGTGAAAAGATGGGCATGGTGATACAGGCCTTTAGTGCCAGGACTTGGGCGGCAGAGGCTTGCAGATCTCTGTGAGTCTGAAGCTAGTCTGACCTACACAGAGGTCCAGGCCAGCCAAGGATACATTGACTCTGTCTCAAAACAAAAAACAACAACAACAATAATAAATACAATTATATATATGTATATATGTGTATATATATTGGGGGGGGTTGAGACAGGGTCTCTCTGTGGCTTCGGAGGGTGTCCTGGAACTAGCTCTTGTAGACCAGGCTGGTCTTGAACTCACAGAGATCTGCCTGCCTCTGTCTCCCGAGTGCTGGGATTAAAGGTGTACGCCATCACCGCCCAATTAATAATACATTTTTAAAGAAGCTTTCTTTCCTCCTAGTGACTTGACTTCTCCCCTAGTCTGCCTCTCCTCAAGGGCTTTTCAGCCAGCCTCAGGCAACCTCATTTTCATTGTAATTTGTCTGGGCACTTCTTCCAGAGGGTTCTTGAAGCAAGGGCCTTTTGAACTTAGGATCCACATATTTTATAGATGAGGTCTCACAGACAGTGGGAGAGGGCTGGATCTGCCCTGGCCCCTAATTCAGGCCCTGCTCTTTCCCTGCTCCCCACTGGCCTTGGTGACCAGCTGGAAGGAAAAGGAGGCATTTCATAGTAGTGTAGCAATGCTACTATGTTTTGCTTGTTTGTTTTCTGAGTCAGGTACAGCCTTCCAACTGCTCCACATTTCCAGTCTTTTCTTCCCATTCTGCCTGTCTACGAGCATTGCCATCCAGCTCTGCAAATTTAGGAGCAGCCATTAGACCTGGAAGTCATGGCCCCCTTTCATGGCAAAGGACTGAATTTCGGGTCCTGCTGTCTCACTAATGCTGACCAGGCTGGCCTCCACTTCCAAATCCTCCTGCCTCAGCCTCCAAGTTCTGGGATTATAGGTGTATGTCACTATGTCCAGCTGAGACCTCATTTCTAAGATTGCATAGTTTATTTTGTTTGTTTTTAGGGGGAGCTCACATCTCCCTACTAACATTTTGAACTTGCCCTTAGGTGCACCATTGTGTAGTTCTCTGCCAGCAGGGACTTCTTGGCACAGGCCAGGTCAGTCTAGGTGATTTTTTTTCTTTTTGATTTTTCTAGACAGGATTTCTCTGTGTGGCTTTGGAGTATGTCCTGGAATTCACTCTGTAGACAAGGCTGGCCTCGCACTCACAGAGATCCTCCTGCTTCTGCCTTCCCAGTGCTGGCATCAAAGGCGTGTGCCCAGGCTAAGTGATGTTAATCTGACCCTACTCCTAATTGTGAGACTCCCACAATTCCTGGGCTTGGGGACAATGACAGAATCTATCTGAGGCTCCCTAGAGAGTCAGGTAAGGACATCTCTGAAAAGTGCTTCCTGTGCCTGGAACCAACAAGTGCTGAGTGGTCATCCCTAGGATCTGACTGGAAATGATACTTTATGTCCCATCTGTGGGGGTGTGGTCCTTTTCCCTTAGGTCCAACCCTGAGCAGTTTCTGGGAAGGGTTAGGATAAGTGCCCCAAGGGTTTATCCAGGGACTCTCAGTGGGACACCTGAGCATTAGGCAGATGAAGGAATCCCAAGAGAGACCCCGTGCTGCCATCCCCTATATCAGAGAAGGCTGTACTGGTGTCAGAGACACCGACCACCTGACTGGCTCTATCCAGTTGGGTCCAAGTTCCTTTTTATGGTTATTTTGAGATTGGGCCTCCCATCACCATCCAACTTGTTCAGCTTCTGATGCACCTATGTTGTTTGAACTCCTGAGATTACTGGTGTTACAACTCCCAGCTCAGGGCAGGGCAGGGCAAGGCAGGCTCTCACTATGTAGCCCTGGCTGGCTCAGAGATCAGTTTAGCCTCAAACTAAGGGTTTGTCACCATGACCAGCTTAGGTCAGGGTCTTGTCTTGATGGAAACCCAGGAACCTGAGAAGGGAAAAAGGCTTGGCAAGAAGCAGCAATTGTTTTAATGAATTTCTCTTCATGAAGGAAAAAGAGGTCCAAGAGGAAAACACAAACCCCCAGAAATACAGAAAATATTAGTTCTCTGACTTACTAGTTGAATAAAGGTTATAAAACAAGACAAATGATACAAAGCTTATGGTGGCCTCAGATTGGCAAGGAGCATAAGGACACAGAGGAGCAAACAGTGCTTCCTGACATGGTGGCTCTTACATTCGAGAATTTAAGAAGATAAGCAACCCAGACACCAAAGTAAAATGAAGCAAGTCTCCATCAGTCTACATTCAGTCCAGAGATAGTTTAAGAAGCTTCTGTCCTCTTGAGTGGGCCCCACCTGGGGCCAGGTCCTGGGTTTGTGCACATACTGAACGGAGGAGGCAGGGGAGGATGTGCTGTTTGGCATGCAGGGGCTTCCCAGCCTGTCACAGTCTTGGCCTGTCTGTGGGTCTGTCTCTCAGTCTCTGCAGGTTGCCTGTAATTCCTTGGACCCATGAGGCACGTGCCTTTTTGACATACAACCCTTTTCTGGTCTCAGCAGGCTATCCAAACACACCAGTGGACAAAGACCCACTCCCTCGGAGGAGCCACTCAGCTCAAGGCATTTGGAAACCAGAAGACAACAGAGATCTTTATTAACCATCAAACAGACTCCCTCTCTAAGTTTCCGATATGTGGATTATTATTGTCTGAAATTTTGTTACTGCTCAAGAATTTTTTGTCTTAGCCAGGAAAAAACAGGCTCCGGGCCTGTTCTTCCCCTTGTCTTAGTACTTGGACTTGGTGAAAGAGTTTATCAGTGGAACCCACCACCAGACGTAGCCACACTCAGACAGTCAGCTGTCAGGCTTACCAGGAAAACTGGGGCTTGGAGAAGGGTGTGGAAGGAGGCAATGCCAGGGGATGCAGGGAAGAGAGTGGTGAGGCACTGTCCAGGGGCAGGGTGGGAGGAAAGATTGTCTTGAATGGAACATCTCAGAGAACAGGGTGGGTCTGCATTACCACCCCCAGAACCAAGGCACAGAGGAGGTTTGAAATGTCCAGGATAAATAGAACCAATGGGGTTGGAGAAAAAACCAGCTCCATCCCTTTTAAAAACAGTCTTACTGTGGGCACCAAAAATATATTAATATCTGTACATTTGTCATCTTTAAAAAAAAAGGAAATAAAACCTCCTTGGCACCTTGTGGTTAGTTTCTTAAGAATGAGTTGATATGGAGAGGCCATGAGTGCACATGCACGTGAGAATAAACCACACATAAAGCAGTGTGACGCACACACAAGCACGCACATGGCTGTACACATGGGGCCTCTGATGAAGGGGCAAAGCCCTTGAACCCTGAGAATTAGCCCTGCAGGTGTGTGGGCCGCTGCCAGCCCCACCGCCACAGTAGTCTGCGGGGATGCTCTTTGCTGGTGTCTTGACTCTGCAGTTCATGGAGATCCATTGCCCATCCTGACTCAGGCTCCCTCTCAACACATCGCCTGAGCTCTGCTGCCAGGAAAAAGGGCCTGTCTGTGTAAGCAGCTGTTCTTAATCACTTGGCCTCACCCCTACTCTGACACAGGCACCCTTCGTCCCAAACTCAGAATGGACTCTGATTGTAAGACAGACTTCCAAAAAGTGAGTGAAGTCAGTGCCTGAGTGTGCGGGTGTGCCTGCCATGAGGCCTTAGGACTCTGGTCCTGGTCACAGATGTTCTGGCAAAAGGCTGCAGGAAGGTGAGCCGGCTGGGCAGCAGGAAGTGATCCTGGTCCTTCTGGGGCCTAGGCTGCTCAGAGGTGGGGGCTGCTCTGCAGCAAGGAAGTGACAGTGTTCTGCAGGGCCACAGCCACCTTCTTGGAGGTCTTGCGTAGCAGTGGGCTGTCGGGGTGGTTTTCCTTGAGGTGCAAGACATGACCCTCCTGACTCTCAGATGTGCAGCCACACTCTTCACACACATATAGCTTGGCCCGGCGCTCCTTGTATGCATACTTCTGCTGCACGCCATGGATCTTCTTGAGGTGGGACTCCAGAGAGCAGCGCTGGGTGAAGGCCTTGTCACACAGGCTGCACTTGTAGGGCCGCACACCTGTGAACAACAGGGGTCAGCATGGGAACCATGATGGGCTGTGGAGCCTGTCTGAAGCATCCACACACAGAAAATCAGGACACCTGAGTACCGGGTAACCAACAAGTGACCTCAGGACTCTGCTTCAGTACGTGCCTCCCAGGCCCCGGGCCGGTCTAAGGCATTCCCTCCGGAGGCCGACTTTACTTACCAGTGTGGGTTCTGACATGTCTCTTGAGGTCAAAGGTGTCATTGAAGCCCTTCCCACAGTAAGTGCAGAGGTGCCTCTTGACGTCATTGTGACACTTCATGTGTCGATTCAGCATGCGCTGGTAAGTGAAGGCCTTCTGGCAGATGTGACAGGTAAAAAGGTCTCCATTTGGACTGTCTCCCAAAGTCACCTGTGGGTGAGGACGGTATTTGTGGCAGATATCTAGAGACCAGGACTACAGGCTGGCAGATATGTCATCCCCGCAACACTCTCAAGAAAAACTGACCCACCCTCCAAAGGCCACAGCCTGTGACATTTACTAAGAGGAGCTGCAATGACCCTCTGGGTATTGGCCCAGCTTCCTGTTGGGCCCTCAAAACCATTTTTGAGGCTGCCACCCTGAATTTTTCATCCCAAGTGCTGAAGCTACAGCAGTGTGTCATTGTGGCTGATGTACGTGGGGCTGAGGGTTAAACCCAGGGTTCTGTGTATACAAGCAAGCACTCTACCCACTGAGCTAGACCTCCAGTCTTAGAAATATTTTTCTTTCTTTTTATAAGATATTTATGTTTATGGGTGTTTTGCCTGCATGTAATATGCCATGTCTGTGCGCCACAAGCTTGCCCAGTGCCCATGGAGGCCAAATGTCTTATTCCCTGGAGATGGAGTTACAGAAAGCTGTGAGTGGCCATATGGGTGCTGGGAATTGAACCCAGG
Organism: Mesocricetus auratus; assembly: GCF_017639785.1. Classification (NCBI taxonomy): domain Eukaryota; kingdom Metazoa; phylum Chordata; class Mammalia; order Rodentia; family Cricetidae; genus Mesocricetus; species Mesocricetus auratus. Next base: position 52,493,303 of record NW_024429182.1, on the reverse strand, counting down.
TCCTCTGAAAGACTGAAAGACTAATGAGCCATCTCTCCAGCTCCATTTTTTTTTTTTTTTTGGCTTTTCAAGACAGGTTTTCTCTGCCTTTTTTCTTTTCTTTTCTTTTTTTTTTTTTTTTTTTTTTTTTTTTTTGAGACAGGGTTTCTCTGTATTGTTTTTGAGCCTGTCCTGGAACTCACTCTGTAGACCAGGCTGGCCTCGAACTCACAGGGATCCGCCTGCCTCTACCTCCCGAGTGCTGGGATTAAAGGCGTGTGTCACCCCCCCCAGCTGCATTTTCTTTTTTTAATTATGGAAAATTTCAAATTTATGCAATGGTGAAAAAATGAATGTCATGGTCCCTTGTCCGTTGCTCAGTGCAGGTCTTTATTCCATCCTTATCACCCTCCTGCTCCTTGTCTGGGTCATGTGACACACCTGATGCCACCCCCGGACACTGTGTAGAGTAGCTGTGGCAGCATTCTTGGTGTGGCTACAAAGGTGCGCTGAGTGGCCATGTTTCTTTGTTAACTCTGTTCACATACCGTGATTGTCTGGGCTCCGTCAGAGGCCTGCCACTAGTCATTCTTCTCGAGACCCCGGGCATCTGTCACACCACACTCCCATTTGGCACCCCTTCCTCCACCTGCTTTTGGTGCTTGGGGAATTCCCTGTCTCTTGCCAATTAAGACAGGACCCAGTCCTCTGCCTCCTATGTTGTCCTACCCTGTGCTCTGCTCTCCCTACCTATAGGGGTCCGAGAAGGGCTGGCAAGGAGGATGACAGGTGCTTTAGAGACCAGGAGAGCCCTAGTGGCTGTGACCAATCACTGCCCCACCATCCACCTCTGGCCTTTGCAGGCAGGAAGAGAAGGGACAGGACTCTCCCTCCAGCCATGTCTAGTCTTCTGACATGAGGGATGACCCTAGAGGGCCATCCTTCCACTAGATCTTCGCCAGCAGGTGCTCCCGAGCCCCGGGCTTTTAGGAGCGTCCCCCCAGCCAGGGCAGCTGGCTGCTTCCTCTCTGTAATGAGCCGTCTGCCCTGCCTCATGTGGTGCTCTGAGCATGAGAGTGTGGGGTAGGGGCTGCTCCTGCCCTGTGCACAGCCTGCTCACTGCCGTATGCTTTGAGGAACAGCTCCCACCCCACTGACACAGACCTCTCGCCCATATAGGACTCTGCAAGATGCAACTGGGCCTGGCCCCGCCTCTTCACCTTGAGACATTAGCGCTCCTGTCTTTTGTGGCTAGAAATGGGACTGCTGACATAGATGCCAAACGGTTAGACAATCTTTCCTCTGTGCTCCATCTAAGTGAGTCTCTGTAAAAGTCACAGTTCGGACTCAGACTGCTCCCCTGTGTCATATCTGTGCCCACACATGCCCCTGGTCCTCAAGACAGAATGAAAGTTATTACCTTCATCTTGGTTCGTAGGAAACCCTGGTCTCTGCTCTGGGCATCTGTCAGATGGTTCACATCTTCAGATGGTAGCTGGGCCACCACACAGGGTCCTGGGGCCACACTATAGCTGGAGTCCCGAAGGCTCATGTCCAAAGCCAGAGGGCAAGACGGGGGTTCGGCCACAGACGGCTCTGGCTCCCGGTAGGGTGGTGGTGGACAGAAGCCCAGGCTGACTGGAGGGAGAAGAACAGCCAGGTGAGGGTGGGTGGGAAAAATCCATCAGAGTTCCAGAAAGATTCATAAGCAAAGGGAAGGCTGGAATCGGCAGCCTCCCTTCCTCCCGTTGCAGGCATGTGGCGGGGCGGGGCCCTAGGCCGTCAGATGCTGCACCTCCCTCCTGCCCCATTAAGGTAATTACAGGTGACGCCAGCCAAGAGCCACTGCCCCCTGAGTAACTTCTCTTAGCGGAACTGGGAGGTCTGAGTTGCCCTGCCAATTATGCTGCAAAGTGTCTGCCTGCCCCACCTGGGCCAGTTGCTCTGGATTCCAGCATGCCCTTACTCCTCTGGGGACAAAGGGCGCCACTGGAGGCCCTGGCCAGGAAGTTCCTTCAGACTCATTCTAATCCTTGAAGGGTCATTGGCAGTCTGGACCCTTCTGGGCCTCTCCAATGGGCAGACCATTGGGGTTTGGGTGGTCCTAGCCTTTCCTCCCCTGACCTGGCCAAACCCTGTTACTGTAGCCTATCAGGACTCCCGGGCTCAGGCTGGGCATAGCTCTGTCAGCAAAGAGGCCAGGTGGGTGGAGAGGGAGGAGGCCAGGGAGCAGCAGGTGGACGCTCGCTCGTAACAGTCTCTGGGCGCCCTGCCCAGCGCTTACACAACCCTCCCCCACTGCGGGACCGCTCACTGCGGCAGTCAGGCTGGGTACCCTCCGGCAGTGCAGTGGCATCACCGATACCTGGCAGCCCTTTGACAAGGCCGCTCCCCTCAACAAACACCGTGAACTAAACGGGCCAGGCCTACAAGGCTGGGTGAGAACCCTGAGCCCTAGTCCTTATAGGACAGACATAGACACACAGACAGTAAGTCTCAAGGCCAACAGAGCTGGGACACGAAGTATAATTTTCCAATTAGTCAGTACAACCTAAGCTCTGTACCTAGAGCCTATGAGTTAGGAAGTTTCCTAGTTTCAGAAGGAAAACATCAAGAGTGGGCCTGGTAAAGCCTAAAGGATGCATGAATCCAACCAGCTCAGATAGACTAGGATTTCAGGGCTTCAAGCTAGGCTCTCTGAATACTGTATTACAAACCAGAGATGTCAGGGGAGGGCAAGGGCCCAGGCCCAGGCCCAGGCCTTTACCCTCACCTCTTCTGGAGGACCGTCAGGGCTGTGGGGGAAGGTAAATAGAAAAGTACTTGAGTTTCGGGAGAGCCCAGTTCTCGCCCCCTCAAAACACAACAAAGTTCTGACAGAGGAAGACTGCTCCTGCCTGCTGCCCAGAACCCGTTCTTCTAGCGCTGGCGTCCGTCTGTCCAGGGAGTGGGGGGGACCTTAATGAGCCGCCTCATTCCAGGAGTTGATTCACTAGCGCCTGGCCCTGGCCTGGCACCTGAGCTGGCATACCACCTCTCTCTGAGCCATGCCAGCTGGGGTCAGGCTCAAGCTTTGAGTTCAGCTTACAGAAACCAGTCTGCCTATAGTGGGGACTCCAACCAGGACAGTGGGGTCAGAATAATGGTGGCTCTGGTGCCCACTCACCAGACAGACCCTGGCTGTAAGTCCAAAATTAGATGACAATTTCTGTTTCTCAACCCAAGTAAAATGGACACCTCCACCATCCTCAGGCTGTTACTCTGGGTTGGTATGAGTGAGGCTTCTGAAAGCCAACCCTGGGTGTGGGATCAGCAGAGGGTAGAGTGACGGTCTGGGAGGTGAGCTGTCACACTTGACTCCTTGGCTCTATGGAGGAGAGGCTGAGCTACGAATCAGGACTGCAGTCCACTGGGGAGGACACACTCTTGCCTTTCTTCGTCCTTCTATACAAACCTGGGAAGGTTGCTAAGGACAGCAGACAGGACAGAGCTGGCTAGATGGGCACTCCATGCTGTGTCTACCCTGAGCAAAGGGCCAATAAGACTGTCAGGGTGGGGATGTTTGCCTCAACTTACCCACCCCACCAGACCTGTCTCCCTGCCACCCCCACAAATGTGTGTCTCCCAGGGCTGCACGCACAGGGAGTATTCACTGGCATACTATCCGCCTATCCTGAGCGCCGCTGAATGGCAGGCGGCAAAACTGGTTGGGCCTTGCTGGTGCTCCTCTCTGTCCCCTAATTAGATGTTTCCGGCAAGGCAGTGGCCACTGTGGCTACTACTCATCACCCCCGCCCACAGCCACTGAGTGTGGCAAGGCCAGCCCAGCTGGCCTCTTCCTCCTCCCTCAGGGCTGATAAGTTCTCTCCCATCGCCTCTACCTGGGTGATGTTACAGAGCTGGTCCGGAGCAGCAGACCAAATTTGAAAAGGCTGCCATCCATGGGCCATCTCCTGCCCTACCCTCCACAGGCCTCCTTTCTTTCAGTCACTGGCCCAAATACCAGGCAGATTGCCAGGTCCTAGCCCATAAAAGCCTCAAGATGGGGCTGCCCATTAGGCCTGACCCCCAGCTTTCTGGACAGAACAAGTTAACTTGATGTGTGCATGCCTGAATCACAGGTGTGGTGTGCACATATGGACCAACCCTGTTCTGAGTGTGGCTTGCACACCCCAGGCTGGCTTTAGCTGCCTTGTACACTGGTCTGGAAGGGCTGGGTCCCTGTGTTCAGCTCCCTGGCACCTGAAAGGAACGGCGGCAGCCTGCTGGCAGATGCTGCCGTGCCCGAGCGCAACAGGCCTGCTCTCGACCTTTTGCTGCCCTTCTGTCTGATGTCAGCAGTCTCAAGGCAGGAGCTCCCCTTTCCCAGCCGCTTTCCTTTCATTCAGTGTCCGTGCTGACGTTAGACTTGACTCTTGGCCCTTGTGCCAGGGGCCTGGCTCTGAACGGATGACAGCTGTACTTGCTGTGGCACCCTCACCCAGTGGGCCGGGGTCTGCCTGCCTCTCGTATGGTGTCTGCTGAAAATGAACAATGACACAAACACCAACAACGGCTGAGGTGTGCTCCCTCTCCTCCCCGAGCCTGGAGTACTAGCCTCACCATCTTTCTGGGACAGTTTAGCAGCTTCTGCCTTAGGACATCCAAGCTTGGGTGACCGTGTCTCATAAGACAGGTTGAGAGTTGCATTACCAGCTGCTCATCTATCCATGTCCTGCTAGCTGACCCCTTCACTCGCCAGTACTCTCAGCAGTTGTTAGAGTGATCCTGAAAGCTCAGCCTTCCCACACACGCTACATGAGCTGGGGGCCCACGGCTGACTTTTTAGCCAGTCCTACCCAGCCTGGCAAGAACAGTTAGAGGCAAGTGGATCTCTGAGTTTGAGGCCATCCTGGTCTGCAAAATAGTACCAGGACAGCCAGGGCTATACAGAGAAACCCTGTCTCAAAAGAAAAAGAAAAAGCCCAACAACAACAAAAGATGCCCAGCATGGTGGCAAACAGATCTCTGTGAGTTAGAGGCCAGCATGGTCTACATAGTGAGTTCCAGGACAGTCAGGGTTAGACAGTGAGACCGTGTCTCAAACAACAACAAAAGTTGGTCAAGTTCCTACACTATCTATCTAGAGCAGTGTCTGGCTGGGCTATGTTATCTGGAGGAATACCAGGGCTCCTGCACTTCAGCTTGGCTGACCCGTCTCCAGCATGTTTGTTTCTTTGAAACAAGGTCTCAGATGGCCTCAAACTTTTTATGGGTCTAAGGCTGGCCTTCAACTCCATGTCTTCCCTCTTTCACTGTCCAAGGACCGAGATTACAGGTGTGCACTGTACCTAGCTTCTGAGCTTTTGAACATGAGAAGACTATTGCCAGAGGGGAGGCTTGGGAGTGGGGGCCTCAGAGCCTGGGAGAGGCTCCTGGAGTTCTCCTGGAGCTCCAGGTTTCAGGCTCAATCTGTCTCCAGGTCCCTTCCTGACTTGACTCCACTCAGCAGGGATCAGCTTCTGAGGAGCTGTTTCACTGTGCTTCCTCGAGCCCTTCCATGGTGCAGGAGTGGAATTTACCCCCAGCTACAGGTACAACAGCAAACCCTTCCCTGTCACCACAGAGTAAACATACAACCAAACAGAAACAGGAGAGGTGGAGGGTGGTGCAGAGGAGCCAAGTGAACCCCTAAGCTGTGCTGTCTTCAGTAGGGAATAGCAGCATTTCCTCATTTCCATTGCAGGCTACCAACTCTCAGCTGTGCCTCTTCAAAGCTGAAGGAGTCACTGCCCTAGGAGAAGACTCTGGAAGCTTGTGTAGGGAGGAAGGCTGAAGTGATTGTGACGGGCAATTCCCAGGTCAAGCCCAGCCACACAACATGGCCAGTGTATGGTAAACCTTCCCCTCTGGGTGGTCTCCCAGAAGTCCTGGGCGGGAAGATCGGAACTCGCACACTCCCATGGTCCTCAGCCCTCCTGATGGGAATGGGGTCATTGCTTAGCTGGTCAAAAAAATGTGCCCCAAGAGCCTGTGAGGTAGGGTGACAGAAACGTGCCTAGCCGGCTCCTGAGGTCATGGCTGGCTGGTGATGGAATGGCTCAGCAAGGAGACAAAACACACCCCCTGCACTCCAGCCATCTGAGGCATCCAAGCATAGACTGAGGCCAATTCCTTTTTTTTTTTTCCAAAACTGTGGGAAGAACTGTGGCCCCAGTGGCCATTTAACTTACAGAAGAAAACTGAGTACTATAACCCCTACCTAGGTCTTTCTCTTCACTCAACCAATGAAGGAAATTCTTCCAAGAGCTTATTTCCCACCCCGGCAATCGTGACGAGGGAGTAACTACCTGCATGTCTCCTCATGAGGACAGCTGTGGTAGGAGGCAGCGACCACCCAGAGGTCCATCTACTCGATGGGACAGGCTATGGAGCCAGATCTTTGTTCCACAGATCTGTGCTGGAAAAAACCTCTAGAACCTTGGGAAGTAGAGTTTCTTTGTCCTTTGTGAAAGTCAACATATGATCTGTTACTGATTGGGATGTGAAATAAAACTAAAAATAACACCACTCTGAGCCTGGCTCAGACACAGCTCACCTTTAGCACAGTCCAAGTTCAGTTTATCAGATCCCAAGGAGCAGCTAAGCAGCACGTCAAACCCAGGTTGGGGAGGAGGCTGGAGCAAGGAGGGGCTGTGTCCCTCACCGGCCCTTCCGGAGGTGGAGCACTGGACAATTGGCCAGAACACTGGCCAGGCAGAAATCACAAAATCCCAAGCCCATACCATACCTTGAGGAGGCACCCTTCCCTTTTCGCCTCCGATTTCCCCACTCTGGGGTTTTCTAGGATCTTCTGGCCCATTCCTTTGTTTAAGAAGCCTTCAGAACAGCCTTACAGCCTTTTGAGATGAGGTTAAATTGTAAAACATCCTGCCACCACTGGATCCTGGCAGGTCTAACACAAAACACTCACTTACACCCAAGACACTAACAGCTGATTCAAGAGGGAAACTGAGGCAAGAACCCACACAGGGTCCCTCTCTCACCACCCTCTTTCTTAAAAGCCTGGGTGGTGCCAGAGAGCCTGCAGATCAAGGGTCAAAGTCGGTTGGTTAATTACCACCCCCCCCCCTTGGAGGCGCCGGGCAGTACGCTCCTGCCCCACCCCCAAGGCCGGGGAGAGGGGAGTTGAGAAGGGCTCTCTTGCCTCCCGACCTAGGACTTTTGTATAGGAGCAGAAGTACCCTAGGGGTCCCGAGGAAGATGCTGCTGGAGGAAGAGACAACTCCGGTTACCAATTCTAAGTTGACGCACAGGCTGTCAAGGAGTCTTCCCTAAATAAACTAGGTACACCAGATTCCTGGAGTATGTACCTTAGGCGTGGGGTGGGCTCCAGAACCACTTGTTGCTTAGTGTCCTCTGCAAGGGTGAACAGACGTGGTACTCAACATCACCTTGTCTAAAGGGCAGCAAGGTGCATCAGGTGTGTTTCTCAGCAGCTCCTGAACCATCAGTCTGGAGGCCAGGGAAGCTCAGTGGCCCTGAACCCCATCTCTCTTATCTTAACCGGAGCAGTGTTGTGGGGACGACTAAAGCTCCAAGATTTCCTTTACAATGTTGCTCAAGTCTCTCAGCGGAAACTCCAGCTCCTTTTCAGTCCCCCGCCCTCCCCTCCAAAGTGGCATCGCTCCAGTGCTCCTCTCCTGCCTCATGAAAGTCCAGGTTTTCTGGATTTACGACGCGAGAGCGGGAGGGGGATGCAGGGGGGGGGTTGGTGTCCCTGAGCGGTGACACACCCCGTTGCGTCCCCTGCGGCGCGGTGCGGGCCTGCGATCCGGAGCCTGCGAGCGGCCAAGAGCCTCCGCTTGGAGCCCCTTCCCCCCACTCGCGCTCCCCCCGCGCCGGGGGTCGGCCTGCGGCGGCAATCTGCGTCCCCACGCACCACTGACCGGCGCCGACCGCTCTTTCGTGCGCCCCGCCCTCCCGGCGCCGGGAGACCGCGGTGCCTCACCTGGCACGTAGATCTCGCCGCGCTCCTCGTCCGGGAGTTCGCTCCAGTTCCTCTTGCACGTGGAGACGCATGGCTTCTTCACTAAGAACGCGCGGGGCATCTTCGATCCCTCCTGGCCCGGCGCAGTTCGCTCCCCTAAATCGAGTCCCGGTGGTCGTCCCACCTTTTGGGGGCTGAAGGGGGATGCGGACAGTTCAAGAAAGGAGTCGCCAAGGCGTGCCCACGTTCTGAGGAAAGAGAGTACCAGGCGCCGCGCGTGGCACTTCCAACTCCGCCGAAAGTCGCCGGTGCCCGCAGAGCGGGTGAAGCCAGGTGCACCCGGATCGAGAAGCGCCAAGTGAGCGTCCCTTGGCTCGACTGGCGTCCCTGCGGCCGCTCGAGAAGTCTTCAAGTGCGAGCTGGACGGACGGGTTCACGCTTTATTGGCTCGCGGCGGTGTGTGTTGGTGGCTCGGGCGGGGGTGGGGTGGGGGTGTTGATCTGATCTAATTAGCTTGGAGTGGCCGGGAGAGCGATGGCGCATGCGTTGGGAAATAACGGTGACAACCCACCTATTTGTTACCTGTCGAACCGGTTTCCATTCCGCTGCGGGTGAGGTGGCCTCGCGGCACGGGCGGGGCGGCCCGACTGGGGTATGGGGGGACGGGCTCCGGTCCCCACACCCAGCAGCACCCGGTCCGCCCCGGACCTCCCTTGCCTGGTGTGCTCAGGTTTGCAAACTAGAGTTTCGGAGGGAAAAGGCACGGGAAGGGAAGGGAGGGCAACGTTATTTGCACCGGCGCTCGCACGCACCGTGGGCGATGACATAAAACTCGCCCAACAGGCCAGGGCCCAGCCTGACGCGCCCGGGGCGCCCCAAGAGGTACAAAGCCACCGGGCGGGAACAGGCGCCCAGGTCCGCACCCAGCGGCCCTGGATCCCCAAGGCCAGGCTGAGCAATTCTTGGTTCAGCACAGAGGTATTTGCTGGGCACTGGCTTCCTGCGGGAAGGCACGCAAGGCGTCAGGAGAGCGTGGACCGGGAGGCTCGGACTCGCCTGCGGATCCAAAGCTCTGGCCTGCCTTCCGGTTGCGCGGGCGTTTAAATTTACTGAGGCCAGCGTCTTGGCATATAGTCTAGCACAGTCGCCCAAGCTCTCCTGGTCATAAATAGCCGGATTTGGGATTCCGAAAATCTGCAAGAGACCAGAGGATGAGGACCCCAGCTGAGGCCGGACCCAGTCCTCTCTTGCCTGTGGCGGCCGGTGGCCCTCCCTGGGTGTGAACTCAGCCAGCAACTACTCCCCATCCGCCTTGCTGTATTCTTCAGCAGGCCCAGTTGGAGAGATGCCCCACCCCCATGGAACTGCCCGGGAGTGTTCCGTGGCCTTCATGAGCCATTTCACTGTGACACTTTGGCCGTGGCTGGGTTTCTTTTACTGGCTGACCTATTAAAGGCAGGGATGGGACCTGCAGTTAAAGGCTGCTAACATTTTAGACTCCAGGCCTAGTACACCTTTCTCATATAGTGTTAAATGTTTGCTGGAACATATTGTGAGGGGAATTAGTCTGATAAGTGGATTCACACAGTTCAAAAGTCAGGAGTCACAGGCTGTAACCCAGCACGTGGGAAGCTGGGGCAGGAAAGCTGAGCGTTAGAGGCCAACCTAAGTTTCATCGTAAATACTGTCTCAAAAACAAAACATCCAAAGAGTCCAAAGAAACAAAAGCTATGGAGGTGGCTCAGAAGGTAGGCTCTTACCGCCAACTCGGAATACCTTGGAATTGGTGCCATGCATGCATCTGCACAAGACAAGCAAAAAAGGAGAGGGATGTGCTTAGGGTGCATTCAAAGTCATTCGGAGGGCGTTTCAAAAGTGGGAATACTTGAAGAGACCCCAGGATCTTCGTGAAGATGGGTGCATGGGGGGAGACACACCTGCTTCCTCCTCACTGAGCAGGAAGAAGTTTGACCTAGGGCCTGAACTCTCCCATCCTGGAGAATCCTATCACCTACCTCATAGTGTTACTGGGAAAGTGCTAGACCCTTCTTAGGAGCCAATAAGGTCTGCTACTCCCCTTGCTGTCCCTAGAGAACTGTCTATCATAGTTCACTCTTCCCTTATCCACCTTTCATTCTGATGTTGGACCTTGACCTTCAACTAACATTAAGTGAGCACCTACTGTATGCTTATCTTTAGCAATAAATCCTGGGGCAGCAACGTGGATTGTCTAGGAGACAGCTGAACTTGGCTCACTTCTTTCCTTCTCTCTCTCTCTCTCTCTCCCTTTTTTGGCTTTTTCTTTGAGACAGAGTTTCTCTGTGTAGCCTTGGCTGTCCTGGAACTTGATTGTAGACCAGGATGACCTTGAACTCAGAGATCCACCTACTTGTGCCTCCCAAGTGCTGGGATAAAAGTGTGTACCACCATGCCTAACTTGGCTTACTTACCATAGTCTGTCTGTCTTGCTTTCTTTTCCCCTCAGTGAAACCCGTTTCTTTTTTGTTCCCCTTTCTTTCTTTTTTTTAAGACAAGTTCTTTCTGTGTATCTCTGTCTGTCTGTCCTGGAACTCTCTATGTAAACCAGGTTGACCTTGAGCTCATGGAGATCTGCCTGCCTCTGCCTCCAGACTGTTGGGATTAAAGCATGCCCAGCTTCCATAGTATTTCTTGAGCTCTTTTGTAGTGCCATCCAGTCAGGTTGGTCCTAGTGAGTGTGCAGGAGAGTCTATGGTAAAGTCTTCATAGGTGACCCCGAACACAAAGCCAGGCTTTCTCATCAGAGAGCACTTTGGATGTCCGGAAATCCAGGTGGGGAGCTCAAATGGATAAAGCCAGCCAGTCCACTGTCTCCACTGATAGAGTCACAATGAACAGAATGAGGTCTGGGAGAGTGGGCTCTGTCTGTAATGCCTATCTGCTGCTGCAGCTCCAGTGGGATATCAATAAATATTTGTGGAATGAGTGACTAGCCTTTACATTTTTACTTATTTGTATGTTTTGCCTGCATGTGTCTATGTATTGCATGCATACTTGGTGCTTGAGGAAGCCAGGCGTGGGCATCAGATGTACTGAAACTGGAGTTACAGGTGGTGGTGAGTGGCCATGTGGATGCTGGGAATTGACCTCAGATCTTCTATAACAGCAACAGATGCTCTTAACTGATAAGACATCTCTACAGCTACTCTACCTTATTCTTTAAGACAGTGTCTCTTTGTCGGGTGTGGTGGTGTACACCTTTGAGCTTAGCACTTAGGAGGCAGAGGCAGGTTTATCTCTGTGAGTTCAAGGCCATCCTGATCTATATAATGAGTTCCAGGGGAACCAGTCTATGTAGAGAGACTGTCTCAAAAAAGTACAAAAGATAGGGCCTCTCACTGGACCTAGAACTTGTGGTTTCAGCTAGACTAGCTGAGCGATGAGCTCCAGAGATTTCCCTGTCTCCATCCCCCAGCACAGGGCTCCAGGTGCACATGGGAGCTGAGCATCAGAACTCAGGTCCTCATGCTGGCTTAGCAAGTGTTTGCCCATTGAGCCATATGCTAACCCAGAGATTTGACCCACAGGTTGCCTGCGTATGAGCTTTGGGTCATGGGCACCCTGGAGCTAGACAAGGTATGGGAACTTGGGTCTGAGCTAAGTTACGAGCATCGTAAGGAGACACTTCTGCTCTGTGGCCATTGGCCAAATACCATTCGTCTCTATCTCTTAATTCAACTCCCAGATATGTCATGAGTTACCACTAGGTACTAGCTCTGGAGATGTTACAGTACGGTAGAAAGCTGCACTGTGGGAGGGTTAACTAGGGGACTGTGGTGGTGGCAGGTGGGCTTGCTGAGGTCCGAGTGACAGGTGGGAGCCAGCTGGACAAAATGACAAAGATCATGAGCAGCAGGAAAAGCTGGGACTAAGGCCCATGATAGAAAACCGATGTGGTGTGTGCAGCTGTGGCAGCTGGATGCTGGATGCTGGGAGGGAGGGAGGGTGAAAGGTGGGGCGTGACCTGGGATGTGCTGAGGGAAGCAGAGGCAGGGAGGTGGCGGTAAGGAAACCAGGGCTATGTTGGACCTACTGAAATGGTCCAAGTAAGAGAAGGCGGGTGAGTCACCGTGAAAACCAAGCCGTGAGTCATGTGTCTTCAGTGACATCACCTGTTGGTATAGAGGACAAGAGGAAGCAGGAACCACAGCAAGCAAGGACCATGATGTCCAATGCATGCTTTCTGAGTATGATGCACAATTTCCATCCCAAGGAGCCTGAAGAGCTAGGAAGGGCATTGGACAGTGGGCAAGTGTTCCTCCATGTCTTACAGAAGTGCTTAGGAGCCAGGATGGGATGGAGATGAGGAAGGAGCTGTGAAGCTGGAGGCCTAAAGCATGAAGGATCATGGGAGATACATGCTGAAAAGACATAGAAAAGAATCCAACTGCAGATAGTGCCTGTGGATCTGGGGCAAGTCACCTACCCTCTCAGGGCCTCAGTTTCCCTAGCTGTAGCATTGGGCTCCTAGTTCGAGCTCTGACCTTTGGGAGTCAGGAGATTCTGCAGAATGACCTTTGCCTAGGGGACAGCAGCTCTGAAGTAGACAGCCTTTCAGAGCAGGCTGATGGGGTCCAGCCACTTGAGCGACTTCCCTCCTGCACTCCCTCAGCTAAGCCAGGTGTCCAACAGTCCAGCCTGGCCTCTCCCTATCTGGCTGAGGACAATGTTGTTTCTCCTGCCTCCATCTCCCAAGTGTTGGGATTACTAGCCCGTGCCACCATACCCTGCCAACCAGCAGCTTTTCCAGCCGTTTGGTAATAGGCCTTGGAAGCTGTGAAGCTCCTGACAGGGGGCTACCCCTAGACATATGGTGAAAGGCTGGGCACCATAGGCAGAAGGGACGGGTTTTCACCACGGAATGGAGCTGGTTGCTCTCGGCAGGTACCAAAGAGTGGGGTGGAGCTCCACCGCAGTAGCCACAGGTCCCATCTGCCGGTTTTAGGCCCAGATGACAGTCTCCATATTTTTTCTATCTCTGATGTCCGAGCTATCAGCTTCCAAGTGCCACAACCCCACAGCCCCAGGTCACTGCCTCTCTCTTCCCAACCCCTCTCTCCCCAGCCGCCCCTGCCATAGTTCGCCTGCTCCATAGCTCACCAGCCATAACTGTGAAAACCCATGCCCCTCCTCTCTCTTCAGTAGAGCATCCCCAGGCCCCAAGAACCCTGCTCCTGGGACCTCTGCCTCCCTGCACCGTGTGCCCCCCAAACTGCCTTCCTCCCCAAAGCTGGCCACCATCTCCTCAGCTCAGCCTCTTCTGCAACTACCCTTGTCCCTATCTCAGAACCGGCTGCTCCTCATCCAGGCTTCTGGCAAACGTTCCTTTGTCCTAGAGCTGATGCCCCAGCTAAGTTCTTGTCCCCACTGCCACCTCCACCCCTGGATTCTGTTCTCTTTGTATTCTTTCACTATGACATTTTGTTTTTACCAGTTTGTCAATGCTATCCCACCAGTACTAGATTTTTCTAGGACCTGTTTGTTTTTACCTTTTATGTTATTTTTGTATGTACACATGCATATTTTAAGGGTGTATGTGTGTGTGCTTACAAGTATGCGAAGACCAGGAATTGAAGTCAGGTGTTTTCTTCAATTGCTCTCCACACAAATTTTCTTCCTTGCTTGTCTTTTTCTCTCCTCTCTCTCTCTTTGTTGCTTTCATTTTAGACAGGGCCTCTCACTGAGCTTGGAACACATTGATTTGGCTAGACTGTCTGAGCTCCCAGGATCCTCTTGTTTTTGCCTTACTAGCACTAGGATCATAGGTGCTCACTGCCACACTCAGCGTTTATGTGGATGCTGGGGGATTCAAACTTGGGTCCTTATGTTCGTGTAGCAAGCCCCAGGCTCAGGGAATCCTATTTACAAAGCCATTTTAAAAATAATTTTACCACCAGGCGGTGGTGGCACACACCTTCTAATCCCAGCACTCTGGAGGCAGAGGCAGGAGGATCTCTGAGAGTTTAAGACCATCCTGGTCTATGTGAGCAATTTCTAGGACAGCCTCCAAAGCCACACCCTGTCTCGAAACCCCCCCCAAAATTATGGTACTAGGCCTTGAACATGCTAAGCAAGCCTTCTATCACAAATATGTACCCCAGTTCCCTTTTTGCTTCCTGAGATGGGGTCTTGCTAAGTTGACCTAATTGATTTTGATCTTTCTGTAGTCAAACCTTGAAGATTTTACCTTTCTGCCTCAGGTTCTTGAGTAGCTGTGATTACAGGTTGACAGTAACATTGTTTTATTTCTTTTGTCTTTTCTTTCTTTCTTTTTTTATACAGCCTCACTACTTAGTCCTGGACTGCCCTCCCTGGTCTGAAACTCATCTCTGCATCCTGAGTTCTGGGATTAAAGGTATCTACCACCATGGCCAACCCAAATAACACCATTTTAAATAGTTTTATCATACAGCAATAACCCTTAAGTTCAGGTGCTTTCTGTCTCAGTTAGAGTGACTATTGCTGTGATGAAATATCGTGACCAAACGTTGGGGAAGAAAGGGTTTATTTGGCTTACACTTCCACATCACAGTCCATCACAAAAAGAAGTCAGGACAGGAACCTGGAGGCAGGAGTCTGATTCATAGGCCATGGAGGGCTGCTCCCTATGGCTTGCTCAGCCTGCTTACTTATGGAACTCAGGACAACTAGCTCAGGAATGGCACCACCCAAAATGAGCTGAACCCTCTTCCATCAAACACTAACTAAGAAAACATCTTACATCCAGATCTCAGTTGAGCTTCCTTCCCTCCTCTCAGACGACTCTAGCTTGTGTCAAGTTGACATAAAACTCGCCAGCAGTTTTCATCACTGCAAAAGAAAATTCTGTGCACATTCACAGCAACCCTCCATTCCCCAATCCCTGCCCTGGTACCTACTATGCTTTTTGGTTCATGGGCTCCTTTTGTGAAGCATCCCTGTATCCGCAGCACCCAGTGCTATGGGGAGGGGGTTGTTTTTAGGTCCCATTTGACAGATGAGAAAATGGGAGGGGTAGAAGGGTGGAGGGAAGACCAAGTACTGGGAAATGAATGGGATTGGAGTGCATGATGTCAAATGTCCAAAGACTTAGTAAACATTATATTAAAAAAATAAAATCAAGGTCGGGAGGTGGTGGCACACGCCTTTAATCCCAGCACTCAGGAGGCAGAGGTAGGCGGATCTCTGTGACTCCGAGACCAGCCTGGTCTCAAGATCTAATTCCAGGACAGCCTCCAAAGTCACAGAGAAACCCTGTCTCTAAACTTCCCACCCCCCAAAAAAAATCAAGGCCCAGGGCCATTCAAAGATTAACTTTTCCTTTTTCCAGTGTATTGTCTAGCTTTCTCCAGAACTCTCCTTCATGGGGAAGGACAGAAATGCAGAGGAGGGAAGAGGTGAGGGTAACAGATGGGAACTCCTGTCTCCTTACACCAGACATGTCACTCTCTCAGGAGGGCCTGATGGTGAGCAAGGACACCTCTCTTACGCCCAGGCGATTACCAGGACAAATCAAACATCACCTCTCACAGAGGATTTGGGTAGGCAGATGAGGACAGGGCCCATTCAGAAGACACCCGGAGACCTGAGGGAGGCAGACGAGGCATGTAGCAGAAACACAGTTCTGCTTACGAGAGGCTCTGGGACTTTGTGCCACAGACTACACCTTTTCTGCTTTTCTGGGCTCCTGTGAAAGCTCATGCATGACAGGGTTGCCATGAGCCCTGGGGAGTTCAGGAAACCACACATGCCACCTCAAAGAACCCAAGCCCAGAGAGGCTGGATGTTGGCAGAGGCTACAGCATCAGAAGCTTGGGACCCAGCCAGAGTTGGACTCCCTGACCCCTGAAGCCTCTCTCCTCAACTGTAACAGGATTTAATAATCCTTCCTGGCTCCTGGAGAGCTGGGAGACAGGACCTGCAGTTATCAGCACCCTCTGGGCCTCAGACAGGGAAACCAGACAGGCTCCTACCCCAACCTGCCCTCCAAGCCCAGGGCTGCTCTCATCTTGGCCTCTTTCATCTTAGGCCTAATTAGCCAGGCGCCTCACCCCAAAGCTCCGTGTACAGGAGTCATCACTCCCAATTTATAGATGGGGAAACTGAGGCACCTAGAGGGAAGTGGTTTAGAGCTGTCGCCTGTGAGTCAGCTGTGGAGCCAGAGCCCAGAGGAGGCCCGGTCGAGTCTTCAAGCTGGACCAGCCCCATCTTCGTCCGTCTCCTATCCTTGTTCTGGGGGCCCATGCACCCTTCCTTTTAGGATTCTACCTCTCCACTCTTATCTGCGGGGCGGGCCAGGATGGGGAGGGAGGGGCTTGGGCAACCAAAAGGGAGACAAGGTGCCAGAGGTTCGCAACAGGGGCTCAGGTGTTTCATCTTCAAGAGGCTAGCAGAAGGCTTGAGGACGCTGGGCGGCGAGAATTGGACACCAGTAGGGAGTAGTGCCCTGGAAACTAGCGGCCAATGGGTATCCACAGCATGGAGTTCCTGAGCCACAAGCCCAGTTCCTGAGGCGCAGCCTGGATCCAGCTCTCCGGACTCCAGTAGGGAGTACACCACTTGACCCTAGGTTTCTGGCAGCCCGGTCTCTCTACTCAAGTCTTGGTTTCTCAGCCCACGTTAGTCGTGCTACGAGCTGAGTGATCCTCCAGGCCCCACCAACACGCACACCCAAAGTCAGGATCCCGTTGTTTTTCAGCTTCGCTGCGGCGTAAGGCCCGCCCCGCCTGCCTGCCTGACCCTTATTCGCAACCGGTGTGGCTTCGGACAAAGGTCAGCGGCTACCATCCAGCTGCGACTCTGGCGCCCGCTCCTCGCCTCCAAGCAGAGCGGGGTGTCCCCCTCTCCGCCCCCCCGCCCGGTCAGCGTTGAGGACGCCAAGCCAAGCTCTGCGGCGCCGGTCCGACCGGTCCCACCGTGACCCGCGCCTCGCTCTTCCTGCTCTGCCCTGGGAGTGCGTCCCGCGCGCCCCCCCAGCGGCCGCTCAAAGACCCACACTCTTGAGGGCCGTGTGGGGCGGCTAGGGAACGCGCCGGCGGCCTTCCCGATCCACCAAAGCCGCTGTTCCACCCCATCGGGGAGCGGGCCGAGAGCTCGGCCCACCACACTCCGCCTCTGCCCGTGCCTGCGGCGGTTTCGGGGCAGGGGGCCTGCAGAGCGAGACAGTTACTCAGACCTGGCGAAACCGGCGTGTCGACACCTGCGGGCCCGGCGGGCGTGGCAGGCGGAGGCTCCGTTACGCCCCGCCTCTGGGCTCGCCCGGTCCCGGCCGCCCACGCGCCGCGCGCCCCGCCCCGGCCCGCGCCGCCAGCCTGCCAGCCCGGAAGGAGCCGACCGAGCGCCTGCGGCAGCTGACTCAAGCGGTGAGAGAGGCCGGCCCGTTACCACGGGCGCCAGGGGCCCAGGCGACGCTGTGGTTTCGGTGCTCCTCGTAGGCGGGCAGCCTAATGAGCTCTCGGCACGCACCTCCCGGGTACCCCCACCCTGATCGCGGCGGTTCCTATCCCTCAGGGGCTTGAGCCGCTGCTTTCTGCCTCATCCCTGAAGCCTCCAGATTTCAGCTTGGAACTTGGGCATTGGGGTCTCTGTTGGGGTCTGCAAGGCCGCCCCTAGGGTGACAGCAGACCCTCAGGGACGAGGGGTCGGGGAGGACCCGGGCGCCCTCTGGCGGCCGTGAAGGTCTTGCGCGTCCTCGCCGCCGTGTCTGCGCCCGAGGGCCTGATACTCTTTCCCTCTGCAGAGAATTTAGTGGATGACTGACCATGGGACCCCTGAGTCGTGAAGCCTGGGCCCAGCGCCTGGGGGCTTTCCGAGCCAGCCCATCTGCCTTCCTGGCAGGTGCCGAAGGTGAGGATCTGGGTCGCGACCTGCTGAGTGACCTAAGGAGTGAAAAGCTAAGCGAGCAGACCAAGGTAGGTCGTGTCCGTGTGCTCTGCTGTGGTCCACGTGGTTGCACGTACTACTGCATGCTGACCTTCATCTTCACGAGTCCCTCTTAAATCCCCCATGTCAGGTTTCCTTACTGACACTGAGCTTGGAGTATTCCGACAAACTGTGGTCTGATGCACCTGCCGCGGAGGCTGCTGCCACCTCCTTGTTGGACACACTTGCCCTCCTGCCCTCGAAGCCTTCAGCTCTCCGGAGGCTCCTGCTATTGGCAGCCACCACAGTCCTGGTGTCAGGAGGTGCTTTGGGACCCACTTCGGGAGCTTCCTGCCGACTCCTGCCCCTTCTACTTGGTTTAGCTTCAGGCCGAGACATGGGACGAAGCTTTGGAACCACTTCAGAACAGCGCCACCTGCAGGCCACGGCGTGTGAATGCCTTGGGGAACTTGAGCGTTGTAAGCCTGGGCTGCTGGCTGGCTCCCTGGGCATGCTGCGAAGCCTCCTAGGGCAAATGGGTCCCATCCAGCCTGTCAGCCTGCTGCTGGCCCTTGTTCTGCACAACACCTTGGCGGTACCATCCAGGCCTGGGCCTGGGACTGGCCTGCAAGGCCTGCTTGTGGCTGGAGTCTCCTCCACTGGGAGTTGTCCCTGGGACTGGTCACTAGCTGAAGAGTGGGGTGCCCATCTTCTGCCCCAGGCACGCAGCTGGCCCACAAGTGAGGAGGAGCATGGCTCTCCACTGCTGGAGCCCAGCCCTGAGGAGGCCCGGGAGCTGAAGGCTGCTGTGGCCCAGCTTCTGGACACCTCCTACCTTCTCACTCCTGTGGCTCAGGCTCAGCTTCTGTGGCTGCTGGGCTGGGCCCTTCGGGGTCTTCGGGGACAGCCACCAGTGGTTTTCAAGCCACAGCTAGTTCGGTTGCTGGGCACAGCACAGCTGACACTGTTGCACTCCGTCCTGGCTCTCAAGGCGGCCTTCGGTGAGGCCCTGTTCACTGCTCAGGATGAGGCTCTGCTGCTCCGCAGGCTCACCCTGGTGGCCCAGCACCCGGCCTTGCCCTCACCCACATGCCTCTTCTACCTGCACTGCATCCTGAGCTTCCCAGAGAATTGTCCGCTAGGCTCAGAAGGGGAAGAGGCCGCCCCCCTGCTGTTGGGTCCCCAGCTGAGCCGGGGCCTCATGCCCAGTGTCCTACATGACCCAATGGTCCTCTTGGCCCGCCTGCATCTGCTCTGCCTGCTCTGCGCTGATGCTGAGGAAGAGGAGGAAGAGCAAGTTCACAGCCCACAGTGGTACCTACAGGAGCTGCTGGCTGGCCTACAGCAGAGGGCAGCCCTAGATGGTGGCCCCCAAGCCTTGGCCACTCTCTGTTTCCAGGCCTCATACCTGGTCGCCAGCTGCCTGGCTGGGCAACCTGCAGTGTGCACATCTTTGATCCACGGACTGGCCCAACTGTACCGAGCTCGGCCTTCCCTAGCTCCCCATTTTGTGGACCTCTTAGATCAGGTAAACCCCGAGCTGAGAGAGCCCCTCAGGGCGGTGCTGCAGCAAGAGGTGATAGCCAGGCCAGGCAAGAGCGAATCACTCTGCTGGCACCTTCGACTGCTGGCGAAGGTTGCAGAGGGAGATGCTCAGAGGGCCACCATTAGCTTTCTGCAGGCTGCCGCCGTGCACTGCACTGACTGGGGCCTACAGCAGGCCCTGCTGCGGGTGTGCTGCTCTCTGCTGCGGACAGGTGGGGGAGATGGGCTGGCAGGCTTGCTGCAGGTACTCGCCCGACAGCTGGAGGATGCGGATGGGCGGGACCACGCCCGACTCTACTATATCCTCTTTTCCCATCTGTCAAGTTCCAAGTTGGGGATGGCCCTGGGCCCCTCACTTGCTGCACCTGCACTGGCCTCGTCACTGGTGGCTGAGAACCAGGGCTTTGCATCAGCGCTGATGGTGCAGGAGACTCCAGCTCCAATTCAGTTGAGTGTGGAGCCTCAGAAGGCCAAAGGCCCGCCCCTGGTGCTGCGCCTGCAGGTGGAGGCCCTGGAGGTTCCTGTCTACTCTCTGGAGCTGCGCTTCCGTGTGGCAGGGCAGCTCTATGGGCCTTTGGAGGCTGTCCACATACCCTGTTTGCGTCCGGGACAGCCTGCCCATCCTCTGTTCCTGCCCTTGCAGCCCCGACGCCCGGCCCCTGCTCGCCTTCATGTCCAGGCCCTTTATACCACACCCGCTGGCCTCACATGCCACGCTCACCTGCCACCCTTGTCTGTGAAGTTTGCTGACCTCTTCCTGCCTTTCCCCCAGCTCCCCAAGGGCTCTGAGCTGTGTTTCTTTGATGATCGCTGGAACTCCTGCCTGCCAAAGGGTGTAGAAAGTCGTATGTGGTGTCCACTTGGGCCACAGGGCCTGGAGGCCTTGGTGTCCCAACACCTAGAGCCTTTTGTTGTGGTGGCTCAGCCCCCCACCACCTACCTCATAGCTGTCCAGCTGCCCCCCGACTCCATGCTGCTGCTACGACTGGAGAAAGCTCAGGCGGACGGTGTGCCTGTGGCCCTGAGGACTGACAACTGGGCCGTGCTGCCTCTGGCTGGGGACTTCCTCCGGAGCCTTGCAGCCCACTAACGCCAGGCGGGGCAGGACTTGTTGCTCCCGGGGGACTGGGCCAAGGGACTGTCAAAGGAGCATATTCTTGTAGGTCCTACCATAAAACCATACTCACTGACAGCTCTCACTGGCTTGTTTGCTTTTGAACCCTTATTAGGAGCAGATTTACTGGCGTTGACTCTTAAGCCCCTAAAAAGATCCAGACTAGTTCTAGTCCTGCAGACATCATAACTGATCCGATAGTCTGCACAATATGTTTCCTGTGAGGTCTGGCCTAGCCCGGGATCCCTCTGTGACTTTGTGTGAAGGCTGGAGCTTGAAGTTTGGCCTCCTCACTCTGGCCCTCACTCAGCTACATAGCACAATAAACTAGCAGCCTGGACTTGGGAGAGAAGGCTTGGTGACTAGATGGCCCCTTCCTAGGAAGTCCTGGTTGGAGTCCATTGTAGAGAGGGTGTGCCGGCAAGGTTCTGAGCAGATGGAGGGGCCCACATGATTGGTTTTTAAAAAGCCTAGCTTCTAATGGCAGCCCCCAGGAGTCCCGGTCTGTGCTTAGGAACCTTCTCAGATAAAAAGTTTGTTCTCCAGTGTCTTACATAGAGATGCTGAAGCCAATGCTAGTGCCAGGCCCCAGTCAGGTGTTTTCCTCTGTGTCATCCTCGCCGCAGCTCTACAGGTCTCCCCGCAGCTGAGGCCACTTGGCTGGGAGGGAGTACTATCTTGTCATCCCATGACAGGCCACACGGCATAGATCTGTGGGAGTCACAGTCTTCAGCCCTGAAAAGCCCCCAGTAGGATGTGCTGAAGCAGCAGTCAGTGCTGAGTGGAAGAACGACCTCAGCCTGAGTTGTTCAGGGCAAAGAAGTATAGGTAGGGGTTGTGTGTGTGTGTGTGTGTGTGTGTGTGTGTGTATGTGAGAGAAAGAGAGAACGTGAGTGCATGTGTATGTGCACGTGTGTGAGAGAGTGCACATGCGTGTGTGTGAGTGAGAGTTCATGTGTGGGTGTGGGTGTGTGTGAGAGCGTGAGTGCATGTGTGTGTGCACACGTGTGTGTGAGAGTGCACGCATGTGTGTGTGAGTGAATGTATATATGAGAGAGTGCACGCATGTGTGTGAGAGTGCACATGTGTGTGTGTGCATGTGAGAGTTCATGTGTGGGTGCGTGTGAGAGAGTGTATGTGTGTGTGTGTGAGAGACAGAGAGAGAGAGTTGCCTCTGCTCTGATTTCTTAGATGTCAGTCTAGGAGAGGAAAGAAGGCTTGGGCCAGTTTTGGCAAAAGGCCAGGTTCAAGTGCAAGTTGTGGCAGTAATTGTTACTGCTGAGTGACTTTTCATCCCAGATAGGGCATCTACAACTGACCAAAGAAAAATGCCATTCAAGTCTAGCTAATGAGCCAGCGAGTGGATTGGAGTTACTTAAGGGAGTATGGGTGACTCAAAGACAGCTGTATCACCAAAAAAGGCCACCCCAGCTTGGGTGACCGCCAGAAAGCAGCCTGACTGGAGCTTTTACCGGTCTTGCAGACAGTTCCACCTGAGGCTTGGCACAGCAACTGTTGACTGCCTTTCTGGCGTGAGGGATGGCCTCACTAATCCTGTAACTTTCTGAGCTTCCAGATCCTCATATTTCCTGAGTCTCCTGAGCTTGCAGAAATATTTCAATGAGGAAGAAGCAGTTACCTAGTGCTCACCTTGGAAGCGATTGCCAAATCAGGAAGGTGGCCATTCTAGAAACTTCTTCAGCTGGTTTGCGTAGAGAAAGGATATAGGTCAGTTCCTTACACAATTGTTGAGAAAGCTAGAGAAGTATTTTCCACAGAAGCCACCACTAGAGCTATTCTGCTCCAGGACAAACTACCCCGTCTGCAGTCCAACTCCTTTTGGTGATCAGGCATGGGGAGTGGGTGCTGCCACTGCCTCCTCAGACCCACTGAGCCAGAGAGAGAGGCTTGACATCTCCATGTCTAATTCAGAGACCATCTCAGTAGTGCGATGCAGCTCTTGTCATAGTGATGAAGGGACCCGGGAAAGCAGTTCTTTTCATACAAATGCAAGAAGTGCCTTAAACCTGAGCTAAGGATAATAGGTCAGGGGGCTGGGGAGATGACTCAGGAAAATGCACAAACCCGAGGACCTGAGTTAGAGCCCAGAACCCATGGGAAATCAGGTGAGAGCTCATGCTCTCATCTCAGAGCTGGGGGCAGATGAGGCGTCTCCAGCGCCCCCCCCCCAGATAGGGTTTCTCTGTGTAATCCTAGCTGTCTTGGAACTCACTCTGTAGACAAGACTGGCCTCGAACTCACAGAGATCCACCTGCCTCTGCCTTCCGAGTGCTGGGATTAAAGGTGTACACCACTATTGTCTCTGATGGAGCTTTTTAGTAAGCAGTGTAGCTGCTTACTAAGTTTATTGAGAGTCTCTGCTTCCACTGCCCACCTCAGGCCTACTACACGCATGTGCACACACACCCATTCACACAGGCCCACAGACACATGCACACACACATTAGCCCATGTAATGATGAAGCCTCTATCTCATGGCCATCTTCCTACCCATTCCTGGACTTCTGTTTTGTTCACTCTCCTTCAGTGCTGGACACCAGACGAACAACTCCACCCACAAAAACAAGTTCCGTGTTCCGTGTCACAGTTCAGATACCAATAACAAGTCCCAGGTTGTGGCCTGTGATTCTAACCAACAGGCTAGTCGGGGTTTCCATAACCACTTCTCGAGTTTGGTAATTTTTGTTGCTGTTTTGTTGTTTTGTTTTTCCAGGCAGGGTTTCTCTGTGTACCTCTGGAACCTGTCCTGGATCTCTGTAGACCAGGCTAGCCTCAAACTCAACAGGGATTCACCTGCCTTTGTCTTCCAAGTGCTAGGATTAAAGGCCTGTGCCACCAGTGCCTGGCAAAGTTTGGTAACTTCTAAGGGACACTCAACCTTTGCCTGCTTACAATACAAGGTGTCACATTGCCAGGGCCAGTGCCTGTAACCCTAACAGTCCAGAGCCTGAGGCTTCAAGTTCAAAGCCAGCCAGTAGCTCCATAGTGGACTGTCTTAACAAGCAAAAGTATATTACAGGTGACTGGAGAGTTCAGGTACCAGTACCCATGTCCAACAGCTCATAGCCACTTGTGGCTCGACCTCCAGGGTACCAGCACACATGCATTCATCCCTATGTAGAGATACACACACTCACATAATTTTTTTTTGTTTTTTCGAGACAGGGTTTCTCTGTGGCTTTGGAGGCTGTCCTGGAACTCCCTTGGTAGTCCAGGCTGGTCTCGAACTTACAGAGATCCACCTGCCTCTGCCTCCCGAGTGCTGGGATTAAAGGTGTGTGCCACCAACACCCAGTCAAACATGGGTTTTTGTTTTCTCTCTCTTTTGTTTTTATTTTTTTGAGACAGGGTTTCTCTGTGTAGCCTTGGGTGTCTTGGAAATCACTCTAGACCACGCTGGCCTGGAGCTCAGAGATCCAACTGCCTCTGCCTCCTCAGGCTCTGAGATTAAGGATGCATACCACCACTGCCCATTGAATTTCTTTAAATATCAAACCAGTCTGCCACACCTGGAATAGATCCTACTTCATCATGTCATATAATTATTTTTTGTGTGTGCACTATTAGACTCCATTTGCTAACTATGTGTATGTGTTGCTGGGAGTTTGATTGGTTTTTATGAGATATGGTCTGTCCTTGAATCTTTATATATTCTCTTACCTCATCCTCTCAAGTGTTGTAGTTACCAAAAGGCATTTGCAATACACAGTTCAAATCCAATATCTTACACATGCTTGGCTAGGGCTTCATTGCCAAGTTATGGCCATATCTCCTATTTTGCCAAAGTTAGTCATGGGTTTCTACATCTATGTATGTGACATACTGCTATTCTGTGGTGTTTTTAAGTAGTGCCCTTATTTGTTTTTGGTATAAGGTATGACAGATGAGTAGCGAAATGGTTCCCTGGCTTTTAACTTTGGGAAGAGACTTCAGAGAATTGGTGTACTCTATACCCTAAATGTTCTTGTTAAGCTCACAAAAATACTCACCAGGCCAGGTACGTTATGGACTGGAAGACTAGAAATGGCCATTGTGTGCCGGTGTCTCCTACCCCAGTTCATATAGTGAAATGTCCTTTTTCCTGAAAATTTCTTATTCTGAAGAATGAATTATAATATAGTAAATTATACTGTAGAAGTATAAGACAGAATTTTCACAGCCTCATTATATTTCCTGAATACTTAATAAGCTGACTTACAAATCTGCAATTAATTAAAAAGTAATCTTTAGATGGGCATGGTGACACATCCCTTTAATGCTAGCACTCGGGAAGCAGAGAGGCCAAGAGAGAAAGAGCTGTGGAGAGATGCGTATATATCTTGTTACCAAGTGGTGGTAGTGCTCACCTTTAATCCCAGCACTCAGGATGCAGAAACAAACAGATCTCTGTGAGTTTGAGGCTAGCCTGATCTACAGAGTGAGTGCCAGGACAGACTCCAAAGCTACAGAGAAACCCTGTCTTGGAAAAAAAAAACAGTAATGAAAGTCAAAATTTTCATTTAAAAATGAGAAGACTGCCGGGCGGTGGTGGCGCACGCCTTTAATCCCGGCTCTCGGGAGGCAGAGGCAGGCGGATCTCTGTGAGTTCGAGGCCGGGCTGGACCGACAGCCTCCAAAACAATACAGAGAAACCCTGTCTCGTAAAAACCAAAAAAAAAAATGAGAAGACTAATTCTGGAGAACCCAAAAAGACAAAATGAAAATATCAAGAGCAACAAAAGAATTTGGTAGGTACCCCTGGAAGATTAATATATTGATAATCGACAGCTCTACTCAAGAGGAAGGATCTGAAAATTATAACTGTAGGGCCCATCTAGCCCACTACCTGCCTCTACAAATACTGTTTTTCTGTAATACAGCTATGCTCACTCATTCATATATTGTCTGCGACTCTCTTTTTTGTTTCTTTAATATTTTATCTTCATTTACTTTTTTTTTTTGAGACAAGGTCACAATACCTATGCCCAGCTAACCTGGAATTCCGCCTGCCTCTGCCTTCTGAGTGCTGGGATTAAAGGGGCGTGCCACCATGAATTATGTGTATATGTGCACATGAGTGTAGTACCCTCAGAGTCTAGATGAGGGCTCCAGATCCCCCTGGAGTTATGGATAGTTGTGAATAGCCCAGCCTGGGTGCTGAGGACCCAACTCAGGTGCTCCAGTAGAACAGAAGTCATTCTTAACCACAGGCCATCTCTTCTGCCTCAACTGTGGCTGTTTTTATACTGGAACCACAAGGCTGAGGGGTTGTTACAGCAACTTTAGTTCATTAAAACTAAAAGGCTTACCCACACAGAAAAGTGTGTCAATCTTTGGTACAACTAAGGACAAATTAGAAAATACAATAGAAAAACCAAATATAAACTACCAAGAAATAAATATATATCATTATATGTAATATAGAACTTATGAGGGAAACTTGACCACTATACAAATAGACATAAAACAGACATGGGAATACACAGAATAACTTATTCTTTTGTTATTTTGACATAGGGACTCATGTAGCCCAGGCTATCCTCAAACTTACTATACAGCTGAAAAAGACTTTAAATTCTTGTTTCTGTGTGTGTCTTTAAGTATATGCGTGTGAAAGTCACAGAATGACCTTTGAGAATTGATTCTCTTTCTCTTTATTTTTTTATTTTTTTGGTTTTTATGAGACAGGGTTTCTCTGTATTGTTTTGGAGGCTGTAGGTCCAGCCCGGCCTCGAACTCACAGAGACCTGCCTGCCTCTGCTTCCCGAGTGCCGGGATTAAAGGTGTGAGCCATCACCGCCCGGCCTCTCTTTCTCTTTTTAAGATTTATTTCTTCTGTACACAGTGTTCTGTCTGCCTGTATGCCTGCACTTCAGGCCAGAAGAGGGCACCGGAACACACCACAGATTTTGTGAGCACTCTGTGGTTTCTGGGAACTGAGCTCAGGACTCTGGAAGACCAGCCAAAGTGCTCAACCTCTAAGCCATCTCCAGCCCCTCCCCAACCATCGTTTTAAATGTTTTTGCTCTTTTTACTTTTTGGCCTTTTGGGGCCAAATAAATAACACACAGAATTTATTAGTTGTGAATGTCTGGCCTTAGCTCGACTTGTTTTTAGCCAGCTTTTCTTTAACTTAAATTATTGCATATACCATTGCCTCTGGTTTTTTCTGTTCTCTTACTTCTGTAAATCTTACTCTTCTTACTCCATGGATTGCTGTGTAATGGATGGCTGGGCCCTGATGTCCTCCTCTCCTTGTTCTCTTCTTGCTCTCCTCACTCATCATTTTTGTGTTTTTGTTTGTTTTCCCTTCTATTTAATCTCTCTGCCTGCCAGCCCCACCTGTCCTTGCTCCTGCCTCGATACTGGCCATTCAGTTCTTTATTAGGACCACCAGGTGTTTTAAACAGGCCCAGTAACACAGCTTCAGGAGTTAAACAAATGCAGCATAAACAAAAGTCACACATCTTAAAATAATATTCGACTCCCACGCCATTCTCTTTTCTACCAGTGAGTCCTGGAAATTGAACTCAGTTTGCTAGGATGACAAGGTACCTTTGCCAGTACAGCCATCTGAATTGCCCCAACCTTCAACTCTTGATCCTCCTGCCTCCCCCCCTCTTAGTGCTGGTATTACAGACTTACGGGCCACATCCTACCTATTTTATTTTTAAACAAAAACTAAAGCAAGACTTTCTGTAAATTAACCAGCTGCGGCGCCAGCGCCACAACCAAATCCAGGGTATCAGGAAAAGAGAGACCAGACGTCCACTTGTTTGTACTAAGAGAATGCATGTGTTGCCTTTATTGCCAGGAGAATGTGTTTGTGTGTGTCTTCATTGCAAGTGATAAGAGGTCTCTCCCATGTAGGAGGGAGGAGCTTTATATACAGGTTTACAGCATAGTGGAGAAACCCCAGGTAGAAGAGAGCATGTTTCCCTCCTGCTAGATGTTGATGTCAGAGGGTCAAGGCCAGGGCAGTAAGCCAGGACTAGAAAACAGAAAGCACTTGGACTGGAAAACAAGTTACACTTATAGACTGACCAGCAACTCACAGAGACCCCATGGGGTTGGGGCCCAACAACTAGCCACCTCTGAGCCTTCTCTCAGGGCCTTTGATAAAATGTCTCAACCAATCTTAACTAGGCAGAGAGACTAGATTTGAGGTGAAATTTTTAATTAGTAAAGATACAGCGATCACTACACTAAAAAGAGAAGGATGTTTAATTTTGTAATTTGAACAGTACTCATATTTTGCCAGTGATCTTGAATGACTGTGATATGGTTCCATTTGTGTTTTGCTCTCGCAAAACCAGAAAGTGACCTTATTCAGGGTTACTATTTGGTGAATATGTTTTCAACTGAACAGCAGCACCATTAGTGAAAAATTACAAATGTAATAAAACAAACTCATTATGATTTGAAGGAGAAGAGCCAAGAAAATGAAAATTACTAGGAACAACAAATGTTATTCTTGGGCTGGAAAGATGGCTCAGAGGTTAAGAGCACTGACTGCTCTTCCAGAGGTCCTGAGTTCAATTCCCAGCAACCACATGGTGGCTCACAACCATCCGTAATGAGATCTGGTGCCCTCTCCTGGCTTGCAGACATACATAGAAGCAGGATGTTGTATTCATAATAAATAAATAAATAAATAAATGTTATTCTTCAGGTATCTAGGTAAGCAATTAAATTTAAATATTAATATCTGTATAGAATATTTGGCTCTCTGGCAATGCTATAAATAAACTTCATACTTATATAATAAATTATATAACACATCTATGAGTTAATGCAATTTGACCAACATTTATAGTTTTATATTTATTTGTTTTATGGAAGAACTTGAAAACATGTATCACTGCTGGGTATCTGAACCAATAAGCATTAGAAAGAGCTGAACAGCCAGGTAGTTGTAGTGTACACCTTTTTGTTTTGTTTTGTTTCGGGACACGGTTTCTCTGTAGCCTTGAAGCCTGTCCTGGAACTCACAGATACCTGCCTGCCTCTGCCTCCTGAGTTCTGGGATTAAAGGTGTGCCACCACCGCCAGGCTGATCTGTAGCGCACACCTTTACTTATAGCACTTGGGACCCAGGACCTGCATGGTGTAGAGAGAAGCAAGTCTACAAGTCGTCCTCTGGTAGCCATTGTGCTCCATGGCACACTCCTCTCCCAAATAAGTGATTTAAATTTCGAAAGAAAATGTGACTGAGGGGATTCTAGTCAGCTCCATCACGGCAAGCATGGCTCTGGCAGGCTTTGCCCTTCCTCCATTCCCTCTGCCTTGCTAAAAACCATTAATTACATCCCTAAAGCTAGTCACCATGGTCTATTCTCTTATTTGGATACTTCCTCCTTCTAAGGCTGACTACCAAGGCCCAGTTAGCAAAGTATTGAAGCCCAGCAGTCAGAAGCACCTTTTGGCTACCCTCATTAACATGCCCAATTAAACTTAAACACCTCATCCTAACACAGGGTTTTCCCCTTGTACCTTTATAAACTGCCAGTTGCCTATGAGGCACACCCATCTCCTCTCTATCCAGAGGCAGTCCTTTGTCCCTCCTGGACAAAAACCCTCCTTCCCTCCCTTACTCCCTTCCCCTTCTCCCTCATCCTCTGTCTCCTGTCTTATTCCCTGCCCTCTGTCCCTCTGGGGCAAATAAATCTCCTTTGTGCTGAGAACTTGGTCTTGGGGGTCTTGAGCCAATAACAATCTCTTACAGAGACTATAAAAGTTCTCTTTGCTGGGCAGCCTTAGCATGCTCCTTTAATTTCAGCACTTGGGCAGCAGAGGCAGGTGAATCTCTAGGTTCAAGGCCAGCTTACTCTGCCTAGTGAGTTCCAGGACAGTGAAACCCTGTCTCAAAAAACAAAAAAAAAAGGTTTGTTTTGTTTTGTTTTTTGGTTTTTCGAGACAGGCTTTCTCTGTGGCTTTGGAGGCTGTCCTAGAACTAGCTCTTGTAGACCAGGCTGGTCTCGAACTCACAGGGATCTGTCTGCCTCTGCCTCCCAAGTGCTGGGATTAAAGGCATGCACCACCACTGCCCAGCAAAAAGTTTTCTTTACAGCAAGAATTAGTATACATATAGAAAACTCTGCAAGACAAGGCACACAAGAAAAAAATGCATTTGAGAAATGGATTGACATCCCTTATCTTAAAAACAAATAACCTGGACTGGAGTCTAAAAGCAGTTTGTTTGTTTGTTTGTTTTACCAATGGAAGGGTATCTATTGGGGAGAAACACAGAATGGCAGCTACTTCTGAACAGGAAGAGAGACAGCAGAGGGTTCGGAGGAGGGGAGGGCTTTTATAGGCTTTTTGGAGCATATTCAGTGAGCTAGTAGTGCAGGCGGAAGTATTGCTTGGCTGCCAACTTTGAAACATTGCCTGGCCTCTGAGTCACGGTGGATTTTCAAGTCTTGAGGCTAGGAGACAGGGCAGAAGCAAGGTGTTCTTTCCTTGGCCCTGGTCTCGAGCTTGGGGATCAAGTCAGGGGTAGGGTATTCTTTCTGTGGCCCCTTTTTCCTACATAGTTGTGACTCTAGAGCATTCGTTTAGGATGTCCAAGGCTCTGAGTTCAATCTTCATCACCATCAAAAGTCAGTAATTTACCAAACAACCTAATAAATAGGACCCTTCTAGGAATCCGTTTAGGGTGTTTTTTATTTGTTTGTTTTTGTTTTGGGGGGATTTGTTTGTTTGTTTTTTCGAAACAGTGTTTCTCTGTATTGTTTTGGAGGCTGTCCTGGAACTTGCTCTGTAGGCCAGGCTGGTCTCGAACTCACAGAGATCCGCCTGCCTCTGCCTCCCGAGTGCTGGGATTAAAGGCGTGCGCCACCTACGCCCGGCCCGTTTACTTTTTATACAACCAGAAGAGCCATAAAAATGTTAGGGCTGGGCATCGTGGCACAAGCCAGTAAACCCCAGCACCAGGGAAGTGGAGGCACACGGATGAGATCACAGGAAGGTAGGCGTGTCCTTGCAGAAGGCGGACCCCTGGAGAAAGGACTACGATTCCCATAAGGCTCTGCACCGAGCGTGCTCGGCCTCCCGACCGGCCCCGCGCGCTTCACCCGCCAGGTTTTGCCTGAGCCCGCCAGCGTCCGGGATGGAGAGCGCAGATGAAGCGGCAGACTGTAAACAGCGTGTCCACTTGCGCCCAGGCTCGCTGCGTGATGCCGCACCGGCTACGCTGCACCTCCTGCCCTGCGAGGTTCTGGTGAGCCGGCCAGCTCCGGTGGAACGCTTTTTCACTCCCGCGGTGCGCCACGGTGCAGACGGTGAGTCCCGGCAGGCCCCGCGGAGGTCGCAGAGCTCACGGGCTCGATGGTCCACGGGAGAAGTAGCCGGCACATTGCCCTGGGACCACGCCTGCCTGATGGGCTTTGCGTGTACCTCCCGCAGGACTGCAGGTATCGTTTCGGGGTCGCGGCCTGCGGGGCGAGGAGGTGGCTGTGCCGCCAGGTTTTTCGGGATTCGTGATGGTGACGGAGGAGATGGGAGAGGGGCTGATAGGGAAGCTGAACTTCTCGGGGGACGCGGAAGACAAAACGGAAAAGATGCAGGAACCGCTGGAGCGCGATTTCGTGAGCAGAGGGAGAGGGTAGGCTCGGGGTGAGGGTAGTAGCTGCCGCCCCGATTCTGAACCCGGCCTTTCCTAGGACCGCTTTATCGGAGCCACCGGCAGCTTTAGCCACTTCACCCTGTGGGGTCTGGAAACGGTCCCTGGCCCGGATGCCAAAGTGCACAAGGCCCTAGGTTGGCCCAGCCTCGCTGCAGCGGTGAGTACATACATGGGTCCCTTCCCCCTTAGAGTCGGTCTGACCTCCCACCCGGTTTGAATCGTTCCTAGTGATTTGGGGTTTTTAGGGCAGTAAGCACCATGGATGGGGACTATGACGCTGGAGGACCAGACTCAAGAGTGGTGTGAGGCACTCTCCACCTCTATCATCTGGCCTTCTTAGAAGGGGCTATCACTCTAAGCAGCTGGGTATTAGACGTTACATAGTGAAGTGACTCCTGTTGCAGATTCACGCACAGGTGCCTGAGGACTGAGAGCCACAACATGAAAATGAAAGTCACAGATCTCTTCACACCAGTATGCCAGCAATGAGTTCACTGTTTCTATCCCAATAAATGAGCTCTTCACAACACCTGTGAGTCTGTGGGCACCTTAGCACCCTGAAGCTGGCATGGCATGACATCCAGTCTGGCAAGAACTTTTGATATCTCTGCCTATATAAACAATTTATTGCTGGGGGCAAGAGGGGCCAGAATTTTGCAGCCAGCACCCACCCCACCCTCCAGCTTCTCCTTTACAAAAGAAATGTTTACAATCACCAGTCCTCTGTACAGAATTCGCCCACCCATCTCGATGTACACAGCTGCCTGGATCCCTCTGGTCCCTGTGTTCAGAACAGACCTGGGCCTATGATAAGCCATCTATCCTTGGAGTTGGCCTATCCCTGAGCTTGCCTTGGTACTGGCCAGTAGTTGGCCCCTCCTAGGCCTCTCCTTTTGGAGCAGTCCTCAGCCCTGTCTCCCTTGGTGTGCCTCGTGGAAGGGACAGGATAACCTGTCAGCCCAGTTGCGCCAGCTCTCTCTGTGTTGCAATGGGCAGTGCCTGGTCACCACTTTCCTCTCTTGCTCCAGTCTTTGGGGGTGAAGTGCAGACACTTGGAGTCAATTCGAAGGAGCCGTTTGAGCATGGCCCGTTCATGTCCATCCACGATGTCCTCCGACAGAGTGAGGATATACTGGCCCTAGACAAGAGACAGGCCCAGCATGTGGTCAGCTCATGGTCTGCCACCTGCACCCCACTTGCCTACCCCCAGTGCCTCCTAACCTTGTAGTAATTGATGAGATTGAGATACTGCAGTGTGGAGATGACGTCTTCTTTCTTGATACTGGTGATTTCACTAATCTCACTGTGGGAGGGCAAAGTTAGGTCCTCTGAGGGTAGTCGTCTGTCCCCAGGAGCCCCAGGAGCAGACAGGCCATACCATGCACCCCCAGGTGGGCATTGTGGCTCACTTGATGGTAATCTGTGGCCTCTCCCCGCTCTCCGACTTCAGTCCCATCAGGATCTCCAGGATGGTCTGGGACCAATAACTTCGATAGGATAGGAGGCCAAGATCTGACAGGGGCTTCTCAGGAGTCCCTGTCTTCCCTTCTACTTTAGAGAGTTCATAGCCTAAAGCAGTGGAGCACAAGAGTCTGAGTAAGCATCACAGGTGTATATATACACAGGTATGTATACAATAAGTAACAGCAGATACTACAGAGTGAGGCTGCCTGGTTTTCTGTCTCTCACTTACTCACTTCAGCTAGGGGAGCTGAAGACACCTAGAAGAGCAGCTTGGCAGCCAGGAAAAGCTAATGAAATGGAAGTGCTAGATTTTCCTTTGCCATCCCAGGCTGAGTCTGGGGACATTGGGAGGGTGGTGAGGGAGTCCATTGTCATTCCCTAACTGATCCTGGGAGTTCCGGCTGCTCTTATTCCAGGATGGGCTGGGTGGTTGAGGATGTAACAGAAAAGTACAGAAGTGTTTCTTCAGAGCCAGGGAATTGACCTGGCTGCAATGGCCCTTTCCCTCTTAATGTGTTGACACTAGGCACTGCCAGGCTGTTGTTCATGATGAGACCTTTAGGTCCTATAGACAGGGCCCTGGGGATGTCCCTATTAGTTTGGAAAAACCCTTCCTTACTCTCAGCTATACAGGCTTCATATTGGTCCCTGGCTATATCTCTGTTGGCTAGTTTCACCCTCTTTGCTCAATTCCCCCTGACAAGATGGGCCAGAGAGGCTAGTGTCTGGAGAGGAAGCCAGAAAGGAAAGAGATCCAACTCTGCTGGATCTACTTGTGTACAGTCCCATGAATCTGCTGGATGTCATACTTGTCTCTATAGTTCTGAATCCCTGACCTTTTCAGTGAATGCCTCTCTGCCCTTTTATCTGTCTAATGCATTTCTGTGCCATGCTGGAGAGAAGTAAGCGTTATCTTAGGGATCTGTCTCTGAGTTTCCTTTCACCTCTCCCAGGCTGAGCTTTTCAACTTGGAACCACTCAACTAATAAAATATTCCAAACAGTTCAGACTTTGAACAAGTAAAGCATCTGTGTTTCACTGGCAAAAAAGCTAAAGCTTCTTCCTTGACTCCCTATGTTAGAGAATACTTAAGTGAGTGGAATGGGGGTGGATGAGCTAACACTAGAAAACTGAATGTGGTTGCAGAGTTAGGAGCCCTCGTGAAGCCAGGCAGTGGTGGCGACACCTTTAATCCCAGCACTCAGGAGGCAGAGGCAGGCGGATCTCTGTGAGTTCCAAGCCAGCCTGATCTACAAAGCTACACAGAGAGACCCTGTCTTGAAAAATACAAAAAAAAAAAAAGGAGCCTATGTAAGAAGAAGTCAAAGCCCTCCTGAGCATTAAGAGACTAGCCTGACAAAGGAATGGGTACAAGTTCATCTTTCAGTGGGTTAAACAGCCTTTTTGACATCTACTGCCTGGAAGGCTCAGGTAATAAATACCTGGTGACATAACCCAGAACCTGTTATGGTGCACACCCAGAGATGAACATGAGAAGCTGAGCTGCTCAGAGCTCCAGACAGGAACAGATGATTCCAAATTGGGAAAAGTTGGGTGACACTTAAACCTTTAGCCACAAAGAAATGGATGCTGAGCACCTACTTCAGGAAATAGGGCAGTTGCTTGAGGAAAGAACCTTGGGAGACTGCCCCCTTATTCCTGGTATCTCTCCTGGTAACTGGCATGTCTGCATGTGAAGCACACACGTAAGGCACACTCATACTGGCTTAGACCTATCAGCCTCCCAGACTCCTGGGCAGGCAGCACATACTCACTGAACTCAATCAGCAGCTTGCCATAGCCTCGGCGCTGATAGGGAGGCAGAGTCAGGATGCAGGCCACATTGTAATCTTCAGTAGACTCTTTTTCCTGGAATCAGAGTAGGTGAGTTTTAACTTAGACCTGATTCAGGGCAGGACTGAGGGACAGCCTGGGTGAATGCTGACCTTGGAGAAGTAGCCCACAATGTGGAAGCCCTTGCAGTCGTACTCTGTCATGACATAGAAGAGGAAGGGGTCTGTGTCATAGTACAATGTCTTGTGGTCCAGGAAGCACTTGGCCAGCAGACACAGGTTTTGTGAGTAACTCTGTAAAGAAACGGCCTGTCAGTCAGTACTCTAGGGGCACTACTTTAAAGAGCTAAACTGTATTATGGCACATGTGACTGCAGGTGTGCATGTACTACAACATGCATGTATTCTCTCCTTCCACTATGGGTTCCCAGGCTTGTGTGGCGGGACTTGTACTCACTGAGCCATCCAAAGGGCTCTGAGGAGCACTTCTTTTTGCTTCTTCACTTGACAGATGATGGGCTTCCCTCCTAGGACCCCAACCCACCAGTCAGGCTATCACCACTGGTTAGGTAGAGGCCACTTTTCTTTTCTTTCCCGAGACAGGGTTCTCTGTGAAGCCATGGCTGTGTGGAACTTGCTCTGTAGACCAGGCCGGCCTCAAATTCAGAGATTAGCCTACCTCTGGGATTAAGTATATCACAACCACTCGACTAAGGGCCACTTCTTAGGTGTCCAGGAACATGTGTACTAGTGCCTACCTGCCTGCCCCCATGGTGGCTACAGTTTCCCATATACCCAGCAAACCCTGCTCTGGGCCTGCATTGCCCTCTGTTCTGCTTCAACAGTAGCCAAGAACATTTCCAAGCCAGGCATGGTAGTGTTTTCTTATAATCTCAGTACTTAGGAGGCAGAGGCAGGTTATAAGTTTGAGGTCAGTCAGCTAGGGCTACATAGTGAGACCGTTTTCTTTTTCTTTTTCTTTTTTTTTAACGAGACAGGGTTTCTCTGTATTGTTTTGGAGGCTGTCGGTCCAGCCCGGCCTCGAACTCACAGAGATCCAGACCTTTTTATTTTTCAAAACAGGGTTTCTCTGTGTAGCCCTGGCTGTCCTAGAGCTCACTGTGTACACCACGCTGGCCTCAAACAGGCAGAGGTTTTTCTGCCTCTGCCCCCCCCCCCCCAGATTAAAGGCTAAAGGTGTGTGCCAACACTGCCTGCCCCCTCCCATTTTAATTTTCCCCATGGAGTTAGCCTCAAATTCAGTCCCAGAAGTTTGGCTCATTGTGGCTATCCTTGAGTGCCAAAACCCCAATGCTCTAGCCACAGTGATGCCTCTTGGGAACTGGTCTGCTATTCTCCAGTGGAGGTTTAAGAAAATGCCAGCCTTAGTGGTTCTTCCTGCTAAACTTTGGGCTTACTACAGAGCAGTGTGGCTGAACAGTGGTGGTAAACACCTTTAATCCCAGCACTCGAGGTGGAGGCTGTATCTCTTTGAGTTTGAGGACAGCCTGAACTACATAGGATGGCCAGGGATTCACAGGGAAACCTTGTCTTCAGGGAGAAAAAAATACAGAGCTCCCGCCGCCCCCCAATCCAGGCACTTGCCTCTTTCCCCACATCGCCCAAGAAAGGTGTGCATCTCAAGGAGCTCTACACTTCTCACCTAAAAGACCCTAAATGTGCTCCTTAACTGATCTTGTTTCTGCCACCTGACCTCTGACCTTCAAAAGTCTTGCCTCATCTCCTCTCACTTTCTTTTTACTTTTCACATGTACATCAGTGCCTGCATCTCTGAACCCAACTGCTTACAACTGCCTTAAACATGTCTCCTTCATGTCCAGGCTCACAGGTCACTCAACCTGGAAAATAGGATTTGACTGTATACCCCTGGCTGGCCCAGAACTCCATACAGACTAGTAGATATCCACCTGCCTCTGCTTCCTGAGTGCCACCATACCCATCCAAGACCCTTTCTGTTTGTTTTTTGAGAAAGCTATCCTTGAATTTCAAATACACTGGCTTCAGCCTCCTAGATGCTGGGATTACCACACTGGGCTAAACTGTTCTTTAAGCTGCCTTTAATTTTACATTTGACCTTTGCCACTGTAAGTTTTTGTTGTTCTTTGTTTTGTTTTGGATTCCTCTAAAGAAGTTCTTTTTATAGCTTAGGTTGGCATGGAACTCCCTATAGCCCAGGTTAACCTTGAACTTAGGAGCTTTCTGAGTGCTAAGTAAGATTACAGGCATTTACTTAAAAGTTCTGATGATAGTTTCCTTTGAACTCTTCTAACTTATACTTTTTTTCATGACACTTCTCACACTGGGATCCGGATAGCTGTGGTATGTCTGTCTGCTTCTACCATGGAAAATGACCTCTTAGAGAATAGAGTTCGTCTAAATCCTAGTATTCTGTGCATTCCTGCAGGTTGAACCAGAGTGGTCAACTATTCTAAGCAGGAAAAGTTGTTCATGTGACTTATCCTGGGCCCTACTTCCCCAGCCACTAACCTTGTTTTTCCGTCCATCGATCTCAAAAAAGGAGATGGTGCCCTTGCGGTAAATTTCATTGCCTGGAGGGTGCCGAAGGTCACATTTGGTCTAAGGACAAAAGGAGAATCAAGCAGGAACTGGTATGGATATACTGGGTAGGCAGCCTCCCAAGACCCTTCATACCAAGTGGCGCTGCAGACACTTGAGGCTACGGCCATATTTGAGGCAAAATTCACACAGGTAGAGGACAGGTAGTGTGGTGAGCTCTTGTGGGTACGGGGAGAAGTACCACGGCTTGAGGCGATGCCGGCCAAGCTCAATACACTCAATATTCTTCATCCGGGTGACAATGTCGTCGTGACTGCGGTCAGACACCAAGCTGCCAGTCATGCGTGGTGCTGACGGTATTCCATCTGAGCTGTCCTGAGAGTCCTGCCCAAGGCAAATGAGAAATGGTAGGTAACAGCAGACAGTTTAGCAGAACATAGTCACAAACCTGCCACAGGTTTCTTCCTTCAAGCATAGCATCAACTAAGGGGGAAAGCATCATAATGTTCACTTTCCAAAATAAACCAAAGCAAACTGGTAATATGATAAAAATTACCCA
This sequence comes from Mesocricetus auratus, assembly GCF_017639785.1. Taxonomy (NCBI): domain Eukaryota; kingdom Metazoa; phylum Chordata; class Mammalia; order Rodentia; family Cricetidae; genus Mesocricetus; species Mesocricetus auratus. The sequence continues at coordinate 52,455,836 of NW_024429182.1, read as the reverse complement.
AGGGCTAATCTGTCTGGCTCTTAATTTCATCAACACCCTTACTGCCTACCACCTCATTTATCCCCCCCCCCCCCCCAGTGTTTCTTTGTGTAGCTCTAGCTGTCCTAGAACTCATTCTGTAGACCAAGCCAGTCTAGAACTCAGAGTCACCTGCCACTACCTCCTAAGTGCTAGGATTAAAGGCATGTGCCACTACTGCCTAGCTTCTTGTTTGCTTTTAGTCACTGGATGAACTCTCCTTGCCCAAGTTCATCCCCTTCGCCCATCTTTCTTCTTCCTCTGCTCCCTGATACCCACCTCATCAGTACCCAGGCAATTAGATTTCCTCTTCCGTCCTGGCTGTGCTGCCACTGCCCTACGTGCTGATCCATTCTGTGGAGAAGACAAAAGAAAGGGTGACTATAAGATGAGCCTGAAGGAGGTTGCCAGACAGCAGAAAAGGTGAGGGAAAAGACTGGAGGGACTATCAAGGAGGCTCAGTAGTTTAAGAACCCTGCCTGCTCTTGCAGAGGACGTGGGTTCCTTTCCCAGCATATATGGCGGCTCACAACCAACCACCTCTAACTTCAGTTTCAAAGGACCCAATATCCTTTTCTGGCCATGGGCACCAGGCATGCAAGTGGTATACATACATAATGTAGACAAGACACTCATAAAATAAGAATCTTTAGAAAAAGAAACTGGAAGACTCACCTGAGGGAAAACTGAGGCTGGGGCTGTCTCGCTGGGCACTGGCGTTGCTGGTGAAACCACCTCCACCTTCCGTTTCTGCAGAGAGAAACCAAGAAAGGTGGGTCAGAAGGTAGAGAAGGTGGGACCTGAGAAGAAAGCAAGGTCCCTGGAATTGCTGAGGGTACCGTTGAGCGGTGGTTGGGTTGCAGGCAGGAGCTGGAGGAGAGCGGCTGGTCGGGCTCGCCACCGGGAATGGCCTCCCGCTCCTTGGGCAGGTTGAAGCGGAGTGTGATCTGGACCGGGATTGGCAAAGTCTTCCCGCTGGCCTGGGCGGAGGCCGGCTGTAGAGATAGGTCCAGAGTCTTCCTCTGGGGTGGGGATGGTGGTGGGATGGCAAAGGGGCAGATGGGCTCCTCGACATGGAGTGATCAAATCCCACCCTTTGCCTTCTCTAAAGCAAGGCAATAATGGACTCTGGAAGCTACACCTGCAATCCTTTGCAAGCTGAAGTCATGGCAGGAGAATGCTGCCTCCTGCCCATTCGGGAACCCCTGAGGCCAAGAGATGCAGGAAGGAAGAGGCAGGAGAGAAAATGTGAAATGGGGGACCTACTCACCACCTCTCTTTCGGGAGAACCGGGGCGGGACCCAGGAAGTCCGTTCTTGGTAGGGGTCTTGGCCTCTTTCTTGGGGAACTGGATCTTCTTTAAGTCCAGCCGCTCGTGTGTCACCCATTCATCCAGACGTTTGTTGACTGCAGCAGTGGAAATGGCTCAGGAGGGAATGCCAGAGGATGCCCTCAATCCCAGCCAGCAACCCCACTTAGCCCAGTCCCAGTACTCACAATCAATGTAATGGACATAGAAAAGCTTCCGGCCACTGATGTCCTTCACGCTCAGGATCTCAGCCAGGGCTATGGGAAGAACACAGACAAGGGGGTCTTAGCCAGTCAGGTCATGAGACCCCACCCTTCGACCTGAATTCCACATCCAGACTGGATTCTATGCCCCAGCACCTAGAAGGTTTAGTCACCCCTTTAGTCACCAAGTGACACCTCTCTCCAAGCCCCTCCCGGCTCATCTCCGTGTGTCTAAAAGCCACGCCCCTCCTTCCGACTATCTGTGACCGCCCCAGGATGGTAGAAGCCCCTCCCCCTCCCGTGTTTTCGTTGACTCCCGCCCCTCGCCCTCTGGTTCCTTGGACCCGCCCCCCGACGTCACTCACGCCACTCATCTTCGTTGTCCTGGTTGCGCCGCAGCACGGGCAGGCGGCAGCCCTCGATTATCTCCCCCTGGGGAGACAGCGCGGCGCCAGGGTCGGCTACTGGGGGGCCTCGGGCTCTACCCACCTCCCCTGGCTCCCTCCGCCCCGCCCCGGGCACCGGACTCACCACCTCCGCCATCTTCCCTCCCTCCACTGCCACTTCCGGCCCCTCTGGGAAACGTCACTTCCGGAACTGAGTGCGCTAAAGGCCCGATCCGGTCGAAGCTACTTCAGAGGAAAACATTGTCAAGTGTCACTGCTGTCCGGCTGGTAGCAAAGGGCAGGCCCATTTTGGCAGTGGAAGAACAGGGTGTTGTAAGCCTGAGACCAAGTAATAGAATCCCCACAACTCGCACAGCATTGGAGTAAAACCGAGTCTGTCAGGTGACACCCACCGGGTGCGACGCGGGTCACGCAGATCAATTGCATAGGCTTTGACCTGCGACTTTGTTCAGGCTCCTCGTAGTGGCAGTGGGAAGCATCGCCCTGCGTAAGAAGCTGGGAAGTGAGGTTTTGGACCCTGGAGAGTCAGTAGACCTGAAGACATTTGAAGACTCAGCCACGTGTTTGCATATGATTGTACAGCCGTGGGGACTTAGCAAGATTTGTTTACTTTTGTATATTGGGTTTCTCTTTTTAAAATAGTATAAGGCCGCTGGGCGTTGGTGGCCCACGCCTTTAGTCCCAGCACTCAGGAGGCAGAGGCTGGCCTGGTTTTCTGTGGGAGTGCCAGGATAGACTCCAGAGCTACGCAGAAAAATCCTGTCTCGAAAAACCAAAAAAAAAAAAAAAGTATTTATGTGGCCCTATAAACGGAAGGTTCAAGAATCCCGTAGTTATTCAGTCTTCGAGGAGAGATGTCTCGGCTGGTCTCCAGTATATACCGGAGTCTCAAAGTAGACTTTAATGACAGTGAAGGAATGGGCTTGCTAGGGAGAGAGAGCAAGTAGGTAAACAGTAAAAGCTTCTGCCGGCCGGTGGAGTGCACGCCTTTAATCCCAGCATTCAGGTGTCAGAAGCAGGTGGATCTCTGAGCTGAAGGGCTCTACACTACACAGTGAAACCCTGTTTGAAAAACAAAGAAAGCTTACATCTTCCATGTCCTTATATAGGCTTCCAGCAGAAGGCATGTCCCAGATTAGAGGTGTGTCTTTTCACTTTTAAAGATCCAGATTAAAGGTCTTTCCCACCTCAAAGATCCAATTAGAAGTGGATCTTTCTACCGGGCCACGGGAGGCAGAGGCCGTCAGATGTCTATGAGTTTGAGGTTAGCTTGGTCTACAGAGTGAGCTCCAGTACAGTGTGTGTATATACAATATGTGTGTATATGTATATTTTTTTTACATTTATGTGTGTTTGGCCTCACATGTGTGTGTGTGCCACATGACTGCCTGGTGCCAGCAGAGGCCAAGAAGGAGCACCTGATCCCCTGGTACTGGATTTAAAGATGGTCATAAGCTAGCTCGTGAGTACTGGAATAGAGTCTGGGTAGTCTGGAAGAACAGCTCTTAACCACGAAGCTATATCTCAGCATCAAGGACACATTTTAAAAGTAGAGGAACTAGAATGGGGTTTGGAAGAGGAAGGGAGGCCACAAGTTGGGCTTATTCAGCTGACTTCTTACTGGCTCTATCCTGATGAAGTAAATTTTTTTTTTCATTTTTACATAGGATATAGCCAGAGTGAAGCATGGAGGTTGTCTTGGATATGTGAACATCCCAAGCCCAAGGGATGAGGGAGGGCACCTCACAGGGTCATCAAAACAAAACCAAGCCCAAGGTCTTGTTTGTGTAGCTATCTTATCTGGGACTACATATCCAAAGGCTCTCAGATATGAAAAGCTAGAAAGAGCCGTAGAAACCTCAGGGTACAAGGGTTTGTCAACATGGAAACTTGCTGTCTCCCCTCTAAAATATCACCTCTATCAAGGTGTGGTGGCCCACATTTGCAGTTCCAATACTAGGAAGGCTAAGCCAAGAGGCTATCAAACTCAAGGCCAGCCTGGGCTATGTAGTGAGAATTTGTATAAAATAAAATTAACTGTGGGGATGCATGCCTTTAACCCTTGTGCTGGGGAAACAGCAGCAGACAGAGCTCCAACTTTGAGACCAGCCTGGTCTGCTTAATGAATTCTAGGCTATAGTGAGACTTGTCTTAAAAAGTAAAGTAAAGCCAGGCGTTGATGGCGCACACCTTTAATCCCAGCACTCGGGAGGCAGAGGCAGGCGGATCTCTGTGAGTTCGAGACCAGCCTGGTCTACAAAGTGAGTTCCAGGACAGCCTCCAAAGGTACAGAGAAACCCTGTCTCGAAAAACCAAAAAAAAAAAAAAAAAAAAAGTAAAAAAAAAAGTAAAAATAACATAAAAAAGAATTGGTTTTTTTTTTTTTTGGTTTTTCGAGACAGGGTTTCTCTGTATTGTTTTTTTAGAGGCTGTCCTGGAACTCGCTCTGTAGACCAGGCTGGCCTCGAACTCACAGAGATCCACCTGCCTCTGCCTCCTGAGTGCTGAGGTTACAGGCATGTGCCACCAACGCCCGGCTTTACTTTTCTGTTTTTTTTTTTTTTTGTCTTTTTAAAAATTCTTTTTTAGCCAGGCGTTGGTGGCGCACGCCTTTAATCCCAGCACTCAGGAGACAGAGGCAGGCGAATCTCTGTGAGTTTGAGGCCAGCCTGGTCTACAGAGTTCCAGGAGAGCCAGGGCTACAACAGAGAAACCCTGTCTCAGGGAGTCGGGGAGAAAAGTAAAATAAAATACAAATGCTACTCTACCTTAGTGACCACCTATTTTACCTATACTGCTATATCCTGGGCTGCTGTAAATACCAGTTGAGGTAAATACAAGTGTGAGGATTCCTATGGTGGGAGCAGCCTGCCTGTGTTTTCTGTAAAACCCCATCAGGCAGAAGTGGGACCTGCCAGCCCTGCTGAGAGCAGCATCCATTACCCTGAGCTGAGAGCTGAGGGGTGGGGGGGTTGGGGGGCAAAAGGGAGGACCACAGGAACTCTGGTATACCCTTGAGGCGCTGTCTAGCACTTCCAGGTGGCACCTTAACAACTACAATTTAGAAGGTAGCTTTTGCCCTCCTCTTTTTTTTTTTTTTTAGATTTTATTTATTTATTATGAATACAGCATCCTGCCTCTATGTATGTCTGCAAGCCAGGAGAGGGCACCAGATCCCATTACGGATGGTTGCCAGCCACCATGTGGTTGCTGGGAATTGAACTCAGGACCTCTGGAAGAGCAGTCAGTGCTCTTAGCCTCTGAGCCATCTCTCCAGCCCCTGCCCTCCTCTTTTTTATTGCTTTGTTCCTAAGTCCCTGGCTGGCCTCGAACACATGATGCTTCTGCCTCAGCTTCCCAAGAGCTGTAATTATAGGAGCATGTCTGAGATCTCTGGAATCAGACTGTCTTATTTAGGGTTTCTATTGCAGTGATAAACACCATGACCAAAAGCCCTCAGGGAGGAAAGGGTTTAAGTTCTTGTTACAGCTTGTCTATCATCTAGGGAAGTCAGGGCAGGAATGATGCAGAGGTCTTGGAGGAATGCTACTGACTGGCTTGCTCCCCATTGTTTGCTCAGCCTGCTTTTTTATGTACCCCAGGACTGTTTGCTCAGAGATGCTACCATCCACAATCGCCTGGGGCCTCCCACATCAATCACTAATTAAGAAAATGCACTCCAGACTTGCCTATAGGCAATCTTATGAAGGCATTTTCTCAGTTCAGAGTCCCTCTTCTCAAATGACTCTAGCTTGTGTAAAGTTGATATAAAAACTAGTCAGGAAAGACAGCACTGGTTCATCTCCTGCCTTTATCTCCCCCTTCCCCATTTAAGCTGTGTGGCTGACATGTCACTTAATATCCAGCATGTTAACTGACCTATAATGGTGTGGTATTAATGGTACTATGAAGGATGGCTGTAATTGTTAGGTGTAGTGATAACATTTGAACAGTATCTAACTAAACATTTGGCACACAGCCCATGCCAATAAACATTGGCTATCATTACTGTAAAGATTCAGGCATTATGCTGGCCTGCCCCTGCCATCTGACAGAATGCACTCAGGCAGTGCCCTGGTCAGCCCAGGTGCAAAGAATTCCTTTAAAAGAAAGACCTCTGCCCCCTTATACTCTCTTTCCACTCTCCTCTTTCCCGCTCTCTTTCTGCTCTTTCCTGCTGTTCCCCTGGGGCAGGCAGAACTTTTCCTGTCTCTCTCTTCTCTTCTGTCTTCTTTTTGTCTCTTTTCTCCCCCTCCCTTCTAATAAAACATCTCACTTAAGCTCTGTCTGCCTGGCATGTTTGTCCCTCTGCCTCAGTCACCCTCATCTGCCATGGAATCTGCCAAGGTCCCCCATGCGCTTTTTTTTTATTTTATTTATTGTGTATACAGTCTTCTGCCTGCATGCCAGTGGAGGGCACCAGATCTCATTCAAGGTGGTTGTGAGCCACCATGTGTTTGCTGGGAATTGAACGCAGGACCTCTGGAAGAACAGTCAGTGCTCTTAACCTCTGAGCCATCTCTCCAGCCCCCCCCCATGCGCTTTATTCCTAACAATTACCATGCTGGACATGGGTCCAGGGACTGGTTCTCAGGGCCAAGCGACAAGATGGGTCACATGCAGTAAACCAACCAGGTAGCAGGCGCAAAGATGTTTGGTTGTGCTTTCCTTAAATGTTCACAATGAATTCTAGTGTGGTATAATTCGGAGTTAGACATTTCCTTACCAGTATTGGATACTAGCCCAAGATCCAGGAAGATGCCGTTTTTAGGAGAGCACCAGAGATAGAAGTCAAATCCTAACTGTACAGATGTTTCTCAGAGAAACTCACAGGTCGCTTGACTCTGAAGTCATGTACCTAAAGAGGCAGACTTACAGGCTAGTCTTGCTCTCTGTCTTTTGATTTAACTGAATTTAAATTATTTATTATTATTGCTTTTTGGAAATACCTTTGTGATTGTCTGTTTTGAGACACGGTTTCTCTGTGTAGCCTTGGCTGTCCTGGAACTCTCTGTAGACCAGGCTGGCCTGGGACCCTTAAGGCATAGGCTACTATCACCCAGCCTTTTTTTAATTATGTGTATATCTTCATGCGTATAAGTGTGCAGGTGTCTGAGAGAGCCAGAAGAGGACTTTAGATTCCCTGAAACTGGAGTTACAGGTGGTTTGAGGTGCTGCACAATCCCTCTAAACCCAGAGTAGCCTTTCTTTATCTGCTGGTTGTCTGACTACCAGGCTTGAGGATCTCAGCATGACTAAGCAGCAGCCATGGGCTCCTTGGCAGAAGCTTACTTTCATTCTGGATAGAAACATCTCTTACCACCTCCTGAGACCAAGAGCACTCATCCAGAAGGGTTGAAAGTTACAAGGACAGAGAACACAAATTGTCCAAGATAAACTGGGTGGTGGTAGCACATGCCTTTAATCCCAGGACTCTGGACGCAGAGGCAGGCGGATCTCTGTGAGTTCAAGGCCAGCATGGATGACAGAGCAACTTCTAGGACAGGTTCCAAAGCTACAGAGAAACCCTGTCTTGAAAAAAAATGTTCAAGATAGCCATTGGGAATGGTGACAGTTGCCATTTCTATCTGCATACCTCAGTTCTCAGCCTAGGTCACTCCAGCATCCTGTCAAGTCAGTGGCATCATCATTGGGTGGTGATGAGGCCATTGCTACCTTATACTTTTGTAAAAATCAGCGCCAGTTTGGTAGAGCAGGTAAGCCTACATGAAAATATACAAGCAGGGAAGGCAAATCCATACCCTGCCGAGTCCTTTTATGGCTCTGGGAAATTGACTAGAGTAGCAAGAATATGAAGAAAGGACAAATGCACAGACAGAAAATCTGGGGTCAGATGGCCTGGGCTCTCTGATAGAGAAACCTCAGTACCCTGTGTGGTGTTAGTATTCAGGCATCTGTACTGACCTGTCCTTGGTGTCCTGACAGGATATGTCCACAGTTGCAACCACTAAGAGTTCCTCCTGTGCACACTCACTGCTTGTAAAAGGTGTCCACCTCCTATCTCTCTTTGCCTCTATTTTCTCCTGATGCTCCTGTCCCCAGAGGCTGGTCTCCCTCCTCCCCTTCCACCTTTCCCATTCCATTCCCCCAATTTAAAAAAAAAAACCTCTCCTGGGAGTCACATGATGGTGTGACTCTTTTGCCCCATTTAAAAAAATAATTTACTTTTATTTCATTGGAATTGGTGTTTTGCCTGCAGGTATGTCTGTGTGAGAGCGTCAGATCTTGGAGTTACAGACAGGTATGAGCTGCCATGTGGTTGCTGGGAATGAACCCTGGTTCTAAGGAAGAGCAGCCAGGGCTCTTAACCACTGAGCCATTTCACCAGCCCCTCTCCTGTCATTTTTTAAACATTAGTGCCATAAGATTCAACAGGCCCTCCCAATGCCCTGAGGGATGCTGAGGCCCTGGAACTTGGTCCACATACAACAGTCTCACTTCTCCAACTAATGGGTCACTGAACCCCTTCATCTAACACCAGGATGACTGGTGAGCCCCCATCTCCTCCACCTTTGGCCATTTCCACAAGTGAGGACTCATCTCTCGAGTGTGGTTTCTCACCTTTGGCCTCATCAAGTCCTGGTTCCAGGCAACCATGGTTCTCTCGGCTCAGAGCTCTTGGTCCCTGTTTTTGCATGACGTAGTGAAACAGCTTGTGTCCACTTCATCTGATCCTTCCTGGGTCCCTTGGTCACCAGCGTACTCAGGCCTCACTCATGGGAACTGCATCTACCTTTGCAGTAAGACCAGGTCTCAAATACCCCTTAGATACCAATCTAGATGGCCACTGCCTGGCACTCTGTATTCCAATGTTTTATGGAACCTTTGCAATGTTCTGTCAGTGATCTGATAGAGGGAAGGAGGTCTCTCCCTTTCACTCTTCTGCATTCCCCCTCCCCTAATAGCCCTCTTACACTAACTCGGTCGGTCGGTTGGTCAGTGGAGTGTTTGCTTAGTGGCAGAGCCCACCAGAAGATGTCGCTTCATGCTGGGACCCTCCCACCTGCTCCACCCTCAGAGACTTGCTTTCTTCCACCTTTGACAAATCTGTGCTCTCAGTAACTGATGCCTTTGCCTTCCATTCAGTACCAACAATTGGGTCTCTGGCAGATTACCCACCTCTGACCATTCCCTGGATGTGTCCTGGTATCAGGCGGCTGTGTCTCTCCTGGGCTCAGAGCCCTTGGCCCCCGTTCTTGCATGATGACATACTGAAACAGCATATTCAGGCCTTTGGATGTTTTCTCTACCTTACTCCGTTGTGCCCACTCAATCTTCATCTGCCTCATCCTTGAGATCTCTGGGAGCACCTCCTTGCTCCCATTGGGATGTCTTTTGGAGACCCACTGACCACTCCTTTTAAATTAAATCTGGCCTCAGTATTCCTTGGACCAGACAGGGAACCAAGAAAGAATTCTTCACTTTTCTTTCTTTCTTTTTTTTTTAATTTTTATTTTTAAATTTAAATTAGAAACAAGGTTGCTTCACATGTCAATTCTAGGTCCCTCTCTTTTTCCCTCCCCTCCTCCCACGCCCTCCTACCAGCCCCTCCAATATCCCCTCATATCCCCAGGGAGGGTGAGGCCCTCCATGGGGGTGTCCATAGTCTATCATTTCATCCAGGGCAGGGCCTAGACCGACCCCTAGGAGTCCAGGGTGAGAGTGCACCTCTCATTGTTGAATGGGCATCCAAAGTTCATTTGTATACCCGGGATAAATATTGGTCTACTACCCAAGGCCCAATAGATTACCTAGGCCTCCTCACTGACACCCACGTTCATGGGTTCTTGATCAGCTGGAATCCCAGCCATCAGTCTGGGATTCAAGAGCTAACCCTCTTCACTTTCTTTTTCATTGCTCCAAAATCTGCTGTGTCTGTCTGCTCTCCCTCTCTAAATGTCCTATCTAGGTCTGCTGCAATGTGGGAGTCAGAGATGGAGACAGTCCACAGGAAAGATAGAATGAACTAACAGCTCCTTAAAAAACATCCTTGTTGGGGTGGAGAGATGGCTCAGAGGTTAAGAGCACTGGCTGCTCTTCTAGAGGTCTTGAGTTCAATCCCGAGCAACCACATGGTGTCTCACAACCATCTATAATGAGATTTGGTGCCCTCTTCTGGTGTATAGGCATACATGTAGCACTGCATTTTAATAAATATTCTTTTTTTTAATCCTTGTAAAAATGTCACAGAAACAACTGGGACCCTGCTCCCTTAAACTTCAGAGGAAACTGAGATCAACTGCTTTGTCCCCAATTCCAGAACACTGAGGCTTCACCTCACAGCTGTGCTCAACTCTACTAGATTGGGAACCCATGGAAGTGGATGCCTCCTTCCTGACCCCTCTCCTCTCTCTCTGTCTGTGGGATCAAGATTCGTTCCTTCCTGACCCCTCTCCTCTCTCTCTGTCTGTGGGATCAAGATTCGTTCCTTCCTGACCCCTCTCCTCTCTCTCTGTCTGTGGGATCAAGATTCGTTCCTTCCTGACCCCTCTCCTCTCTCTCTGTCTGTGGGATCAAGATTCGTTCCTTCCTGACCCCTCTCCTCTCTCTCTGTCTGTGGGATCAAGATTCGCTAGACCCCAGTACAGATTAAAAGATTTATTAAGAGAGAGAACACTTACATAAGAGGTGGGTAGCTGCCCCAGGTTCCAGCTCCAAGGATCCTCCCAGACTGTCTTCTGTGACCCGGCCAGCAGCAAGAGAGAGAACATGCCTTCCAGAGCCAACCTAAATCCACGCCTCCAAACTGGCGTGGTCAGCACCACTGGTGTGTAGTTAGATCTGTGCTACAGTTCTCCTAGCTTTAACAACCACACCCTGCTTCATCAATTTCTTTTCTATGAATCTCCAGTGATACATTCAAAAATCTCTGGTCAAACAACTAATCAGCTGTTGTTACAGGACTACAACTGTCAGCCACAGAGCTGGAGGTGCAAGACTACCAAACATGTCCAGGAGCTGAGAGCCAATAGTACCCCAGAGGTATCCACAGCACCCACAGATTCAGAAAAGAGACTCAACAGATATTAATGTACCATTTTACTATTCCTTTATTTAAAAAGGTACTAACTCTCAGTAATCAACCACCTGTGTTTCCATATAAATTAGCTAGAAAGAGGGTGTCCAGGTGATGCTGTAGCAATGGGAAAGGATCAGGTGCTTTAAAGTTTGTTTATAAGAGAGCTTAATTGGTGATAAGGAAAAGTGATTTCAGATGTTTAAAAGAATGAAACCCGTTCCAGATTTCTCTCTCACTATGCTAATCTGGCAGAGTACTGTCCACTGAAAGTTATGTGGATTTCAGTACAGATAACAAATGGTGGAATGCTAATGTGTCAGAACTTACCTTTTCACAAACTCAAAAAGTTCTTGTAAGATCCAGGCAGTCAACTTGGATCCACCTTGAACTTGGATCCATCTTGCCAGGTTCAAGAAGCACCGAACGGCCCCACAGAGCCTAAATAACGAAGCGAAACAGCCAGCTATTCCTGGACCTGGCCAGCACCCAGCTTTCTCAGGTCCCCCAAAGATTGTGATGCCCCCAGGTCAGCAGGAAGCAGTCTTGAGAATATGGTGTCTTTCTCCCCACCTCACATGCTACCCCTTGAACTCACAGAGCTCTGCCTGCCTCTGCCTCCTGAGTGCTGAGTTAAAGATGTGCACCAGCACTGCCTGTCTCAAAAAACAGAGAGACTGAGGTGTGCACACACTGTTGTCCTTCTCCCAGGTCCACTTGCGTAGCTCTTCCTCGTGCCCACTAGCCTCTGGCCTCTCAGTCTTGCACTCCCAGGCCCCTAACTAACAATCTACAGCCTTCACTACTGCTCAGGAGTCCATCAATACCCCTGGTTCAGGTCACTTCCTCCTTCCACACCAAGTGGATGACTAAGTCTGTTGCTTGAAGTTTTTATACATGTTCTTCCTCACTGCTGGTTTTGGTTTTTGGTTTTTGTCTTTTTTTTCCCCAAGTGCAACTGATGAACCCAATCAGACCACTTTTGGATCTTCTGCTTTCTTCTGGCTCGTCCTGAGTTTTTCTTCTCCATTGGTGGGTCATAGGAAACTCCCAAGAGTTAAGGAAGAGGTATTGAGTCAGGCTGGCCTCAAATTCACCTGCCTCTGCTAAATTTCTACATGTCGTTTATTGTGTTGCTAAGTTTGTCTGTACCATCTACAATACCCTTGCTGTTTTCTTAATTTTAACGCCATGATAAAAATTAGTGCTCTCGCCAGGCGGTGGTGGCGCACACCTTTAATCCCAGCACTTGGGAGGCAGAGGCAGGTGGATCTCTGTGAGTTCGAGACCAAAGCCTGGTCTACCGAGTGAGTTCCAGAACAGCCTCCAAAACAATACAGAGAAACCCTGTCTCGAAACCCCCTCTCAAAAAAAATTAGTGCTGTCATCAATGTTATTTCTCTTGCGTTAGAAACATACTAATCTCTACCACCAATTGCTGTGTTTGTCCCAGGAATTCTTTTTTTTTTATCATTTTTTATTTTAATTTTAAATAGCTTGTTTTACATGTCAATCCCAGTTCCCTCTCCCTCCCCTCCTCCCGCACTCCCCTTCCCCCCCTCCCTCCCACCCTATTGCCAAATCCTTCCACATAGGGGATATCTAGAGTCTGTCATTTTACTCTTGGTAGGGTCAAGGCACTCCCCTAAGAGTCCAGGCTGAGAGAGCATCTCTCTTTGTGCTATAGGCACATGAAGACAGTTTGTATACCAGGGATAGACACTGATCCACAGCTCAGGGCCCCATAGGTTGTCCAGGCCTTCTCACTGACACTCACATTTGGGGGGTCCAGATCAGTCCCATGCTGGCCTCCCCACTGTCGGTCTGGGGTCCAAGAGCACTCTCCTGTTCAGATCAGCTGTCTCTGCTGGTTTTGCCAGCCCATTCTTTGCCAATTTGCTCATCACTCCTCTCTCTCTGTCACTGGGTTCCTTGGGTTCAGTTCAGTGCTTAGTTGTGTGTTTGCCTCTGCTTCCATCAGTCACTGGATGAAGGCTCCCGGATGGTTATAGACATCAAGTTCATTATCAGGAATGGGCATTCGAGGTGGTCCCTCCACTATTGCTTAGCTTGCCAATTGATGTTATGCCTTTAGATCACTCGAGGTCACTCTGGTGCCTGATCTGTCTTCGATCCTATGATTCCCTCTTCCCCCTATTCTACCCCCACCCCCTCAACTTCCTGACAACATCTGTGTCTTCCTATGGCAGGAGCACTACCTCACATAGAGACAGCCCAGAGGCCAGGCTGGTGCTAAGTAGTTCTGGCTGGCACAAGGCTGGACAAACTCAAGCTGGGGAAGGGCCAGAAGCTGGGCCAGGGTCCCCATCCGTATTTGCCAGTCCTCAGGCAAAAGTGATTAAAGTCCAACGTCACAAATCTCTGGCACCAAAGAGGTCCATAGCTGTCTAAAGGGCCATCAGAGGAGCTGGGGTATTTCACTTACGCCCTCACTTTATGACTTTGTACACAGAGGTCCTCCTGGGAAACTGGACTTGATAGGTTGTGGCACTTGATAAGTGTGGGGTTTTGTTTGCTTGCTTGTTTGTTGTGCATTCTTTTCCTACCTTTCTTTCCTTCTTTCTCTCTCATTCTTTCTTTTTTCTTGCTTTTTCAAAGACCAGATTTCTGTGCAGTGCTGGCTGTCCTAGAACTCACTCTGTAGACCAAGCTGACCTTGAACTCAGGGATCAACCTGCTCCTGCCTCCCAAGTGCTGGGAATAAAGGCGTGTGCCACCACTGCCTGGCTTCCACTTTATTTTCTTTTTTTCTTTTTCTTTTTTTAAAAAACATTTTATGTATTTATTGTATATACAGCCTTCTGCCTACAGGCCAGCAGAGGGTACCAGATTTCATTCAAGGTGGTTGTGAGCCACCATGTGGTTGCTGGGAATTGAACTCAGGACCTCTGGAAGAACAGTCAGTGCTCTTAACCGCTGAACCATCTCTCCAGCCCCTCCTTTTGGTTTTTCAAGACAAGCTCAGACTGTCGTGGAACTCACTCTTAGACTAGGCTGGCCTCAAACTCACAGAAATCCACCTGTCTCTGCCTCCTGAGTGCTGGGATTAAAGGCATGCACCACCACCCGGCTCACTTTATTCTTTAAAAAAAAAAAAACTTTTATTTATTTATGTGTGTTTGCTAATATGTACTTGTGTATGCAGGTAACCTTAGAGGCCAGAAGAGCACATCAGATTCCCTCAAGCTAGCCCTACAAAGTCTGATGGGGGTGCTAGGAACAGAGAGTTCTGGTTCTCTGAAAGAGCAGTGAGTGCTCTTTACTGATGAGCCATCCCTCCAGCCTCTCCAACTTATTCTTTGAGGCAGAAGTTCTAAAAAACAAACATACTGGGTGTGTTAGTGACACACGCCTTTAATCCCAGCACTCAGGAGGCAGAGACTGGGGGATCTCTGAGTTTGAGACCAGCCTGATCTACAGAGTGAGTTCCAGGACAGACTCCAAAACAATACAGAGAAACCCTGTCTCGAAAAACAAAAAAGAAAGAAAGAGAGAAAGAAAGAAAGAAAGGCTGGAGAGATGGCTCAGCAGTTAAGAGCAGGGGCTGCTCTTCCAGAGGTCCTGAGTTCAATTCCCAGCACCCACATGGTGGCTCACAACCATCCATAATGTGATCTGGTGTCCTCTTCTGGCCTGTGGGTAAAACACTGTATATAATAAGTAAATAAATCTTTTTTAAAAATTTATAAAGATTAGATTAGGAACCTCCCCAAAGTTAGGGTTAAGGGTTTTGTTTTTGTCTTTTCAGAAAAAATAAAAACAGCCATCTGAAGAATTTAAAGGCTTTTAGACAAATAAGTATCCAAAAAAAAAAAAAAAAGAAGGGAGAACTACTTGGAAAAAACTTACCAAGAAAAGAAATAATCTGACCTAATTCAAACTCTGAAGTCTCCAAAAAGAGGGTGGAATCCCAGCTGGGCATGATGGTGCACGCCTTTAATCCCACCACTTGGGAGGCAGAGGTAAGTGGATCTCAGTGACTTTGAGTCCAGCCTTATCTACAAAGTGAGTTCCAGGACAGCCAGGACTGTTAAAACAGAGAAACCCTGACTTGAAGAACAAAACCAAACAAAAGAAGCAAACAACAAAAAAGAAGATGGAACTCACAATGAGCCATCCATCAGGCCATGATCACATGGCTAAGCTGAGCAGCACCAACTAAAGATCAGCTTTGGACTACACTGCTAAAGACAATTTGAGGAGGCCAGCTGAGATGAGCCAGCCTCACAGACTAGTCAGGACTTGAGAGAAGCCCTGCGCTTTCCCATTATGCAGACTGAACAAAAGTGATACAGCTTGACAATCCACTCAAAATTTTCCTTTGCAGGATCCCCTAAAGATACTGTTGCCTTCAGACAGCAGGAGGTAACTTCAGAGTACCACACTCAGGGCTAGAGAGATGGCTCAGAGGTGAAGAGCACTGCCTGCGCTTCCAAAGGACCTGAGTTCAATTCCCAGCAACCACAGGGTGGCTCATAACCATCTGTAATGAGATCTGGTGCCCCCTTCTGGCCTGCAGGAACACATGCAGGCAGAACACTATATTCATAATAAATAAATAAATCTTAAAAAAAAAAAAAAGAATACCACATTCCCAGGGGGTGAGGTGGGTGATTTTTTTTCTTCAAGACAGGGTTTCTCTGTGGTTTTGGAGGTTGTCCTGGAACTCGCTCTTGTAGATCAGGCTGGTCTCAGATTCACAGAGATCCCCCTGCCTCTGCCTCCTGAATACTGGGATTAAAGGCATGCGCCACCACCACTTGGTGTGTCTAAAGCTTTGAGTGCATGCAGTTTAGGAGTCTCACTAGGATTAATGGTAGTGTTTCCCATTCAGCCCTTTATACATGATAATAGATATCTTCCGCCAGTATTCCTGCTTTTGGAAAGTTATTTAAGATGATGCTGGAATAAACCGTGGTCTCCAGTATTGACTGAGAGACCTCCTGAGATGACCAGATGTCTCTGTTTCATCTTTAACATCATTGGGTAGCTAGGTTTTCCCTCATCCACACTCCCTCACTCAGGGATCATAGCCCCAAAGACATCAGTTCGAAATAGATGGTCCCTCCTGCATAGAACTGATACAAGCCAGACCACGAAAAACACTTCAGAGATCTACAAAATATGGTATTTAAAATGTAACGTATGTACTTTTTCTTTTTTTGGTTTTCGTTTTTTGAGTCATGGAACCTGTCCTGGAACTTGCTCTGTAGACCAGGCTGGCTTCGAACTTAGAGAGATCCTCCTGCCTCTGCTGGGATTAAAGGTGTTCGCCACCAACACCCAGCTCCCATAGGTATTTTTTTATGGCAAAGAGACATGGCCGGGCTACACAGAGAAACCCTGTCTCAAAAAACCAAAAAAAAAAAAAAAAGAATATCCTGTTTCACAGAAATGCCTGTCAGATATGTTAGACCTGTAGGCTGAAGATGGATGCCCCAACGTTGCAGAGGAACCTAGAGTGACTGTCCAGGCAGCCACCAGCTGTTCTGTCATTCTCACATTTTTTGGAAGTCACTTGCTTGCACTTCCTGCTTATTTGATTAATATTAATTCCTTCGCAGGTCTCTGAGAGAGTTAAGACTAGATAGTATAGTCATAGTTTTCCTTGTTTACTAGACTCAGAGAAGAAATATAAAGTAATAAAAGGTTGAGAGACATTGAAAGATAATTTGATAATGCAAACTAGAATAGAAAATAAATTAGGGGAGCTGGAGAGATGGCTCAGAGGTTAAGAGCACTAGTTACTCTTCCAAAGGTCCTGAGTTCAATTCCCAGCTACATGGTGGCTCACAACCATCTGTAATGAGATCTGGTGCCCTCTTCTGGTGTGCAAGCATACCTGCAGGCAGAGCAATGTCTACATAATAAATAAATAAATCTTTAAAAAAATAAATTAGGTACAAGACTTTGAACTTACCAAGATGAATAGATAATGGAGTATTTTATCTGAATTTGTCAAATGCAAATGGATTAGACATTGTTGACAAACTTATTGCCTGTATATATATTGTATATACTTATTATACTTATTGTATATAGTTTTTTACATTGTAGCCTTCTTTTTATATATTTATGATTTATTTAAGCTTGCCTGAGGATTCAGAAAGCAAAGCCAGTCACAAGCTATAGAGGTCAGGAGGTGGTGATATACGTCCTTAATCCCAGCAGCCATACCAGCTAGCCAGGTAGTGGCAGCACACACATTTAATCCCAGGACTCAGGAGACAGGCAGAGGAATCTCTCTGAGTTTAAGGCTACTGTGGCCTACACAAGAGTAAAGAGTAACAGTGTTCGCATGCTGGGATCACACGCCTTTATTCCTGTCCCTAGGGAGGTGGAGACTGGAGCCATATGGCTTGGCAGAGAAAGGAATATAGGGAGGAGGTAGGAAGTGAGAGCTTTTGCCTCTGAGGATTCGTGGAGACAGGACTGCCATTTCAGCTGGGTAGAAGTAAGAGCTACTGGCTTGGCTGCTTTGCTTCTCTGATCTTCAGCTTGAAGCTTGGGCCCCAAACTCTGTCTCTGAGTCTTTTATTTTTCATATTACATTTCTCATAGGAGGAAGTCATTCGAGGATGTAGACACAGAGAAGGAAAAGATTAGGGCCATTGTTATAACCAATCTACCACAAAGAGTCTAGACCCTGATTTTTGCTTTGTTTTGTTTTGTTTTTTCCAGACAGGGTTTCTCTGTGGCTTTGGAGGCTGTCCTGGAACTAGCTTTTGTAGACCAGGCTGGTCTTGAATTCACAGAGATCCGCCTGCCTCTGCCTCCAGAGTGCTGGGATTAAAGGCGTGTGCCACCAACGCCTGGCTTGGACCCTGATTTTAAAGATTGTACACACTCTTGATTTTTCCAAAGATAAGCGTGTGATTTCAATGAGCTGATAACAATCTTTTCTAATAAATCACACATATTAACAGTTTTCAGTGGAGATGTTTAAATTTGGGGTTCATGTCCATGATCAGGTTAATTTAATTTCCTGTCCTATTTTATTAAGAATGTTTCTGAGAGCTGGGCAGTGCCTTTAGTCCCAGCACTCGGGAGGCAGAGGCAGGTGGATCTCTGTGAGTTCCAGGAGAGCCTCCAAAACAATACAGAGAAACCTGTCTTGAAAAACCAAAAATAAAATTAGAGTTAAAAGAAGCAAGCATCCTACTACTGAGCTACATCCTCCATATTTATTCTTTTTCTTTTCTTTCCTTTCTTTTCAAGCCCTGGCTAGCCTGAACATGCTATCTCATTAAAATTTAATTCTACTTTATTAGAATGGAAAGGATCAGGTCTGGGGCTGTAGCTCAGATGGCAGAGTACTATTCTAGCATGTATGCAGCTCTTGGTTCAACCCCAAGAACCACATAGACCCAACATAGTGTCATATGCATGTGATCTCAGTATTTAGGGGGTAGAGCTGGGCAGTGGGGGTGCACACCTGTGAATTCAAGGCCAGCCTGGTGTACAGAGTGAATTCCAGGACAGGCAAAAGCAAACAGAGAAACCCTGTCTCAAAAAACGAAAATAATAAAAGAAAAAGAAATAGAGTAATAAAATAAGCCACGTAAAGATGGAAAACACCGAGAGTCTGGATAGTGTATGCTATTGTGTTATCTTTGAATGTTTGATTGCTGAGGAAGAAGCAACAACTTCTAAAAGACATTTGATTATAAATGCTGTTGAATTAATCCAATTTACATATTTTGAAAATGCTTTGACTTCAAAATTTAAGTCTAAGGACAGGTTACTTTGGAAAAGAATTTCTGTTTTTGTTTCCACAGAACATGAAAAGCTGTGGATTCCTTCCAGACTAAGGTGGTTTAATCAAGCAAGAACCCCTGAAGCAATGGCTCAGGTGATCCAACATCTAAAACAGCTGAGACAATGAAGCCTTGCAGGCTACTACAACAAGGACTTGGCCAGTTTTCTGTGTTTTCTAAGGATTCCCATAGTATTTCAGCACCCCCAAACAGCAGGACACAGTTTGGAAAGAAAATGCCCACATTCCCAAATATTGTTTATAAATGTTTTCATTTAAATGGGATTGACTATAAATGTTTTTTTAAGAATAATTTATTTGTTTTTATTTTATGTGCATGTATGTCTATGTGAGTGTGTTGGGTACCCTGGACTGCAGTTACACACAGTTGTGATCTGCCATGTGGGTGCTGGGATTTGAACCCAGGTTCTCTGGAAGAGCAACCAGTGCTCTTAACTACTGAGCCATCTCTCCAGCCCCTGATTATAAATGTTTAAGGATCACAACTAATATCTTTTTAAAAGAAAGAAGGGGAGCCAGGCATTGGTGGCGCACGCCTTTAATCCCAACCCTGGGGAGGCAGAGGCAGGCAGATCTCTGTGAGTTCGAGGCCAGCCTGGTATACAGAGTGAGTTCCAGGACAGCCTCCAAAGCCACAGAGAAACCCTGTCTCAAAAAACCAAAAAGAAAAAAGAAAAAGAAATACTTCACATTGGTATGAATTTTCATTTATTGATGTACAACTACATCCCATATCTGATGTTTTGTTAAATGGGCATGTTGACTGTCACGATGCCTTCTGAATGTTTGTTTTTGTCCATAATCACTGCTACTCTCAGCTCAAATCAGAAATGTTGTTTTTTGTGTTTGTTTGTTTGTTTTGGTTTTTCGAGACAGGGTTTCTCTGTATTGTTTTGGATGCTGTCCTGGAACTCCCTCTGTATACCAGGCTGACCTCAAACTCACAGAGATCCTCCTGCCTCTGCCTCCTGAGAAACAAGCCTGCTTCACATGTCAAGCCTGCTTCACATATCAATCCCAGCTCCCTCTCCCTCCCCTCCTTCCCCAACCCTCACCAGTCCTCCCAACCCCCCAGTCCATACCCCCTCCGTTCCCCAGGGAGGGTGAGGCCCTCCATGGGGCATCTCCAAAGACTGTCATATCATCCAGGACAGGGCCTAGGCCCTCCCCCATGTGTCCAGGATGAGAGAGCCTCCCTCCATGTGAAATGGGCTCCCCAAGTCCATTTGTACGGCCATAGCGATCCACTATCCCAGTGCTCAAGAGGCAGGGACAGGAGGATCTCTGTGAGTTCAAGGCTAGCCTGGTCTATAAAGTGAGTTCCAGGACAGCCAGGACTACACAGAGAAACTTTATCTTAAATTTAAAAATAAATTGAGACAAACCAAAAAAAAATGGCTGGGCTTTGGTGGCACATGCCTTTAATCCCAGCACTCGGAAGGCAGAGGCAGGTGGATCTCTGTGAGTTCCAGGACAGCCTGAGCTACACAGTGGGTCCCTGTCTCAAAAAAGGTGTGTGGGGGGCAATGTTAGCACTTGGCTAGAAACCATATCTGTGATACTTTGGTAAAAACTGTGGCTTCTCTCTGCTTTAGCCTGAGGGTAAATTGAAAACCATTGCGCCCTCACAGTGGCTCCCACTTGTCCGTGGTGACTCATCTAGTGCTGTCTTCTTGCCTCCTTGGTCACCAGGCATGCGTAAAATACACATGCATGCAGGAAAATACATAATAAATTAAACTGTCTTTGTTTGTTCATTTTTGTTTTTCAAGACAGGGTTTCCCTGTGTAACAGATCTGACTGTCTTGGAACTCGCTCTGTAGACCAGGCTGGCCTCGAACTCACAGAGATCCACCTGCCTCTGCCTCACAAATGCTGGGACTAAAGGTGTGCACCACCACATCTGGCTCATAATACTCTTTTTGGCAAAGCTTATGTGTAAGAATGTTTGCCTGATATATGTGCACTGCACGTATACCTGGTGCCCTTGGAGGAAAAGAAGTGTACACTGGATCCCCAAAGCTACAGGTAGAGACAGTTGTGAGCCTCCATGTGGGTGGTGAAACCAAACCCAGGTCCTCAGCAAGAACAGCAAGTGCCCTAAACACTTTGATACAGGATCTTGCTATGTAGCTCAGGCTGGCCTTGAACTCCTCATCTGTTTCTAACGCGATAATGCTTGTGCTTGGATTACAGGAATGCATCACCATGCTGGGTTCTAGCTTATCCTTTGAACTTGGCTATTTTACTGTGCTCATCTATGCAGATGACATCCTTGTGATTGCTAGGCATCAGAGGTGAGTGACAAGGATAAATGTGACTCAATGTGATGTTGGGTGTATCAAATGCAACATTTTTTTTATTATTTGTATTTTATGTATATGTGTGTGGTCCTGAGTGAATGTATATGTACTCTATGCATGCAGGTGCCCACAAATGCCAGAAGAGGCAAAAAAAATCACCTGAAGCTGGAGTTACAGGCAGCTATGAACCACCTGGCATGGGTTCTGGAAACCCAACCCAAGCCCCTGTTAGAGCAGCAAAAGCTCATAACTGCTGGGGAGACCCAGCACCAGCACTAAATACGGTTTTATGTTTTGGCTTAGAGTGGGTTCATCAGGACATGACCTGTTTTATAAACGGAGGAGCAGTTTAGGAACGACTGACTTTAAGCAGAGTCTCTGTCTTGTGTGAAGATGCTACTGTTTGTAGCTGGCCCATGGCTTCTGACATTGCCTCGAATCTAAGGCTGTGATCACAGGTGCTACTGATACCATGTGGGCTCTGGGAGTTCAAACTCAGGTCCTCATGCTCACATGGCAAACACTTTACCCTTGAGCCATCTTCCCTGCCTTCTGTTTCTTTTGCTGTTATGAGACAGAGTCTGACCGCACAGCCCACACTGGCCTGAAACTTGCTATTGAAAGACCCCTACCCAGGACCCCCTAGGAAAAGAAAAGCAAGGCCAGGCCGTTGCCTAATGAAAGAAACCCAGACCAGGTGTTTCACCCTCAAAACAGGATGCCTGTGATCACTATAGCAGTCATGGGACCCGGATAATAATTGCTGAAGCGTGCTGGGAACTTTCATATGACAATACTAGAAAACCTAGTCCTTGGCAACTACCCTGGCCCCCAATTGTGTCTGATCACTGTAGCAATCATAGGACCCAGATACTAATTGTTGAAGCATGCCGGGGTCTTTCATGTAGGAAACCTAGTCCTTGGCAACTACCCCTGCCCCCCCAGATGATCTCAGCCCATGCTTCAGTAGCCAATGAAATATCTGTTGCTATGCTGATACTTATGTAATCATTAAAACTCCATAAATAGTGTACTCCCTACAAGCCCGGTATGCTCTGCACCCGAGTTGCAGTAGCATCCGCAGGCGCCTGTGTACTCAATAAATCACCTCTTGCATTTGCAGCCAGTGGTCTGGCCCCGGTTCTTGGGCAGACGGTTCGGTTCAGTGCCCGGCGCTTTGATGCCGAGGTTTTTCACTATCTTCCTGCCACAGCTTTCTGGGTGCTGGGATTGTATGCAAGGGCCACCCTCACATGAATACTCAGAAATATCTAATCTACTATCTGCACGTCTCTTGGGCCATCCTGTGAAGCTAATCATTGCTTGTCCCTTGGTGAATATTCGGATTATTATAAAGACGGAGGTGCAAATATATGTGAGTTCCTGCTTTCCGTTTGTGTGTGTGTGTGTGTGTGTGTGTGTGTGTGTTTTGTCTATATCCAGAAGCAGATTTGCTGCACTGTGTGGTAAGTCTGTTAATCTTTTTTCAAGGAGAGCTGTTTTATCACTCAGTGACTGCACTATTTTATATTCTCACTTATAATCCACGTGGTTCAGATCTCCTACATCCCTCCTATCTTGTCATCTGTTTTCCTGATAACACTATGCTAGCAGGCTCTCAGTGGGTTTTTTCTCCTTGCTGGCTAATGTTCTTAACCATTTTTTCATGACCTACTGACCATTTTGTGTCTTCTTTGGAGAAATGTTTATTTAAATTCTGTATCTGCCGGGCGTTGGTGGCGCACGCCTTTAATCCCAGCACTCGGGAGGCAGAGACAGGTGGATCTCTGTGAGTTCGAGGCCAGCCTAGTCTACAAAGCGAGTTCCAGGACAGCTTCCAAGACAACCCTGTCTCGAAAAAAAAATAAATTCTGTATCCATTTTTGAATTATTCACTACATTCTGAATAGTGAACTGGAGAAACAGCTCGGTAGTCAAGAAAGGGCACGCACTGTTCTCATAGAGAACTGAGGTTTGGTTTAGCACTCATCTTTAGCACAATGATTGACCGTGAGTCCACATTGGATATATGGTCTGTACAGTGGGAGGGACTCTCAAAAGACTCCATAGCCAAAACAATCTGAAAAAAGAGAACAAATTTGGAGAAGTAGAACTTCCTGATTTCAAGGCTTACTACAGAGCTACAGTCATCAAGAGGGTGCAGTGGCGTAAATACGTGTAGTAGACTGGAAAGATGGCTCAGTGGTTTAGAGTACTTGCTGTCTTTCAGAGAACCCATGTTTGGTTCTCCAGGAGTTCTGCACTTCTGACCTATGAGGGCACTTAAGCGTGCATACTCCCACACAAACACATATACACACAGGTTATTTTATTTTGAGACAGGGTTTCTTTGTATAACATCCCTGGTTGTCCTGGAACTCTGTTTGTAGACCAGGCCGGCCTTGAACTCACAGAGATCCATCTGCTCTGTCTCCTGAGTGCTAGGACTAAAGGTGTGCAACACCACACCTGGCTTATTTTACTTTTGAGACAGGGCCCCACTGTGTAGCCTTCACTGGCCTGGAACTCATAGAGATGGGTCTGCCTCTGCCTCCCAAGTGGGGATTAAAGCCATGTACTACTATGCCTGGCAGTTAAAAAATAGATAAAATAAAATAGGGCTGGGTGTGGTGGCACATGCCTTTAATCCCAGCACTTGGGAGGCAGACATAGGCAGGTCTCTATGAGTTTGACGCCTGCCCAGTATACAGAGAGTTCAGACCAGCAGGGCTACATAGGTGGTACTATGTAGCTCTGCCTGGTCTACTTGCTATGTAACTGAGACCGGCCTTGAACTTGCAGAGAATTCTGCTTCGTCTCCCATGAGCAGAAATCATAGTTTTACATCACTATTTTTTATTAAATAAAATTGACCTATTATTTTCTTTGTTGACTGTGCTTCTGTGCCATAGCCAGGAAGTTATTGCTGAATCTATTTATTATTTTGAATGTTGTCTTAGTTTTCTATCACTGTGATGAAGAACCGTGACCAAATATAACATGGGACAATAAGGGTTTATTTCATCTTACAGCTTCTGGTCCATTGTCCAGAGAAGTCAGGGCAGGAACCTGGAGGCAGAAACTGATGCAGAAGCCATTGAGGAATTGAGGAGTGCTGCTTCCTGGCTTACTTCTCATGGCTTGTTCAGCCTGCTTTTTTTTTTTTAGACAGGGTTTCTCTGTATTGCTTTGGACACTGTCCTGGAACTCGCTCTGTAGACCAGGCTGGTCTTGAACTCACAGAGAACCACCTGCCTCTGCCTCCCGAGTGCTGGCATTAAAGGTGTGTGCTACCGATGCCCAGCTCAGCCTGCTTTTTTATAGAACTCAGGACCACAGCCTGGGTGGCACCACCCACAATGGACTGGGCCCACCACATCAATAATCAGTCAAGGAAATGCATGGCAGACTTGCTTACAGGCCAATCTCATGGAGGCAGTCAGTTGAGGTTCCCTATTCTCAGATATGTCTCTAGCTCGTGTCAAGTTGACATAAAACCAGCCAGTGCATGTTTTGAATGTGCGGGCATATGGAGATTGACACAGCATGTTTAGGTTGATCATGCTCTGTTGGGGACCTCATGGCCTGTGGAAGGAGTGGGGGATGATCTGTGAAGGTAAAGAATGAAATTCGGCATGGTGCTATGTTTGTAGACACAAGGTCATAGCCTTCCAGAGACTGACCTTGGAGTTTACTTTCCTCACACATTTAAACATTGTAGAACTTGGGACCTGTGACCTTTACAATAAGACTGAATTCTATTGGCTGATAGACAGAGCTCAGGGCTAGAGCCTAGAGAAGGATCTGTGATAAGGATAGAGTCTATCAGTGGTGGATGCAAGAACTTGGCACATTTTTCATATGGATGTGTTCTATGCACTATAGTATTAGGGCCTAAACAATGCCCAGTATATTGGGGTGGGGGATTCAGGTGGAGGCTGGCTCCCAATAGAATAGCAGAGAATCACCAGGTTGATAGACTGTTTTTCACTCTGGCATTCCAGGTGACTAGGCACCATTCATTTCCTTCCACTGAGGAAAACAGGCCTTTGTGATTGACAGTCCTGGTTTCTCCAGTGCATAGTCTAAACTGTGCTTCCTACAGTGCTCCCTATATACTGAGGTAGTATCTCACCTGAACCAAGAGCTCTAGGCATCTTGCTCTAGGATTCCTTGTTCCTGCCTTCTAAGTGAGTTGAGTGGTGGGAGCTAGAATTATCACTGGGCCTCCATTCCTGCCCAGAATTGATATGGATGCTGGGGCTCCAAACTCTGGTCCTTACACTTGCATGGGAGGTGTCTCCCTAGTCCTCAAATCTGTCTTAGAGTTACTTACTAGTGGTGCAATGAAACACCATGACCAAAGCAACTTGGGGAGGAAAGGGTTGATTTCAGCTTGCACTTTCAGGAAAGAGTCTATGGCTGATGGAAGTCAGGGCAGGAACCCAGACGGGGAGGATCCTGGTGGCAGGAGCTGATGCAGAGGCCATGGAGGAGTGCTGCTTACTGACTTGTTTACAGTTTACATTTTCAGAGGTTTAACCCATTATCAGTACGATGGGAAGCATGGCGGCACACAGGCAGACAGGGTGCTGGAGAGGAGCTGAGGTTCTACAAGATCCACAGGCAGCAGGAAGAGAGAGACACTGGGACTGGTTTGGGCTTTTGAAGCCCCTTAGCCCACCCCAGTGACACACGTCCTTCATCAAGGCCACACCTACTCCAACAAGGCTGCACCTTCTGATCCCTCTCAAGTAGTGTCACTCCCTGATGATCAAGTATTCAAATATATGAGACTATGAGGAGGTCATTCCTATTCAGACCCCACATACCACTCCCCGACCCCCATATCATAATAAAAATGAATTCAGTCCTACTTAAGAAGTTCCCATAGTCTGGGGCTGGAGAGATGGCTTAGGGGTTAAGAACACTGACTGCTCTCCCAGAGGATCTGGGTTTGATTCCCAGCACCACATGGCAGCTCAGAACTGTCTATAGTTCTAATTTCATGGCAAAATACTGATGCACATAAAAAATAAAAAGAAAAAAGAAAAAACTTTATTTATTTATTTATTTTTGGTTTTTTGAGACAGGGTTTCTCTGTATTGTTTTGGAGGCTGTCCTGGAACTCGCTTGGTAGACTGGCCTCAAACTCACAGAGATCCGCCTGCCTCTGCCTCCAGAGTGCTGGGATTAAAGGCGTGTGCCACCAATGCCCGGCAGAAAATACTTTTTTTAAAAGTTCCCATAATCAACACTTTAAAATTTCAAAGCTCAGAGTCTCTTCTGAGACTCATGGCAATCTCTTAAGTGTAAAATCATAATAAACAGCAGGCCACACACTTCCAATATGCAGTGACACAGTTTACACATCAGCATTTCAAACGGGAGGAAAGGGAGCATAGTGAGGAAACAGTGAACCAAAGCAAGGCTGAAAAGCACTTGGCAAACTGCACCACCGTGTCTGATGTCAGATCACTCTTCAGACCTCCAAGTCCTTTCAGCTTTGTTGACTGCAACACACCTCTCTCTCCTTGGCTGGTTCAACTCCTTTTTAGTAGCTCTCCTCGGCAGGTGTCCTATGACTCTGCAGCCTTTCTATCCTTACCTCCAGAACCACATGGCTGAAGCTGCCAAATAATTCCACTTGCTGGGTCTGGAACTTGGTCCCCTTGTTCAAATATGTTTCCACCAGCTCTCTGTTGTCGATGGTTTCCTTCACTGCTCTTTAATTCCCTTTCACAAGCTGGAAGCTTATCTGGGTGGGATTTTGTACTGAGGTTACCACGCCCTTTATTCCATTTAGCACCAGGCTTTTTCCCCCTTAACTTTATCTTCTTGAACACAGGACTTAGCTTCATTACTCTTTCCAATGCCCCTTTTCTCTGAAAACTATACATTTTGTATTTTTCCCTTCTCAGCTTACTCCTTTTCATTATAGACTCAACATAGTACTGGCCGCTAATAACCACTCAATGCAGTTAATACTAAGCTTTCTTGAAATCTCTGCCAACATTGTTAATCAAAAACTCTTTGACTTAGCCTCAGGCAGATTTTTAATTTTGGACAAGGGCATAAAACAGCCGCAATGGTTTCTAGGATACTTACTAATATTCTCCCCCTCTGAAAACCTCATGAGCTGGGCCCCCAGAGTTCACATCACCCTCAGCATTGTCTTCCATGCTGCCACTAGTATGGCCCACTAAATTCTGCTTAGTGCACGAAACTACTTTCCTAATCCAAAGTCCACATTCCACCAACAAGCAGCATGGTCAATACCTGCTCACTGGTACCAACTTCTGTCTTGGTCACTATTGCTGTGAATAGGCATTATGACCATGGCAATTATTTGTTTGTTTGTTTTTCCAGACAGGGTTTCTCTGTATTGTTTTGAAGCCTGTCCTGGAACTCGCTCTGTAGACCAGGCTGGCCTCGAACTCACAGAGATCTGCCTGGCTGCCTCTGCCTCCCGAGGGCTGGGATTAAAGGCGCAAGCCACCACCACCCAGAAACCTTGGCAACTCTTTTTCTTTCTTTCTTTCTTTTTTTTTTCTATTTTTGGTTTTACGAGACAGGGTTTCTCTGTATTGTTTTGGAGGCTGTCGGTGCAGCCCGGCCTCAAACCCACAGAGATCCGCCTGCCTCTGCCTCCCGAGTGCTGGGATTAAAGGCGTGCGCCACCACCGCCCGGCTTGGCAACTCTTATAAAGGAAAATATTTAACTAGGGTTGGCTTACAGTTTCAGAGGTTTAGTCCATTGTCACCATTGCAGTGGCAGACAGGCAGACATGGTGCTAAGAGATCTACATGTGCATCTACAGGCAGCAGGAAGAGAGCCAGAAGGTCAGGTTTGAGCTTTTGAAACCCAAAAACCCACTCCCAGGGACACACTCCAACAAAGCCACACCTACTGCAACAAGGCACATCCTTATCCCTTTCAAGTAGCAAGCAGTGCCACTCTCTGATGACCAAGCATTGAAATGTATGAGCCTATGGAGGCTACTTTTTAAATTAATTTATTTTTTAAATTCCAATCCAAGTTCCCCCTCCCTCCTCTCCTACTGATCCCCCACTCTCCCCCTCCTCCCATCTGCTCTACAGATATGGTAAGGCCTTATGGAGGCCATTTTTATTATTTTTTACACTTATATATTTAGTATCGAGAGACAGAGAGACAGAGAGAGAGAGAGTGTGTGTGTAGGACCTGGAACATTATAGGCAAGTGCCCAATAGTGAACCACACATTTCCAGTGTGGTTAACCCAGCTGGCTGGGAACTTACTCTATAGCCCAGGCAGTCTTCAACTTTTACTCTTTCTACATCAACCTCCCTAAATAGCTGGAATTACAGACTTGTACCACCTGGTCTACCTGTTTTTGACAAAAGTGAAATGTTTAAAATAATTGAAGGCACTAGGAATGTAGCTCAATGATAGAGCACTTGTGTAGGATATTCAAGGCCTGAGTTTGATACACAGTACCACAAAACTAAAAACTTAAGAAAACAAATAATGTTAAGTTAAACTGTAGTCTATTGTTGCAAATTTGAACAAACACCTAAAATACTACATTAAAAAAATTTTTTTTGGTTTTTCGAGACAGGGTTTCTCTGTATTGTTTTGGAGGCTGTCCCGGAACTCGCTCAGTAGACCAGGCTGGCCTCAAACTCACAGAGATCTGCCTGCCTCTGCCTCCCGAGTGCTGGGATTAAAGGCGTGTGCCACCAACGCCCGGCTTACATTAAAATTTTTATTGTGTGTGTGTGAGAGAGAGAGAGAGAGAGAGAGAGAGAGAGAGAGAGAGAGAGAGAGAGAGAGAGAGAGAGAGAGACCAGAAGATAACATGTGGTAATTGTCTCTCTCCTTCCACCATCTGGGTCCCAGGCATCAGACTCACCCAGGTCGTCAGGCTGGGCAGCACTGGCCCACACTCACCCCACTCTCTTTAGAGGAGAAGCAGTGTCTCAGCAGTCAAGAACAGGTATTGTTCTTGTCAAGGATCCAGTTTGGCTCCTAGCACCCATATCTGGCATTTCACGACTGACTGTAATTGCAGCTCTGAGGGATTCTGTCATTCTTTTCTGGATTCTCCAGGAACCTGTACTTTTATGCATAAATTCACACAAACACATAAGACTCTGTCTCAAGCTGGGCAGTGATGGTGCACACCTTTAATGCCAGCATTTAGGAGGCAAAGGCAGGAGGATCTCTGAGTTTGAGGTCAGCTTTGTCTCCAGAGTGAGTTCCAGGACAGCTGGGGCTACACAGAGAAACCCTGTCTCAAAAAAACAAACAGAAAACAAAACAGAAGACTCTGTCTCAAAAGAACTAACTAAAATAAAAGTAGAATAAAAAAATTCTTGATGGGTGGTGATAGCACATATCTTTAGAGCCAGCACTTGGGAGGCAGAGGCAGATGTATCTCAGTGAGTTCAAGGCCAGCCTGGCATTCAAAGCAAATATCAGGACAGACTCCAAAGCTACAGAGAAACCCTGTCTCAAAAAACAAAAAGAAAAAAAAGGGGGTGGCTGGATGGAGAGATGGCTTAGCCAGACTGCTCTTCTAGAGGACCCAGGTTCAATTCCCAGCACCCACATGGCAGCTCACAACTGTCTATAATTCTAAGATCTGACACCCTCACACAGACATACATGCAGGCAAAACACCAACACACATAAAAATAAAAATAAATTATTAGAAAAATCTTCTGACTGTTCACTGCAAAGCTCTATGATTGACCAGTAGAAAAAAAATAGTCATAGCTCTCAAGTTCTTGCTTTTTCTGTTTCCCATAAAGTGGGTCAGGACTGTGAAAAGTGGTTCCAAATGTGGGCAATTTACCAATGAGTCTGGGGACATTATTTCACTCCAGACAGCAAGGAAGCTATCAGACTTCTGGGATAGTGTGGATAGGGCTGGAGAACCAACCTGGAGAGGTTTCCACTGGTCAACAACGAACAAGTTGAACTTCATGATCAACTGAATCACATCAACGCCTAAATATGTGCATTCTTTAGACTTATTTCGTATGTATTTGTTTAGTGGTGGGGGAGAATGCGTGCCCGGCATGTAGAGGTTGGAAGTCACTTCTCTCCTTCCACCACGGGGTTTCCAGGGCAGAAATTCTAGCACTGGAGAGGAGGAGGAAGGAGGATCAGACGTTCAAGGTAGTGTTCACCATGGACTTAGTGACCATTGTTTTGATTAATCTTAATGAATGTGTGGTGTACCTATATTCAGGGTTCCCCAAGAAACAAAGACTGCACCCTATGTCCTGAGTCCCAGAGACTGGAGTCCTCAGGCTTTTGAGGGGGCACCATGGTCGTTGCACTTTTGTGTTTAGCGTGTAACATTGACCTTCTCTACTTCTTTACAAGAGAAAATTACCCAAACAGCTAGTGTTTTAGTTTATTTTCCGTTACACACTTCTCTGCTTTGTGGTTTTTCTTTTCTCCTCACTCTCTCAAAATTCATTCCTTTGAGAAACCAACCTATGGCTTGTGAGATAGCTCAGCGGGTGGAGTGCTTGCTGTACAAACCGAGTGACCCAGCTCTCATCCCCAGAGTCCACAGGGAAGGAAGAAGAAACACTCCTCAAAGCTGGCCTCTGACCTGTGCTGCACGTACGGCATAGGCACAGTGATGACAAGCTATAAGTAAGTAGACAGCTAAATAAATAAATAGTTTATGCTATGTGTGGTGGTGTGTGTCTTTAGTCCCAGTACTCAGGAGGCAGAGGCAGATAGAGGCCGGCAGATCTCTTTGAACTCAAGGCCAGCCTTGTGTACACAGTAAGTTCCAGGTCAGCCAAGGCTACATAATTGAGACCCTGTCTCAAAAAGTACCCCCTTTTTGACGATAAGAAATGAATGAACTTTAAGATAGATGGTCTTTGGTAATGTGTGACATGAAAACTCCAGAAAACCAAATAAGAAGTATTGGTTGTGGTTGCCATGTGTATAATCCTCGCATTTAGGAGCCTGAGCCAAGAGAATTGTCAAAAGTTTGAGGCCACCTTGAACTGCACAATGAGTCCCACACTGGGGTACATAGCAAGGCCCCATTTCCACAAAACAGGCTGAGATGGCTCAGAGGATTAGAAAGGTACCTGTCACTGGCAATGGTGGCACATGCCTTCAATCCCAGCACTCAGGAGGCAGAGGCAGGCGGATCTCTGTGAGTTCAAGTTCAGTGTGGTTTACAGAGTGAGTTCCAGGAAGGCCTAGGCAACACAGAGAAACCCTGTCTTGAAACAGTCCTCCTCCAAAAAGAAAGACAGAAAGGCAGCTGTCACCTGACACCAAGCCTGAGGGGCTGTTTGATCCCCAGGACCCACACGGTGAAAGGAAAGAGCTGAACTGACTCTGACAAGTTGTCCTCTGACCTCCATGTGACTGTAGCATGCTCCCACACAGATGTGCATATGTGACTTGGCTTTAAGATGTAGAAATCTGCATGGGAGGAGCCTGAACTCAAAATGAAAAAGGAGTAGACAGTGAAGAGCACATTTGTGGTCATTAGTGAAGTCGGTGTCCCTTTATTTCCTTGACATATTTTCTGGAGTGGTGGATGGAAACTAGGGTCTCCAGCATGCTGAATAGGTGCTGTGGCACTGAGCTGTACTTCTGCTGTCCTCCCCCTTTTGGGACAAAGTTTCACTGTGTAGCCCTGGCTGGTCCAGAACTCCCCATGTAAATAAAGCTCTTTTTTCTTTTATTTTGAGACAGGGTCTATATAGTCCTTGCTGTCTGGGAACTTGCTATGTAGACTAGACTACACTGGCCTTGAACTCATGAGATCCTCCTGCCTCTGCCTCCAGAAATTAAAGGCGTGCACTACCATGCCAACTTTATTTTTAAAATTATGTGCATCACAGTGCACGTATGTGCACGTGGATCATTTCCAGAACAGGGTGGAGAGTCTCCCAAGGCTGGAGTTATAGTTGTGACCTACTCCAAGCTGGTAACTTGAGTTCTGGTCCTCTGTGAGAGCAGTATTGACTCTTAACTGCAGGCGTCTTTTTTCAGAGAGGTCTTCTGCATCTCAGGATGGTCTCAAGCTCACTATGTAGGGCAGGATGACCTTGAATTTGTAGTTCTATGAGTGCTGGGATTACTGGTAGGTATATCAGAGTTAGGGATCAAACTCAGGACTTCCTGGACTTCCTGCATGCTTAGAGAGCACAGAGTTACCACCCCAGACCTTACATTTCAGAAAGTACACTGGTATTCACTTTATTTAAGTTATATGTCAGCTTTTTCTTTTTTAAAATACTTTTTTATTTTATGTGCATTGGTGTTTTGCCATGGGTGTCAAGTTTGTCATATGGGTGCTGTGATTTGAACCCATGTCCTCTGGAAGAGCAGTCAGTGCTCTTAACCACTGAGCTATCTCCAGCCCCCTACATGTCAGTTTTTAAAAGTGGTACATGCGAGGATCAATGATGGCCATGAGCCATTAATCAGAGATCATAATTCACTCTGTCGCCCTGAAGTCCGCCCCCGCGAAACAGTAAACTGCCTTTTCTAATCTTCGCCAAGTGAGAAACTGAAATGAGTGGGAGGGGCGGTAACTATTTTCACTTTTGTCTTCCTGTTTTTTCAGAGCCTGGGAAAGCAAGTCAGAATTTCCAATCTTTTCCAATTCCCACATGATTTCTTAATTTAGAATGACTTCAGAGAAAATAAGTCCTTCTCCATGTGCTGGAGCCTTTTTACTCTGGCATTGGGGAAACAGCCTAGGGTGGAGAGTACTCCAGCCCAGGCCCCCACACTCAACCAGCACACCTAGGTGCAATTTTTGCACCCTGAAAACGCTTTCTTCACAGGAGTCTGGGCCCAAGTGGGGGAGGCCTTCAGGAGCTGTGCAAGGTGTGACCCCGGCTGCTTCTGGAGCTCCCTAAGATAGCAGAAAGCAGCTACCCGCAGAGATGAAGCCGTGGGCTTTGACCCTGGGCGTGTTCCAGCACTCATTGCCCTCCGGGACTCTTAAATCAACTCCTCAGAGAGGCACAGGTGTCCAGCCCTCGGTCAACTCCCTCCCCACGGCCTCAGCCACGCCTCGGTGAAGCAGGCTCGACGGAGCATGGCTCCCGACTCCTGCGTGCAGCTGGATCTAGGTTGAGGAGGATATGGCCTATAACGCGCCGCCGTCCCCAGAAGGCCTGGCACGGTTAGGAATTCAGTCACCGGCCTCTGCGGGCGCAGCAGGCCTGGGCCGCTCCCTGCGCACGGCGAATGGCCGCAGCCTGCCAGCAGCCCTGGCTCTGCTCCAGACCCGGCCAGGGTGACATCACCAAACTCCTGCGATCAGAACGGGGCGGGGAACAGGACCCGAAATCCCCTAAAAACAGAGTGAGTAATCGCGGGCCCGCCCTCCAGGCGGGGCCGGGACCCCGAGCGAGCTGCGTTGGGCAGCCCGGGAGCGGCCTGCAGCCGGGCGGGCCTCAGGACGAATAGCCTCGGCGCCCTCCCGCCGCACCCCGGTGTCCCCGCCTGAGCGCCGCACACCCTCCGTGCCCTGCGAGGGTGGCACACCTACTGCCGGGACCCACGCGCGTCGGTGGCGGCAGCGCAGCGCGCAGGCGCGGCCGGATTCCGGGCAGTGACGCGACGGCGGGCGCGCGCCGCGCATTTCCGCCTCTGGCGAATGGCTTCGCTTTAGCGCGCCACGGGCTTAGCTGCGACCCCGGCCCCGCCCCCGGGACCCCGGCCATGGACGGTGAGGCGGCTCTCTGGCCCCCCGGGGTGGCTGCCCTCGAGCCACCGGGCGCGCGGCGGGAGCCCCCCCGCGCCGTCTTCCGCCCCTTCCTGCGCCGCGGGGTGCTGCGCAGGGAGCCGCAGGCCGGAGGGTGGCACGGGGCGGGGCGGGCTGCGCGGGATCTGACTCAGTTACCCCTCTCAGTGGAGGCCGCCGGGACTCAGTGTCCCTCCTGGGTGGAAGTGCGGGCGAATCTTGACTCTGTTTCCTCGGCGCCCCCCTTCCGGTGTCGATGCGATTAGTTTTGGCTTCCTTTCCTTCTAAGGAAGAAAGTATCTGACTCAGTTTCCCTGAAGAGAAGAGAGAGGTAGTGTCTTTCCTCAGTGTCCCTAATGAACGTAAAACTGGCCTTGACTCAGTTTCCCTGGGCAGAGGAATACTTCCATGCTCCTTTTCTCTGGTAGAGAGATGCTGCTGTCTTCTTTGCTCCGCCTCTTTCAGGGCAGGTCGTGGGGTCTTGACTCAGTTTCCTTGGGAGGGAGCTTGGCTCTGTCGTGCCTTCGCTGGTGAGGATGGGCAGTGAGTGGAGTTTACTGACAATGCGTCTTTCCTTTCTAGATCTATTCCCTATCATCTTCCCCTCAGGTAAGTGGAACATCCTTCCTCAGCAGGTAGGGGCTGGCCTGGAGTAGGGGCCACGGGGTCAGCACCTGACAGCTGGCTGTGTCACCTACAGAGCCAACCCAGGCTTCTGGGCCTTATGTGGAGATCATCGAGCAGCCCAAACAGCGGGGCATGCGTTTCCGCTACAAGTGCGAGGGTCGCTCAGCGGGCAGTATTCCGGGAGAGAGAAGCACAGATACCACCAAGACGCACCCCACCATCAAGGTAGGCACCAGGCCCCGGATGTGAGTTGGGGACCGATGGGGTGGGAAGCACTTGGAGCCCCAGCAGACCTGCCTCCTTGCCGCCGTGCCCTGTGTCTAGGAGCCAGGTTTGGGATTGCTGACCCCTAGAGTACTCTGTACTTTGGACAGATCAATGGCTACACGGGACCAGGAACAGTTCGCATCTCCCTGGTCACCAAGGACCCACCTCACCGGCCTCATCCACACGAACTTGTGGGGAAGGACTGCCGGGATGGCTTCTATGAGGCTGAACTCTGCCCAGACCGCTGCATCCACAGGTGAACGCCTCACAGGCCAGGGGTAGGGTGAGGTCAGGCAAAGGGCCAGGCAGCTCAGTGTTACCCCTTTCTAGACACAGGCAGAATTCTGAGTCCTTGCTCCGATCCCAGCTCTGCAAACAGACCTCCTTTGTCTTAAATTCTCTGACAGACTGGAACTCCATGGGAGAAGGATAACCTTCTCCCCTTGGAGCCAGACACTTGTGGCTGGACAGGCCACTCCCTTAATGTCTCTTGTATGAGAAAGATACCCATAATGGACTCTCCTTGAGCTTACATACCAGCTGACAAAACCAGGCAATAAACAATTGTACGAACAGATAGACACGATGCCACTAGAGAGTAATAATCTCAGTGATGAGAGAAAGCACAATAATAAACGGGAAGGATGAGGAGGAGACAGAGTCTCGTGTAGCCCAAGCTGGCCTTGAACCCATTAGGATTCACCTGCTCTTCCTCTCAACTCTGAGGATGACAGGCATGTGCCACCATGTCCTGCTACAGGTCTCATGACTTGGAAGGTTATAGAAGGCCTGTCTGCTAACACGTAAGTGGTGAGAAAAGACAGACAAGTTTAAAAGAATATTCCAGGCCCAAGAAAGAAGGCCAGCGACCTTGAAGAGGAAATAAGTTTAGTGTGCTGAGGAATGGGAAAAGATACCCCTGTGGCCGAGGCTTGGAGGCTGTTTTGGCCAAGTCCCACAGAGGCTTGCTGATGGGCAGGGAGTGGGTTTCATTGCAGCACAGTGGCATAGAATGTATGAAGCCTAGGCCTGTGACCTGGGAGAGGGAGGGAGGAAGGGGCTTTTCTGCAGACACAAAACTGATGCCTGAGACACCATAGCTTCCAGAACCTGGGGATCCAATGTGTGAAGAAGCGAGACCTGGAGCAAGCCATCAGCCAGCGCATCCAGACCAACAATAACCCCTTCCAAGGTAGGAGCAAGGGGCAGACATAGGCCTGCCTGTGGCACACGCATCTCCATCCTTCCCTGGGCCTCCGGCAGTCACCTCCCTCCATGGCCAGGCAAACAGTATAAGAGGAACCTGCCAGTTCAGTGTACTCACGTTTTACCATCGAGAGTCAGGCCTAGAGAGGGGTCACGTCTTCCATGTTGTAGTAGAGCTGGTGATGGGCCTAGAATTTTGTCTTTCTCCCTAAGACTTCTCTGTTTTACATTTCTCCCTTCGCTCAGAGCTCCCTGACAACCCCCACCCCTCTGTTTTTCTGACAGTTCCCATAGAGGAGCAGCGTGGGGACTATGACCTGAATGCAGTGCGCCTCTGCTTCCAGGTGACAGTGCGGGACCCATCAGGCAGGCCCCTCCGCCTGACACCTGTCCTCTCTCATCCTATTTTTGATAACCGTGAGTGGCCAGCTCCAGCAAGGGGAAAGGGAGGGTGTGGGAAGAGCAGGGGGACTGGGGTGGGTGTGGCCTGTGAGCAGAGCTCTGGCTCCCTTTTGTCATCCAGTTGTGCTGGCAGGGGACAGGGCAGAGAGGACCCAGAGCTGCCTGCCCTCAGTTGGAAGCTTCCAGGGTGCTCAGCAGCCCGATGGGAAGTGGCTGTTTTTCATATCTTGTGTAGAGATGCCAGAAACTGTGCTCATGACTTTAGGAAGCAAACTCCCAGGAACCAGATAATGGTAGGCAGTGGTAATTGTACAGTAGCAGCTCACAGGCTGCTCTCAGATGACCTGGGCTGACGCTGATGGGTTAATAAGTGGCAGGGCAGTTGGAAATAAAAGGGCTTTGGAGCCCCAAGGTCTGGAAACCAATATAAACTGGGAGTGAGGAGGGAAGGGCTCATCGCCAAGGGAAGAGGTGACAATGTGCTTGGTCAGGCCGAGGGCGACGAGGTGTCAGATTGTTGCCTTTGTGCTGTGAGGTCTTGTGAGGACAGGACCGCGTCCTGTGTTGCTCTGTTGCCCTTTCTAGAATGGTGCTCCACACACAACAGGGAGATGTTTTTGAATTTGTTGAGGTGAAGAGCAGATGGGAATGGCCTGCAGAAATGTGGTCAGCAAGCCGTGGAAGACCTTGACATAGAACTTGCTGGGCATGGCTGTTCCCTCTCCTGTTGGGTACCCCGGAGACCTCTGGTGGTTCAGGGTTTCCGTCCTTGTCACACCCTCAGGTGCGCCCAACACTGCTGAGCTCAAGATCTGCCGAGTAAACCGGAACTCTGGGAGCTGCCTTGGTGGGGATGAGATCTTCTTGCTGTGTGACAAGGTGCAGAAAGGTACACACTGGGCTCTATGTACCAAGAGGGGAGGGGCGAGGCTGAGAGTGGGGGTGATGAGTGCCAGGGACCTCAGTGGCTTCAGGGGAAACAGGGTGCTGTCTTAGGGAAAAAGCATCAGGAGTTGGGGACCGAGGTCTGTTGAGGTTCAGATGCTAACCCTTACTACTTTGTCTTCTGCAGAAGACATTGAGGTCTATTTCACCGGACCAGGCTGGGAGGCACGAGGCTCCTTTTCTCAAGCTGATGTGCACCGGCAAGTGGCAATTGTGTTCCGGACTCCTCCATACGCTGACCCCAGCCTGCAGGCTCCTGTGCGTGTCTCCATGCAGCTTCGGCGGCCTTCTGATCGGGAGCTCAGTGAGCCCATGGAGTTCCAGTACCTGCCAGACACAGGTGTGACGCTTGGAGGGCAGTACCACGGCTTCTGTACCCCAGCTGGGAAAAAGACCAGGACTGGATGTCTGGGGCAAGCACATAGGGTTTTTTTGTTTTGGTTTGGTTTTTTGCTTTGTTTTTTTTTTTGAGACAGGGTTTCTCTGTGTAGCTTTGGAGGCTGTCCTGGAACTAGCTCTTGTAGACCAGGCTGCTCTCGTAACTCACAGAGATCCGCCTGCCTCTGCCTCCCGAGTGCTGGGATTAAAGGCACACATAGGGTTTATACATACTGTAGTTCATTGCACATAGTATTTCTGTCAAAGACAGACCACATATGTCATGGTGGTCATATAAAACTACACCGTCTAGCCAGGCAGTGGTGGCTCATACCTTTAATCTCGGGAGGCAGAGGCAAGTGAATCTATGAGTTCAAGCCCATCCTGGTCTATAGAGCTAGTTCCAGGACAGCCAAGGCTACACAGAGAAACCTTGTCTTGGGGATGGGGAACTGCACTGTCTAATGATACAGGTGTCTTAGTTTGTGTAAGTATCCTTTAAGATGCTCATATAATAAGCTGGGTGTTCCAGAAAGCATGTGTAGCCAGCATGCCTGTGGTGTGGAGATAGATGGACCTTTAGAGGTACTTGGCCAGCCAGCCTTGCTGAATTAATGTGTTCCAGATTCAGTGAGTGGTACTGTCTCAAAAAATGAAGTGGGCTGGACATGGCAGTTCACACCTTCAATCCCGGCACTTGGGAGGCAAAGACAGGCAGATCTCTGTGAGTTCAAGGCCTGCCTAGTCTACATAACAAATTGCCGACCGGCAAGGGCTATATAGTGAAATCTTGTCTCAAATAAGGTGGATGGGGCTGGAAAGATGGCTCAGTGGTTAAGAGCACTTGCTGTTCTTCCAGAGAACCCAAGCTTCATTCCCAGCACGCTGTCTAGTTCAGGGATCTGACACTCTTCTGAACTCTGCAGGCACTGGGCATGCACGAGGTGCATACACGTATAAGCAGGCAGACTGGCCTTGCACATAAGTAAGTCTTAAAAAATGTAAGGTGCAGAGTGGTAGAGGAAGGCAGCCAGTATTGAGCCTTGGCTTTGACATGCTCATGCACACGTCTGCACACACGTGCATACACATTCATACACAAACATACAACACAAACACACACAGAGGTAATAATAAAATGAATATTCATACAACGACAAATTTGCCAAGCAACATGTCTTTTTTGTTTGTTTGTTTGGGTTTTTCGAGACAGAGTTTCTCTGTATTGTTTTGGAGGCTGTCCTGGAACTCGCTCTGTAGACCAGACTGGTCTCAGACTCAGAGACCCGCCTGCTTCTGCCTCCCGAGTGCTGGGATTAAAGGTGTGTGTCACCAATGCCCAGCGCAACATGTCTTAAGATGTGTCCCCATTGTTAAGCAACATATAATTATAGTGAGAATCTATTTCTTCCCTTAACAGTGATATCCAAGTTATTCAGCTGTGTCTACTATATCTACCCTTGCTGTGGTGTCCTTTTCACCTTGCCTTTTTAGGGGAACGATTTAGCCAAACTCACTAGCAGTAGAGGCAGTAGTGCACCTAAACCAAGGTCCCTAGGCTTTGTGGACTTTGTGCCACCTTGTGTCTCTTGTCACTACCATATAACCCAGCTTCATTTTGCTCAAGGCTTAGTGCATAATCAGGGCCCACGCTATGTGCTATACATAAAAAACAAATGAGACGGGAGCTGGGGAGGTGGCTCAGTGGTTAAGAGCACTGACTGCTTTTCCAGTGAACCCAAGCTTAATTTTCAGCACCTACATGGAAGCCCACAACCATGTGTAACTCCAGGCCCGTGGCTTCCGAGGCACCAGGCATGAGCATGGTGCACAGACATACATGCTGGCAAACCACCATACATATAAAGTAAATAGCTAAATTGGGAGGGTGTTGTTTTTTGCTTTTTCAAGGCAGAGTTTCTCTGTGTTGCTCTAACTGTCCTGGCACTCGCTCTGAGAGATCCACCTGCCTCCGCCTCCCGAGTGCTGGGATTAAAGGCGTGCATCACCATGCCTGGCTGTTTTGTTTTAATGAGACAGATTCCCTGCTGTTTACAAGCTCAGTCCATTGCCAGGCAGATATGTAAATGACATACCAATGGGGCTGTGTTGGGAATGCTAGCGAAGTGCAGGTTGCAGGAGCTGGAGATGGCAGAATTGGCATTTACCTGGGGGAAAGCCCTGGAGTGTGTTCTTCAGATCAGTGGCCTCGTCCTGGAAGGACGGGGGATGTCTGTGGTGGGAGAGCCATCTTTAGGCAGTAAGCAAGCCCAGACAAATTGTGGCCTTGTTAAGCTTAGCTGCCCCGGGTTTCATTCTGAAAGCCTCGGGGAAACACTTAAGATTTCTAAACAGAGACTTGACATGAGCAGAACTGGAAGCTTAGTCTGACTTCTCTGAGAGGAATATTTGAGTTAGAGACACTTGGGGTGGGCATGTAGCTCAGTTGATAGAGCGTTGCCTAGCATCCGAGAGAACTTGAATTCAGTCCCACATATCGCTTAAACCAGGCATGGCGTTGCACACTTGCAATCCCAGCACTTGGGGAGGTAGAGGCAGGAGGATAAAAAGTTCAGGGTCATCCTCGACTACATAGTAAGTTTGAAGCCAGCTAAAGCTACATGAGATCTTGTCTCAAAAAAGAAAAAGCAGCCGGGCGGTGGTGGCGCACGCCTTTAATCCCAGCATTCAGGAGGCAGAAGCAGGCAGATCTCTGTGAGTTCGAGGCCAACCTGGTCTACAGAGTGAGTTCCAGGACAGGCTCCAAAGCCACAGAGAAACCCTGTCTCAAAAAAGAAAAGAAGTGCTGACCAGATAGCTGAGTAAAAACACGTGCCACCAAGCAGGATGACCTGAGTTTGAGCCATACGATAAAAGGAGATAATTTGCTCTCACAAGCCTTGTGACTTTTTAAAAAAGATTTATTTATTTATTATGTATACAGTGTTCATGTATCCTTGCATGACAGAAGAGGGCACCAGATCTCATTACAGATGGTTGTGAGCCACCATGTGGTTGCTGGGAATTGAACTCAGGACCTCTGGAAGAACAGTCAATGCTCTTAACCACTGAGCCATCTCTCCAGCCCCTGGCTTCACTCTTGCTGTGATACACACATACATTAAATGTAATAAATTAGTTTTTTGTTTTTTTGAGACAGGGTTTCTCTGTATAGCTCTGGCTGTCCTGGAACTCACTCTGTAAACTAGGCTGGTCTCAAATTCACAGAGGTCTACCTGTCTCTGCCTCCCGAGTGCTGGGATTAAGGGCATTCACTGTGACACCCAGCTAAATTTTTTTAACTTAAAAAAATATTTATGTATTTTATGTATATGAGTGCTTTTATTTACATATATGCCTACATAACAGAAGAGGGCATCAGAAACCATTATAGATGGTTGTGAGCCACCATGTGGTGCTGGGAATTGAACTTAGGACCTTGGGAAGAATAGCCAGTGTTTTCCTAACCACTGAGCCATCTCTCCAGCTTCCATAAATTAATTTTTAAAAATCAGAGACTGACGGGCAGTGGTGGTGCATGTCTTTAATCTCAGCGCCCAGGAAGCAAAGGCAGGCAGATCTCTCTAGTTTGAGGCTAGCCTAGTCTACACAGCAAATTCCAGGGCAACCAGGGAGAAGCCCTGTCTTGGGGGTGGGGAGCTGAGACCTTGCAGAGGGTGTGACAAGGTAGAAGATCACGTCTCCCATCCCTGTCCTAGGCTACCCTTCAGCACCATGGCCTTTTCTGTGGCCTCTGCTTGGAATGCTTGGCTCTCGAGCACTCATGACTATAGCCACCACCTGTCTCCCTGACCACCTTTTTGTTTTGAAGCAGAATCTCACTATGCAGTCCTGTATTCCTTTGAACTTGCTATGTAGACAAGGCTAGCCTTGAATTTGCAGAGATCTGCCTACCTCTGAATATATGTGCCACCACACCTAGAAACATTTATTTTTTATATTATTTATCTGTGTATATATGCACATGCATGCAGGTGCCAGTCAGAGAGCAACTTGCAGGAGTCAGTTTTCAGTTTTCTCCTTCCATCATGAGTGTTCCGGAGACTGAACATGCCTTTATCTGCTGAGCCATCTGACTAGCCCAAAGATTAGACTTGGGGATCCTGGCACTTGTTAGGGTCATGTTTTTGTGGATCAAACCTCTTGTGTTTACTCATCCCCAGAGCAGGTGCTTGGCAAGTTGTTTTGAGTTAGTATTGGTGGACTGAAAGAAAAGGTGATGTTCTGGATAATTCCAGTTTCCAGTTTGGGTGCTAGGACAGATGGTGGGAGACACAGGGA
This sequence comes from Mesocricetus auratus, assembly GCF_017639785.1. Lineage (NCBI taxonomy): Eukaryota > Metazoa > Chordata > Mammalia > Rodentia > Cricetidae > Mesocricetus > Mesocricetus auratus. The sequence continues at coordinate 52,413,900 of NW_024429182.1, read as the reverse complement.
AAGGAGCTCGTTTGGTATGAAGTGGTGAAGCTCACTTTGCAGGAGCTGAGGTGTTCTAAGTTGTCCTGAAAGCTTCAGATTAAAGAATCACGCCTTCAGCTGAGCTGAGTCTGTGGAAGTCTTGGGCTCACCATGGTGCTCAGTACAGGGTTGCTTCTAAGCCGAGGTGGATGCGGAGGTGAGCAGCATGGGTGAGAGACAGGCTGCGGGTGCTTGTCCCCCAGAGCAGGGCTCCTCGACTTAGCATCACCCAGGAGTCAAGACTCAGCCAACAAAGCTGGTTGTGGTGACGCATGCCTTTAATCACAGCGCTTTGGAGGCAAAGGCCAGTGAATCTCAGTAAGTTTGAAGTCAGCCTGGTCTATATAGTGAGTTCTAGGACAGCCAGTGCTATATAATGAGAGTCTGTCTCAAAAAACCAAAGAGGAGGTGGAGATTCATTGAGCCCCTTCTCAGAAAGTTACACATCCCTTCCTAATTGTTGGGAGAGTAGGTCTTGGGAAAATATGACCTCACTGCCCTTCTGAAGGGCAGAACTGGAGCCCAGCTAGGAGAGTAAACCCTGCTGTCCATATTGCTTTCCCAGATGACCGCCACCGGATTGAAGAGAAACGCAAAAGGACCTATGAGACTTTCAAGAGCATCATGAAAAAGAGTCCTTTCCATGGTGAGGTGGGGAGAGCCTGAGGGAGAGCAGGGAGCCGGGAAACCGAACTCTAGAATCAGTGAGAGGACTCCTAGAGTCTTAAAGCTGACCTAGCTTTTGTCCTGCAGGACCTACTGAACCCCGGCCTCCAGCACGGCGAATTGCTGTGCCTTCCCGAAGCTCAGCTGTCTCCAAGCCAGGTAAGGAATCCTTTGTCCTACTTGATTGAGGATTACATTTATTTAGACTGAAGTTGCGGTGTCTTCTGAGAGGGAACTCACCTGCAGAGTTCTGCAGCCTACCCTCTCTAAGGCTCAAGCTTCTCAGGTGTGAGGCCTGGGGCTGTGTCAGGGTCATCCAGGGAACAGTGCAGGCGTGGATTCTTGGACTCCACACAGACTGATAAACTTGAGGCCTTGAAAGTGTGGCACAGTAACCAGCAATTTCCTAAGGGTGTTAATGTCCATTGAAGTCTGCAACATACTCTAGCTAAACTCTGAGTCAGATCCAAGCCTTGTGCTAACAGCCTGCAGTCTCAGCTACGCAGGACAGTAGGCCAGGAAGGATCCTGGACTGCAGGGTTAAGTTCAAGGTCATCTTGAAGAACCCTGTTTCAAGTTAAAAAGTAAAAGCAGTTCTAGGATATAGGTCAGTGGTAAGAGTGCTTGCCTGGCATGCATGAGGCCCTTGTCCAGTACCCAGTATCAAGGGGCTAAATAAACCCTGAGTTGGATACCTTGAGATGCAGACTTTGGAAATGGGTAGTCTCTGCCCTTGGCTCTTGATTGAATTTAGAAAGAAGAAATCACCTCTAAATTTATAAGTTATGGGGCTGGGGAGATGGTTCAGTGCTAAAGAGCACTGGCTACTCTTGCAGAGGACTTGGGTTCTGTTCTCAGCACCCACATGGTAGCTCACAACTGTCTGCAACTACAGTTCTAGGGGGATCCACTGCCCTCTTCTGGTCTGCAAGGGTACTGCATTCATGTGCACATGCATAAAACACTCATACACACACAAGTAGAATTAAGTAATAGGTTGTGAGTTCTAGCGTGCGACACATGCTCACCACCAAGCGCATGTCCCATGGGTTTATCCTCTCACTTGGTTTTGCAGCTGTAATGTGAGAAGAAGTTGAAAAGGTCAGGGTGAGAGCTTTGTGAACTTCATCCAGTAGTCAGGGAACACCTCAGTGTAGCCCTTGGGAGTGAACCTTACAGGCCGTGTCAGCCTCTAGAAAGGGACTGAATCTAAGCATTAAGAGAGGGCTGAGGGTGGAGGGTGGGTATGCATGTCTCTAGTACTTTGTCTGACCCTTGCTCTCTGTCTTTGTCCTCCAGCTCCCCAGCCCTATACCTTTCCAACATCCCTCAGTACCATCAACTTTGATGAGTTTCCCCCCATGATGTTACCATCTGGGCAGATCTCAAACCAGGCCCTGGCCTTGGCACCATCCTCTGCCCCAGTTCTGACGCAGACCTTGGTCCCGTCTTCTGCCATGGCACCAGCTCTGGCTCAGCCCCCAGCCCCTGTCTCAGTTCTAGCCCCAGGTCCTCCCCAAGCCCTGGCCCCACCTGTTCCAAAGACCACGCAGGCCGGGGAAGGCACACTGTCTGAAGCCCTGCTACACCTGCAGTTTGACGCTGATGAAGACTTGGGGGCCTTGCTTGGCAACAGCGCAGACCCAGGTGTGTTCTCAGACCTGGCATCTGTCGACAACTCGGAGTTTCAGCAGCTCCTGAACCAGGGTGTGTCCATGTCTCACCCCACAGCTGAGCCCATGCTCATGGAGTACCCCGAAGCTATAACTCGGCTAGTGACAGGGTCCCAGAGGCCCCCTGACCCAGCTCCCACACCCCTGGGGACCTCGGGGCTTCCCAATGGCCTCTCAGGGGATGAAGACTTCTCCTCCATTGCGGACATGGACTTCTCAGCTCTTCTGAGTCAGATCAGCTCCTAAGGGGCTGAAGCTGGCCCTGCTCAGAGCACCAGGTTTCAGGGTATTGAAGCCTTCCCGAAGCACTTACAGATTCTGGGGAGCATGCTCCAACTGCCCCTGACTTCTTTGGGTGATATCTTCTGGGGGTGGCACATCTTATTCTTTTATTGGCAATATCTCACTCTCTTTTGGAGGTGCTTAAGCAGAAGCATTAACTTCTCTGGATGGAGCTGGGAGGACCCAGACTTCTCCCACGGTGATAGTCAGCTCCCTTCTTGGTTGGGAACTCTGGAATCTCTTCCATCCTCCGGTTCTAGCACTCTTCTAGAGAGGGGGGCAAGCTGGAGCTGTGGCCTAACGCCGTAACGCCTTATTATCAAGTGTCTTCCTCACTTTGATCCAAAGCAATGCTCCTAATAGCAGCCCTTGCGTAGTGCTGCCCGACACCAGCACGAGGGGCCGTTTCTCTCTCCTGTGGCGCTCCTGCCCTGCCAGCTCTTTCCATGCGGAGCTGTGGCTGAGGGGAACCGGTGGGATAGTGCTGGCCACCTTCAGGATCCTGAGGGAGTTTAGTCTGAGACATTCCTGCTCCCCCTTTTCCCAAGTGCCTTACTAGCAGGGCAAATTGTGTGGCGTCATAGGGGTGGGCTAGAAGCTCAGCCACAGACAGTCTTCACTGAGAAAGCTACTGGACTCTTGCTCTTTCTAACTCTGAACTAATAAATGTGTTACCGTGCTGGCAAGAGAGTCGCCGTCTTTCAGCAAACACTGAACACACTGCTGATCATTTCAGACTGGATGATGGTGAAATAACTGAGTGACTTTGTACTGTCATCTAGAGGCCTGGGACCTGAGGATGCCCCCTGCAAAGCTTTGGTTCCCATCTGGTAGATGTAATGGCAACTACGGCATGATTCCCACTGCAATAGGCTCTGTAGGGCCCAGTAGCTGTGGGGTGGAGTCCCTTCCTGGTGATGGAGATCCCACTTGCTCTAGGTGTTAGGTCAGCAGAGACCATACAGCCTGGTAAGGGAGGTGATGGTGAGACTCCCCGGGAAATGATGAAGAACCTTGCACAGCAGTTAGAGGTTGAGGAAAGAGCTCAGCTGAAACAAAACAGCTACTTTGCATAATTGGTTATCAGTTCAAGGTCATGGCGAGGACTTTCTGAGTTTGATGCCAGCCTGAGTTATATGCAACACTGTCTCAGAACAGCTTGTTCATTCCAACCCCCACCCCCAAAAAGCTAGGCTTGGTGGTGCATGCCATTGATCACAGCTCCCCAGAGGCAAAGGCAGGAAGATCGGTGAGTTCAGGGCCAGCGATGGCTGTACAAGAGATCCTGTTTCAAAATAACCCCAAGCCTGCCCCAGTACTTTTGATACCATGTTCCGTGAGGATCTCAAAAATCTTAACCCACAACCTCAGAAACCTAAACAAAAGCTAGGTGATGGCTCATGTGCTTAAGCTGGATATACTTCCGGTTTTGTCTTGTGCACGTGTAGCAGCTAATGGTACAAGTCAGAGGACCAGTCTTCGGACGCGCACGCGCTCTGCAGGAACTCAGCGCTGGGTGGTATAGCAATGTGCTCGCGGGGAAACCCCTGTGCTGAGAAGTTTTAAGTGTGTGGTGAACGAGCTGCAAAAGTTAGGCCCCTGGGAGCAGCAGACTCTTGTTTTGCATGATAGATGGTTACTGCAGGAGAAGATGCAGAGGAGCAGCAAACACTGGGGAACTGGCTGTAGTCTCCTAACATAAACGCTGGGGTGCACACGCTTAAGGGGCGGGCCTGAAGCAAGGGTGTACCATCCAAGAATCCGGCTAAGTGCAACTCTGGCTAAGCGCAACTCTAGCTGAGACTGAGCGGTATCTGGCATTGGCTTGGATCCCCGCGAACCTGCCTTAGAGAAGCCGAGAGGTCGGACTGGCGACACCCTGCAAGTGAGAAGGGTTGAAATCCAAGGGCACCCTGCTTTGTTTAGGTTCTCGGCTGGCTTCAGTTTAGACAGTGCCTTGTTCTTGGCTTCCCTAATGTCCTGCAGTAGCCTCCGGTGACCCCACCCCCACCCCCGGAAGCTCTTTTAGTCCTTCCCACACTCCCTGAATGACCTCACCATACTAATGGCTCATCGGTCCCAAATCTTTGTCTCTAGCCCAGACTTATGTCCCGTGGGTGCCAGCCACTGGACAATTCTACTCTGAAGTCTCTCAAACTCACCCTACACTAAGTGACCGCAGTCACCCCAGGGTGTCCACTTCCTTCTTCCTCTGTCTCAGATGTCGCCTTCCCACCCACTAGGGGCTCCAGTCAGAAACCTGGCCACCATTGTGGATACCACCTCTTTTCCTTTACCGGCATGCATCCCGTCTTTCACAAGGTCCAGGGAAATCTGCCCACTCCTCCCCATTGTCACCCCTATGTCCTCCCTCCAGGACAGCTGCTACTACGGCTTCTTTCCTCACTAGCCTCCCTGTAGCCAAATAGCTGACACCCACACCTTCCTTACCACTCTCCCTTTAAATATCTATCACCACAAGGTCAGATGGAAGATCTCTGCAGACACATCCCCAGGGTGACCAGAGCCTTGCCCTTCCTTCCGCCCTGCCCCACGAGGCTGCTCACTACAATCCCTGGGATGGCCAGGCTTCACTGTCAACTTGACTGAATTTCAGAGCATCTAGAAGACAAGCCTGGCGTGTTTGTGTGGGAATCCCAGAGTTTAAGCAATGGGAGATTATGCATGGTACCATTCCACGGAGTGCAGTCCGGGTGCCTGACTTGAGGAGAAAGTAGCTGAGCTCTAACCTTGGTTTTTCTTTGGGCTTCCTGACTGGATACAATGTATCTACTCCCATTCACAAATTTTCTACCACCAGGTACTGAATCCTCACACTCTTCCTTAAGTGGTCTTTGTCCCATATTGTATCACAGTAATGAGGAAATTGGTCACCACCAGGAAAGGCTAGGCCACATGCAGAAGCTGCTGATCCCAGATCCCTAGTGCACTTCTCATAATCCTTTCTGATCCAGCCTCTTTAACTCAGGGTCCCTTCATGAACCCTCATTTCAGCCCAGTGGGCCCTAGAGTGGTCCTTCTGGAATACCTGGCATCTGCTGGTGAACTCAATTTTCAAAATGCAGTCCTCACATTACTTCCTCCAAGAAGCCTTCCTCATGCTCCTGTGTCCTCTTTGTTACTATCCTAGCTCGTTCTGCTGGAGTGTGAGTAAGACAGCTCACGGCGAGTGGTTTGCAGAGTACCCCCTGGGTAGGTTCTGATGAGGCAGGCACATGCCTCCTCTGACCTCAGCAGAAGCAGAGTGTTAAGACAAAGTCCAGGTTTGGACAGAGGATGCCCCTAAGGGGAAAGGCCCAGCCTGGTGAGGAAGGGTGGGAGTCATGGCCAGTGAGAGAAGTGGGTTGAAGGTCACTGACTCCTGGGTACAAAGAGGAGCTGCCGCCTCTAGAATCAATGATGCTCTCTGGCTCAGGGACTGAAGAAGCCGGGCCTGTCAGGGAGATGGACAGACACCATCCCTGCTTCCCAAGAGAACCCAACAAATGAAGGGAAGGGGTATCCTACCCTCAGAGCTCCCCCGCCTCTGCTTTGTACCAGGCCAGGGCAGACCAGCCCTAAATCAATGTTCCTGGGACCTGTCCTTACTGGTCCTAGGAGCTTGATGTGGCCTTGGAGACAACTACCCACTCATATATATGGAACACACAAACACAAACAGGTTTTTTTTAAAACATGTCTCCTTTTCTTTACAGAATATTTACAAACAGACAGGTAAGGGCACCTTAGCCACCAAATGGGCTGGGAAGTTGGGGGCAGTGCTAAGACGCGCCTTCGCGCAAGAAACAAGTCCTGAGGAAGACCACTGGTGTGACCCAGGTGCTCTGAAGGGCCAGGCGGTTCCAAGCAGGTCCGGAATCAGAGTAGAGCATGAGGTGAACTTTAGGTCAGGTCAGAAGTGGGTGAGTTCAGCTGCCTGGAGGCCAGGAGCAGGCGGGTGGCAGCGCTCTCGGACTCTGCCAGCAGCCGCTGGTTGTTGTGCCTGAGACTCCGCACCTCCTCCTCCAAGGCCGCCCTGTCTGCCTTCTCCTAGGGTGAGGAGCAGTAGTCAGAGCCCTTTCCTGGGAGCATTCCTGCACTTCAGTGTCAACCCCAGCCTGTCTCCTCACCCTTTGCAGGTCCTCCTGGAGTTTCTTGAGCATGGACTCTAGGTGAGAGACCTTTTCTGACAGGCTCCCAGGTTCTGGCCTGAGGACATGGGGTCAGAGTTGAGCAAGAGTAGCACCACAGGCTGCCTCCCAAACACCCCTGACTGAGAACAACTCCAACTCCACCTTCTGAGACTTAGGTATCTGTGCAAGCAGAGCCTAGAAAACATTTGACTCCAGAGGGAAGGCAGGGAAAGACACACACACACACACACACACACACACACACACACACACACACACACACACACACACGCTATATGAGGGTGGAAGTCTTACTCAGAATCACACTTTGGAGCTCCTTTGGGGTCTCCACTCTCTGGGATAGGCTGTCCTATGGGAGAGAGAGACTGTATGGGCAGTTCTGAAAGGGATAAAGAAGCCCCTCTGGCCCCCCTCCCCGGTGCCGAGGGGCCTCACCCTCTCGGGACAGCGACTCCAGAATTGTGTTGCAAGTGGAAGCGATCTCTGAGATGGACCGCCACTCGTCCTCCAGGGTCTCACTGCCAGCTTCCGACATAACTGCCAGTGAGGAGAAAGGCTTAGAGGAGGACCTGGCTACCTTCTCCTGTCCTGCTCCCTGGCTCCAGACTCACTTTTACTGATGGAATTCCGCAGAGACAAGGTTCTCGGCAGGATGGAGGCCCTCAGTTCTGGGGCTGAGTCACTGGGGTCCTCATGGCTACTGGAGCTGCCTGACTGGTCCTGGAGGCAAAAGGGAACGGCAAGGCTGTAACACTCGGTGTCATCGCTGTGGCCAATCTCCATGGCTCCATGGCCTCGTTTCTGCTTACCTGGGAGGGGGGTTTCTCTCTGCCAGTACCAGGTGCTGATGGGTTGGCAGTGGTGACAAGGAGGAGGTCTGGGGTGGTGTTGGGCAGGACTGGAGCCTCATCTGACAGGGAGCTAAGGAGGGCAGGGGTTGGCTCAGAACTGAGAGCTGCTTTCCTAGAGCTGAGCCTCCAGGTGCTAAAAGGCGGACCAGAGTGGGGAAGCCCGGAGGGTGTACCTGCGGGGCGACAGAGAGTTGTGGCTGTGTAGGAACTCCGTTCTCTCCTCAGTCAGATCCCCAGGCCCGGAAGGGCCACTGCTGTCTTGCAGGCAAAAATGCAGCAATTGCTTTGTGGGCGGGAGCAAGACCACCTTCACAGTCTCATCCTGTACTGGCTCTGGGGCCCCACGGCGGCTGGGCTCCTTCAGCGACAGCGTGTACAACTCCGAAAAGCTCCTGAGAGATGAGGGTGGGGCACCATCAGGGAGGCCCCTCCCGATCATCAAACCCAGAGGCTTCCACAAGGAGGAGAGCTCCATGCATCCCCACCAACACTTGCCTGCAATAGAGCACTTTCCAGACCTAGGTTAACATTACTGCTCTGTCCCATGTACCTAGGTGGGTCACCTGTCAATTTTTCTGTCAAATGTCTGTAACCTGACTTTACTGTAGGCTGTGAGAGTCTAAACAATGCAATGTAAATTGATTAGCAACTACAGTGCACTATGGTGTGTCTACACATCCTCTTTGGGACATGAACGAACACCACACACACACACACACACACACACACACACACACCGCTGAAGCTGGTCCCCGACAGCCCTCCCTGGAGCCAAATGCAGTCCAGGCTTTTCTCTTTCCTCTCCTTTCCTTCTGTTAGCACACAGGCAAGGGTTTGAAGCTCTTCCGCTTAAGAATACTGTTTAGGTGTCTAAATTTTATATTTGTGTGTATGTATGTGGGGAGGGGGCAGGCACATGTGAGTGCAGGTGCCTGTGCAGGTCAGAAGAGGGCATGGGATGCCTGAAGCTGGAGTTACAGGCTGCTGTGAGCACCAATGGGTGCCGGGAATCCAACCTGGGTCCTCTGCAAAGTGCTCTTGACAGCTGAGCCAAATCTCTAGCCTTAGTTGTTTAAAGATGTTTAAATACTTGAAAGGCATTAATAGAGTATTTTTTGGCATGTAAAAATAACAGTCCGAAGCCAGGGATGGGGGACTGGGAGTGGCGCATGCCTTTAATCCCAGCACTTGGAGGCAGAGGCAGGTGAATCTGTTAGTTCAAGGCCAGCCTGGTCTATAGAGTGAGTTCCAGGACATCCAGGGCAGTTACAGAGAAACCCTGTCTCACAAAAGCCAAAACCAAACCAAACAAACAAAAATTATAGTCTGGACTTAATGTATTTCCACTTGGAATTTTTTGACTTTACATTGGGTTTACCACCAGTAACCTCTTTACAAGATAAAGAGCATCTATAAAAAATCCCCAAATTTCAGTATCCATGGTTTTAGTGGAAGCTCAGCCACACATTCATTTTCCTACAAAAGAGTCAAATAACTGTGGCAGAGACCAAGTAACTTCAAAAGCCTAAAAATATTTACTATTTGGGGCCTTCTGGGGAAAGTTTGCCTATACTGGGTTTAGAATAGTAGTGGTCAATTCGTGTGTACAATGGGTGGGGGAGCTAATGTCTTAAAATGATAGAAGAAGCTATTTGATCTTTAGAGCAGGGAAAGAAGGGCTTAATCAGCTTCCGTCTAGACGAGTAAAGAGCATTCAGAGGTCAAGAGTCATGGAATCTGGAGAGCATGCTCATGATGCACGCACAGGAGGCACAGAATGGGTCAGCGGCCAAGTCCTCCCACCTCGCCACATCCCGGGTGCCCTGACCTTCGCGGCCGGCCGCTCTCGTCTGGGGGCAGGACGGTGACGCAGACCTTGGGCGCAGAACGCAGCATCTGGGCAGTAGCTTCTGGACCCAGTTTGGGCAGTGTCTGGCCACACACTCGCAACAGGCGTGCTCCGGGCCGAAGCCCCGTGGTCTCCGCGAATGTGAAGCGCTCCACGTGCGTGATAAAGCCCTCTGCATCCACCTCGAAGCCCAGGCGACCTTGACCATCTCTGGGCAGGGCCAGTTCTCTGGTCTCACAGCCACGGCTCACCAGCTGAGGGGAGGGGCTGGGTGAGAGCGCCCCTTGGGGGCGTGGCTCCCCAGAACCAGTCCCTTGGCCCTGCCCGACTCATTTTACTTAGCACAGCACGCCTATGCCTACAGAGCCTTGGCGACCCACCTGATAGCGGGAGTCCCGGGGTTCTGCCATTAGGAGTCACCTGTACAAGCTCCCTTCCCCCACCCTCCCCGCCTAAGACTGGCCTAACTTCCAGTAGGCTACATCCCTCACACACCCCAGACCCTGGGAGGCTCCTGACCTACTCCTGGAGCATATAGACCCAGCAGCGGTCTTAAGTTTTCCCCAGAGCTCACCTGCAGACGTGCCACAACTTCGCCCACTGCTTGCCCCGGGGCCCCGTCGAGTCGCAGCGTGATCGCCTCCCCGCGCCCGTGGTACAGATCAAGCTGGTGCTCCGAGAAGGTCCAAGCCAACACATCGCGACAGGCACAGTTGAAGACGACGCGTCCGTCGCGCGGTACCACCAGCACCAGCGTCTCTGCGGAGATGCCCAACAAGCAGGGCACCTCGGCGCCTTCCGGGCCACCCGTTTCAGCTCCTGCAGCGACCCGCGCTCCTAGAGCCGCGCGGACACCCCACATCAGCGCGCCTGCCGCCTGCAGCTCAGCGCCTGGGCCCCGAGGGGTTGCCCGGCGCCTGCCGCCCAGAGATGGCAGACCGAACCGCGAAGCCGAGTCCAGCGATGTAGTAGTCACTTCATTGGTAGCTAGGTCCTGCAGGTACTGTTGGCGTGTGCGTGTAGCCATGGCGTGGAACTGGCGTGCGTGGCCGGCCGCTTGCTCTCCATTGAGTGCTTTGGCCAACAGAAAGGCCCGGAAATCGGCGTTGGCTGCAAAGGGGCCTCCGCCATGAGGCAGTGCTGGCCCGAAGGCAGGAGTGTCCTGGGTGCGGCTCACCGCCACCCTGTGTGGAAGAAGGCTGCAGTGAGGGCACGGGAGGCAGGAGGAGGTGGGGAATGTGTGTCCAAGAATTGGTGCCCATGGGAGACCGGAGACCACCCTAACACCCACCTGTATGAAGTGTGCGGGGTGCAGGGAGCGTGTGCGCGCACCACTAAGAACACGTGCTGGAAATGTGAACGGATAGTTGTAGGGCAGAAAGGTTTGCTACCGGGCTCCTGGAACACGATGGTCACAATGTCATTGCCAATATGCCGCTTCCTCAGGAGCTGGGGGTTAAAGATAAGGAATGTGAGATGGGCTTTGTGCCGTCCCCCATCTCTCCTCATTTATTCATGGCATAGCCTGGGCACCAATAGTTCCTCACCTGCCTCTGGCAAAGGCCTGAGGAAGGTATTTGGGGAAGGTCGTACAGCCAGAGGGGAAGGTTGTTTGGGGTCAGCAGAGCTCATGCCAAGATTCTGATATTGCCACTCAAGGAGCACCCTCTGTGGCTTCCGGAAAGTTTTTGGCCTGTCCCAACCCCTCTCACACCTGTTGCTGGTTATTAGGCGTGTAAGGCAGCATCGTGGACACGTGGAACATGATCTCATGGTCTTGGTAGGTGGTGTACAGCGAGTGTGTGCCCGTGGAGTCCGCTGTAGCCAGACAATCGGGGATACAAAGAGAGCATGTGGAGTGCGGGTGACTCAATGGGTCGTCCTAGGCTGAATTTGTTTCTCTCTATGCCCCAGTCAGTTTCAGACAACCCTCTCAAGCCTCCAGTTTATGCCCAGGCCATGAAGTCCAAGGGCCGCACACTTGGTGAATTCCCTCCCCTCCCCCTGTAGGCTACAGCCCCCACCAGGGTGAAGAGGGATCTGGATAGTGATGCTGAAATAGAAGGAACCCAGAAGTGAGAAATGGTCTTAGAGGGAAACAGAGCTAGGGCCCTGGGCTTAACTCAGGCATCAGGGTTCCCAGCCTCGCATCCATCCGTCCGTTGTCCCTGCTGCATAGCTGGGCTCCGTGGCTCAATTCCCACCCTCAGCCCCAGTTCCTGGCCAACACAGACTAAAGAATGACGATAAACTTCTGCCCCTGAACCTCCAGTCCCCCCCAGGGTCTCACTTTTGGTATCCAGTTGGGCCCTGTAACTTTCAAAGCCTTTGAGGCGCACCACATCTCCCAGCAAGGTGAGGAACTGCATGAAGGCTGCTCCTGCCTCCTGGTTGTTGTACATCTCTTCTTCAGAGCCCTGGCCAGCCCGGCAGTACAGGATGCCCACCTTGCGTTGGAAGCTCAGCTGAGGGGATCATGGACAACAGAAGACAAAAGCTTCAATAATCTGCCATGGAGAGCACTGTGGCCTGGGGGCTGGGCTACCTTGGTAGGAACTCTGAGCCATTTGTGTGTCTTTGCTTATCAAACCTGTCCCTCTTGTGCTCAAGAGGGTAGGGGAGGTCACAGTTAGGGGAGGGGATGGAGGATTTGCTTTTCCAATGACAAAAGAGATGAGTCACTGAAATGACATCACTCCCAACAAGTGTCCACATTGTCTTCCTCAATTCAGGGCTCTAATGTGCCGCCCTCCCTCAGCGCCTGCATAGCCTAACCCCAGCCCTTTGAGGTTTTGAGCCATTTCTGTCCCCTACCCACTTTTTTTTCTTGTCTTTTTGATACAGTATTGTACACAGCCCAGGCTGTACTTGAACTCATTATAGAGCTAAGGCTGGCCTTGAACTCCTGATCCTCCTGTGTGTACCTCCTAAATGCTAGAATTATAGCCATGTGCCATGATTTTTATTTGTTTAAAACAGTCTTGCTATGTAACCCAGGCTGGCTTTGAATTCACTGCCATCCTCCTGCCTCGGCTGACTAATGCTGGGTTTACAGGCATTTGCCACCTCGACCGGCTTTTCTGCACACGTTCTTCTTCCAGGTGTAGACAGCTATGCCCTCTGACCCCATTAACGTAATCTCACCTCCCAATCCCCAGCTCTCGCCTCCCTCCTTCAAAGCTAACCTCTGTGGTTGAGGGCTTCCTAGCATGCCTGAGGTCCAGGCTTCTGTCCCCTAGGGGAGGTGGGGGGACAAACAGCAAAAGCCACCAAGCCCCCACTCCCCTACAGCACACAGATATGGCCTTATCCTGGCACCCTCCTGGCACTGTTTTTTTTTTTTTTTTTTTTTTGGTTTTTCTCTGTGGCTTTGGAGGCTGTCCTGGAACTAGCTCTTGTAGACCAGGCTGGTTTCCAACTCACAGAGATCTGCCTGCCTCTGCCTCCCAAGTGCTGGGATTAAAGGCGTGCGCCACCAACGCCCGGCCCCTCCTGGCACTGTTGGCCCTGGCATTTCAAGGGGACAACAAGATCCTCATATTGCTTGAAATTTTCACTCATATTTCTATGTTTTGTCCCTCCTCCCTCTATAGCTGCTTCCAGCTCAGACCCTCTTCCCAAATTCCAGGTCTATTTCACCAGCTACCAAGTGCCTTCTCAATATCTTTTTCTTTATTTGAGACAGAGTCTCTCTACATAGTCCTGAGTGTCCTGGAACTCAGTTTGTAGACCAGGCTGTCCTGGAACTCACAAAGATTCTCCTGCCCTTGCTTCCTGAGTGCTGGGACTAAAGGCGTGCACCATCATGCCTGGCCCTTTCAAATTTTGACCCCTCAACCATGACTCCTCTGTTCTCTGCCTTCTATCCCTCCTCTAGAGCCCCTGGGTCCACAAAATCAAAAACAAAAGAAAACAAAACCTCCCAGGGACTAAGAAGCTGGGATCTCAACCTTCCCCTACTCTCAGTTGGTCACAAAGGACTAGCCACTCTAGACTATCACCTCCTCTCAGTTGGTCACAAAGGACTAGCCACTCTAGACTATCACCTCCTCTCAGTTGGTCACAAAGGACTAGCCACTCTCTAGACTATCATCACCTCCTCTCAGTTGGTCACAAAGGACTAGCCACTCTAGACTATCATCACCTCCTCTCAGTTGGTCACAAAGGACTAGCCACTCTAGACTATCACCTCCTCTCAGTTGGTCACAAAGGACTAGCCACTCTCTAGACTATCATCACCTCCTCTCAGTTGGTCACAAAGGACTAGCCACTCTCTAGACTATCATCACCTCATCACCTGTGTCACCATAACCACCATGTCTAACCCAAGCAAATGCAGCTTTGGGCCTCTTCTCCCCCAGCCTAGGTCCTAGCTAGAGAGTTACTGTGCCTCTCAGATCTGTTCGGAATCTCTGTGGCTACAAGACCAAAGAAAAATGCCTCCCCAATGCTGGTTCCGAAAGTCTTCCACCCACATGAAACATCATGTAACATACATTAGACCTGTAGACCATCATTGTAGATACCTCTGCTCAGAAAACCTTGTTAACCCTGCCTGCCGAGAAAACGCAGGCTCGTGCTGGCCCGAGTGCCTGTTTTTACAGTGTAAAGACTTGGCTGTGTCAACACCATTCGTATGCTCTCTTTCCACCCAACCCTGCTGCTCCTGTTTTTCAGCAGGAGCCCTTTCGCCCGTGCTCAGGGACAACACCTCATCTGGAGCTATTTCAGCATCTGGTGGAGGGCCTGACACTGTGAGGATATGGATGTGCTTGGAGAGTCGGGGCCACTGGGCACTTTCCAGCACTGGGTAGAGGACTTCCAACTAGCTTGAGTGTCCTGAAGTGGGACAGGAAGTTCTGGGCAGGTGTGAGCCTGCTACCTGGGGAGAAGATCAAGCAGGGGCTGCAAAGATAAGGGAACTGCAGAGGGTCAGGGCAGGGTCAGTCAGACAGGGCCTTCTAGTACCGTAAAGTACCAAGAATCACCTTAGGTTTAAAAAAAACAAAACAAAAAACCAGCACACACAGCCTGAGTTAGGAGGCCAGGACTGCAGCCTCAGATCTGCATTCCTAACAAGCTGCGGTTGCTTTACCAGCCCTCCTTAGTCAAGTAAAGCCCAGATGACCTCTCCTGAGGTCAGTGCCTAGGTCAGGGTTAGGGAGCTAGGAGCCAGGCTGAGTTCAGACCCATCTCCCTGGTAAGCTGAGCCCTCCTTCCTCCCAGGCACTCACCACTTGCTCATCCAGAGTAAGCAGCGTGCGGGGCACCTTGGGAGAAGCTGAGCCCAGGCGCAGGCAGGTGGGGCTCAGCCGTGGAGCCACATGTTCCAGAAGCTTCCTCGGAGATAGGCCCCTTGGGGGACCGGGTGGCAGTGCGTCCTCCGAGATGGTGCCACGGAGGGTCCGGAGCTGAGGACAGGTGGTAGAGACATTCAGTTTCCTATAGGATATGGAGGAGGGAACCGCCTCCGGAGCCTGCGATCGCAACCCACCTGTGTGGTCCGCACAATGACCCGGTAGCTGTGTAGGGTGCCCCCTCCGCTGCCCTCTTTCTCTTCCCGTCGAAGGCTCACCGCCACGGGACCCAGCGTCTCATCCAGCCCAAAGAAGTTCTGATGTTCTGGGATAGGGGTGGGCAGTGGGTGATCCGCCAAACCCACAGACTGCCCTATCCTTTTTGACCACGCCCACCACAGAAGTACCGCCCTGGGCTCCCTCTTACCAAGTGCTAAATCTGAGAGTCACTTATTCCTGCTTTTGCAGTCCCACCCACACCACACCTCGTCCCAGACCCTGGGAAATAACGGCTAAAAGCTCCGGGGGTTAAATGTTGCCCTGGATTCACCAATGCTCATGTCCCCTCCTTCAGAACACTGAGGCTTCTTTTCCTGATAATGGTGAGAACAAGGTTTCCCCTAGCAAGTATGGAGATAGGAAGTCGCTCACTGTACTGAACGGTTATGAAGATGAACTAGTTGCGAGGGGCACTCCCTTGACTTCAGGTGCAATGTCAGAGCTTGGCTTTAAAGAGGTGGTTAGAGTTGAGCCATTAGAGCCCAATGCAGCTCTCGCTCCTTGCAGTCAGAAACTTTAAAGGGAAAGGGCAGCCCAAAAGCTTCCTACTGTATGCACTGCAGACCACAGGGACCTCTGACCCAGACCCTCTCCAGCCTCTTCCAGGCTCGCCTGCCTCTTACCTTTGCCATAGAAGTACTTGCGGTAATAGCCCGCACCCAGATCTGCGTGCTCCAGGCTGTAAGCTGCGGTTCGGGTTTGTGGCTCCTCCAGGACCGACACAGCCGCATTAGGCAGAGCAGGGGGCACAGGTGGGGACACTGGTCCACCAAGCCCTAGCTCACCCTCACCACCAAGCTCACACACAAAGCCAGGTGCTCCAAGCAGTAGATCTGAGGTGGCAGTGTGGTCCTCAGCTAAGGTCTGGGTCCCAGAGCTGGCCTCTGTATGGCTTCCTGTCCCCGGAGGCCGTGGAGCCCAGTCAAAGAGCAAGCTTTGCACATCATAGTGAGCAAACCACCGGGGTTCTAGCACTGGTGGGAAGGTGGGTTCTGGCTCCTCAGCTGGCAACCCGAGAAGTGCCAGTGGGTCAGTGAAGAGCCGAGTAGGGGTTGCAGCAGGACGGCTGGCATCCTCGTGGCTGTGGGCACGGGCACGGGGGCTGGCTGGTGCAGGGGGCCGGACTTCCCCAGCATCACTGCCACTGCGCAGAAGTGGGCCCCGAGCTGGCCTTGGCTCAAAGGTATGTGGTGTCAGTGGAGGCCGGGAGGGTTGACGCAGCTTACGGGCAAAGAGGTCATCTGTAGGTGCAGGGGCCATGCCCCGACGAGGGCTCCCCACTCCAGCGGCCCACATGGGCATGCTCTGTGGGCCTGACTCTCTGAGGGCCCGGCCGCATTGGTGGGGACAGGTCCTTGGTGCCCAGCCAGAAGGCTGAGGTTCAGTGGTTCCTGCCCTGAAGGAGGAGGGGGCTGCTCAGATGGGCCTGGGGAGAAAACAGGAACTCAGGCCCCCGGCCCAGTCTTCCACCACCCCAGTTGGCTTCCGGCCCCCTCCGGGACCATCAAAGCTGCTTCCGCTTTCCTGGCCACTTCCTTGTCTGCCTGGGGCTGAGGTTTCCAGCCCCCTCCCAGGCTTAGCACTGGACAATGCTAGGGGCTGAGTTTTGCCTCTGAGGGTCCTAATGCCTGGGCAGCAGAAGGGGCACCAGAGCCTCCCAGTTCCCACCTGGACACCTGGGGTCTAGTTCCACAGTCAAAGTCACCAAATACTGGACAGACAGTTTCCACTGGGACGGAAATCAATGCAGTCACTGGTGTCTGGGTCTTGCCCACTTGACAAAGGGAGGACGTCCTGTCCCCAGAGGCTTTCCTCCTGGTACCTCCCACTTCCTCCAGGGTCCCCGAAGAGCTGAGCACCCAAGGCCTGGGCTCGGGGCCCTGGTTCCCGTCGCCTCCATACCTCAAGGACACAAGGGTTCCCGGAGCAGCAGCATGACAGAAGCAGTGGCAAGAGGACTTCCTTCAGCTCAGGAAGTGGCCCCAACTCAGCCCAGCCCCCTGCTTGGCCCCTGTATCCTGAGGAAGGTGCTACGGTCACAACAGCTCAGTCATGGGACCCAAGACTCCAGGTCTAAAGACAGGACTAGTACTAACCTCTTAGGGACTAATGCTGGCAGACCCCTGTGGACGTCTGTCTACCTGGCCTCATATGGACAGGGAGGTCTGAGCCCAGCAGGACAGAAGATCAAAATGAGGCCTGGTTAAGGAGATGAACTTGCCTCAATTAGTTCAGTGTTCAAAGTAGAATTTAAACCCGCTCTGTGAATATCAGTGGTTCTAAACCTTCCTAATGCTGTGACCCTTTAATACAGTTCCTCATGTTGTGATGACCCCCCAACCATAAAATTATTTTTGTTGCTATGTTGTAACTGTAATTTTGCTACTGTTATGAATCGTAATGTAAATGTCTGATATGCAGGGTATCTGATATGTGACCCCTGTGAAAGAGTCATTTGACCTCCAAGGGGTCTCGGCCCACAGGTTGAGAACTACCGCTCTAGGACTTGGCAAAGCTGCACCTGCCTACTCTCAGAGTATGTGTAGGCGTAGGGCAGGCTTGTGAGGGGAGGGGAGGTCTCAGGTTCAAGGTCTCACAGGATGTAAGGCTGAGACACCCAAGGCCCCAGGGGCCTGCTAAGTGCGGATGTGTGGTAAAGCCAGACCAGGCAGGTGCAGAAGGTGTGAGGATACAGCTAGGGCAGGGCATGAGAACTCACTGTGAGTTTTTATACAGCATCCAGTGACACCAAGTGGGGCTAGGCCAGAAGGGGATGGGGAGGCCCCGTGGTACCACTCAGCTGTGCCTCCAGAACCAAGTAAGAGTAGACCTCCTCCTCGGGTCTTCCTAACTTGGCTTCTCCTAGGACAAGCGCTGATGCTGAACTTCTTGTTTTCTTTTATGACTGCTAGGAAAATGAAAGGCTGAAGCCAGCCATGTCGGTGTGTGGACTATGCAGGCCCCAGGCCCAAGGGCCAAGCTGTGGGCCTTGCAGGCTTGGCCTTAGGCTACAATGTAGGGAGTAGAGTGAGAGAAAACACCAGGGAGGGTCTATGAAGGCCTTTCTCCATATGGGCCAAGCTCTGTGAGCGTGCAGCCCAGCCCATGAGCTGCGTCTTGTTCTGGCCCTGCCTGAAGGGGTGTACTGGGGCTCTGCCCCCCACCCCACATCTTCACACAAGGTCCATTGAGGCCAGGACATTCCTTGCAGCCTGTGTCACTGAGGGGGAAAGGGGCGCCCCGCCCCCACGGATCCGGAAGGCCTGGCCGCCCCAGGAGGAGGCGCTGGATGTTTCCCAGCACATCTGGAGGTCATGACCCCATTTCTGCTGCCAGGGAGCGTTACAGATGTTTCCTCCCAGGCCAGACCCAGTATTGAAAAGGCTGGGAAAGAGGTCACACAGGGAGAAGGGGAGCCCCAGAAGATGGGGAACCCCAAACACACTCAACAGCAGTTGCCAGTGCTGTGAGAGAAGTCCTGTGAGCCAATGAATCTACTCAGCTGCTCCTGCAGAGGCGGGAGTGGGAACTGCCAGCAGCACAGAACACCGAGCACGCTGACTGCGGCAGGAGGTTGGCGGGTGCGGGCAGTGAAAGCAGCGAGCAGTCCAGTCCCTCCCCACACTACACGGGTCCACGTCCAGGCCACTTTGTTGGGTTCCAGCTCTAACCTGGTGCCTCCCAGCTCCCTGATCCCGCCAGTACCTCTCGGGCTCCCGCTGGCTGCCGCTGCCTTCCGCACCAGGGTCCCGCAGCCTGCTCTCTCATCGTTCCCGGCGCAGCAGCTCCGCCTGGGGGCGGTGTCAGGATGGGGGCGGTGCATGGCGGGGATGGGGGGAGAGGGCGGGACTACCCGGGAGTTGTCTAAGGCGGGAAGCTTGGCGGGTGGGAACCTCCGGCTGGGCCCTAGGCGGCCCTGGACAGTCTGAAGCCCAGAGCGCTGTCCCAGCCTCCAGCCGCCCTCCTAACTCTCCGGTCAGAGCCCAGTCTGCGTTTTCACCAACAAATGGGAACAAATGTAGCCCCTTTCCAGATCAATGGGATTGCTAGAGGCCATCTAGTGTCCAGCTGTGGCCTAGCAGACAGCAGGTGTTCAGGCCTAGAAACTATTTCACCCTTTAAGGGCAGGGCCTAAGTAACTGTCCTACAAAGGCTGTCATTTGTTCTTAAAACTTCTCATGTACACCAGGTGTAGTGGTGGACGCCATTAATCCCAGCACTTTGGAGACACAGGCAGGTGGATCTGAGTTCAAGGCCAGCCTCGTCTACATTAGGAGTACACAGTGAGACCCTATTTCAAAACTAAAAGAACCCTTTCTATCCTCTGTAAGCTTGGAAGAGCTGAGGTTCAGAGTAAGACTTTGGTCATGATCAAGACTGATGAATGTGGCTGGGAGCCTGTCCACATGCAGAGGGCTTGAAAAGCAGACAGGCTGGTGAGGAAGGCAGCCCAGGCTACCTGACCCCCACTTTGGTCTAACCCACATCCTTCACCCTCTTCTGTGTTCATTCTCCCTACTTTAACCACCTATGGCAACCTCACCTAGTCCCACATAAAAGAAACTGCCAACCAAAATCAAAAATAGTGTTATTAATTTGGTGTCTCTGAAGCACAGAGGAAAAAACAAAAAGAAAGAAATGACAAAAAGAACAAACGAAACCCCCCTCGCCATATGTCAGGCCCCAGGCCCAGGCTAAAGAGACCAGCCTTGTAGGCAGTGCAGGCCCGGGGGCAAAGTCAGTCCTGGCCGTGGGCTCAAAGAGGGACCAGCCCACGGGTTTGGCTCTTTTAGGGTCTGGCTAGGAGGCTGCTGTCTCAATTTAGGGCATCCAGGCCGTGGATCAGGGAGAGTCTGGTTACTCAGTTCTGACGCTGCCTCAAGTAGCCAGAGACCAGGGTGCAAACGCCAAAGCCAGTCCATTCTGTGGTCCAGCAGAGTCCAAGTGACTGAGTCCTGGGATGAGACGCAGTAGAGGCCAGGCTGCTCAATACTGATGCTCCAGCAAAGGCTGGGCAGCCGGGCTCTCTCGTTCCTCAACAGGGACAGGCCAGTCACCTGGGGTGCCGGTGGGTGTGCCGCTTTCAGGGGCACTGCTGTCCAAGCACGGAATGTCCTGGGTTGTTCTGGCGGGTGAGGTCTCAGAGCTGACATCGGGGCTGAGGCTGAGGTCTAGAGGGGCCTGAAGAAAGGAGACATGAGAAGACAGGCAGACCTGAGCCTCCTGAGATCTCATCCTCCCACAGGACCCTTACCTGAGATTTGGGAGTGCCACCTTTGGGGCTCCCTGAGGCTGGCTCCCCATCAGATCCTCCCAGTCCCTTCCGACCCCCCAGACTCCACTTCCCACTGGGCCCCTCAGAACCGAGGAGACCAGGGCCAGGAGGTCTTGAGGGCCGGGGACCCTCAGTGGGAGCAGGCGAGGCGGGGGGTGGTCCAGGGAGCCGAGGGGGAGGCCACTGCAGCAGAGGAGGGGGCCGCCCATCACCAGAGCCACTGAGGGAAGGCCGTGGCCCCCAGCTAGGGCCTGGTGGGAGGGGCTGCTCACTGCTGCCTGTTAGAGACAGATAAGAGCGAAGACATCAGCTGGGCTGCATTTTTACCCACAGGTTCAGCCCAGCTTTTCTTGCTTACCTGCTGTGTTTTCAGGTGTGGGGTGTGCCAAGGGGGGATTACTGCTCAGGGAGGTCAGGCCGCCAGCCCCTCCACAGTCTGAGTCATCTACATTCCCACCGCTATTGCAGCCAGCGCCACAGCCCTTGTGAAGTCTGGGTGAAAAAGTGGGAGAGGTGTGAGGGGCGACCAGGGCTGAGCCCAGGTCTTCTGAGCCCTAGGAAAAGTCATCTAACATCTGAGTCTCAGGATTCTCATCTTTTCTGTTGTTCTGTTTTTCGGCAGGGTTTCTCTATGTATCTCTGGCTGTCCTGGAACTCACTCTGTAGACCAGGCTGGCCTCAAACTCACAGAGATCCGCCTGCCTCTGCCTCTTGAGTGCTGGGATTAAAGGTGTTCGCCACCACCACCAGGCAGGATTCTCATCTTTCGGTGCCTCTTTTTTTTTTTTTTTTTTTTTTTTTTGCTTAAACATTCAAGTCAGCCTCAGGGGAAAGGGAGTCTCTCTGAGTAAAGGGTCATTTCTCAGGTCCAAGCTCACAGACTCCAGACTTCATTTCTGTGGCCCTGGAGGGAGGTGCTTCATTCCTCTCTGTGCCCCCGCCACCCTGGAATCCCCGAGCATCAGGCCCTCAGCAAGCTTCCAGGCTGGGGTGGCAGCCAGGGCTCACCTCTCCCAGCTGCGCAGGAGCCATCGGGCAATGGCACCCAGGCTGACAGGACCACCCCACAGCGCCCGCAGCTGGGGGTGGCTGCCAGCCAGAGATGTGGTAAGAGGTGACACGTAGATGGGGTAGCCGAGTGGCTGGTCACAGGAGGAATTGATCATGTTGCGGAGTGCCTGCTTGGCATTCTGGATGCTGCCACGCTCGGGGTTGCGGTTGCGCAGGAACACCAGCTCCTGCTGCTGCCCAGCCCACAGCCCACGAACACACTCTCGGTTTACCTGTGGAGGGTCACACCAAAGGTCAGGACAGTGACACCAAGGAAGGTCTGGGCTACAAGGTGGAGTAAGACCATCTGCCCCACCTTAATGACTCGGAAGCTGAGGTGGCGCCGGTTGAGCATGATGATCTTGTACTCGTCAGAAGCATCGTCCATGACATGGCGCAGGGCCAGCAGGGAGGGTGTGTTGCTGAGGATGGCACTGCGCCAGGCAGGGTCGCCCTCATGTGAAATGACCAGCCGCTCCTCATTGGCTGCAATGGCATCGTACAGGGCTGCTGGTTCCTCATACTCGTCAGGAGATGTGAAATGGTCCTGGCAGGGAGCAAAGCACAGGACAGGAGTCAGGAGCTGCTGGCCTGGGGAAAGGCTTCACCTCCCATCTGCCATCCTGCCTGGGCACACTCCACCCTACCTGGTGAAGCTTGAGGGCCATGCGAACCCCAGGTGCCACCACTCGGTGAAGCAGGTCCATATCAGCAAAGACCCACTCATCACGTGGGGAGGTGATGCGAAAGTCCCCCTTGAACAGGGCATGCAGGCCATAGAGGAAGGGCTCCAGGCTGAGTGGGGAGAAGACATCAGCAACAGGGAGAGCCAGAAGGGGCTGTTCCCCATCTTGCCAAGGAAGCCAATCTCTCCCTCACAGAGCAATGAAGAACAGGCAAGGCTCTGGTAAGAATCTTGTCCGTGTGAGACAAGAGTGCCCCAACAGGAATGTGGAGCTCTTCAGGGAAGGGCAGAAGGGAGAGTGGCAGGCCCAGTTGGATGTGGGCACTCACCTGGCAGACATGCTGTGTGAAGCTGTCCCCAGTGCCCGGCGACCCAACACACACAGGCCAAAGCATAGTGTGACCAATGGTGAATTCCAATCCTGGTCCACGGGCTATGGCACAAAGACCCCAGTTTGAGCACAGCTCAGAGTGGGACTGAGAACTTGGGGTTGGGGGTGGAGTCCAGACTGTGAGTGTCACCAGGTATGAAGGGAGTGACCAGGAAGTCCTGGTCCTCAAGAGTCTGTGGGAGGGGCAGATCTAAGGGAATGGTAGGCTGACCTGGCTGCGCCGGGAGGCACAGTACTGGATCCATTCAAGGTGAACAGCACAGAAGGATGGCAGCGAGAGGCCAGACAGGCGAAGGTCATAGTCTTCATCCACACTCAGTGAGAAGGTAGGGTCTGAATCAGCATAGCCCAGGGCTCTCACAGGCCGTAGGGCAGCTGTGATGCCCTCATGGTTCAGCCAGGTCTCCAGCTTTGGAGAGCGGCTCACATAGTAGATGATGCTCTGGGAGAGGAGGGGCAGGTATCAGGGGTGCAACTCTACCCCAAGCCCCTGCAATGGGGAGAAAGCACTCCAGCCTGAGCAGCTTCTGCAGCTCAGTCCAGCTCTCTGAAGCTAAGTAGGCAAGTGACTCCTCTCCTGGACAGACAGTAAGAACCAGCAGAAGGACCACTTACAGAGTGGTCCCGCACCTGGCAGCAATTCTGCTTGCTGTCCGCTTCTTGCCATCCCTAGAACCTAGCCTATCTGTAAGGGGATGGGGGCTCACACAGATGACAGTTTTGTCCAATGGTATGTAACACGGCAAACTGAGCTGGAATGTGAACACTGTGCAACATATAGATCTCAGGTCCCTTTAGGCAAATTACTATGACAGACATAAGATCTCCGAAAAAGCCAGAGGCACACACTTTGTATCAATGTTCAGAGTGTTTGCTTTTTTTTTTTTTTTTTTTGGTTTTTCGAGACAGGGTTACAGGGTTTCCCTGCATAGCTTTGGAGTCTGTCCTGGAACTAGCTCTTGTAGACTGGGCTGGTCTCGAACTCACAGAGACCCCCCTGCCTCTGCTTCCCAAGCGCTGGGACTAAAGGTGTGCACCACCACCGTTTGCTGTTCTTAAGACATCTTGATGGTTGGGCAAGTGGAGAGCAGCTAGCAAATAGCAAGGTTATGGGGATGCCATGGCCTACCCTGAGCTGAAGCTGATGGGGCTGGCCCTCTGTCTGGGTAAGTGGTAGGGAACCTGTCCCAAGGCTCACTACAGCCCAGGCTGAGGCAGGTGGTGCAGCTGGCCGTGGACAGAGTGCTCAGGCAATAGGGAACCCAGCAGGATAACTATGGTGAGACATCAGGAGGCTGAGCCTGGGCAAAATGGCCAGGGTACAAGCTAGGAAGAGCTAAAGCTCAAACAGTCCCCAGGCGAAGCACTCAGAGCCAGTGACTACATAGCAGCACACGAATGGGGGGCTGTGTGTCCATCAGTTCCCTACATAGATGTGGTCTTGGCATAAGTCGATGAGAAAAAGTTTGGTGAGGGCTGGCTGCTGACTTTTATCTTACTAAAGGAAGGAACAAGAATTGAATAAATGAGCTTTAGTCTCTAGATGTACATTCCTGCCTAGAGAGCATTGAAAGAAGTCCAAGTACCGCCGGGCGTTGGTGGCGCATGCCTTTAATCCCAGCACTCGGGAGGCAGAGGCAGGCGGATCTCTGTGAGTTCGAGACCAGCCTGGACTACCAAGCGAGTTCCAGGACAACCTCCAAAGCCACAGAGAAACCCTGTCTCAAAAAAACCAAAAAAGAAGTCCAAGTACCACCACAGCCTCCGAGAAAACCCTAAAAGCATTGCTTCTTGATCAGGGAGGAGCTGGCCTGCCATGCGGTTAATTTTTAACACTGTCATTGTGTTCGATGACATGCCTTCTGAGTGATTCTCAAGATGACATCAAAATCCAAGACTGTCTAGAACATTCTCTATAATCGGTTGTACCTACAATGCTGCTTGGGTACATTTCACTGACTGTGCATGGGCCTGAGGACCATGGTGCCTTCCTGCACTTGGCTCACTGCCAATATGAGGCCTGAGAGCTGATTTTTCAGCTGTGATGGCGCGGCCGCACAGGTGCCACCTCCCCCAAGGTTGACTAAAGAGTGCAACAAAACATGGGAAAACTAAGACCTTGAGTATGAGGCATGGCTGCAGGTGGCTGGGAGCTGGTGGCTCTGTCTGTGCCCACAGACTGCATTTTATTTGTTACCCACAATTCAGTGATGCCCATGTAAGGGCAAAATGTGAGCAGAAATATCTTGGCATGGTCGAAGCTGCACAGGTAGGACAGAGTCTGGTCTGACCATCTACAAAGTCCAAGCACTGCCATGGCCTGGGTCCCTAGCACAGCTGCTACCTGAGCCTTGCCTTGTCCTTACAAGCCTTACTACCACATGCCTTAACCACAACTCCAAACTACTTCCGCCCAGCTTTTCAGGTACCCAGGCTAAGGCAAACTGGCATATTCAGGGGATAGTAAAGCTGACAAGGTCAAGCACATTTCAGTCTGCCAGCCTAAGCCTGATCAATACCTGGTGCACGCACCGCAGTCTAGGGTGCATATAATCTGATGTGACTCATGGGAAGCAGTGGGGTGACCTGACAAATGCACTCCTCTTCAGATGGGCCAGCAAGATGTACAGGCCCTTGACAACTGAGTGATCTGGGGTTAGAAATGAACTTCTGAGCTACTTCTGGCCTGCTTCTTAGTAAAAGTTGAGTGGGCATAGCCTTACAAACTCTTCTTTAGAAGTGGTTGGCAGGACAGAACAGCAGTAAGTATGGTTTCTTGTTTTTTCCAACACATGACACTGAAAGATGTCCACAGGGCCTGGGGCATTGGGACAGATGGGCTGTGTGAGTCTGCCTTGAAGGGAACCTCAGTGAGGAAAGATCACATAGCCCCAGCAGGTCACCGCAGTTTCAGGGCAGGTCTTAAGAGCTTGTAGGATCTGGACTGTGACCCCAGCCCATCACACTCTGTAGTGGCTGGAATGAGAATAGCCTGCAGAGGTTCATATATTTCAATGTATGGTTCTCAGTTGGTGGACTGTCTAGGAAGGATTAGGAGGTGTGGCCTTGTTGGAGGTGGTGTGCCACAGGGGGCAGGCTTTGAAGTTTTTGGGTTTTTTTGTTTTGTTTTGTTTTGTTTTTACAAGACAGGGTTTCTCTGTATTGTTTTGGAGGCTGTCGGTCCAGCCCGGCCTCGAACTCACAGAGATCCGCCTGCCTCTGCCTCCCAAGTGCTGGGAGTAAAGGCGTGCGCCACCACCGCCCGGCTTAGGCTTTGAAGTTTTAAAAGCCTGACCATGTGGCTAAGATATTTGCTCTCAGCTATTGCAAGCCTGCCTACTACCTTACTCCCTGTGATGATGATGTGGACTCTAAGCAGATCCCTGATGAAATGCTTTTATCAGTTGCCTTGACCATGGTGTCTTCACAGCAATAGAACAGTGACTAAGACACTTCCATAGTGCCCCTCCTCCGAGTGTCACAAAACCTTATTGCTCCTTTTATCCCACAAGTCTACAAGCCCCTGCTTCTCAAGGGGTAAACTGAGCCAGGACAAAGGAGGCAATATTCTAGGTTGCCTGAAATCCTTACAATTCCCTGCCCAGAGCTCCTGTACCTCACTGGCCTGATTGGAGCCCCAGGAGAAGGCAGCAAACCTAGTGACTGAGATGCTAAGCCTGAGTCTAGAACCTGGCTCTGTGACATTCCAATGCCAAAGCCCCAACCAATCATTTCACCTCTGCAAACCATTAGGTCTGCGTGTGCATATGGAGATCAGAAATGGACATCAATTATCTTCCTCAATTGCTCTCTACCTTATTTGAGTCAAGATATCTCACTGAACTTGGAGTTTACCAATTTGGCTAAACTAACTGGCCAGCAAGCCCCAGAGATTCTTCTATATCTGCCTCCTCAGCTCTGGGATTATAGGTCATGCCAATATGTCCAGCTTTCCCAGAATTTGAATTCAGGTTCTGGTACTTGCATGGCAAGCATCTAATCAGCGCCCCCCCCCCCGCCCCGCCCCTTTTGTTGTTTTTGTTTTGAGCGAGTCTCTCACGCAGTCCACACTGGTCTTGCATTCCTAACCTTCTTGCCTCCACCTACCAAAATTGTTAAATTACAGCAGAAGCCACCTTCTAAGAAGGGACACTGAAGGCTTCTTTAGATTTGTGTGGCAATCCATCTAGCTCAGGCAAAGTGCCTAGCACAGAGCCCAGCTTCAATAGGAAGCACTGCTTGGCTCCTGTGGCTACCTCCCATGGCCACTGTCAGCAAGCACCATCACTGTGAAGCTGTTAAAGCTGGTGGGTTTTACTGTTTTGGTTGTGGTACTATGAGTTGAATCTAGATTATCAGGCATGCTAGGCATGTATTCTACCACACTCCTAGCCCTGGGCTGGTGGTCCTGAAGACATACCTCCGCCAGCTGCTCCAGCTGGACCTACCAGCCTGGGACAGGATCCATGGCTGTGCTGCCTACCCACCTTCTACACTCAGGGCCTGAAACAGGCCTGCTGGAAGGGGCACTGGGGAGCTCCTACTCTGGGCACCTGGTCACCAATGCCTCTGTGGCCTGTTGTCTGACGGTAGCACTGCAAGAACGCTTAAACTGAGTCCTATGTTTCTCTTGATCAAAACAGGCTCCCGGCATTCCACATGGCAGACAGCACTCAGCACGCTTACAGTAGGTGAACATTCTCTAGGAGTCGCTCCCCAGCCAGCACCCACACACCGTACCTTGACATAGTAAGTGATGAGGATCTTTCGGAGGTCAAACACCTGCAGCATGGAGGCAGCATTGTTGTCACTAATACTATAGCCTTCCAGCACATACTTGCTGGCTGTCACCTCCCAGGCCAGCCAGCGCTGCCCAAAAGCCGCATTGAAAGACAGGACTCGTGGCAGGTGGCCAGGCTCACAACAGCAGCAGCCTTCGTCTTCCTCCACGCCTTCAGTGATGGCCTCCACCTCACGCTGCTGGCAGTATGTGCCTGTGGGACAGGGTTGCCCAGGCAGAGTCACTAGGATAATCCCTCCTGGCCCAAAAGGACACTAGACCCACTGCCACCCAGCTTCTACCATAGCTAAAGGTTACTAAATGAACAGATGAACAAAGAGAGACCTTTTCTCCTCACAACTCCCCTGATAGAAACAGGTTCTGTTCCCCCATTTCATGAGGCGAAGACCAAAATCTATAAAGTGACTTTCTCAAGGTTATGGTGTTCATGCTGTGCTTGAAGCCTCTCTTTCTGACCCTAAGGGACTTGTCTCAAGCTGGCATATAACATGTATGAGCTCCTGAGAGCAAGGAACCAGCTATCATGATGCTGGCATGCTGTTTGCCAGGGCTCAGTTAAGACCCAGAACAGATCAGGAGCTGGCATCAGGGCTCAGTTAAGACCCAGAACAGATCAGGAGCTGGCATCAGGGTTCAGTTAAGACCCAGAACAGATCAGGAGCTGGCATCAGGGCTCAGGGCCTCAGCTTTCAGCAGCAATCCTTGGACTCCCTATGAGGCCTAAGGTGGTGTGTGCATACAGTGGGTATCACTGGAAAGTCAGTGGCCGAGCTAGAAAACCCACTCAGGGAGGAAGAGAACCTTGCCTGGGATTACCCAGCAGCCTGAGAGCTTGACTAGAATCTAGCACAACACAATACTAAGTGTTGTGTCCCAGTCCAGGCCACTCTGCTCCTCACCCCCCAGCTCAGCTTCGTGGCTCACCCCTGAACTCAAGGCCACGCAGCTGGAAGGTGACGAGGCCATTTCCAACCTCAATGAGGTGCACCAGCGCGTTGAGGTAGTCGGAGGCCAGGACAAAGCAGTCACCAGGGCCATAGTTGCCCCAGCGGCCCAGCACCAGGTCCCCACATAGGGTGTGCTGCAGCGAGCGTGTCAAGTGCTCATAGAAGATGGAGTTGAGGTTGTTGTCATCAGCGCCTAGGACCCAAAACAAACATAAACCGGCAAAGGTATCAAGTAGAGGGCACCCTCCAGGGGACACTTTGCTTGTAAACTCCTGGTTAAGTGGCTACCAACCTGGGTTCCGGTCCAGCTGTGTCACTAGGCGGGTGTTGGAATGATCCACACGTTTAGTGCTGTTGAGAGAGAAACAATGTTTCAGCCAGGGCCAGGCAGCCCAGCAGCAGCACTTCCTCTGCCCAGGTCCCACCCTGGTTCTCTCTAAACCCACATCCCTGAGCTAGGAGCAGATGCCACCTGTAACAGCCCACTGAGGCTGTCAGGTAAGAAGGCTAAGTCTCACAAACATAAAGGGACTCACACAGGACCACAAGGAGGGAGAGACCTGGAGGAGAGTGGGTTCTAAGGCCAGGCAGCCTCCACTGATGCTTTGGCCTGGTACATGTTTGGCCTTTACGAGACTCACTACCTCCAGTGTCCCCACTGTGGTCAAGCGCTCACACCTGGCTGTGGGTATCACAGCCACCTTCTGGGTGCTTTCTGGCTAGGACTACAAGGCCTCACCTCCTTGCTGGCCATTAAATCCTATCTCTCATGAGACTTACTTGTAGTCCCTCTCCCAGAACTTGAGGGGCCTTGCGTAGGACATGATGAAGACAGCACTGCCCAGCAGAGGGTTGAGTGGTGTGGAGAAGAGCCCTGAGAGCAGGGCCTGGAGGAACAGCATGGCTGAGTCTGGGCACAAGTCAAGGAGGTGACAGGCACAGGGGACCTTCCGCCTCCCTCTCCTCCTCTGCAACCCAAGGCTGCTGCTCTCCACACACATCCCACCCACAGAGGGATAGCTAGAAGCTGGATACGTGGTACAGCGAAGGGCTGGGCAAAGGCATGGAAGGCTGAGCCCCAGGTGATCTGCCAAGGCGCAATGTAGGTCAGCACAAAACGCAGCTTGTACAGCAGGTCCCACAGCTGCAGGTCAAGGCAGAAGTGATAAACACACACAAAGTCACACACGGTGGTGAATCCGCCAAGCCTCAGACACCAGCCCCAGGGATGGACTTCAAGACCACTCCCAGCCCTTTCTTTCTGGACTTGGTTTGTAACACCTGAAGCCATGGGGACTTCCAACTGACTTGACAGAACATTAGCTAGTTAATTCCATGACAGTAGTGGGAGCTTCTTTTTGCTTTCCCTGGTCCAGTTCAGACAAAGATAGAGAAAATAAATTACTTTCTCAGGTCATATTGCTCAATCACTAATGAGAATTTTAAGAGATGACCCTAGGCCCTACCCTCAGAAGGGTCTAAGGTAAGCCTGGCGGGCCAGGTTTCTAATAATTCCATATATTTAAGAGGATCACAAGTTTCCAGGCAGCCTGGGCTGTAGAATGAGTTCAGGTGAGCCTACATAACTTAGTAAGACTATCTCAAGAAGTCAAAGGAGGGCTGATGGAACACTTCAGTAGTAGAACATGTGCCCAGCATAACCAAAGTCCTGAATTCAAATTCGAGCAAATAAACAAAAGTGGAAGGGGACCTAGTATGGAAGCTTGCAAGCAAACAAAAACCAAATATGAGAAAAATAATCAGGGGCCAGTTGTGAGTCCCAGAACTATGGCAGATGGTAGGCCTTCAGGATAACGTAGAGAACGGTCCTTTGATCAATGTGACCCCAAGCCTGAGTGGGGAACTCCCACAGCCCAAGAGAACAGCTATACACCCAAGCCCTAGGCTATATATTCTCAGCTCTGAACTGGACTCTGGTGGGGGCTGGCAGAGGGGCAGAGCTCAGAGGCTTTACAGCATCTAGGGGACAAGGTCAGGTCTTGACATCACTGATCCTGAGGAAACTGGTTGTGAGGTCAGACTGGCCATCAATTCCTGCCTGATGCAAATTCCCCTTCAAGCCTCAAACTGCTCTCTGCAGGGAGAAGCGGAGGGATCCCTTCCTCAGGCAAAGGCCCACAATTGAAGCAGGTCTGCAGATCCAGGCCACCCCCCAACCCACCCTCACCCCCAGGAACAGAACAGTTCTGGCTCTCTATGTCAGTCAGCCTGGAGTCTGAGGCAAAGCCTTGCTTACCTTGCTGCAGAGCAGGGACATGAGGAAGTAGTCGAGCAGAAAGCCCTGCGAGAGCCGAGGGTAGTCAAAGTGGAAGAGCAGGACCGTGAAGGCCAAGGTCAGGTACTGCTGGGGTGGGCAACAGAAGGCTGAGCGGAGCAGCTTCAGCCCAGCCACAGTCATCAGCAATGCCCGGCAGCTGTGGGTGGGGCAGGCATTCAGACATGGCAGGGCCTTCGGGAGGAGGGGCACAGACACACATCTCTCACCAGTGGTCTCAATGCAACCCTAGGCACCTGCTGTCTACTAGAGCAGCCCCTCCCTTTTTTCTGTGCCAGTGACTGTTAGGTTCAGCACCTCTGAATGAGGTGATGGGGGCAAATTTGCTTCAAATGATAGCTCATGAAGAGCTGGGATCCTACTACCCATTCTCCAGTGGGAATCAGTGAGGATGTAGACAGAGAATGGCAGAGAGGGGAGTGAGTGGTCCTCACTAGAGGCAGAATTTGTCTGGATGGCTGACAACTGTGTGGGCATCCACTGTGAGAGCGTTGAGAACCACAGCAGGGTAGATGAGGTACTTCTCAACACACTGCAGGCCAGCATAGAGCTTCTCAAACCACATCACCTGGGCAGCACCTGCAATGGAAAGGCGGGGTTGCTGGCTAGCACTTGGCAAATAACACTACACGGACTAAGTAGGCTGTGTATATAACAACAATTAAAGAAAAGGGGGCCATGAATTTGACAGCAAGAGAATGGGCACATGGGAAGGGCTGGAAGGAGAAGAGGGAAGATGGAAAATGATACAATCTCAAAAAATTTTACAAAAATTTTAAAAAGGAAGAAAAAAAAAAGGATGGCAAAATAGTGAGCCCATGAACCTGGTAAGTTCAAGTCCCAGGAGTACATGGTACAAAGAGAGAACAAATCCCTAGAGATTTGTTCTCTGACACACACACACACACACACACACACACACACACACACACACAATTCCACTAATAAAACAAACCATAAATAATGTGATCTTTGTGTATCTCCAGTCAAGAATCTCTTTTAAAAAAATATGTATGGCCGGGCATTGGTGGCGCACACCTTTAATCCCAGCACTCAGGAGACAGAGGCAGGTGGATCTCTGTGAGTTCGAGGCCGGGCTGGACAGACAGCCTCCAAAACAATACAGAGAAACCCTGTCTCATAAAACAAAAAACAAACAAACAAAAAAAATGTATGTATGGCTGTTTTGCCTGCATGACTATCTATGCACCATGTGTGTGCGGTGTCTTTGGAGGCCAGAGGAGGTCATGAGACCTACTGATGCTGGATTAACAGCAGATTGTGAGCCCAACACCAGGGTGCCAGGAACTGAACCCAGGTCCTCTGAAAAAGCAGCCAGTGCTCTAACTGCTGAGACATTTCTCCAGCCCCACCAACCAAAACATGTAAATAGCAGTTAGAGGAGCTTTCTGCTTGTTCTGAGACAGATTCACTATGAATCCCAGTTGGCCTGGAACTCACTCTGTAGACTGGACTGGCCAGCAGCAAGCACTACAGGTGGCAATTCAGGATGTGAAGTCCATTTTGAAAGTGTTAAAATGTCTCTTCCAGCCGGGCGTTGGTGGCGCACGCCTTTAATCCCAGCACTCGGGAGGCAGAGGCAGGCGGATCTCTGTGAGTTCAAGGCCAGCCTGGTCTACAAAGTGAGTTCCAGGACAGACTCCAAAACAATACAGAGAAACCCTGTCTCAAAAACCCAAAAAAATATAAAAAAAATGTCTCTTCCATTAGAGACAGCAGGGTGGGAGGACAAGGGCAGCGCACAGGTTAAGAGTATAGCAGAAACTGCGGGGACAGTGAAGGGAGGAGGCAGAGAGGGCAGAGAGCGTATGGCAGCAGGTGCCCTCTGCTGACACCCTCGGCCAAGAGGACCACACCTCCCGTTAGGATGTTCTTCTCAACCTGACCCTGCCCAGTCCAGGCAACGGGGAAGAAGGGAACAGGCAGCGCTCACCTCTCACTTCATACTGGCTGTATTCCAGTGGCTTCAGCACAGGCTGTGAGAGGCAGAACCAGGGCAGCTGTTTGCGGAGCTGTGGCAGCAGGTAGTGTGTGAAGAAGCCCACAGCTCCTGCCAGTGCATACAACACGAAGCCTAGCACCGACTGCAGGAGGGAGAGGCCAGAGGCTCGATTCAGGCTGAGGCTCAGCCCACAGGCTGGCTGCAGGCTCCAAAGGGCCTCTCAGAACCAGCAGACTCTTATCAGAACCAAAAAGGGGATGACTTTTACCACACAAACCTTCAAGGCAATGAAGACGGTGCTGGCACTGATGGCAAAGGTGAGCACGGCAATCACCACACACATCACCAAGTCAGAGTGCAGGACCTCACGCTGCAGAGCCAGGAGAAACAGCTTGACTGCCTGCTGCAAGGGGTCACATGTCCCACCCAGGCCCAGACCTGCCAGAATCCCACACTTCTGCACCCGCACAAGTCCCCATCCCTCACCACTGACTGGCGCATCTTCTCTGGTAGTGGGTCTGGGGGCTCCACTCGGGCTGTCTCTAGGCTCCGCTCCTCTAGCTCAGGGAAGAGCTTACTCCGAACTAGAGACCTGGAAGGAAGAAGAGTCAGAGATCAAGGCAAGCGCTCCTGTGCTCCCTTGCACAGATTCTGTCAGTCTCAGGCACATGTACTGACCACCCAAGTTCCAGGCATGCACATACACACACGCACTTATGAGTACACATGTATGCAGAGAGACAGGCACATGTAGCACCCACCAGAGCACAGTGGGGTCACTGCTCTGCCGGCTCAGATGGTAGGACAATGCCACCAGGAGGCCACAGAAGACAGAGAAGAGGACAGGGACGTGCTGCTCCGGCCAAGGTGTCTAAAGGAGAGAACCCATGCTGGTCAGGGGTGGTGAATTGAGTGTTGGGAGATCATTGGGTGTCCCATGTGAGAAGCCACTGCTGAACCCAATTCACAGCCCTGTCCCAACAACCCCATAGGGCTCAGCAAGCCTAGATGCTGTAGGCAACCACTACCTTAATGGCTCCAAGGCAGAAGCCATAAAGCAGGGCAGCAGCCAGCAGGCTTCGAGTGAGGCTGAAGACGGCAGTGAGTGGGCTGGTGGCAGCTGTGAGCAGGGAGAAGTAGGTAAAGCTCTGAC
Source organism: Mesocricetus auratus (assembly GCF_017639785.1). Taxonomy (NCBI): domain Eukaryota; kingdom Metazoa; phylum Chordata; class Mammalia; order Rodentia; family Cricetidae; genus Mesocricetus; species Mesocricetus auratus. The sequence goes on along the minus strand of NW_024429182.1, from coordinate 52,380,267 downwards.
CTGCGGGCATCTCCGACTCACCCTGACCCACCACTCCTCAACTCCCACAAAACCTCCCAGGACACCAACCCTCCTCCCAGTGTCCTGGGCTGAAATCACTTGCTTAGGGAAGGGAAAAGAAAGAGGAGGAGGGGGAAAAAAGGAAGGGCAGTGCAGGGCCCTTGCAGCCGGAATTTAGATGCAAGGGCAGCTGTCAGAACTAGAGCTGCAGAGCATCTGTGGATAGGCCCTACTGTCCCCTTGCCACCTGGGGCACCATACCTGTGCCTCCAAAGCCGTGCATATCTATCTGCTCCAGGAGGTACATGAGGCAGGTGTTGACCTGGGGCAGGAGGCCCAGGAGGAAGACGAACGGGAAGCACAAGGTGAACACTGTTCAGAGGGGAGGGAGGCCCCGTCAGCTGCCAGCCTCCCCTTGGCCCACCCACCAGACTTAGTCCCTGGGTCAGCCCTGCCCTGCCCTGCCCTGCCCTGCCTCACCAGTGGCCACGTCTCGGGCACAGAAGAAGAAAGAGGCAGAGAAGAGCGTGAGGCCGTAGAGAGAGACTGGTGGGAAGGGTTGAGCTGTGCCCAGGGCGTCCAGCAGCCAGATGAGGAGACAGCAGATGCAGAAGTAGACGGGCCGGCTGTATGCAATCACCCAGTTGTGGCCCTAGGGAGTGGGCCAGTGAGGAACTGGGCATTCCCACTGACCACCCTGCTGGCATATGCACATTCAATACTCCCCAGACTTGGCCACATCCAAGCTGGAAAACCGGGGAAGGTGGGAGCAAAGCGGGTGGTCAGGGAACTCTGGCACTCTCCCACCATGGTCTTGCATCTGGCCTCAGACCCTCAGAGGGCCTCCTGGCCAGAGCACTGCCCCACAGATACTCACATGCATTGGAGATGCTGCATCAGGCTGCACACTCTGGAAGAGACAGGGTTATGTTGGCAACAAGAACTGGTGCCCACAGAAGACTAAAAAGCACCGAGAGCTGCCCAGTTCCACCACTGGGCAGTAGTAAGTGACCAAGGCAGAACCCTGCACTTCCCTAAGTCTTAGTTTCTGTACTTGTCAGATGGGTAGCTGGCTACTGGGGACCTTAATCACATTATCTATACTTCCTCTCAGACCTGGAACAAGGGAAAGGGGTGGCCCAGGAAAGTTCTGGATTCAGGGAGCCAGGCCTGACCTTGAGCAGGGAGTACTGACAGGAGGCAATGACCAGGCAGAACTGGAAGACCCAGATGTCAGTGAAGAAGCCTTTGAGCAGCAACAGGTATCCCAGGAAGGCAACCAGGCTGCTCAGTCCAACGCCGAAAATGTTCTCCATTATCCCCCTCGTCCTACAAAGACACATGAGTCAGGGCCTGGCTTCCCACCCCAGTTTCTAAGAAGAGTTGGGGGGACAGGACTGTGTCCTAAAGATCCACTCCTGGGCCTCTGAAAATCCAAACTTTTGACCTCACAGGGAAGAGAACAAGTTGTATATGCTCTGGGACACTGGCCATGTCCATTTCCTGCTCATGCTGACATGAGTTACAGTGTACACACAGGAGGAGTGCCATGATGTGTACATGGGCAATACTGTACCTGTCCCAGTGACAGGAGTGAAACAAGGGTGACAGGCAGGAAGCCAGGCTGTGGGATCTAGGCCCAACTCTCTCTGATGGTAAACAAAGGTCATCTGACTTCTTTATCTGACTCTCTGGCCTTTGCTTACCCTCTGAAAATGGGAAAGTTTTTTTTTAATGGTTTTAAATTTTAAAAAATTAACATATTTTAAGTATGAGTGTTCTGCACATATACCTGCATGCCAAAAGAGGGCATTAGATCCCATTATAGATGCAGTGGCTGGGAATTGAACTCAGAACCTCTGGAAGAATAGTCAGTGCTCTTAACCACTGAGCCATCTCTCCAGCCCCCAGGAAAGGTTTTGAGATATCCAAGTTCATGAACCTATTAAGGTTCTAGCACTCAAGCAAATAGAACAGAAGGAAAGAAAAAAAACTGATCCTGGAAAGGGAGAGCACCAAGGACTCATTCATTTTGAGAAAGGCTTTGAGAGAAGGGTAACCCTGTACCTCAACCCCTTTCTACTCCAGAGGAGCCTAAAGAAACCCATTGCAGCCAGCAATGGTGGTTTAGAACTATAGTTCTAGAACTTTTGAGGCTGAGGCATAAGGATCACTGGAGATCTAGACCAACCTGGATTACAGAGTGAATTTCAGGCCAGTCTAGACTACAAACAAGACCTTGTTTAAAAAACAGAAACACAACCAGGTACAGTAGTGCACAACTGTAACCTCAGCACATTGTATGTTGAAACAAGGTGAGCTGGAGTTCAAAACGAGCCTCAGCTACATGACAAATCTGAACCTAGTCTGATTTATGAGCTCCTTTCTCAAACACTAACATCAACAAAAAGCCAGTGCAGCCTCCAGAAATCAATCCATTCAGAACCTCTAACAGCATGGCCATCCCTATGGTTCAAAGTTTGGAAGACCAGAGTCCCAGCACCTTCTGAGGATTAATAAATAATAATTGTAGGTACTCACCGGTCCAACAAAGCCAGCAGGGCCAGACGCTCATAGCGCACAGAGGTCCAACGGCCAGGAAGAAACCAGTATTTATAGCTGTGCTGGGTCCGGGGTGGCGCCTCCTCCATCAGTGTCTGCTCCTGGGATTCGTGCAGGGAGTCCTGGTCCAGCAGGTCAAACTGCAGTCCCCACAGCCGCAGCCATCAGCCCCGCCACCCCCATGATCTATCATCACCCTCCCCAACACACTGCTAAGATGACTGAACTTCAGCACACCAAGGTCCCACTGGCTAGTGGCCCTGTGGCCTGCTCTGACTCTGAATCAGAAGGCTAACTCCTAGCTCTAGGTTCCTAGGCTGAATTGTTGCTACAGGCTACCAAGTGCCACAGTCACCAAATCTCAGGCAGAATCTTTAGTGACGTCTACTTTGTCCTTCAGGACCTAGCACAAATATATCCTTCAACATAGTTTCACCACTGTCACTGTGAGAAACCCATTCAGGAGCACATAATACCTGATTCTGAGAACAGGCTAGAGCTGTGTGTCCCAGAGAAAAGTAATTAGCTTCTTCATGCTGTGTGTCCCCTTCATTCAACAAGTGTTTATGGGTTGTTGAGATGGCTCAAAGGGTAAAAGCACTTGTCCCACAAGCCTGATAGCCCGAGTTCAATCCCTGGACTCCATGGTGGAAAGAGAAAACTGACCTACTCCACATGTACACTGTGATACGCCTGTATGTGTGTGCATGCACACATGTACCCAGACACACGCACACACCCACGCAGAGAGAGAGGTAGAGGGTGGAGGCACACACACACATCTGCAGGATGCAATGGAAAGCCCAAAGATGCACAGTTCTGTCCCATAAATGACAACTACACGGACAGCAAAGATGATTACATAAATGAGTCAAGAAAAGGTAGCTAGGCCTGGCATCAATGAGTTATAATCCTAGTTACTTGGAGACTGAGACAGGAGGATCCCAAATTCAAGGACTACTTGTGCTACAGAGTGAGGTTAAGGCCAGCCTAATGAACTTAGTGAGACCTTGTCTCAAGATTTAAGATAAAAAAGAAAAAGAGGGACTGGGAAAACAGCCCGGTGATAGAATGTTTGCCCATTATCTCACACATAAACACATCCACACAATCTGCACATGGTGGATTCCAGCAGTGCTCAAGGGCCATCTGTGATCTTAGGGTTAGATATTCTCAGTTAGTCCTTTCAGGATGATTTTTGGAGCCCTGAGAACATGTTTAGATGGTGTTTTTGTTTTGAGTTCCGAGTGTATATATATTTTTTATTTTTATTTATTTATTTTTTCAAGATAGGGTTTCTCTGTGGCTTTGGAAGCTGTCCTGGAACTAGCTTTTGTAGACCAGGCTGGACTCGAACTCAGAGAACTGCCTGTCCCTGCCTCCCGAGTGCTGGGACTAAAGGTGTGCGCCACCACCAGTTGTGCATATGTATTTTAATAGATGAAGGATCCCACTATGTTGTCAGGGATAGCCTTCAATTCCTGGCTCATTAGTACTCCTGTCTCAGTCTCTGGGACAATAGCTGAGATCATGTTTTATGTATGCATTTGTAGTGTTTGTTACTACTGGAATGACTATATAAGTGATAACCTATTAGAAGTAAAAAAAGGACACTATCAATAAACATACTGTGATAAGGCACACTAACAGGTAACATCAGGTGATCAGACCTGTAAATTGCCAGGCATAGGACAAACGGAACTGCTACTTCTGCAGGTGAAATATCCACCTCTGGTCCTGGACCTGCTCCCTCTCCAGGACCAGAGATGCACACCAGACACATTCACAGAGTAAACTTCAGGAGCCATTAAAGATGGGGACACGATGGCACCTCCAAGCTCTTCCTGAGGGTAATCTCCCCCTCCTGGGGTGCCCAGGCAGGGCCTCTACCCAGGTCAGCCTGAGTCATCTGCTGATGTATATCTTGTCCCGTTCCCTTCACACACCCTTTCAAAGCTGCTCCTCACCTCTGGGATCTCCAGGGGCACCCTTCGCACCTGCATACCCTGAAGAACCACCGGCCTGGGCTGCAACAGGTTCAGGCCTCCTGTGGCTTCAGGCACATCGGCTGAGTGGAAGCTGGAGGAATGGGAGTGGCGGTCCCTGTGGGTACAGCAGCATGAGGGTAAGGCCATGGATAAACCCTGGATCTTGGTAAGTAGGGGCCAAGGCTAGGCAGGTAGGGATGCCTGCCCCATGAGTGGGGTGTTCAAGGGTCAAGAACTGGAGTCAGAAGAAGGTAGACAGCAGAAGTCTCTTTTGCAGGCCCTGCCCTCCTCCTCAGGAAGCTGTACTACGCTTCCTTGACTTGCAAGCCTGGCATGACTGCAGGTCCCATCCTCCTTATCATCTTCCCCTCCCAGCCTTGTGCTGCCCCAACACAGCAAAGAAGGCTAGGATCAGGCACTCCCCAGAAATGCAGCCTACCAGGTCCACAGGAAGTCAGCCTAGAGACTCACCAGGCTCCATTGGCTGCCTGCTCCCCTGGCTGCCCCACAGGGTTCTCGTAGCCACCTCCAGCTAGGCCAAAGGTGTATGACCGCCGTACACCTGGAACAGAGGCAGAGCAATACTGTCAAGAACTGATCTAACTGGGCATCTGGGCCAACAAATGAGGAGGAGCCTACAGTACGTCCCCTGCCATTACAGCCCAGGCCTGGGAACCAAGTGTTAGATAGGAAGGGGCCTAAAGATCAAAAGCCTGGGTCCTGTGGTCAGCCTGCCTTGGATATGGCTCTGTTCTACCACTAGCTCAGCCTGTGGCTTCAGGTGTGCCTTGGCTTCCTCATCAGCAGAGCAGGGACGATGACACCCACACCTCAGAGATGCTGCAAGGATGACATCAGGCAGCACAGGTAACGCACTTGCCAGAGCCAAGGGAGAAATCATCGACCAGTGGTGCTGCTGGTAGGCGGGGCCCCAGCATAGAGGATGTGCTAGGCTAGCTTGGGAAGGGCTCACCACTCTCGTCGTAGAAATAGTGCACAGCACCCTCAGAGGTGTCATCAAAATTGCTGGCTTCATGTACGTTGGGCCCAGCTCGGGTGAGCAGCAGGGAAGAGGCGAAATGCAGAGCGGAGGGCAGAGTCAGTGCTCGGGAATGGGAAGCAGTCCGGCCCCGCTGAGCCTCCTGCAGACTGCTGGACAGCATAAACCCTAAGTTAGCACTAGGAAGAGCCAGCTGGCCCCTCTGCCCTACAGCCGGGGCAGATGCTCACCTGGGTGGTGAGCCCATGACAGAGGCTGGAGGGGTAGGGTTGCTGCCTGCATTGTGCCGTCTCCGGATAGCCTGAGCCCGCCTCACATTGCTTGTGCATTCCCGCTGACCTGTGTCCTCAGGTGCTGCCCAGAAAGAAGCCCCAAGCGTAAGTGACAGACTTGATAGGAAGGGATGAGGACAAGCGCTCCCACATGGAGCTAAAGGTTAGACCTGGTACAGTAACACTTGGTTTCAGGAGCCTCACCAGGGTATATATAGCCATTTGTGCCTCTGTTTTCTCATCTGGAAATAGGATGGCAATGATCTGCCCTGCCTGATGGGCAGATGGATGAGTGTGACAGATGTTGTCCTCAGGGAACAGGTGCTCACCACAGGACCCGGAGCCAGGCGGTTGGGCTCTGCTGACCCAAGAGGTATGACCTACCATTCTTAACCACAAAATCCATATCCATCTGCCTCCTGACATGGAGGCTAAGCTGACGCTGACTAGGTCTGCTGCAGCCTGCCCTTTACCCAAGCTCAACTCCCCCCAGGTCCCCTCCCTTACCCTCACTCCTGGGGCCAACACTCACCTCCCCCCACAGCACCTTCCTCCTGCAGCTCCCCCCGCCAGCCAGGCTGGTTGGCAGCAGGTCCCCTACGGGCTTCAGCAGGCAGCACAGCAGGCTCACCAGGAGCCAGATCCACTCCTGGCTGGGCCTCCAGCTCAGCCTTGGAGCCAGCCAGGGGAGCCCTTAAGACGTCCCCCCCTGCCCCATCCATGCTCAGCACACGGGCATGAGTTTTGGCACTGGCAGTACTGGGTGTCCGCTGAGTCCCGTATGGTCGCTTAGGGGGCACAGCAGCTCCTTCTTCAGCCCCATGAGGGGCCCGCCGCTTCCTAGGACCCCCTGCTGCACCCCGGGGGCTCTCGGGGGAGTAGCGAGAAGTAGACGAGGAGCTGTCAGTACTGTAGCGGCGCTGAGACCGGAGACTGGACGCTGGGCTCAGCTCACTACCTTCGCTGGTGTCTTCATCTTCAAAAAAGCCTGAACCCTCAAGCAAGGGCCGTCTTGGGGCACGACCAGGTGGGGAGTGTCCTCGCATGGGAGGTCGCCGTTTGTTAGGCCGAAGCAAGGCTAAGTCCTTGGGCCGCACAACCAGGAGAGGTTCAGTTTGGCCTGGTGGCGTCCCTGCTCCAATGACCGTGTCAAAGGAACGAAGTGTATCATCTGAAGGAACCCCAGCATCTGGGGAGGCAGGCAGCTCAGCTTCTGAAGGAGGGTCTGTGTCGCTGCCCTCGGGGACCTGCCCACCAGGGGGGCTGTCCAGGTGTGTAGAGTTGGTTTTCTCACTCTTAAAGCTGCTCAGAGTCTCCCTGTCTGTGCCACTGAAGCAGGAATCTGAAGAGCCAGCTTTCTGGGGTGTAGGGTCACCTGAGCCCCTCCGGTCCAGGGGCTGGTAGCCTCCAACTCCTCGACATTGTTCTCGTCGACTGCTGGTCCTCACCAGGACCCGGTCAGGCCGGGTCAGGGTCAGGAAACTCTTGCTTAGCTCCTGGCTGAGGCTCCCCTTCAGTAAGGGGCTCATGGGAGTGTCAGCTACACTGCTCCCACCCCAGGGAACACCATCTCCAGCCAGAGGAGAACGTTCGGAAGAGTCCGTACTGGGGAGAGAGGGGTCTGGGATAACCCCTGGGGGTGTCTGGGGAAGGTCTCCAACTGTTAGAAGAAAGGAAGATGGATGAGAGAAGGGTATGGAGCAAAGGCAATGGTTGTTAGCAGGACCTCACAACCTCTATTTCCCCGAAGCTATGGTTAGGAGAGGAACACCAAGGGAACCCCATCCAGGAGTACAACAACGCAGTCAAACTTAGGACACAAGCACAAGACAAGGTATTCCTGCCACGCCCCTGCCCTACCATGCCTACTCACTCAGTTTCTCTTGAGAGCTGAGCTTCAGCATCTCTCGGTCGGCAGAGGTCACGATCACATTGTTGCTGCCCTGCTCCTGTACCAGCGCCTTGATGTCTATAACCATAGCACCAGAGTTGTCACCAGGACACCCTGTTCCATACCACCCACCATGACTCAGCCCAGAACAGCAGCCACCTACCTCTGAGGGGCCCAGAATCCTCCATCCGGGGCAGCAGTTCCTGATAAGACAGAGGAGAGAGCACAGATGAACAACAAGAGCAAGAAGCAGACTTGGACAGGCCGCAACAGGGACTGGCTCCCAGGACAGCAGTGAGAGAAGCCCAAGGCTTGCCTACTTACCGAAACCTGGTTGAAGCCAAACACAGAATGCTGGGAACTGCAGCGCACAGGGGGTGTGGAACTCACTTTCCGGAACACAGTCATCTCCACACCAGGGTCCCTGCAACAGAGCAAACAGATGAGCAGAAATTCTCAGCTAACCTCTTTACTTAACACTCCTTCATCCTCAAGGCTCTCTCTTACAGCTCTAAGACTGCATGCAATACGTGCTTGGAGCCAGTATTCCCTCTCTAACTTCCAAGACACGGACAAGACACAGCAATCACAGGGGTAGCCCATGCCCTACCCACCTGGGAAGACTGCTGTCTCCCTGGGCAGCCTCTTCTTCCTGCTCCCCCATGGTAGAGCTGCGTTTCTCCACAATCTCGCCTTGGTCGAACATGGCATGCAGGCGATAGTTCACAGTCTTGATGGTAGCAAAGATGGCCGCGACCGCCAGGCAGTATACTCCAGCCACCATCAAGCTGGGAGGCAAGACCTGGAGGTGACAGTTAAGTTAGGTCCCCTCTTACAGAAACACTACTCCCTCGAGGGTGTATCCACAACCACTGTCATGACTCAGGTTCACCAGTTCACAAAACCTCATCACCCCTTCATGCAACAGTACAAAGACCCTGTTAGGAGCAGTTTTCTGTTTAACCGGAAAAACAGATAAAATGAGGCACTCAAGATAACCCATGTAGGGAAGACTTGATCTCCCTCTACACACGCCCAAACTACAGTGACTAGTCTTTACCACCCCAGGGCTCAAGTGGTGCCCATCCCTGCCAGGCTACCCTCCCTCTCCCAGTAGTCACAGGTGGTGGCAAGCTCTCACCATGTACAGCAAGAAGGGAAAGATGAGCAAGAAGATCCAGACATAGAGATGGAAGCAGTTGGAGAAGGTGCTTTGATGCGGATCGAAGAACCAACCTCCAGTGAGCGAGGCCCACACCCCCTGGCGCAGGATCTGCAACACCTGAGACCCCATGGCCCAGCCGCTGCTGCGCACGCCCTCCTCCCGGGACCCTCATGGGGGCGGCCCCCGGCCCATGCCCCGCCTGGCGCCCGAGGGTCCCGGGGTCTGACCGAGAGCTCACGCCATGGCCTCCCCCAGCGGGGGAGGGAACTGGTGGGACGAGGGCACGGGCAGGGGGCGGGGCCGGCCCAGGCAGTCAGCCGGATCAGGCCGGGATACAGGGGTTGGACTGCATCAGAGGCGGGGCCTGGGCCCCCTCTGGGGACCCAGAACTGCTGTGAGGGGCCGAGCTTGGAGGCAGACGCAGGGCACGGGCTGGACACCCGTCGGCGGCATCCAGAGGTGGGCGTGGAGTGGGTGCTCTCGGAGTGCTGGTGATAGCTCCCTTGGCTCCGAACCCGGGAATGCCTTGGAACCCTAAGGTCCACTTCCGGGGTCGCAGGTCACTCTCTTGGGGTTCTGCGTTCGCCCCGCTTCTACCGGTGCCGGCGCAAAGGGGAGGCCGGAAGAAGGAGCCGCGAGCTGCCAGCCTGCATTGGCGCATGCGCCCGTTAGAACCAGTTGGGACCCGGAAAAGGAAAACCTGGCGGCAAAAGTGCGCAAGCGCAGAAAAGTGACTGGCTGCAGAGGTGTCTTAGGCGTGCGTGCAGTCTAAATCAAGAGAGCCCAAAAATGGGAAGCGGTTTGGCGCATGCGCACGCCCTGGTGCCTCGCCATTGGGTAACTGCGTAATTATTGGCGTAAACTGCTCTAATGCGTTACTGGAGGCGGGGAAAAGCTGGAGGCTCGGACTCCTCACGGCCACTTCCAGTTTGCGTTACCGGGTCACGCCCCCAACTTGGGCCGCCCCTCTAAGTGCTAGACCCTAAGTCGTGGTCGTCGCTGGTGTTGAGCCCCCTCTACTTCCGGGTCAGTGCTCAGACGCAGCAGATAGGGACTCCTCCCGTGCAGGCCTGAGTAGTCGAACAGGATGGCATAGTTTTTCTTAAAGTGACAGATACGTTGTAAATGAGTTTAACCAAGGAAGAAGTTATTGAAGGTTCTTCTCTGAATCCAGTCCCGGGCAGAGTTCTGCACAGCAGTTTCAAGTTTCTGCCTATTGGGGAAAGAACACGAAAAAGCGAATTGTTTTCAGGTGAAAGGAAGGGAATTTTAAATGGTCCAAGGGCTGGAGGTGTAGCTAGTTCTGAGGTTCCAGTCTTCCCTATCCTCCAGCCTGTCTAGCACTGCGAAGCACTTGTTATTTAATATATGAAAAGAACGAAGTTTAAAGAGTTCTGCAACTTCATAACCAAAACCAGACTCGGGTTTGGGGGCAATCGCAAGCGCGATTTTGCTGATGAGAACTCAGACACAAGAATTGTCTGCCTTAGCAGAGATCCACTTCGCCCGTGAGCGGCGGAGGACCTAACCTAAGGCTTTTCTTCTGAGAGTTGTGATGGTGTGTGGGTGTGTGAGGGGGGCGCTCGGGGCTGCCTCGCCCGCCTTTTACTTCTCTTGGCCAATCTCCCCGGGAACTCCCGGTTCCAGCCGCCGGGAGCCTCCGGGAGGGGAGCGGTGCAACCCGCCCGCGTCATCTGATGCAGTTTCCTGCAGGAGGGAGAAGAGCGGAAAAAAGTGAAACTCCACCCTCCACCTCTGCCTCCCGCCCCCGGGGCCAAAGTACAAAGGGAGGAGGAAGAAGAGAACCGGGTCGGAGCTGTTGGGGCCAAAGGCACTATCCTGAGTAGTGGTAGCTTCAGCTCAACTGGGGACTTTTCTCTTCACCTCTTGTGCCTGAAGACGCAACCAGAGTCCAGGCGCTGACCCTGGCAGGCCCCACCTTACAGTAGGCGGGCGCTGGAGCCAGGTTCCCAGGACTACTTCGGGACCGAGGGACTCTGCCGCTCCAATTCAGCCATGGTGAGGCGCCGGAGGCCAGGGGGCCCCACCCCTCCAGCCTGACCACACTGCCCTCGGTGCCCTCCTCCAGAAGCCCGAGATGCGGGGGGCCGGGAGGCGACACTCCTGGCTCCCCAGAGAGGCGTGGGTCTGGGGCTGAGGGCCAGGGCCCGTATGCCCAAGTTCCGGCACTAGGGCCTCAAAAGCCAGCGGGGGTGGAGACCACGGGCACCCGAAGAAAGTCCCCCATACATTCCAAAGCTGGCTCCCGGCCATGGAGCCCTTGAAGAACCTCTTCCTCAAGAGCCCGCTGGGGTCATGGAATGGCAGTGGCGGTGGGGGCGGTGGGGGTACTGGTGGAGTCCGGCCGGAGGAGTCCCCGAAGGCAGGAGCAGCTTATGCCAATCCTGTTTGGACAGCCCTGTTCGACTATGAGCCCAATGGGCAGGACGAGCTGGCCCTGAGGAAGGGCGACCGTGTGGAAGTGCTGTCCCGGGATGCAGCCATCTCAGGAGATGAGGGCTGGTGGGCGGGCCAGGTGGGTGGCCAGGTGGGCATCTTTCCATCCAACTATGTGTCTCGGGGTGGAGGCCCACCCCCCTGTGAGGTGGCCAGCTTCCAGGAGCTGCGGCTGGAGGAGGTGATCGGCATCGGTGGGTTCGGCAAGGTCTACCGCGGCAGCTGGCGAGGGGAGCTGGTGGCTGTGAAAGCAGCTCGCCAGGACCCTGATGAAGACATCAGTGTAACAGCTGAGAGTGTTCGACAGGAGGCCAGACTTTTTGCCATGCTGGCACATCCCAACATCATTGCCCTCAAAGCTGTGTGTCTGGAGGAGCCAAACCTGTGCCTGGTGATGGAGTATGCAGCTGGTGGGCCTCTCAGCCGAGCCCTGGCTGGTCGGCGTGTGCCCCCCCATGTGCTGGTCAACTGGGCTGTGCAGATTGCCCGTGGGATGCATTACCTTCACTGTGAGGCTCTGGTGCCTGTGATCCACCGAGACCTGAAGTCCAACAACAGTGAGTTTCAAGGGCATGAAGCAGGAGAATGGGGAGGCCAGGGGCATTGCCCAACCTAGGCCTAGGTGTGCACATCTCCTCCTAACTCGTAGCTAAGCCTAGCTGGGGAGATGATAGAGTCAACAGTTCCTTCCTGAAAGTAGTATGAGATATCCAGGGATACCCATAGCCTGTCAGTGACCCCAAAATAGGAATCTTAGGCATCTGGCAGAGTACTGCCTCTGCTCTAGAAGTCCGTGGTCCCAGACTGCAGTTTAGACAAGCAAAAAAACAAAAAACCCCAGAAAACCAAAACTGAGCTGTCTCTCAGGTGGGCCATCAGCATCCTGCCTAACTACAGTCACCACCTCAGGGAAGACCCCTGGAGGCTACTACTCCCAGCCTCCCCCTTCCCTGAAATTCATAAACATGCCGCCGCTCCCCCCTCCCCTTAGGCAGCTCCTTCAGGACAGAAGAGAAGACCTTCCTCCCTCCTTGGAGATCAAGGCTGGTCCATCCTACTCTTCCCTAACTGCATGGTCTCCAGTTGATTACTTCATCTTAGAGCCTCGATTTCAGCCTCCCTAAAAAGAGAGGGATGAAGGGACCAGTGCAGCTTAATGGCTTTCAAAAGCCCTGACACAGGATGCCCAACAGGCAAGGATGTCCTCAGTCAGGGATGTAGCTATTTTCTGGCAAGTGCCTAGTCAATGGAGACTCACTCCATCTCCCATTATCCCAGATCCCCGTTCACAAGAGTTACCATAGGCCACAGACAAGTTAGTGACAGGTTCAGGCGGCTTCCTGAAGTGGGCAGGTTTCAAGCCAGTCCAAAACAGGCAGCATTTAGTGAGGTACTTGCTTGGGTGTCAGGGTAGGGCCTGACCACAGTGCAGGCTCAGAGGCAGAATCGAGCCATGTGGGGACACCAGGACCTGGGTCTGCATTGGCTGAGGGTACCAGCTGGGGGACAGTAGGAAATGCAGTGGGAGCCGTGCTCAGTGAGATGCCGGGAGAGGAAAACATGGAGATCCTCAGAGGGGATCAGCACAGACATGTTGAGCCTCTTGGCCTTGGCTTATTGTAAAGCAGAGGCTAGAGCAAAGTAGCCGAACCAGTGACGTTCACATCCTTGCCAGATCTGAGCACCCCCAGTCCACAGAGCAGAGTGGGCCCTCGCCACCGAGTGGCCCCACTCCCTGCACTAGCCTGTGGGGGATTCCCCAAAGGCCCAGGGGGTGGGGGCTCCTGTCTTCTGTTTTTCCTCCGTTCTCTTTCCAGAAAAAAATGGAACAATAGTCCAGGCCCCTGCTCCCCACCCTCCACACCACTTCCTGTGTTTCCTGCTGCCCCTGGGCTGGCTTCCTGCCCCAGCTCCAGCCCCGTTCCCTCCCTGGCCCAGCTGCCTGCAGGGGAGGAAAGAGCTGGGGGTGGAGGGGTTTCAGGAGAGGAAGGAGCCAGGGGTTGTAAACCCCCCCCACCTTGGCCTAGTTCCCCTGCTTCCCTCTCAGTCTGGGTGGTGGTGAAGGGCAGGCAAGGTGCCCTCAGCCTCTGAGTCTAGCATCCAACTTCACAGACCCAGCCCTAAGCCCTAGTTGCTGTCTGTGGGATTGGGGTGGGGGGAGTCCCTGGGCTGGGGGGGGCTTGGGCAGTAAACAATGGCATGATTTTCCTGGACAATGGGGGCCTTGTGGGAAAGCTTGGCTGGGAGAGAAGGGGGAATTCTCTAAGCCCACGAGTCACAGGACTGACCAGCCAGCCCGGCCTGGACCTGACCTCCCCCAACTCACCCCCAAAAAGAACACCCCCCAAGTTGGCCCAGGCCTCCTAGAAAGGAGAAGTAGGGACCATGAGAGGGAAGAGGAAGATGTATGAGCTGGCCAGGCTACTCCCTAGCCTGACAAAGGCCAGGAGGGGGTGGGGGCCAGTAAGGAGGTGGCTGTTAGCTTGCCCCGAGGCTGGACTCTATAGCCCTCACCGGGTGACCACTGACCTCCCATGCCCAAGGTCTCAATCAGGCATCAGAGCAGTGACTTAGGTTGTGAGGAATTCAGGACCCAGGCAGGGTGCGGAACAATCTGGAGGAAAAGCTGGGCTGCAGAAGTGAGATGCTTGGCAGATACCAGGTGGAGAGTCGGGGTAGCAGGGCAGCCACAGATATGAAGTCCTGAGACTGGGGGAATCGCTGCCTCTTTCGGAGATTCAGATTTTCCAGTCAAAAAGAGGGAGACTGGCTTCCTTACCTGAGAAAGTGGTGCAGAAAGGGATTTGCCTGTCTGTGGGCACCCACAGGTGGCTGGAGACCAGGCTAAGGGAGTGAGAGGTCCTCAGTGGAGGGGTGGATCCTGGCTCCAGAGACAGCCTGTGTCCTCTGCATCCTGCCCCAGCCTGTTGCAGTTCCTCCTGAGATGAGCTTGCACAGGCCCAACAACGGGGCCCTGCTGCCTTCAGCAGCCTGACATGGTGCTGGAGTTTGGGAGTTAGGATTAAGGGTGGAGAGGAAGGAGTGGACTCTGACAGCATCTTTATGGCAGACGACAGCTGTCAGGCCCCAGGCTAGAGGCTTTTAAAGGTCTGCACTGGGCTAAGACTCTTTGACAACCCTGTGAGATAGGTTTGCTGTCGTCCTATGCTTTATCTATGCCAGACTCAATCCCAGTCCAGAAGAGGAACAGGTAGAGTTCAAGACCATCCTCTGAACTGAATCAGGAGAATTTGAAAGAAAGTCTGCCAGACACAGGGGCAAAACAGCCACACTAGGAGGAGCATGTCACTGCTGTCTCACCTAGAGTCCCAAGCTTAAAAGATGCCATCCAGGAGAGGGGCTGGCCCCTGGAAGAGATGGGGCAGCCCAGGGGTGGTAAGGGGAGTGAGAGGCTGTAAGGAAACAGTCACGCAGAAGAGGCCCGAGGAATGAAGGGTTTGGGGAGGGCTTGGGTAGCAGTACCGAATCAGAAATGAAACTGCAGGGCTTAGGCCAGCAGTGGAAACAGGTTCTGGATTCAGGCTTTCAAAGATGAAAACCTGGTCTGACACCTCCTCCGAGAAGCCCTCCCTGACTCACCTGGCCTCATAGGTGCCCTTCTCCTCTCCCTCACTCTCAGTACTTATCGCCACGGCAGCCCTGACGTCCTGTGCCGGAGAGCTGGCACATGTTCAAAATAGATGGCACTTTTACTACAAGTGGACTGTTCAGACCTTTGAAGGTGCTATGACCTTGTCCTCCTACTGCTCTAAAACTTCTCACTTGAGCTGGGTTTTTGTTTGTTTGTTTTTTGGTGGTGGTAGTGGTTCCACCGCCCCCTTTTTGTTTTTCAAGACAGGGTTTCTCTGTGTAGCCCTGGCTGTCCTGGAACTCGCTCTGTAGACCAGGCTGGCCTCAAACTCAAGAGATGTGCCTGCTGTTGCCCCCTGAGCGCTGCGATTAAAGGCGTGCGCCACCTTGCCAGGCTCAGGTTTTTCTTGAAAGCAGAGCCACCAATCCTAAGAACCTACCACATTAGTTTTTTTGTTTGTTTGTTTGTTTTGGTTTTTCGAGACAGGGTTTCTCTGTGTAGCTTTGGAGGCTGTCCTGGAACTCACTCTGTAGACCAGGCTGGCCTCGAACTCACAGAGATCTGCCTGCCTCTGCCTCCCAAGTGCTGGGATTAAAGGCGTGCGCCACCAATGCCCGGCTTATCACATTAGTTTTTATTCCATTCAGTGTCAGGAAGAATCTACATTAGCTTTGGAGCCACAGGCTGAATGGAAACTCTACTTTAGTTGCTATGCCCTTGATCAAGACATTTCTCTGCCTGTAAAATGGGAATAATTGCCACCTGTTTGTTTAGTTAGAACTAAGTGTAAAAGTTTGGCCTCTAGCACTCAGAGGAGGAGAAGCAGCAACATAGAAATCAGTTAATGTGTGCTACAGTCTCTTAAGTCTCACCGCCAGCTGTGAACATGTCATCAATCCCCTGTGCGCTCAGTCCAACGTGTGTGCGCCATGCTCTTCCCCTAGCCCATTACCTCTCTTTTCCACACCCTCCTCCCCAGTTCTGCTGCTGCAGCCAATCGAGGGCGACGACATGGAGCAAAAGACCCTGAAGATCACTGACTTTGGCCTGGCCAGAGAGTGGCACAAAACCACACAAATGAGTGCTGCGGGAACCTACGCCTGGATGGCTCCTGAGGTTATCAAGGCCTCCACTTTCTCAAAGGGCAGCGATGTGTGGAGGTACAGCCTGGGCTGGGACTGAACAGTCTGGGGCTGCAGAGGCGAGAAGGGGTGCTTAAGCCTAGGGGTGGCCAGATGGGCTGAAGCCAGAAAGAACCCAATATCTGATTACTCCTTGCTTTGGAGTGAAGAGAACACACAAATCCCTTGTCTTCCCACAGCTTTGGGGTGCTGCTGTGGGAACTGCTGACTGGGGAGGTGCCCTACCGTGGTATAGACTGTCTCGCAGTAGCCTATGGTGTGGCTGTCAACAAGCTAACATTACCCATTCCATCAACCTGCCCCGAGCCCTTTGCACAACTCATGGCCGGTAAGAGGACGGGCTGGGCAGGTGAGGGGAAAAACTCCCTAGCCCCGGACACATATCCACAGACTCTCCTATCCTGCCCCATTAGACTGCTGGGCACAGGACCCTCACCGCAGGCCCGACTTCGCCTCCATCCTGCAGCAGTTGGAGGCGTTAGAGGCACAGGTCCTACGAGAAATGCCACGGGACTCCTTCCACTCCATGCAGGAGGGCTGGAAACGCGAGATTCAAGGCCTCTTTGACGAACTGCGGGCCAAGGAAAAGGTGGGAAGGCCCAAGGGATACAAGATGGGGCAGAGAATGAGGTGGGAGGTCTGTCTGGATCAATGCTTAGCTAACCCCACCTCCTTCACTCTCTGGAGCACAGGAACTACTGAGCCGCGAGGAGGAGCTGACTCGCGCGGCACGCGAGCAGCGGTCCCAGGCAGAGCAACTACGGCGGCGCGAGCACCTCCTGGCCCAGTGGGAGCTGGAGGTGTTTGAGCGCGAGCTGACGCTGCTACTGCAGCAAGTGGACCGAGAGCGGCCACACGTGCGTCGCCGCCGCGGCACCTTTAAACGGAGCAAGCTCAGGGCGCGCGACGGCGGAGAACGCATCAGCATGCCCCTGGGTAAGAGGCGGGGCTCCGGGACTCTTCTTTGCCATTGGCTGCGGGTGTCAGGGGGTGTGGTCAAGCTTGCGTGTTGGCCGCTGTGAGATTGGTTTGGGAAGTGCTGGAAGGCTGGAATAGGGAGGGGTTTATTTTTAGTTTTTTTTTCTTCCTGTGGGCGGGTCGTGATGGGAATATTTGCTTGTTCTGCTGCTGGTGGCTGTCAGTGGTGCTCCTGAAAGTGCTGAGAAGGACTAGAGGGTGGGTCTGGCCTTCCTGCACAGTAAACCTACTTATCTACCAGTTAATCTTGGGGATGGGGGCCAACTGCTCGGCTCTCTCTACTGAAAGCCTTGAGGCAGGAATTCCACAAAGCACCCCAAGTACACAGACAGCCACTTTTGGGAGGCTCCCAGAGGTTTTGAGTGCTTCCTCTTCACAAACCTGCACCTGCTCTCTCCTTTTCCAAATCCCAGATTTCAAACACCGCATCACTGTGCAGGCCTCTCCTGGCCTTGACCGGAGGAGAAACGTCTTTGAGGTTGGGGCTGGGGACTCGCCCACTTTCCCTCGCTTCCGAGCCATCCAGTGTAAGAAACTTGGTCTGTCGTGTCTTCCCCCACAGCCCCTGAAACTCCCCATCTGGAGGAGGATCCACCTTCCCTCGCTATATCCTCTGCTTCCAGGCTTCCTGCCTCTTCATCGAGAGTTTTACTTTAAGTTCTCCACCCCCCCCAAAAAAAACCACTTTACTTTGTTCCCTACTCAAGTAATTACATAATATCATGATTTTTTTGTTTTGTTTTTGAGACACTTTTAACTTTGATTCACCTGAGTACCAAGATTAAAGGCCTGTGCTGCCACGCTTGGTTCCTTTTTGTTTGTTTTTGTTTGTTTTTCCAGATTGGGTTTCTCTGTATTGTTTTGGAGGCTGTCCTGGAACTTGCTCTGTAGACCAGGCTGGCCTCGAACGCAACAGAGATCCACCTGCCTCTGCTTCTGGAGTGCTAGGTTTAAAGGCATGCACCACCCAGGAGTTCATGCAGTCGTTATTTTCCTGAATGCTTTGCAAATATTAACTCAGTAATTCTAGTGGATTACTAAGTGCAGACAAGAAAAAGAAATGAGTACTTTGCCACACGGCCAGTAAGTGGCAGAGCAAATATCCAAACTCAAGCAGTTGGAGGAGACTTGCTAGCTGCTGGGTAGCAAAGGTCAGCTGAAGGACTCAGTGCATGCTTCCCCCTCACTCCTGGCCCAGGGCCTAGTCCCACCTATCCCACCAAAGCCCAACCTGCTCCCCCATCCTGGCTGCTATGGTGCAGGAAGACAAGGATGGACTCAGATCTCATGGTGTTCCCTTACAGTGGAACCTTCAGAGTCTGGCCAGACTTGGGGTCGCCAGTCCCCTAGACGTCTAGAAGATTCAAGCAATGGAGAGAAGCGTGCTTGCTGGGCCTGGGGTCCCAGCTCCCCCAAGCCTGGGGAGGCCCAGAATGGGAGGTAAGTGAGTGTCCCCACCTCTGCTGTTGTACTCTTGAGCATCCTAAGACTCACAAAGCAATTCTTCTCTGCCCCTCCCTTTCCAGAAGAAGGTCCCGCATGGATGAAGCCACGTGGTACCTGGATTCAGATGACTCATCCCCACTAGGGTCTCCTCCCACTCCCCCAACACTTAACGGTGAGTACCGTTGTATCACCTATTGACCTTGCTGTGGGCACTAGAGTGGACTGTCAGAAGCCAGCAGGAAGAGATGGGATTCTGCCTTGAGAGCTCTAGAGACTAGGGAGCTAAAGCTGAGGCTGTACAGAACCAGACCTCAGCCCAGGTCACCAGTTCTGGCCTCCAGACCCTCAAAAGTAGATTCCCTGAGGCCTCGGGGTTCTAGAGACTAGCCCTCCTGTGCAGCACTGTAACCTCAACAGTCCTCACAAAGACAAGGAGCAGGGAATGGCTTCTTCCATTTGGTGTTTGGTACCCAGAAGAGGTGGATCCATTCTAGCAGCTTCCACTGTGCTTTTCTGAGTCCCTTCTGGGAGTCCATGGACGGAGAAGAAGATAGTGAGGCAGGACAAGAAGAGATCTGGGACCTCATGTGCATCTGGGGAAGTGGGAGACAGCATGTCTAACCCCATGAGTGAGGAGCCATTATTCTCCCCATTTTAGATGCAAGGAAGTTGGTGCTCCAAGAGGGGAGGGAGTGAGCTACCTCAGATCCCCAGCTAAGGACTCTAACCAAGAGAATCTGTGGCTTCCACATTCTCAGCTGGTTTCTTGGGAAACTTTTCTTCTATACAAACTACTTAGGAAGCTAAATGGGGCTCCAACACCAGAGGGAAGACGGCTCAGCTCAGCTCAACACTGCCCAGACTCCACAGAGCCAGGAAAGTTGTGGTGTGTCTGTGGGACCGTCTTCTAACCTGGGGACAATTGGCAGGGATCCCAGCCCTACCTGCTGCACACAGCAGAGTGTAGACCTTAGACCCTATTTCAGTGGCTCTGAGACTAGAGCTCTGTACCCATTAGCTGTGCCCTTCCCATTCAGCACCACAGACATAGCCATCACCTCCTCCTACCTGTTTCTGTAATAATAACAGCTAATATTCATTTGAGTTTCCTATCTGCTAAGCAGATGTCATCAGTGACTCCTTTTTACAGAGGAGGAAACTGAGGTGCAGAGAAAGTTGAGTGGTTTGCTGGAGGGCACTGGCAGAGCAGGAATTTTTTGTTTGTTGGTTTGTTTTTTGTTTTTACGAGACAGGGTTTCTCTGTATTGTTTTGGAGGCTATCGGTCCAGCCCGGCCTCGAACTCACAGAGATCCGCCTGCCTCTGCCTCCCGAGTGCTGGGATTAAAGGCGTGTGCCACCAACGCCCAGCGCAGAGCAGGAATTTGAACCCAGGTTCATCTGACCCTGGAGGCAAGCTCTTCGACTTCCCTCTACTAAGATTTATTTATTTGTTTATTTATTTATTTTTGTGGTTTTTTTTCAAGGTAGTGATTCTCTGTGTAACAGCCTTGGCTGTCCTGGAACTATCTTTGTAGACCAGACTGGCCTCAAACTCACAGAGATCCACCTACTTCTGCCCACCATGTGCTGGGATTAAAGATGTGTGCCACCACACCTGGTTTTAATTATTATTTTATTATCTTATATGCATGGATGTTTCTGAAAGTATGTTTTCCCACTGTGTACATGCATTGCTTGCAAGCAGCACAAGAGGGAGGAGGGCATCGATCCCCCGTAAATGAAGTTATAGATGGCTATGGGTGCTGGGAACTGAACCTGGGTCTTCTGGAAGAGCAGCAGCTAGCGCTCTTAGCCACTGAGCCATCTCTCCAGCCCCCACATATTTTGCTCCAGAAGTTACACCCCACAGTTGACTGTTATATGAGGGTTGCACTAAAAACTGGAAGACCAGGGGGATTGAATTTGTTTGTTCTGGAATGCACCAGTCCAGGACCAATGGAGAATTTGAGGACCTCCGAACCTGGGTGAGGTCAGATCAGTCCTTGACCATGTCCTGCCAAGCTCTCTAGCCATGACTTCCCTGAGTTCCCAGAGGAAGAGACACAAGACTTAGATCACACACCTCTCCTGCTGGTCACTTTTTGTGAGGGGACGCCACCACTCCAGCCTAACTACTGACCAAGCATGTGGTTCCCTGGCCCAAGCCTGTACTCTTGCTGCCATCTGGGTCTATGAGAAGAGTACATAAACTTGGCCTTCCAAACACCCATGGTCGGGAAGCTAGCTCACAAAGGACCCTCAAAGCATCTCGTGTGTAGGCCACTACCAGGGATCCCTAAGTGGAGGTTCTGGCCCTTGGGAACCTGGTTGCAGTGAGTTGCTCTTTGGCAGCCTGCAGTCAGCCTGCACTGACAGAAAACTGCCTAAAGGGTATTTCCAGGAGCACTCACTAGCCCAGAGTCCCTTAAGCAAGTTCACCTTCAGCTCCAGGGCAAGTATCTCATGCTGTCTTCTCCTAAATAGCAGGGTTGCTAACTCTGACATTCAGGAGCTTAGAAGCAAATGTAAATCCTAGGCAAGTTGTCTTGGACAAGCCACTTAACTCTGGGGACCGCTATTTCTCAGAGCTGACGTCAGGAGCTTGTAGTCATCCTATTGGGGTCCAGTCTCCACTCTCACTTCCCTCTTTTCATTTTCCTCTTGCTTATTTTAATACTTTTAGATTATTTTTTACATTTTTATTACTATTTTGTTCCAGGGGATCCATTGCCCTCTACCAGGCATGCGCAGTAGTACACAGACATACATGCAGCCAAAATACTCATACAAATAAAATATTTTTTAAAAAAGAGGATTCCCTGGGCCAGCAGAACTCCAAGTTGAATCCTGTTCACAGCAGAAACTCACATTCCTCAGCCTTGCATTTCTTTCTCCAGTCAACCCAGGCCTCCGGACTGGCCAGCTGGGTGTCTGGCACAGCGAGGCAGGACAAGGGTTAAAGCAGGGAGGGCTTCGGCGATAATGCAGTGAGGACTCCCCAGACAGCTGGCTGGGGCACAGGAGAGCACCTGAGAAAGGGAGGTGAAGGCCCCATGACCCGCCCAGACCCCTCCTGTGGGGGACCATCAACAGCCTGACTGGAGGGGTTGGCAGGATGCGTGTGATGGGGAGGTTCTACAGACCGGGCAAGAGTCTCTACAGAGAGAGCCCAGGAAGATGGCCGTGGGGAGCAGAACTCCGTTCTTGTTCCAAGGCCACTGAGGGGTCCCCGGGATTCTAGCCCCAATCTAACCTGTGTCCCTGCCGCTCGCTCACAGGTAACCCTCCACGGCCTAGCTTGGAGCCAGAGGAGCCACGGCGCTCTGGGCCCACAGAACGGGGCAACAGCTTGGGGACTCCCAAGCTGATCCAACGTGCGCTGCTGCGGGGCACTGCCCTGCTAGCTTCCCTGGGTCTCGGCCGCGACCTGCAGCCTCCAGGAGGCCTGAGCCGTGAACGTGGGGAGCCCCCACCAGCGCCACCCCCTGCACAGACGCCCTCACCCCGCCCAGCCGAGCTGCCCTCCACCCCGCTCATTCGTCTTCCACCCACAACGCCCGATGCCCATGGCCCACCCACCCCTGCTCCGTTATTGCTGGACCTGGGTGTTCCCTCTGGCCAGCCATCTGCCAAGAGCCCTCGGCGGGAAGAGACACGTGGTGAGTGACCTTAAGACAGAGGGCAAGATAGAGACCCTCTGAAGAAAAGGGAGGAGTTGCTAGGAACTCCGAGGGTCTCAGATAGCTGCTGGGGACCCAAACCAGATCCTTAGGCTCCGGGGCCACTGGTAGAGCTATAGGTTTACCTGTGAAATAATAGAAATCTCCCTAATGGTGACAGACTCCTATTTATTAACTGGACCAAGTACTGTAACCATTCTGTAGAGGGGTTATTACATTAAATTATAATCTGTATATCAAGCATTCTTAAATTAATTTCTTTGTGAGCATTGACCAGTCGGTGTTTTGCCTACATATATGTCTGTGTAAGGGTGTCTGATCCTCTGGAACTGGAGACACAGACAGTTCTGTAAATTGCCATGTGGGTGCTGGGAATTGAACCTGGGTCCTTTGGGGGAACAGCCAATGTTCTTAACCCCTGAGCCATTTCTCCTCCAATACCATATCAAACATTCTTCTCTTTTTTGAGACAGGGTTTCTCTGTGTAACTGCCCTGGCTGTCCTGGAACTCTTATCTGTAGACCAGGGTGCTTTGAACTCACAGAGATCCCCTGCCTCTGCCTCCCGAGTGCTGGGATTAAAGGATGTGTTCCACAACGTCCAGTTTTTAAATGAAGTATTTCTGTTTGATTATACATAGGGTCTCCCTATGTAGCCCAGGCTAGCCTCAACTCCCAGTCCTTCTGTCTCAGCATCCCAAGTCCTGAGAAGACAGGCTAACTGAGGAAATTAGTTTATTTTTACATGTATCTATTCATTGTGGGGGCACACATGCCACAGTGCAAATACAGACGGCAGCTTTCAGGAGCCAGCTCTCTCGTTCTACCACCTGAACTCGGGCCATAACTGCTAAGCGGTCTGACCAGCTTAGGTGAGGGAATGTTAGGGGCACAGAGCATGAAGATACAAAGGCTCGGGGCTCCCACGGCCAGTACGTCACCAAGCAGCCCAGATGGCTCTTGACAGCCTGGCTCTCAAACATTTTAATGAACAGGCACACCATAGAGCATGGTGAGCCGTAGAGTCACATAGCTCACAGAAATAGTAGAAGATTAGGCCAGAGCAGGGCAGTTGCTTCTGGGGACACCGAGGGATTAATAGATGTCTAACCATTTACCCCTTCAAAACTCCATAGGAAGAACTGTCTCACCCCCACCAGGAATATCACGCTCGGCTCCCGGCACCCCTGGAACCCCTCGGTCACCACCCTTGGGCCTCATCAGCCGACCTCGGCCCTCACCACTCCGTAGCCGTATTGACCCATGGAGCTTTGTGTCAGCTGGGCCACGGCCTTCACCCCTGCCCTCTCCACAGCCTGCACCCCGACGGGCACCTTGGACTTTATTCCCGGACTCAGATCCTTTCTGGGACTCCCCACCTGCCAACCCCTTCCGGGGAGGCTCCCAGGACTGCCGGACACAGACCAAAGACATAGGTGCTCAGGCCCCATGGGCACCAGAAGCAGGGCCTTGAGTGGGCAGGCCACACCCCCGCGCTCCAGCTGCCTGAGAGAGGCATAGCATACACTGGAAGAGGGGCCAGGCAGGCCTCTGTGACTGCCTTGGTTTCCCCCCAGGCACCCCGACCCCTTGGGGGTCAGGAACACTACACTGCACAGAAAGCCTTCACACTGGATGGGGGGCTACACCCCACATACCTACAACCTGTAGGTCTCCTGACTTACCTGCCCCACTGGGGCCTGACACTGTACCTAGCTGGTTGGGAGGACCAGAGCCTGTCTCAGGGAATTGCCCCCAGGAGTGGTGCAGGGAGGAGGGGGAGGTACAGGGGAGGTACAGGGGCCGACCTCAGGTGTCACCAGCACTTTTGACCAAGTCCTGTTACTGTGGCCCCTGTCCCCAAGGCCTAGTTCCTGGACCCCCTTCCCTGGAGGTTATCAGACCCGGGGCTCTCTGGGTGCCTTTCTAGTGCCCCGGCCAAGGTGGGGGCCTTGGCCTGGGGAGCCAATGACGCCAAATAAACTTGTAAGCTGTCTCCCCAAATGCAGTCTGTTACCTTTCTTGGAGATAATCCAGTCTCCTTGTCCTCGTGCCCCTAAAGCAATGGGCAGATAAATAGCCAGAGACAAATCTAGACAGTCTGGTACCACATTCCTCCCCTAGGGCCCAGCCCACCATCTGGATAATCAATAAGGGCCCCTTGTCTGCCTCCCAACACTACAGAAACCAATCTCATCCACCTGATCACCATGGCCAGACTTTGTCCACTCCACAGTTTTAACTGAGCCATTTCTACCATTCAAGTGAAGGTTTGCCCTGCTGCTAGGTGGTCCCTGGCTGTCTTCTGGACCCAGCTGCAATATCATCATGCCCAAGAGTCTTTCCCAGGCCATGCTCCCCCCACCCCAGTAGATCTCATTCCCATAGCCCTCTGGGAAGCATCTTAAGGGTTTGTCCTGGGTTTATCTAGCAGAATAAGCGCCCACCAGGTATCATCATGACCCACCCTGGCATTCTGAACACTGCTTTGAGGTTCTGTCTTAGGCTAGGGTCCCCTTATGGTTTTTGAGTGAATCTCCCCATTTACACATGGCAGTCATTCCTGGTCTGCAGCCTAGCCAGGTAGGGAGGCAAGGACATCCTCAGCAAAAGCTGGGACAGAAAGTTTGGCAGCATCACCTGTTCAGTGCTCTTCCCTCATTTTTCTCCCCTACTTCCATCTAAACCCACAATTCTTTCCCACCCTCTGCCTAGACCACCACTGTTCCACGCAGAATACCATAGAGTTCTATAGAGATTTCCATAGGTTCACTGTTCTCAAAGGACTATGTTCTCAGACCCTTCCTCTTGGTTAGTTAGTCTCTTGATTACTACGCCTGACTTTTTTATTATTTTTAAATGTTTATTTAATTTTATTTTGAGATGGTCTTACTCTGTAGCCCTAACTGACTTGGAACTCACTATGTGAATCAGGTTGACCTCAAACTCACAGAAATCTGCCCTTCTGCCTCCTAAGTGCAGGGATTGAAGGTGTGTGCCATCACAATTGGCCCTCCCTATGTTCTATGTGTCTTCACCACAAGTGTGCCTGGTACCGGAGGAAGCCAGAAGTAGGGTCAGACCCCCTGGAACTGGAGTCATAGGCAGTTGTGAGCTGCCATGTGGGTGCCAGGAACCAAACCCAGGCCCTCTGGAAGAGCAGCCAGTGCACTTCACCGCTCAACCATCACCCAGTGCCAAAACTGACTTTTGTTTTATTTTCCTAGACAGGGTTTGTCCGTGTAGCTCTGGCTGTTCTGGAACTCACTCTGTAGACCAGGCTGGCCTCAAACTCAGGCTTGCATCTGCCTCCCAAGTGCTGTAATCAAAGGCATGCCTTCCAATCACCCAGTTCATAACTGGCTTCTTAGTCGCTGGTTAAAATATTACTTCCTTCAAAGAGTTTTCCTGAGCTTGCTCTCCCTGGTGGTGTCTCAGTAGATTTCTTGGGTGAGTACCAGGAGGTGAGAAGCCCGTGTCTTCCTGTGTCTGAATGAGTGAAACGGAGAAGACAAATGATGAGAAAAAGTGGCTTGGAGTAGGTGTGAGGCCCTCTTCAGGCTAGAATTTTCTCACCCATTCTTCTCACCAGGTGCCTTCCTCCACCCACCCCCGGTGTCCGGCTGCCATGTCTTGCTCCAGAAACTGGGTGCTGCAGCTCACCTCCCTACATTCACACGCACCCAGTCATCTCAGCCACCTACCCACGCAGTGCCTCCCAGCCACGCCCTTCCCAACCCCTCCCAGTGCCTGTGGTGACTTAGCCAGCTCTCTCACTGCCTGAGACTCAGTGCCATGCTATGGGGAGTCTGCAGCCCTGGGCCCGGTACTTGCTCCTGGTTGTGGCCCACCTGCTGGCCATGGGCCTTGGGGCCATGGTGCTTCAGGCCCTGGAGGGTCCTCCAGCACGCCAGCTCCAGACCCAGCTCCAGGCTGAGCTGTCTGCCTTCCAGGCAGAACACAGGGCTTGCTTGCCACCTGAGGCACTGGAGGAACTGCTAGGTGCGGCCCTGAGAGCACAGGCCCATGGAGTTTCCAGCTTGGGCAACGGCTCCGAGGCAAGCAACTGGGATCTGCCTTCAGCTCTGCTGTTTACTGCCAGCGTCCTCACCACCACCGGTAGGCCACCCCCACCAGGCAATCCAGGAGAAGGATCTGAGAGCCCATCCCCTATCCCAAAGCTCCAGACAAAGCCCAGGCTCTATCAGGCCTGGCATCACAACTGGGGCTCCCCACACAACACACCCCGACTGGTGCCTCCACTTAAGCTGCCAGGAGGGGTGTGGCCTCCCCAGCCCCACCCTATACTCTCTGAATCCAGGAGAGAAGCCCAGACCACATAGGCCTGAATCTAGGCAAAGAATACGAGAGAGTGGGAGAGATTCTTGGATGGAGAGATGCTGCAGGAAACACAGCTTAGCGGCCCTCTGAAGAGGGTGAGCAGAGGGAGTACTGATGCTCTCGGAGCCCCGTCAACAGGGTGCAGAAATAAATAGGGTTGATGAAATCCCTGCCTAGGAGAACAGCATGTGCTCAGACTCAGGGAAATGAGCCCTAGGGTTTTGTTTTGTTGTCCTGCAAATAGACTAGATGCTTTTTGAAGTGTAACACGTATTTCTAACTTCTTTTCCAATTGACTGGAGCAGAACGGGGCCTGCCTTTGGAACACAAGCTCTGGCCAACCCAGTCCTCCCTGCTCTCTTACCTCACATCTGATCCCTACGAGCTTTAGAACCCAACCCTGTTGACCCTGTTCTCCCAGCATGCCCCACTGCCCACCATTCCCTTTCTTGCTATTTCTCTGGTTCTAAATGCTATCTCTCATGCATGCTGAAAAATGCTCCTTTTCAGAACTTCTTGTTTTCTTGCCTGCTCCCCGCACAGTAAATCTTACCCATGTGGGCTGATAGAGATTCAGTGCAGCACAAGATACGGCACAGAAAGACAGGGTACACTGTGGGGAATGAACGCGGGTGGCGCCCCACTGGTTGTAGATTTGGAATATTGGTTAAGATAAGAATTGATAGCCAGGCGTTGGTGACCCAGCACTCGGGAGACAGAGGCAGGCAGATCTCTGTGAGTTCGAGGCCAGCCTGGTCTACAGAGCGAGTTCCAGGACAGCCTTCAAAACAATACAGAGAAACCCTGTCTCCAAAAAAAAAAAAAAAAAGAATTGATAAACCTCAGGGAGAGGATATCAAACTAGGAGGTCCATCAGCTGTAGAGCGCCCACCTAGAACAAATACGGCTCTCTAGGTTCTACCTGAAATCCAGGGAAAGGGAGAGGGAGGGAGGGCCTGTCAAAGACAGAACATCAGTTCATCAGTTGTTCCAGCTGCAAAAGGTCTAAGGGAATGTCTTCAGGATTAATTTTCCAGAAAAGACAACAGTAACCCAGAGAGGTTAAGGACCCTAACCTGAAATGTTCCTGCCATTTTGGCTACCAAAAGGCAGACTTCTGTGGGAGGAGATGGAGAAAAAGTGACCCCCATAGGCATCCCACTCAAAAGCTTGTTGCCTGCTGTTCTTTTCCAGGTTATGGCCATATGGCCCCACTCTCTGCAGGTGGAAAGGCCTTCTGTGTGGTCTATGCAGCACTTGGGCTGCCAGCCTCCCTAGTACTTGTGGCTGCCCTGCGCCACTGTCTGCTGCCTGTGTTCAATTGCCCTGGTGCCTGGGTAGCTGTTCGGTGGCAGTTGGCACCAGCCCAGGATGCCCTGCTACAGGCAGCAGGACTAGGCCTCCTGGTGGCCTGTGTCTTTGTGCTGCTGCCAGCTCTGGTGCTATGGGGTATACAAGGTGACTGCAGCCTGTTGGAAGCCATCTACTTCTGCTTCGGCTCGCTCAGTACTATTGGCCTAGGAGACTTGCTGCCTGGTCATGGACGTGGCCTGCATCCAGCCATTTACCACCTTGGACAGTTTGCACTTCTTGGTAAGTCCAGAAAAGAGGAGGGTAGAGGAGTCTAGACTACAACTCCCATAGACAGTAGGGACTACAACTCAGAGAGAGATCCTACCCTAGGGCACATAATGGTTGTTGTAGTCCATGTTGGGAGTTACAAGTTTGCCAGGGTGATGACCCTGGGAAGTGGGTGGGGAGCACCGTGAGCACCTTAGGAGCTGCCCTAACTAGCTCTTCTCCCCAGGCTACTTGCTCCTGGGGCTCCTGGCCATGCTGTTAGCAGTAGAGACCTTCTCAGAGCTGCCACAGATCCGTGCCATGGTAGAATTCTTTGGACCCAGAGGTTCTAGAGCAGATGAAGACCAAGATGGCATCCTAGGTCAAGATGAGCTGGCTCTGGGTACCATGCCTCCTGACCCCCCAGCCTCGGAGCAAACCACTCAAGCATCAGCGTCAGAACAGACCCCAGCTTGCTGACACAGATCAGGTGACAGGACTTCATCGTTTACACTGGGGGACCCTGAGCTGGAGGCCCTGAGAGTCTTGGGGAACGCAGCAGGAAGGGTTTGCAGGTATGAGAATGTCAGGGATCATGTTAATTTAAAAAATCAAATGGGCTGCTTAGCATGCTCGAGGGGACTCTGGGCTCAATCTTCCCACCAGAAAAGAAAGAACTCAACTGTGTGAGTGCATGTACAGCAATAAAAAAATCTAGTGTGGGTGTGGAGGCATGCACTCAGGTGGTGGCAAAGCACATGTCTGGAGGTCAAAGGACAACTTTGTGGGTTTGGTTCACTCCTAGTCACCTTTAGGTGGTTCCAGGGACTGAACTCAGATCTTCAAGCTTGACCAAAAAAATGCTTTTATCCACTGCTCTAGCTGAATGGCCCATTTAATTTTTTTTCCCTTTAGAACAATGTCACAAGGTAAACCAGGCTGATCTTTAATAGATCTGCCTCTCCGGTGCTGGGATTAAAAATATATGCTACCACCAACATAGTCAAGGCTGGCATTGACTTCCTGATCTTTCAACATCCGCCATCACCCCAAATACTGGATTTATAGGTGTATGCCACCACCATGCCTGTGGTTTTGGATATTCTTTCTTTCTTTTTCTTTTCTTTTTGGTTTTTTGAGACAGGGTTTCTCTGTATTGTTTTGGAGGCTGTCCTGGAACTAGCTCTTGTAGACCAGGCTGGCCTCGAACTCACAGAGATCCACCTGCCTCTGCCTCCCGAGTGCTGGGATTAAAGGCGTGCACCACCAATGCCCAGCTTTTGGATATTCTTTCTTTTTCTTTTTCTTTTCTTTTTTTGTGAGATAGGGTTTCTCTGTATTGCTTTGGAGGTTGTCCTGGAACTCTGTAGACCAGGCTGGCCTCGAACTCACAGAGATCCACCTGCCTCTGCTTCCCGAGTGCTGGGATTAAAGGCGTGCACCACCAATGCCCAGCTTTTGGATATTCTTTCAAAATGAAATTCCCAAAAAAAAAAAAATTCCCTCTAGCCCTCATCTATGACCCACCAAGCTCAGCTGGCACGGGCTAGAATCACATACACAGCAGTATTAGCTTAAGTCCCACCCTCTTCCTTCTATTGAAGTCCTACTGAGAAAGGGCAGGCGCTGGTTTGTCCTAGTCAAACTTTATTGCTCCAGACACAGAAGGGAAGGAGGATGTAGGTGGCGGTTCCCAAGCCATCGCTTTGTAGACACAGGGGAAGAGTTCTGTGCAGTGCCCCTAGAATCCTGGCCACCGCCAAAACATTCACACACACTGGGAGAAATAAATACTGCCTGGCAGGCTCAACTGCTCCAGTCGCCGATTACGGGTCCTCTCTGCTTCTGCTCGCTGAAGGAGCATGGGGGGGGGGGCTGTCCTCCGCCGTGCAGGCTGGGGGACTGGTGAGCTGGGAGGCTGGTGAGGAGGGGTCCGTGACCAGAGAAAAGAAGGGCGAGAACCAGGCAGGGAGCTCAGCTCAGCATGCAGCGTTCCCGCCTGCTCAGTTGCCGGCTCACCTTCTGACGCCGCTGCTCCAGGCCGCGTTCTAGGCGCTCATCTTCTTCTAGAGCGCTGGCAACAAGAGGTTCAAGTCAGTTTCACAGTTGGTCCTACTTGCAAGCCCTGAGATTCCAGACATGGCATTCCAGGAGTGTGCCCTGAGGCCTCTCCAATTCCCAGCACCAGGTCCCAAGACTCACATCCGCTCCTTCTGGTCCAGGTCCCGGACCAGCTCGTCCCTCTGATTCACCAGTGACACTAGCTCGTCCAACAGGAGTTGCTCTCGGTGCTGCTGCGCTACGGTTTTCTGCCACTCTAAAAGACAGGAGCCTGAGTCAGGAGGGCGCCCACCCTGGCCATGCTCTGCCTCCAGCCTCTGCTGTCCCATTTCTTCATTTCTCACCGTCAATGGCCATCATGGCCCGCAGCTCCCGGCTCAGCAAGTCAAACCTCCGCTCCAAGTCCTGCTCCTCGATGCTGATGGGAGGGGTGCCAAGTCAGACAGAGGGGTGGGAGTGCCCAAGGCTGTGGCCACTTGATCAGTTTCATGGAGGCCCATTCAGAGTTCTCAGCTGCTCCAGCTGCCCTCCAGTAACACTCCAAAAAGGTTGCTCTTTTCCCACACCCCACTCTAATACAAGAAAATACCCCACCACGATTATTTGGATGAAAAGGTAGGCTAGAACTGTTCTGGGAAATGATTCAAAATGCAAAAGGGAAGCAAAGCTGCCTGTGGCATGCAGGATGGTAAAGGAGATGATGGGGAGAGTGGCCTGCCACTCCACTTCCAGAGCATGCTCAGATTTCTCTGAGCTTGTTTTCCCTAGTGTAAAACTACAGTCAAACCGGAGGGCCTGTTTTCTCCCTAAAGAGTACCAATTAAGAGGTGTATGTTCGGTCAGGTGGTGGTGGCGCATGCCTTTAATTCCAGCACTCAGGAGGCAGAGGCAGGTGGATCTCTGTGAGTTCGAGGCCAACCTGGTCAACAAAGCAAGTTCCAGGACAGCCTCCAAAACAATACAGAGAAACCCTATCTCGAGAAAATGAGAGAGAGAGAGCTAAGTTAAATAAGTTAAATAAGACAAAATATTAATAAAATTGAGTAGCAAAAATTTTTCCCAAAAGATTTTCACAGAGGGCCGGGGGGGGGGGGGGCACTGGAGAGATGGTTCAGTGGTTAAGAGCACTGACTTCTCTTTCCAGAGGACCCAGGTTCAATTACCAGCACCCACATATGGCAGCTCACAACATCTGTAACTCCAGTTCCAGGAGACCCAACACCAATGGCAAAACACCAATGCATGTAAAATAAAAATACATTTTAAAAATATCTTTGAAAGAAGGAAGGAAGGAGTGACTAACCCTAAGCAAAGCTAAGATTCATTCCACCTACTTAGCCAGCTGGTGGGTGGGCCAGCAGAACCCCAGAGGGCCTAGGGAGCCCAGACTCACAGAAGCTGCAACTGGTCCTGCCTCCGGATGAGGGCATTCTTCTTGTTGACCAGGGTGAACCACTCCTCAATCAGCACCTCCTCCTGCAGCCTGTTGGCACCTGAATTAGGCCAGGGCAGTCACCAGAGCTGCCTCCTGTTGGTGCAGAGTGGCTGAGGATCGGCGAAGGGGTGTCTTGTTTCCCAGTGGCATCTCAGAACCCTGAGCTCCAGGGCCCCCGGTGACATCTCTGAACCCTGAGCTCCAGGGCCCCCGGTGGCATCTCTGAACCCTGAGCTCCAGGCCCTCCCCCCCCCCGTGGGCTTCTCCTTCCGCTTTTGCTGTGCCTCCCCCAAGGACGGAGCTGTGGCAGGGCTGGGGAGATCGAGGGAGACTGTGGAGGAGTGGACCCCAAAATGCCTGTCCCACCTGATTCCATGAGGCTCCTCAGCTGTTTCTCCACCTCAGCAGCCCGCCCATCTATCTGCCCCTGCTCCTGTTCCAGGGCCTGGAGCTCTGCGCACACGTACTGACTTGTGTCCTGGAACCGTTGCTGGGAGTGGAAGGCGGGAGGCAAAGGACAGGTGAGTTATCACAGGGCCTGCTCAGAAAACACCACATTAGCCCACCCACCTCGTGCTCCCTACCAGGCTAGCCTCTTCCCCTGGACTCGGGGGCGGCTCCTCTGAAGGAGGGTTCCCACCTGCAGACAGAAACCAGGTGAAGTTCTTCCAGCTAGCAGAAGGCCCCAAAAGGGTGTATAATCAGCCAGAGCTAAGCTGGGTCACCACCCCCATCTCCCAGACCACTCACCAGAAGGCTGCTGCGGGACTGGGGCTGTGCGTGGGCCTGAGTCAAGGCTGGGCTCAGGGTTTGGCCCTTCCTGTGGAAAGAGTCCGCTGTGAACTGGAATGGGCTTCCACAGTCCCAGTCAGAGCAGACAACCAGAGCCGCTCACACGTGGGAGGGAGGATCCGTAGTCTCAGACCCAGCTGACCCAGCTGCTTCTCCAGTCCCACAAGCCCCTCCTTCAGGGGAAAGGCTTCCTCAAGGAAAAGCCATGCTTCACTCCAGTCTGTGGGTGCAGGCCCACCGCCTCTCCGCTTCCAACAGTGGAAGTCACTGGCAAAAGGCTGGGAAAGACACAGCAGGTGCCCTGCCTTCTCCCTCGTTCCCATTCCTTCAAAGAGCCCCTTCTTCATCTGGCTCTTGTCACTTAGCACTGGCACTTCCATCAGACCTAGGGACCCTGAAGTGACAGAGCTAGGCTAGCCTGAGTCAGCATCTATCTTCTGGCCAGAAGGGGGCACCCTCCTACCTGATAGAATCCCATATCGACAGGCAACACCGCTCTTCACCAAGGAATTTTATCCTGCAAGGGCCTAGTCTGGCCTCACTGTGCCCCACTCCCTATTACTAGGGCCCAGTTATTTCTATACATGTTTTAGATTCACTTGTGTTAAGTTTGAGTGACTTTCCTGCATGTATGTATAAGCGGCATATGGGTACCCAGCATTTGCAGAGGTCAGAAGAGGGTGTCAGATGGCCTGAAGATCCCTTGGGACTGGAGTTATGAACCACTATGAGGGTGCTGGGAACAGAACCCAGGTCCTCTGCAAGAGTGTGCTCTTAACCCATAAGCCTACTGTCCAGCCCCTGGCTCCTCTGACAATACCACTAGCTTCTCTTCTGGGTCAGAGGTGTGGACCCTAAAGGAGTCGCCCACCCCACTGCTCACCCAACGTGCACCTGGCAGACCAGCCTTCCTGGCTCAGGTGCTCCTCCTGTCTGGATTGGCTGTGGTGTCACCAGCCACCACCATGCCCTGCCATTCACCTCACCCTCGAGCTAAGGGGTCTTCCTAAAACAGATCTCAGAACACTCATGGTGTAGCTCTGCTCTCCCCACACCCCATGTCAGCCCCCAGGCCCACTGCTCAGGACAGTGGGGAGCTTCAGCAGCAATTCCCTTAGCACCCCAAGCCCCAGCAAGTCACCACCCTCTTGTCACAGCAATGAACTTTCAGTTCCCTAAAAAGCTTCCTTGGTCTGAAACCACCCTCCATCTTGAACTGCTCCAAACCAACTAGACCTTTCTGAAGCAGCGTGGACTTCCTGCTGCAAGGATTCCTCAGACTTCCTTTCACACATTCTGCCTCCCTTCCTGTCCCTCTAGTGTCTGGAAGTTTGTCCTTTTTCCCCACTGAGGCAGGGATCACCCCAAGTTTACTCATGGTAGCTCCAACCCCACATACCTCCTCATGCTATTGGTTACTGCGGCCTCTAACTCACTAGAAGTGGCCCATTTATTTATTTGAGACAGAATCTCACTATGTATCATCTCTGGCTGTCCTGGAACTCGCCCTGTAGACCAGGTTGGCCTGAAACTCAAAGAGTGCTGGGATTAAAGGTGTGCCACTACACCTATTTATTTTTAAAGATTTTTAATTTAATTTTTATTATTAATTATACATGTGTGGGTGCGTGTGCATGCATGTGTGCGTGCGTGCGTGCGTGCGTGCGTGCGTGTGTGTGTGTGTGTGTGTGTGTGTGTGTGTGTGTGTGTGTGTGTGTATGAGTGCAGGTGCCTACGGAGACCAGAGGTATCAGATTCCTCGAGAGCAGCAATAGGCAGTTGTGTGCTACCTGACGCTGGTGTTGGGGAACTGAACTTGAGTTCTCTGCATTAGCACTATGTGCTCTTAACCATTGAGACATTTTCCTAGTCCTGTTAAATTTTTTTTAAAGATTTTAAAAAGAGATTTATTTATTATGTATGCAGTGTTCTGTCTGCATGCCAGAAGAGGGCACCAGATATCATTATAGATGGTTGTGAGCCACCATGTGGGTGCTGGGAATTAAACTCGGGTCATCTGGAAGAGCTTAACCGCTGAGTCATCTCTCCAGCCCTGAATAATAAAGATTCTTTGAGTTTTTGGGTTTTCTTTGAGACAGGGTTTCTCTGTGTAGCTTTGTAGCCTGTCCTGGAACTAACTCTGTAGACCAGGCTGGCCCCAAATTCACAGAGATCTGCCTGCCTCTGCCTCCAGAGTGCTGGGATTAAAGGCGTGCGCCACCACCACCCATGTAAAGATTTGCTTTTAATTGTGTATGTGTGTGTGTGTGTGTGTGTGTGTGTGTGAGTGTAGGTCACATGTATGTGGGTGCTCTCAGAGACGTTGGAGAACCTGGAGCTGGAGTCACAGGCTTCTATGAACCATCTGTCTCGTGTGCTTGGAAGAGAACCTGGGTCCTCTGGAAGACTAATACTTGCTCTTAACCACTGATTTATTTTATTTTTAAAATCACATGTGTGTGTGGAAATGTGTATACAAGTGCAGGTGCCCCTGGAAGCCAGAAGAGGGTGTCAGATCCCCTGGAGCTGGAATTATAGGTAGCTGTGAGTCACTGGATACAGGTGCTGGGAACTAAGCTCAGGTCCTTGGTAAGAACAATTTCTGCCGGGCGTTGGTGGCGCACACCTTTAATCCCAGCACTGGGAAGGCAGAGGCAGGTGGATCTCTATGAGTTCAAGGCCAGCCTGGTCTACAAAGTGAGTTCCAGGACAGCTTCCAAAGCCACAGAGAAACCCTGTCTCGAAAAACCAAAAAAAAAAAAAAAAAAAAAAAAAAAGAACAATTTCTGAGCCAGGCGGTGGTGGTGCACACCTTTAGTCCCAGCACTCGGGAGGCAAAGGCAGGTGGATTCCTGTGAGTTCAAGACCAGCCTGGTCTACAAGAGCTAGTTGCAGGACAGCCTCCAAAGCCACAGAGAAACCCTGTCTCGAAAAACAAAAACAAACAAAAAAGAGAACAATTTCTGCTCTTAATCCCTGAGCCATCTCTCAAGAGACTGACCCTTTAAATAGGCCCAGGGTCCATAACTAGAGACAGTAACTGCTAAATACTGATGTCGCCTTCAAGGACCTAATGAGGCAGCAGCTAGTCTACTCACTCTGCAGACAAGTTAACAGGGAGTCAGAGATGAAGTTTGTCACAGAACTTGGTCTATGGCCCAGGGTTGTCTAACTCAAAACTTGTTCCAAAGCCTGGATGCCCTGCCACACTGGGCTTGGTTGTGTCTTGGTGTGGGAATGGGGATAGATCACAGCCCTGATGCAGGACTCCAGACAGCATCTGGGGAAACATTGAGCTCCCACTTTTGACATCATGCAGTGGTAGTTTCATGTCACTTTGCAAAGAGTTTTCAGACTTTGATCCTTATCTTCAGAACAAAAAAAGCACAGAAGTGTTTAAGAGGCTTGCCCAAGGTGGTGTGTGTGTGGGGACATAGGGGTGTCAACTGTGTGGAGCCCAGCAGAGGGCGCCAATTAGCACCACAAGCTCAGAACCCAAGTCCCCAGCAGCAGTAACCCTGCTTTGCATCTTCTTCCTGAACTTCACTATCCCCACCCTTAAAAGGCAGGAATCTAGTTCCAGGGCAGTTTCCAAAGCCACAGAGAAATCCTGTCTTGAAAAACCTAAATAAATAAATAAATAAATAAATAAATAAATAAATAAATAAATAAAGGCAAGGCAGGAATCATGGTTTCGTGTAAGGGGCACTGTGGGAAGCCAAGGAATCATGGGTCTGGCCCAGCTGGCAGAGCAGGCAGGATGGGAGGTTCGGACGCCAATGTCAGGGGCTCCCGTGCTTGCTCACACCAGCCTGGGGGACTCAAAGCTTCTTCCTCATGTCTGACCCAAATTCCTCTTTTTATACTTTCTTTGATGGGCTGCCTAGAAGCAGCCATGTTTCTCATGCAACTGCTTCTACCCCGCCTCAGCCTCGAGGTGCCTGACCTCAAGCTACTCCAGGCCTTGGGGAGCTTCCAAGGGTGGAGAGAGGCTAAACACCCTCCCAAAAGCAGCAGGGGCAAAAGTCAGCCAATGAGAGCGCCTCCTCTCCTCTCATGGGTCTCTTGTGGGGCAAGGGCAGGAGAAGGGCCTGGAAAGACCAGGTGCCAGGACCCAACCCCAGAAGAGTGACTGTTGAATCCTTCCCTTTGTGACTTAAAGAGCCACTGACCTACATTAGCCAGCTGGGCTACAAGTCCTACCTCCACCTCCCCCTGCAGCAAATGCCTCTCTGCCTCTCATTCCCAGGTTCGCATTCTCTGAACCTTCCCTCAGGGCTCCTATTCTCAGACTGGCCTCGCTGCCATCTGGGGACTTCATGGAAATGACTGTCAGTTCCTTAAATGAGGTCTGAATGTCCTTGATGCCTCTTTTTGTTTGTGTGGGTCTCCTCATTTGAGAACCATGCCTTCTCATTTTCTTTCCCCTCTTATGCTACTTTTTGTTTGTTATGTATATGTGTATGTTGCATGCTTGTGTGTGCATGTATGTGAGGGTGTGTTTGCCTGTGCGTATGTGATAACTGCTGTCTTCCTTTATCACACACCACCTTGCTTTCTTTTCCTTTGTTTTTATTCTGTACTGGGGGAGGAGGTTGCGAGCCACAGCGTATGTGTGGAGGTTGGAGGACACGCGTGTGAACTGGTTCTCTCCTTCAATCATATGGACCCCAGGGATAGAGCTCAGGTTATCAGGCTTGGTGATGTCTACCTGATAAGTCCTCTGCCTTATCTTTGGAGGCAGTATCTCTCACTGAACCCAGAGCTCACTAATTAGCTACACTGGGTGGCCAGCAAGTCCTGGGGAACCTCCTGTCTCCACCTGCCAGTACTGAGATTACAGGCGCAAGCCATCACACCCAGATTGATACAGGCTTTTTACATGGTGCTGGGTATCCAAACTGAGGTCCTCATGCATGTGCAGTAAACACTTTACCCATTAAGCCACGCCCCCAGCCCTGTCATGGTTTGTTTTGAAATGGCTTGAACCTGATTTTTTCTGCTTCTACCTCCCAAGTGCCAGGATTACAGGCATTCACCGCCCAACCCAGCATTTTGCTGTTATAGAGTGACACTGGGGTTTGAGCCCAGGCTCCCAGGCAAATGCTCTATCACTGAAAAACTGTCCATTGGACCATCACTGGGCAGTTTCAGATGTGCAGTGGCCCCTTCTGCTATCACCCTCAGGTTGAAAGCCTGTGGCCAGAGTTCATCTTGCATCTCTGAGCTTTCCTATAGCACATGGAGGGTGTGTGTGTGTGTGTGTGTGTGTGTGTGTGTGTGTGTGTGTGTGTGTAGGAAGAGAGGGGGAGAGAGAAAGAGGGGAAAGAGGGAGAGGAAGAAAGGGGGAGAGAGAGAGAGAGATTGAGAGAGAGAGAGAGACCTCTAGGGCATAGGGGTGGAGATAATCTTCCAGGCAAGAAGTCCCACCTCCTAACTCCCATTAAGCTTCAGGGGTTAAAAATTGAAGCCAGAGAATCTGGAGGCTGGGAGGAGCCACAGGGGCCACTAGAGGACAGTATCTCTTCCTCTAGCCATGGGACAAGGTGATACCCAAAACCACCCACAGATTAAAAAAGTCCCAAAGAGCTGGTGCAGCACTCGGAGCCTTCTGGGAACTTACTACTACAGCCCATGTTTCTACAAACTGGGTATCAAAAGTTAGACACCGCTAACATATACAAAACTGGCGGCACAGTCTAGGTGTTATGTGGACTTTGTCCCCCGACAGGAAGCTCAGTACCATACCAGGGGACCCTTCCACGGCACCAGGGTCCATCTGATCAGAGTACATCCCAGCATCCAGTGAGGCGACTTCTCTGAAGCTGCCCTTCCTACAGCAGCCCTGACATTGGGACCATTCAGGAGCCTTCTCTGAAAGCTCCCCGGTATCCAAGTAGCAGCAGGGTAGGGGTACTCACCACAGCCCCAGCTCCTGCAGGTCCTGCGCCGACTGCTGCTCCAGAGTCTGGGTCATCCACAGAGAAGGAGTTGCTATTCCGTAACCTGGATCGCCTCTTCTTTAGCAAATCGGCGTCACGCACGTGGGAGAAAGAGCCGTGTGCGCGGGGTGGAGGCACCGGTCCGGCCTCCCCACTGACCGAGGACCGTCTGAGTCTCACACCACTCATGCCACCTGGCGCCCCCACTCCGTTTACCAGCCCCTCTGTGAGGGCTACGGGGGACGTGGATGACCGGGCTCTGGGGCCGCCAGAGGGAGCTTCTGGGGGAACTGCCTCCTGGGTAGCCTCGGCCTCCCCATCCTTGGAGGCACAGCGCAGGTCCGTGTCCCTAGAGGCCACCTTGGGCACCGCCCCAGCCCCGCGGTTTACAGCCTCCTTGGGCTCTGTGGGCGCTTCAGTCCCATGCCCGCGTAGCCTCTGCGCCAGGTCGCCTGCGTCCAGGCCGTCGGGCAGGCTAGACTGGGCGTTGCCCACGCGGTAAGTGCCAGGGCCACCACCGCCCTCCAGCTGCACCAGCTGCAGCTCCTGCCCGGTACAGAAAGCTCGGATCTGACACAGGTACGTCATGACGATGAGCTTGTCAGGTACAGACAGAAGCACCATGTCCGCTGGCTCCAGCAACCGAGACACGCCCAGGGCAGCGAAGCCATCAAAAGCCTAGGAAGGGAGCACTCTGGTCAGAAGCAGCCACGATTGAGCAACACTCCAGACCCAAGTCAGCTCCACAGGGGGTCTCTAAGACTCTAGAGCCAGGATTTGCTTAGCAACGCCTTCACCCTCCGGTAGAGGGAAATCTGGCAACAAGGCCGTCCTCACTGTTACCTAGCAACTGCACACCACCTACCAGTTATCAAAGGATGATTTTCGGGGGAAAAAATCTAGGGAAAATATGCTTTTAAAATTAAAAACACGAAAACAAAACTAGGGCAAACAAACAATTTAATAACCAAAAAGATTTTAAAGTTTCCAAACCTCAGACTCTCCAATTCTCAGGCCAGCTGCCTGACTCTCTAGCTAGACCCTTTCTTCAGCCATGACCCCTCCTGGTCTCACCTGTTTGTTGTTCTGTTTGATGTTGAGTGGGTCGAGGGAGAAATAGTCACTGCATTGAGAGAGAGAGAGAGAGAGAGAGAGAGAGAGAGAGAGAGAGAGAGAGAGAGAGAGAGAGAGAGAGAGCTGGTAAGGAATGGCGGGCACTGGTGTCCCTGAAGGCTCACTTCCCATCCATCCCCATGTCCCTGGCC
The DNA here is from genome assembly GCF_017639785.1 of Mesocricetus auratus. Taxonomy (NCBI): domain Eukaryota; kingdom Metazoa; phylum Chordata; class Mammalia; order Rodentia; family Cricetidae; genus Mesocricetus; species Mesocricetus auratus. The sequence goes on along the minus strand of NW_024429182.1, from coordinate 52,340,698 downwards.
ACTCACATCTTGTCTGGGTAGAATCGATGTAAAATAGCACAGAAGGCCAGGCCGTTGCGCCAGGATGTGGTGAAATTGGTGATGCAGACACCACGGTAGCCATTGGTGACCTCTTGGCACCACTCCAGCAGGGACCGGCTGGAGCTGACCAGGGCAGGTGGTGCCTGGGGACACAAAGGTGGATTCGGAGGGCATTCTAAGGGCTCTGTCCTCTGCCCTTTGGAGAAGCTCAGGCCTGGCATAAAACCACCCTAGGTCTGACTTTGCAAGGATCATCAGAGACTACTGATCAGGGCATTGGGTTTTCAGCTTGGGGTAAGGAAGTTATCTGCCAAGGTCACCTAAAAGGTCAGTGTACCCAGGCAAGGTCAGAGGTCACCAGCAGCCACACCTCAAAGTCAGCCCAGAAAATCAGCTTAAGGATATCCAGTTCCATGCAGCCTAGCAGGATGAAAGGGCCAGGGCATCCTGAGGGACCTTTTGGAAGCTGAAACCCCTCCCTCCAAAACCGCATCTTGGTCTACTAGGTGGGTCCATGCAGAGCCACTGTGCACTCAGCCCCCGGGTTAGTGAAGAAGCAGACAGGCTATCAATGGGCCATCCCTACCTGGCTGCCCAGCAGCCTCCTGTCCTCTTCAGGCTCCTCTGGGGAAGAGGCCCCCGAGGGCCTGGGTACCCCAGCCCCTGCCCCATTGGCCCCCTGTGCCTCAGTCAGGCTGGCCTCTTCCAGGCTCTCATCAGCTTCTTTTTCTTTCACGGTTCCCAAGACCCCAGATTCTGCTTCCTGGGCCTCAAAAATATCAGATTTATTCTCTGGAGACTCGAACCCCTCCCTCTCTGCTTCCTGTGGCCCCACAGTCCAAGACTTGGCCTCTACTATCCCCAGAACTTCACTTTCTGTCTCTTGTACCCTGGACCCCTCTGATGCTATTCCCTCAGCCCCAGAAACTCTTTGTTTAGCCACTGCAACTCTTAGGGCCTCATACTTGAGAGTTTCCCCAGCTCCAGGCTCCTGGACCCCCAAAATGTCAGTCTTTGCTTCCTCAGACTCCAAAACCATAATTTCTGTCCACTGGGCCCTCAGTACCTCAGTGTCTGCTGCTCCAGACTCTGGCCTGGAGATTACAGAATTCCTTTCTTGGGCCCTGGCTACCCCAGCCTCTATTTTCTGGATTTCCAGAGCCTTGGTTTCTGCTGCCTCAGCCTCTGTTCCCAGAGGCCCTGACTCCTTTACTTCTATGTCTTGGGCCTCCAGAATCTCAGACATCATTGTCTCAGTTTCTAACTCTGGGGTCTCTAATCCTATGTCTGCCTTCTGTGTCCCAAATAACTCAGCATCCACTGTCTCTGTTTCTACCTCTGGGGTCTCCCAAATCTCCATTTCTGTCTCCTGGGCTATCGAGATCTCGGATTCTTCCATCCCTGGGACTCCTGAACCCTCAGATGCTATTTTCTGGGTCCCCAGTATTTCAGCTTCTGCCCCTGCAACCTCTGTCTGTGATAGCTCAGGGCCTCCCACCTCTGTCTCCTGGGCCCCTAACATCTTAGATTCTGTTATCTCTGCCACTATTCTCAGTGCCTCACAACCTCCAGATAGCTCCTTGACCTCCAGTATCTCAGCCTCTTTGGCTTCTGTCTCTGGAACTTCTGAAGAGCCAGCCTCTGTTTCCAAGACCCTGGCTCCCTCAGTTTCTTTTCCCAGCACCTCAAAAACCCCAGCTGCTATCTCGGGAGCCTCTAAGTTCTTGGCTAAGTCTCCTTCCTTTATCTCCAGGGACCCTTCAATCTTGGATTCTGGTTTCTCAGCTTCTATCCAAAGTGCTCTATGACCCACTGATGTTTCCTGGGTCCCCCGTATGCCATCTTCTACTGTCTCCATCACTGAAATATCTGAACCTCCCACCTCTGTCTCCTGCATACCCAACGTATCAGACGTTGCCACCTCTGCCTGCGCCTTTGGAGCCTCTGAACCTTCAGCTGCTACCTTCTGGGTCTCCAGTGTTCCAGTTTTGGCCTCCCCAGCCACTGTCTTTGGGGTTCCCAGTATCTCAACCTCTACCCGCAGTACACCAGCTCCCCCATCTGCTACCTCCTGGGCTTCCAATATCTTAGTTTCTGCTGTCACTGTCTTGGTACCTGCAACTGTAAGATCCCCAACTGTTTTCTGGATCGCAAAGTCCTTAGACTCACTTCTCTCAGTCCCTGTCCTCAGCATCCCCAGAACCCCGATCTCTTTATCCTGGGTCCTCAATACCTCAGACTGTGCTGTTCCAGTAGCCTCTGGCTCCAGGACCTCTGATCTTGCTGCTTCTGAACCTTGGGCCTCCAATACTTCAGACTCTGCTGTGCCAGTCCCTATTTCTGGGGACTCAGGTCTCCCAGCATCTGCATTTGGTGTCTCTATAACCTTCCCTGGCACCCACTCAGTCTCTGTTTTCAGGACCCTTGGCTCCCCAACCTTTGCCTCCTGGGCCCTCAGATCTGCAAATACTACCTCCTGGCCACCTGACAGGACTTTCTGAAAGTCGCTCCCCTGGGCCCCAGCACTTGCTGCTCCAGCAGAGGGGCCCTGCTCCAGGTCTGTCCTCTCGTCAACAGGGGTTCTGCCCCTGACCTCCATGCTGTCTCTCTCCTGGTCTGCAGGCATGGCACCCCTGAGGGGCCTTACATGCCCTTGAGGCTCAGCTGGAGGTTGGTTCAGGTCACTGGGAGCCTCTTCCTGGGTCCTTACCCCCATCCTTCTCTGAGCACTCCTAGGAGGAGCCTCAGGAGTTTCCCAGAGTCTTGCCTTAGGCACCAGCCCTGCAGCCTCTGGCCCCTCCACAGCTACATGTACCTTTGACCTCTGCTCAGCATCTACTTGATGAAGTTTTGAACTCTCTTCAGCCTCTCCAGCTGTGAAGCATGGCTCCTTAGTGTTCTTCTCGATGCTTCCTGCCCCACTAGCCTCTGGCCTGTCCCCAGTGTCCCCCTCTTCAACTCTAGATCTTTCTTTTCCTAGGGCACCCCTGGAGCCTCTGCCATCAGCGTCTGGCTCTGGATCAGTTCCACAGGCCTCTGTCCCTCCCTGAGAGCTTATCTGGACCTGGGTCTTCTCAGAAGAACCCACTCCTGCTGGAGGATCCTCTGAGGTATTGGGGTCCTCATCCCCCCTGTAGGGGACTGGGGCCCGGGATACATCAGAGCCTTTCCGGAGCCGAGGGGCTGGGGTGGGGACCATGTCCTGGCCTGGCTGCCTGGTGGACCTGAGGAAAGAGCAGGAACAAGCGCTGTGGTGGGCATCTGTTGAGGCCCACACCCACCTCTACACCACCCTTGAGAATGCTGCAGCCCTGGAGAGGAGCGTGGAGATGGGGGGGGTGCCCCGCAGGGGTGTATCTGCTTCTAATAGCAACACAGCTGGTTCCTTACCTTGTCTCTGGTGGGGATTGTGGGGGCCTTGGGGTTTCAGGCCCCACCTGGCCCCCCGCTATAGCAGCTCGTTCTGACACCACCCTTGAGAATGCTGCAGCCCTGGAGAGGAGCGTGGAGATGGGGGGGGTGCCCCGCAGGGGTGTATCTGCTTCTAATAGCAACACAGCTGGTTCCTTACCTTGTCTCTGGTGGGGATTGTGGGGGCCTTGGGGTTTCAGGCCCCACCTGGCCCCCCGCTATAGCAGCTCGTTCTGACCCCTGGCCCCGGGAGGCCCTGGCTGGTGGCGCAAGGGCACTCACAGGGGCAGGGCTGACAGGGGCAGGGCTGGCTTCTTCAGCACTACAGGATCTGGCAGCTAGGGGGAAAGGGAGGGGATGCTGAGGATTGTATTGTGACATAGGTCCAGTCCCCAACCCCAGTCTCAGGCCAAGTCTTACCTGCCTGCTGGGGCTGGATGTGGCCTTCATCATCTTCTTCACAGAGTGTCTTCAGCTCTCGAGAGGGATCTGAGAGGATCCATTGGAGGGGTATAGTCAGGCCAAAGCAGGGTTCTACAGTTTGAGCCCCACTCTGACCCCCCAACTAGAGTTTAGGGCCTACCTGGGAAACGTCCCAGTCTCAGGGCACAGCCCCGGCCTTGGAGAAGAGGCAGGCCCACAGATGCAGAAGGAGAAAGAGAGAGAAAGAACCACAAAAACGGAGGACAAAGGCTTTACGGAGCAGATGGAGGGAAAGCAGAAGGGAGGAAGGCAGGTTGGGTGAGGGGCAGGAGACTGGACAGAGTCCACACTTCATGTGACCCAGCTTCTCTGGCCTGCTAGGGACCAAAAGGGCATCCACCCCAGGATGAAGTGGCCAGGGACATGGAGAGATATTGAGGACTCATTCTACAGGACTCTGCTCAAGACTGAAGCAGCCACAGGACCAAGACCAAACTTGTATAATCAGAGCTGCTGGACAGGTTGGAGCTGCCGTAATGAGGGTCTCTCTGGTTGTGCGCAAGCCAGCTCTGCCCCAGAACAACCAACACTTGTGATCCATCGTAGGTCTTGGCAGTCTCAGCCCATAGATGACTGTGAGCTCACCTGACTGGGGGCCTCGTGCCCGGACCTCAGGAGCCCCAGGGCCATTAGCTTCATCCTCGTCACTCTCAGCAAAGTCATCCAAGTTGCCCACGTCACTAGGCTTCACACTCATGAGGCTGGCCAGACTCTGCATGTCATCATCCCTGTGGGTTTGAAGTCAGTGGTGAGGGCTGGGGTCGGCGGTCACAAACCGGGGTCCGGGCGGACAGGTGGAGACTTACGTGGCACGGCCCTCACGCAGCAGCACCCCAGAAAGGGTGAGGCTCAGCTCAGCATGCACTACCTTCACAGATTTGGGCTTCAGTCGCAGACGAAGTGGAACCTGAGCAGGCACAGGCCCTGCATGGCGGGCCAAGTCCACATCAACTGTGGCCAGTACCTTCCGCTGTCCCTTGGACTCCTGTGGGTGGGGAGTAGGGAAACAGCAGAAGCAGCATCAGTGCTGTCCTGAGCTCCCTGAGATTTCAGGTCCAACCTACCCAGACACTCACGTTTTCAATAATAAAAGTCCACTCTTTGGCTTCATACTGGTCCACATGAGGGTCCTGGAGAGGGGAGTACTGGTGAGCACTGGGTTTCAAGGAGGGCAATGCCAGAGCAGTCTGTACTGGCTGGGGGGTGGGGAAGGGCCCTCACGCCTGCTGCTCCCTCCTGGAATGCACTTTGGCTTCTCTGAGTGAGTATGTGTGGTACAGGATTGTACTCCAAACTTCATGCATGCTCTCCAACTGAGCTATATCTCCAGCCAGCCCAGTACTCTGACTCCTTTTTTTTCTTTTGAAAATAATTATTTATTTTGATTTTATGTGTATGGGGTGTTTTGCCAGCACGTATGTCTGTGCAACATGTGTTCGTAGTGCCCCATAGGACAAAGAAAGCATTGGATCCCCTGGAACTGGAGTTATAGGTGGCTGTGAGCTGCCATGTGTGGGTTGGGAACTGAACTAGGCTCTTTGGAAAAAGAGCCAGTGCTCTTAACTGCTGAGCCCACTCTTCAGTCCTTGTGCCCTGGGTTCTGATCCCAGGTGAGGTTGGGTAAATCCTCCAAGCCCTCTCTTCAGCCACTTGCAATAAACCCACACAATTTTTGGTCCCACCACTTGGTTCTTTCAAGGTGAGCAACCCACCAGGGGGCCCACATACCCAGCATTGCTCTTCTCAGCCTAGTCTTGTCTGTGCCCAAGCTCTAGAGACTCACCCTGTACAAGGTCACAGAGATGTCCACGTTCTCAGGGACCAGCCACACTACAGTGCCACGGTATGGGTTCTGGATGCCAGGTTGCCAGCTGTGGGCCTGCAAGAGCAGTAGGGAGTCTTACTCCGCCCCATCACCATCAGGCCCTGATCTTCTTCCCCGCATCTTCCTTTCTCCCTGTAGAAGCTGCTACGACTTGAACCTAATTACACTCACCCACCCACTCCTGTCTACCTTTCCTTTGCCCTGCCTCCCAACCTGGACTTCCAGTTGCCAGTCCTCCTCACCTTGGAGCAGATGCGCCGGTTCCGACGAGTCCATACCACTACCAGTTTGTCTGGCTGCCTGGAAGAAAGGGAAGAGCTGCTTAGCCAGGCCCAATCCAGCTTCCCCATCTTCTTTTCCTCCTTTCCTTAGCTCCCTGGGGGTCTCCCCTGATCCTCTTCTCAAAGAGAGGGCACGGACAGCTTCTTATCTAGAGTCACAGGGTGTAGGGTGGGGCTGCTCAGGCAGGGTGGGGCAGGGACCGAAGGGCAAAGGCCTGGACAGTGGAGATTGGGACGTCATGGCCCAGAAGGGCCTTTGAAAAAGTGACAGACAGGAAAGTCACACGCACACATGTATGCACACGCAGAAACACGGGAAGATAAAGCCTTGGAGGTAAAGAAGTCCATTTATTCACAAACAGTTGTGGAGTACCTCTGGGGCTCAGCTTATTCTGAAGGCAAAGTAAAGGAAAAGAAAGACTCGGGTTGAGGCAAGACCCCTGGGGCTGAGGCAAGACCCTTTGAAGTAAAGAAAGGCAGAAGAGAAATATGCCTGGCTTGGTGGTGCAGATCTTTGTTTTGTTTTGTTTTTGAGACAGGGTTTCTCTGTGGCTTTGGAGGCTGTCCTGGAACTCGCTCTTGTAGACCAGGCTGGTCTCGAACTCACCGAGATCCGCCTGCCTCTGCCTCCCGAGTGCTGGGGGTGGTGCAGATCTTTAATGCCAGTACTTGGGAGGCAGATGGAAGCAGGTCTGTGAGTTCAAGGACAGCCTGGTCTCTCTCTCTCTCTCTCTCTCTCTCTCTCTCTCTCTCTCTCTCTCTCTCTCTCTCTCTCTCTCTCTCTCTCTCTCTCGTGTGTGTGTGTGTGCATGCGCGCGTGTGTAAGAAAATAAACTAGTAATGAATTTTAGGGGGCTGGGTGTCTGAGCAGAGGCAGGAGTAGAGCAGGTGGTTTTGTGTGCTGATCTTCAGAGAAGGCTCCAGGGAAGGAACTAGCCAAGTACAGGATCTGAGGCTAGGGAAGTGGCAGAGGCAGAGGGAGGCAAATGGGAGGGTGAGGCCAGAGAAGCACAGGGTTGGCTCACCACTAGACCCCCCCATACGGCGCTTTGCTGTATTCGCTGACCCTGAGGAGGGTCAGGCAGGACTCCTGTCTCCTGAAATCCAGATCCACTGACCACTGCTCTGAAGGGACGAGAACAATGGAGCCCAAGGGAAGTCTGAGAAGACTTCCAGGCAAGGACAGCTGAGCCAAATAGCAAGCACGTGTTGCACAGTCTCCAGAGAGGCAGACAGGTGTAAAGGCAGGGACAAGCAAGGAGGGAGCTGCACAGGGCTGGTCCCTGACCAGGTGCTGACACGTGGCGGCCCAGGAGGGTGGGGTTGGTCCATGAAAGGATCAGGTGCAGGCATCATGAAGCCCTCCCTCCCTGCTGTTTCCAGTCCCATCCATGCCTGGATGCTTGGGTCTACTCAACTCACTGCTGAGTTGGCAAGACAATCGGTTTGCTCTCAACCCTTGAGGTTTCTGAGACACAGAAAAGTAGTCCAGATAAGGTCGGTCACACAGCTGGGTCTAGAGTTCTCTGACCCAGAAGTAAGCAACCATTCCCAGCCCCAAACCACAGGCAATGGCCCAGCAAGACCTTCCCAGAAAAGGGAAACAGCAGGGGTGCCTAGGGAGGGTGTGGCTTGCACGGGCAGCCTGACTCAGGCACGCCTTCCTGGGAAGCTGTGACCTAGGCAGGGGCAGCTTCCTGTCCTGGGCTCCTGGCTAAGAAGTGCAGCCAGCCTTACCCATTGCAGCTTGTGACTCAGCCCGCTGACACTGTCTTCACCCTCTGTCTACTTACCAGACTATGGCTAGCGTCCCTTTAGCCTCACCCAGAGGCCAGAGTTCAAGTGCCAGCTCTGCTGTTGCCCCAACTAGCTCCTATTCTCCCTCAGCCTTCACTGCATAAAGGGTCTCCTGGCAGGCCCAGCAGGTTCAAGGCCAGAGATTGATAGTGGCTGCCCCAAGGACCCCAGCCTCTGTTGATTCCCCTCCCTTTAGACCCCATGGTTCCGGCCTACCCCTGCTCTTCCCCCTTGGGACTCTCTATATTTAGCCCTGCCTGGCCTGTGAGGCCCCCACAGCTGTGCCCTAATCCAGCCAAGGGAAGCTGACACCAGTGAGCACATATATTTAGGGTGTGACGCAGGGGCCTGGGCAGCTGCCCGGGGGTGGAGGGGGTGAGCCAGATGCCCCAAGGCCCTTTGACAGTCCAAGACAAGGCCTGAGTACTCTTGTGTGTTGTCCCTCATCTGACTAGCTTTCCTCACTGATCCTCTCCTCCTGGATCCACCAGCCCCTAGCTAGGACCTGAGGCCCCTTTAAGCCTCTCCCCGCCTCCTCTTCATCCCTCCAAGCTCAGTTTCCCCTTTTAAGGACATTGTGGAGACATCTCCAGCCTCTGGGGCCCACTCTGGCTGAAGGGGGAGGGGCAGAAAAAGAGAAGGCCACATCTTTGCTCGGAACTTGACTAAAATCCATGAAGTCTGTCCTGGCCTTGGCCACCTGGAGACCTCAAAACTTGTTCCGTTTTCCACTGCCACCCTGCAACGCCGCTCTTGACTTGAGGAATGAAGGAAGCCTCCTCCCTCAGTCCTGACCACAGCCGATTTAAATGTGAGCACAGATTCTTCTCCTGCCTGTGAGTCTTGCCCCCAACAAGGCTCTCCACACCTCTCAACTCCTGGAGACACACCTAGGACGGGAACCCCTTTAGCCGTTAGGCTTGGGGCGTTTTTCTCAGGCTCAAAGAGGTCAAGCTAAATGGAGTTCCACATCAGTCTTGGGGGACTCCCTCAGTTCTCCCTTCTACTCACCATTTCTTGGTGCACTCCAACACCAGTTCATGGTAACACGCCACAAACTGGAACTTGGCGGCTCTCTTGCCCACCCGCTGTAGGCGCTTCCACACCGAAGTCATGGCCCTAGCAGCTCTTGCCGCCCACGTCTCAGGCTCGGGGATCCCGCTTGCTCGCCACTGCTGGCCCTGTCAGGGTCCCCATGATCTCTGGGGCCCCTTTCTGCTATGCCTGTCCTGTCTGCCACGTCCGTGTAGAGCTGTCTGAGGTTCGGATCTAGGTCGTGCTTGCTGGGGCGGCCGCTGGGGTCCGCCGGGTGGGCTAGCTGAAATCTGCGGGGCGGTCCCGCAGCGTCGAGTTGGTAGGAGCTCGGAGCTGTGAGCGCGCCGTTTCCTGGAGCCGCACCCCCGTCCGAAGGCGGGCGGGGCTGCAGCGCGGGGCGGGGCGACCCTGCTTCCGGGACCCAGCCTCGCGACCCGAACACCGGCACCCGGCTTAGGGGTGGAGGGAAAGAGTCCCGACCGCAAAGCCGACTTGGTGGGCGCCCACGGGCCGGATGGGGTGTGTGTGTGGGGGAACGTAGGTGCTTCAAGACCTGACAATCCTCAACTTGGTGCTGCCCTCCAAAGAGCTGCCCAAGCCGCCTCCCTTCCTGCCTGCAACCTTGTGGTACTGTTTGGTACCCCATTTCCCAAGCTTGTAAAGCAGAGACCTAGCAAGGAAAGGGGCTTGCTCAGAGTCCAGCGGTTCTTAGCTCTGGGGTGGGAGACTCTTGTTAACACCCATGTCTTTTTAACCAGAGAGAAAAGTTCCGAGTCGGGAGACAGCCTTGGCGGGATGCACCTAGTATCTCAAAATCTGACTTCTCAGCTGGCACCAGGGAAAACAGTCCTCAGTACTCACAAAAGATGAAAGGGTCAAATATTAGTTTCTAATCAAGAGTGCCACCTTGGACAAAGCACTAACACTGTGAGCCTCTGTTCTGAAGTCTGTTAAATGGGGCCAATTATAGTTCCATCTTTTATGGTCATAGAAGGTTGAAACCTGGGGAAGCAGCTAGCACAGGTCTGGACTGATTTTGCCATGTCTCATTAAATGCAACCCGTTATCAGGGCTAGAGAAAATGTGTACATGGGTGTTTTCCCTCCTCCCCTGTTGTGTTAATGCCTAGATTAGACTCCTTATCACTCACCCATCCAACTAGAATGGTAATGAGCCTCTGCAAGGTGTCTTATGCTCAGTTAGCGAAGTGCCCTAGAGCAACACATCTAAGTGTTCTCTCCCTGCCCAGTGTCTGGTCTAGTCTAGTCTACCAGTAGTGCCGGCTGGGTGGCATCTCCAGCAGGCAACTGACTGTGGTAGAGAGTGGGGATGAGGTGCCTGTCTGCAACCTCGCCTACATGAGACCCGATTTGTCTCTCCACCCCATCGGTGTGGTCCTCTGCATCCTCGAGGAAGCCCTTTGTGTACAACCCTACAGGTCCTTAGTGCTGAGGTCCCGGAGAGGCTGGGTGGTCTGAGACTGCAACAGAGGTGCCTGAGTCCTCAATTTTCGCTGCTCAGTCTCTACAAACGATGGTTTGAGCCCTGCTGCGGTCTTGCTTCCAGGGCTTGTCTTCAGACTGAAGCTTCACTCCCTTCGGCCTCTACACCTTTCCCACCCGCGGCCTCTCCCTACAACCCACGGGGCGCCAACTCCAAGACTCTTCTAGGAGCTTTCCCCTCATTCCGATGGGCCCCTGGGTCAGCCAGTTCTGGCCCACCCATTTCCTGTTCCGCTGCAACTCCGCCCCGCACTGGAGGTGGAAAGTTTCTCTCCTCAAGATGGGCGGCTCCTTCCTTCCCGGAAAGCTCAAAGCAAAGGGAAAGGGGAAGCTGGGGTCCGAAGCTTAGAGCTTTTTCATGCTGTTTCATGTTGCAGAGACAGGCTCTAGCAACCTGGAAAACTTCCAACCGTGCCCGAAGAGGTAAGTTTAACACCCTGTGCCCTACGCCTTTCACTAGGGGGTCTTGGGCACCAACTGCAGGCAGAACTCGGGGGTCTTTGGCACCAACTGCAGGCAGAACTCGGACCACACTGCCATAAATGACTGTATTCCCAAGCGAGTACCAATCAACCAGGCAATCAGAATACAATGTCTAAAGTATTTATTTCAGGCAGGCGGATCTCTGTGAGTTCGAGACGAGCCTGGACTACCAAGTGAGTTCCAGGACAGCCTCCAAAGCCACAGAGAAACCCTGTCTCGAAAAAACCAAAAAATAAAAAATAAAAAAAATAAAAAATAAAATAAAGTATTTATTTCACACCCTGCGCCCTAAACCTTTCACTGGGAGGTCTTGGGCGCCACCTGCCGGCAGAATTCGGACCACACTTGCCAGAAACGACTGTTATTTCCAACCGAGTACCAATCAACCAGGCAATCAGAATACAATGTTGAAAGTATTTATTTTCTCATCCAGGAACTGGTCCCTAAACTTAAATATCCAGCATAGAGACCTTGGGCTCTGGCCGTGGGTGGCTTCAGGGATGGATCCTGGAGTCCTTGTCCCAGGGAGGGAATCCCTGGGGCCACAGGTAGGGATGCCCCTGAGCCAGCAGCTGCAAGTGGCAGCAAAAGACGAAAAAGAGATGGACGCCAGGCAGTCATCCGAGTCCCAGAGATGCCAACGGGAGTGCAGGACGCTTTGGACCCCACGGTCAGACTAAGGGCTGCCCAAGCTAGGGTGCACACGTGGGAGAAGCGGGGGGTCCGGTGCACCGGGCACTGGCTGCAATCTTGGCCGCTTTGCCCGATGGGCATAGGCCTTGCCCTCCTGAAGTGAGGTGGTACGGGTAAGAGCAGGCACTGTCGACTAAGGACTTGCTGAAGGGCAAGCTTTGAGCCTTTTGTATGGGTGCACTCCTATCCACCTCAGCTTTTCAGAGGCTGATTTGGAAGGCATCCTGCAACCACTGGTCCCGGGCATTGTGTGTTTGGGGCACAGTGAGGGGTGGAGGGTCTGGGGGCAGGCTGGCATCAGGAGGCTCGTCATCATCAGACAGGCCGGCATCAGGTGGGTAGGAGCTGTCCGAGTGAAGGGAGGAAGACAGGTCCGGGCACAGGCTCAGGTCTTGGCACAGATGCTTGTAGTCCTGGATCGACTCATACAGGCCCCACAGCTGGCACAGCAGAGACATATCCAGCTGCCGCAGCCCCACCTGCAGACAACTGACAGTAGGCTGGAGTTGGGGGTCCAGGCCACCCCAGCCCCCAAAACCCAAAGTCCCCACAATGAGCCACAACCCTATCCAGTCTTCCTGCACCCTCTTACATTAAAGTTCTGGAGACAACAGATGGCACTTGCCAACTGTAAAACCTAAGCCAGGCACTGCCCTCATTTACACAATGGGATAACATTGTCCAGCATGATGAAATCAGGCAAGTTTTAAAAATGCAACAATTGCTTCACATTATTACTATCACAGCTATCCTAAAGCCCTGTGATCCGATGTCTCCTGCTGGGCCTGAGCCCGAGGACACAGGTGCCAGACTTATGTCTGCTCTATCCGCAGAGTACACCACCCCTGGCGGGGCGCCCACCTACTCACCATCTCCTTGCGCAGCGCGGCTAGTGCGGAGTCCAGGTTAAGCGGGCGGCGCGCACCCGCTGCGGAGCCCGAGCTGGCAGCGCCCGCGGCGTGACGGGGACCGTCCGGAACGCGGGCGGCACGGCTCAGCTCGTCGTGGATGCGGCTCCGCTGGCTATAGACGCGCTCCAGCTCTCTCCATGAGCCCCCACTAGCGTTAAGAAGGCCGCTGAGGCCGCGCGGGAGCGGCGGGAGCCCGGCCAGAGCGCAGCCCGCGCCTCCTGGCGCCTCCGCTGAGGTCAGACCGTTCATGGCCCGGCTGGCATGGACTGCGGTACCACCCGGACCCCTCCACCGTTTCCCTCAGGAGGCGGCCCACAAGCCCCGCTCCAGAGGGAGCCCAGCCACCGCCCGCAGGCCGCGCTTTGTTCCTTCCCAGACTCCTCGGACTCCGCCTATGCTCCTCCCCCTCTGCATGGGTGGGGCTTCCCTTAACTGGGAGATGGTTGTGGGTCCCAGCAACCCACCAAAGAAAGAACTGGAAGGGGTGAGGACGAAAGGGTCAGGCAAGAGTGTTGGGCGGCTCTTTTGGCTACCTCATTCCTACACAATGTGTCCTACACACTACCTCTCCCAAGGGAAGGATTCTGAACGTGTGGGGGTGAGGAGGCCAGAGAATGGAGTAGGACTGTGCTTGGCTCTTAAAAGAGTTTCGCTGGGCGCCCCCTCAACATGTCAGCAGCCCAGTGGACAGGAAGATGGAATCACAGGCTCATGGTGCTCAGAGGAGGGAAGGAAGCACCAAGGGGACTGAAGGCTCCAATGTCACTCAGGTCCGGAAGGTGGAGGGAGGGGTACTGGACCAGAGACAACAGAAGTCCAGCCTTTGAGGAGGCTGAGGTCACTTCCTTGGAATAAAGTGTCACCTATCCCTCTACCATTCACCCCTAGTCCTGAATGCCAAAACCCACATCATTCGGGTAGAAAAGACCGTGAAAAGGTGAGACGCCAAAGAAAGAAAATCCGTGAATAGAGCTGGGGCTTGCATGCACACTCGGAACCAAGGAACAAACCACACAGAGGAACAGCTGGTTTTCTAGAAGGTTTTTCTCAGGGGAACAGAGGCTGGGGTGGAGGTCTCAGTGCTGCAGCTGTTGCAGGCTGCACAGGGCCTCAGCACAAGCCCGGATAAGCCCACACAGCTGGACACTAGTCTCCAAGGAGGTGCTGGAGCTCAGCTCAGCCGACGCCCAGGTTAGCTTCTGCAGGAGGGCTGTCCGCGTGGCAGCCACCACGTCTGCATTTGGAGGTGCAGCAGGGAGGGGAGGCCCCTGCGCTGCCTTGAGCCCTGCTGCGGCTCCCTCACAGTGCTCCGGACGGGGTACTGGGGGCTGCGGTGTGGGCCGAGAGCCTGTGGCAGGCTCTGCGGTGGAGGCGAGCTGGTATTCCCGAGCTTGAGACAGGGCCGCCTGTGGATTCAGAGCTAAAAGAAGAACATAGGTGGGGTAGTCAGGATGCCTGGCGCACCTCTGCCCCAAGCCGTTTGCTCTTTATTGCCCCTCCTGAGCTTCCAGCGTTCTCCGCGTAAGGCAATCCGTCAGTCCCTACTCTTCCTCCTTACACATGCCAGGCAAGCAATATACCGCTGAGTTTACACTTCAAGGACCAGCTGCCTGACACTTGCCCTGGCCTCATTCATCCATCGAGTCTGCGCATGAAGACTGGGATGTGTACTCAGCGGCAAAACGCTTGCCCGGCACGTGCAAAGCCCCAAGTAGCACCTCCGCTCTGCATGTGGGGTTGGCTCGATTCAGCTCGGACGCTATCCAAGGTATCGGGAACAAAAGGCTTAGTGTTTCTCCTCCTCTCTGGGGCTAAAAGGAGAAGGCACCTTAATCCCACCGCACGCAGAGACTTGCAGTGTCACCTCCCAGGTCTACTAACTATGGCGTCCCACGTTCCTTTCCCCGAAGTGCACACTCGGCCCCTCACCCGGATTATCTTTATCCACATCTGAGTCGAGCTCCTGACAAGCCACGCAGTAGATTTTCCGCTGCTTATCTTGGAGGAGGATCGTCTAGGGACCAGAAAGCACACGGACACAGGTGAGCCAGAGAGGCAGGGTCCACGGAAGAGCGAGCTGAGGAAAGGACGTTCGGCCCCGTCCAACGCCTCATCCTCGTCACTCGCCTCACCCCGCAGTCCGCGCACGTGTCGCCCAGCATGCGGTAACCACGGAGCAGGTAGTCGCCCATGAGACGAGAGATGCGATCCTGCCGCTCCCGGCGCGCCTGCAGCACCTTCGTCTCAGCTTCTGTCGGAGGCGCCCAGGCGAAATCGTCAACCTCTAGGGGAAAGAGGGACAAGGAGACGGGGTCAGGGCGGAGAGAACTGCCTCTCGCACCCACGGCCACGGCCCGAGCAACCCGAGCCCTCACCAGCGCCGTTCAAGGCCATGTTGCCGTGGACACTGTTAGGCTCGACGGAAGTGACACAAATAAAATGCGCCCCTCTGCGGTTCTCCTCTCACATGTGGGCTAATTAGGGCGGAAGTGACGCACACATGGGCTCCTGGGCTTCTCTTTCCTCAAAGTGGGCGTGTCCGGTGCACATTTGACCCTGAAGTGGAGAGGCTGGGCTCTCAGCCTGAACTTTTGAGTGGTACCGCCGTCTCCCTGGCAACACTTCGGTACTTGGATGTAGCATTTCATAGTCCCCTTTTATGCCTGCCGCTGATAGAGTGGCTCTTTCTGAGAATTACCTCGGGGTTGTCCTTTTACACAAATGGAGCAGAAGGAGGCAGGCCGTGGTCTCTGCACAACAGTCGCCGCAGTAAAAGGTCCTTTGCGAGTGCGCAGAACCTCTTTAGGCCTCTTGGACTAGGCTGGCTACACGGGGCACTGCCTGTTTCAACACCCCTACCGGTCGGTGTGAAGGGTGTCCACTTGTCTGTTCATCTTCTACCAATGCCTAGAACGATATAAAGTCTGCTGGCTTAGGGTTCTTTTGCTGGGAACGCCATGACAAAAAACAACCCGGGGGAGGAAAGGGTTTATTTCACTCATAGTTCCGTGTAACAGTTCATTATCAAAAGTAGTGAGGGTACCAGGCGTTGGTGGTAAACGCCCTTAGAGGTTGAGGCATCTTGGTCTACAGAGTGAGTTCCAGGACAGCCAGAACTAAGACTACACACAGAAACCCTGTCTCAAAAAAGCAAAAAACAAAACAAAACAACAACAAAACCACAAAACAAGCAAACAAAAAACAGTGAAGGCAGGGACTGGGAGGCAGGAGCTTAGGCCATGGAGGGGTGCTGCTTACTGGCTTGCTCAACCTGCTTTCTTATAGAACTGAGGACCACCCTCCCTCATCAATCACTAATGAAGGAAATGCTTATAGACTGACCCACAGACAGATCTTATGGAGGCATTTTCTCAATCGAGGCTTCCTCCTCTCAAATGACTATAGATTACATCAAGTTAACACAAATCTAGCCAACATACCTGTAGGAGAATTTTGTCTTAGTGAAAAGTGCCGGAGAAGTACGGTTCCGATTCCAGCCTCGGCTGTAGTCTGCCTATGAGAATGGCTTATACATATGTCTAGGTGGGTTACAAATAAGTTACCAGTACTCTTCATAATTCTGGATTCTTTGCAAGAGAAACGCATTTTTTATTTTTCTTTTATTTTTCGAGGTAGGGTTTCTCTGTGGCTTTGGAGGCTGTCCTGGAACTAGTTCTTGTAGACCAGGCTGGTCTCAAACTCACAGAGATCCGCCTGCCTCTGCCTCCCGAGTGCTGGGATTAAAGGTGTGCCCGGCTAACACATTTTTTTTAAAGAAGAAAAAAAGGGTTAGATAAATAGCTCAGTTATTAAGAGCACTAACTGCCCTTACAGAGAACACAGTTTTGGTTCCCAGAACCCACATGATGTTTCACAACCACCCATAACTGCAGATCCAAGGGATCACACACCCTCTTTTGACCTCCAAAGTAATCAGACACACACATATGCACATATTTGCATACAGCAACACACGCACAAACATAAAAATAAATATAGCTAGGCAGGGAGGTACATGTCTTTAATCCCACTGTTTAGGAGGTAGAAGCAGGTGGATTTCTGTGAGAAGAAAGGAAAGTGCCATGGGGTAGTAGCTGAGTCATATAACTTCCCAAATGTGAAACAGAGAATGTCAGTAAAGAGAACCCTTCAAACAGCATATGGCTATAGATAACAATGTTTTAAGCTATCCAGGAACGGTGTATCACTTAAATAGAGGCCCATTCTCTGAGGAGGCTGTCTTGAATGAGGCTTGTGATCTCAGTTTACTGCTGGTCGCTCTTCTGGGTTGTCTCCATTTCTGCCTAATCTACCACTGTAGCAAACAGGGCATCATATCTATTATACCAGTGTGGACACAAAGTATACTAAGTTCATGGTGCACAGACTACAGCTCCATGCCAGACTTGTGCATTTTCCAGAAGTTAACCTTGTGATGAAGAAGCCACAGGTGCATTGCCCTTGCCCACTCCAGAGAGATTAAGTGCACAGTACCTTCGGCTCCCCATTAGCAGGCTATGGTGATAACTCAGTGTTGGGTTTAGTGGTTTTATTTGAGCACAATCTGGCAACTCTAACCATACCACTGTAATTTTTTTTAAAGATTCACTTATGTATTATGTATGCAGCGTTCTGTCTGCATGTATACCTGCAGGTCAGAAGAGGGCACCAGATCTCATTATGGATGGTTGTGAGCCACCATGTGTTTGCCGGAAATTGAAATCAGGACCTCTAGAAGAGTGGCCAGTGCTCTTAACCTGAGCCATCTCTCCAGTCCTGCCACTGTAGTTTTTTGAGCTGAATCTGTTTCATTGAACATGTCATTTACAGCTAACAGTGTCATGCCAAAATGAGTTTTCCTGCCTGGCAGTCAGCTACCAAATAAAGACATGGAGACTCCTTATTAATTACCAAAGCTCAGCCTTAGCTTAGGCTTGTCCTACTAACTCTTATAACTTAAATTAACCTGATTCTACTAATCTATGTTTTGCCATGTGTGGATTTTTACCTTTCTTTCATTCTGTATGTCCAACTCCCTCCCTATCTTGTTGACATCTCACTGGCATAATTCAAGCACCTAGATTTCTCCTTCTCTTCCTCTCTCCCCAGAAATCCCACATATCTTTCCTGCCTAGCTATTGGTCATTCAGCTTTTTTTGTTGTTGTTTTTTGAGACAGGTTCTCTCTGTATTGTTTTGGAGGCTGTCCTGGAAATCTCTCTGTAGACCAGGCTGGCCTCGAACTCACAGAGATCCGCCAGCCTCTGCCTCCTGAGTGCTGGTATTAAAGGCGTGCGCCACCAACGCCCGGCCAGCTTTTTATTACACCAATCACAGCAATGCACCTTCACAGTGTGCAAACATCCTACAAGTCACTCAACAATAGCTGATAGTCCAGGTGTTCAGCAGCCATTGCTCTATGATACTGTTTTGTTTTTTGTTTTTTTTTTTTTTGGTTTTACGAGACAGGGTTTCTCTGTATTGTTTTGGAGGCTGTCGGTCCAGCCTGGCCTCTAACTCACGGAGATCCACCTGCCTCTGCCTCCCGAGTGCTGGGATTAAAGGCGTGCGCCACCAACGCCCCGCAATACTGTATTTTTGAGTGCAGTAATGACTTTCTCAAATAAACTCAAGAAGATTTCTGACTTTCCTCTTGGTCCATGTACCTTAGTGATGCAACGTCATCACTGCATTTAGCTGTCCCAAGGAAGGGACAATCTCAGCTACATCCTTTGTAATGATCATAATGAGAGACAAGTAGATTTATCTGGAACAATTTAGAAAATTCCAGACTTCACATTCACCATTCTCAGACATGCTGCTTCTTTCATCTGACAGTGACCCCTGGCCAGTCTGGTTGGTGCAATCTCAATGACCATGGGACCAAAGACTGCCCAGGAGATTGGAGCTTAATGATGACCCAGGTCGCCAGGACTCTCTTATTGGACTAATATGGGCTCTGGACTGTGGCAATTGGAGACTTTCTCCATCTATCTCAGACCCACCGGAACTGCCCACTGAGTCCCTGAAACTGCTTATGAAATAACCACTCTGAGGCTTAATATCTGTTACAATTGTTTGGCCAATTGCTTAGGCTTCTTACTGGCCAGCTCTCTCTTAATTACTAATCTGTTTCTATTAATCTGTGTATTACCACATGGCCTTGGCTTACCAGTGATGTCCTGGCATCTTGACTCCCTGGCAACTACATGGCATCTCCTCAACCCCGCCTATTGTGTCTCTCTATCCATGTTCAGATTTATCACCTGGATTTCCTCTGTTAAACATTGGCCAAACAGCAGCCGGGCGTTGGTGGCGCATGCCTTTAAGCTCAGCACTCGGGAGGCAGAGGCAGGCGGATCTCTGTGAGTTTGAGGTCAGCCTGGTCTACAAAGCGAGTTCCAGGACAGCCTCCAAAGCCACAGAGAAACCCTGTCTCGAAAAAAAAAATTGGCCAAACAGCTTTATTCATCAACCAATAAAAAGAACATACATTAACACCATACAGAAGGATATCCCCAATGAGGCAATAACTGCTGTGCTGAGTTTTACATACTTTGAGTCCCTCTCCCAGTTGAAATGTGGGTTGGGGTGCCTGGGTCAAAGGTGAATTTCTAAGAATAGGAATACATGAGCCAGAGGGACTTGGATGACTAAAAGTTTGTAGCTAGTCTGATCTGCAGTGAGTTCCAGCTTAGCCAGGGGCTAATAAAGGGATTTGTGGATTTTGTGAGAGAACAGGGAAAGCAACCCCCTGGTTACCAAGAAAGGGATGGCTTGGGCCTTGTGGGATATGGCAGTAGAGACATAGGGAGCTTTGTCTCCCTAACCCTTGTTCCTGGATCCTTCCTTTCCAAAGAAAGCACTTTATTGTCAGAGATCCATTAGGTGTTTCTCGCTGGACAGTTGATCAATGCTCTTCCAAGCGACTGTCCAGGGAGGTGAGAAACAACAGAAGTTCCCACGGGAGAGTCATTGCATTATGATCAGCTCTAATTGTGCTTGACAGACTCTCTAGGCCTTCTTTGTGGACCAGGACAGCCTTTACAATTGTTTTTATTTGTATACTTTTATCTTATCTGTGTGTGTATTTTGAATGTATGCATGTCTGTGTCCTGTGAGTGCTTGGTGCCCATGGAGGCCAGGAGAGGGCATCAGATTCCCTGGTACTGGAGTTATTGGTGGTCAAGAGCCACCACATGGGTGCTGGAACAGGAACAAAGGTCCTCTGACAAAGCAGCAAGCTCCTTTAACTAATGAGCCTTCTCTTTAGCTCCTCTTTAATTTACTTTTTGTACCAGGGTGTTACTACATAACCCTGGCTGGCCTAGAACTTGCTGTGTGTACCAGGCTGGCCTCAAACTCAGATATCCAGGCCTCTGTCTCCTTAGTTGTGGAGTTAAAGGTGTGGGCCACCACGCCTCACCCCACTTTTTCTTGTTCCCTACATGAATTCACCTGGCATTTCTGCTAACAGGACAGGACTGGATAGAGCTAAAATAAAGAGTCATACTCAGCTTTTGGAGTATGTATGTGTTTTTCAATACTTTGACTGGAACCCAGAACCCTGGATGTGCTAGGCAAGTACTCTGCACTAAGCTACATTCCAGCCACTCGATGGAGTGTTTTCTTTAGAGCAGGCACCGAGTTAAGAGCTTCTCAGGAAAGCATCACAGTTAAAATTTTTGACAGGGTCTTGTATTTCCCAGGTTCAGATGGAACTCATCATGGAATGGAGGATGACTTTGATCTCTGGACCCTCTTGCCGCCACCTCTCAAGTGCTGGGAGTGTAGGTTTATCTTGGCTAATTCTCTGGAGGACACTAAGTTAGGTCATATCATCATTCCAACTCACAAATCAGGAAACTGAGGCTTGGAGCAGATAAGAGATGTTTTCATGGTCATCCAGCTGGAATGACCCATAACTCCATCCTGATAATCCAAGATCCTCTGGGTCTGAATTCTCATCAACAGACTTTTCCTGCCTGTGAAGAGTGAGAGGAATGCTGCAGCAGAAGAGACTCTTCAATTATCAAGTGTGAAGAGGGCTTGGGAGGCAGAGGCAGGCAGATCTCTGTGAGTTCGAGGCCAGCCTGGTCTACAGAGTGAGTTCCAGGACAGCCTTCAAAACAATACAGAGAAACCCTGTCTCAAAAAAAAAAAAAAAAAAAAAAAAGAGTGAAGAGGGCTGGGCGTGTGGCTGAGCTGTAGAGGGTGTGGCTCAGTTGTTGAGTATTTGCCTAGGATGCTGAGGCTCTGAGTGCAATCCACAGTGAGGCTGGGGAGTGTGAAGTTAAGTTCATTTAATTTCATCATTAAATCCTAGCAGTGCTCATTATTTTAGTTGCCACAGTAAGTGATACATCTGAGCTAGTCATGGTAACATGCATCTGTAATCCCAGCATTCAGGAGGCAGAGACAGGAGGGTTGCTTTGAGTTCAAAGCCAGTCAGATACATTATGAAACTCTAGCTCAGAATATAAAACATTGGCTGGGATCCCAGCACTTAGGAGGCAGAGGCAGGCTGATTTCTGTGAGTTCGAGGCCAACCTGGTCTACAAGAGCTAGTTCCAGGACAGTCTCCAAAGTCACAGTGAAACCCTGTCTCCAAAAACAAAAATAAATAAACAAACAAAGGCCTGGGTTAGATCCCTAGTACTACCAACAGCCATTACCAACAGAGTGGCAGGCACATTTAGTGCATTATCTTTGGACAGAAATCTTCAGGGCAGAATTGTTTTCCTACAATGCCATTCTCTCTCTCTCTCTCTCTCTCTCTCTCTCTCTCTCTCTCTCTCTCTCTCTCTCTCTCTCTCTCTCTCTTTGGTTTTTTGAGACAGGGTTTCTCTGTGGCTTTGGAGGCTGTCCTGGAACTAGCTCTTGTAGACCAGGCTGGTCTCGAACTCACGGAGATCCTCCTGCCTCTGCCTCCCGAGTGCTGTGATTAAAGGCATGCGCCACCAACGCCGGGCTCTCTCTCTCTCTTTTAAAATTAAATATTTATTATGTATACATTGTTCTGCCTGCCTGCAGGCCAGAAGAGGGCACCAGATCTCATTACACATGATTGTGAGCCACCATGTGGCTGCTGGAAATTGAACTCTGGAAGAGCAGTCAGTGCTCTTAACCTCTGAACCATCTCGCCAGCCCTGCCATCCTTTCTCTTTAGACTTGATGAGAAAACAGGTGTGATGGTGCATGTATTTAATCCCAGCACTCAGAGGCAGGTGTATCTCTGTGAGTTCAAGACCAACTTGGTCTACAGAGTGAGTTTCAGGACAGCCAGGACTACACAGAGAAACCCTGTCTCAAAACAACAACGAAACAAAACTGATGAACAGTCATCACCTCTACACCATCATCAGAACCATGTCTTTTCTGAGTCTAGAAGCTTCCCAGAGACAGAGCCAGGCACATGTCAGTCCTATTGAATTGTCTAAGGACTACCCAGCTCGCTGTGGCTCCTGGATAAAAATGCAAAGAGATAGCATACACCCAGCTGTAGTTAACATGAATAGTAACAGAGATATTAACTCACTGATCCCTGTTGAAAACTGAGGAAAGTGGGTGGAATTCACAGGCTTAATCCTGGAACATGGCAGGAGAGGCATGTAGATCTCTGAGTTTGAGGCCAGCCTGGTCTACAGAGTGAAATCCCAGACAGCCAGAGTTGCACAGAGAAACCCTGTCTCAAAAAAAAAAAAAGCTGAAAAACTCAAACAAAACCAGGGAAGCAGAGGCATAGAGAACCTGACGGAGTTTTCTCATTTACTCACCTGGCCCATGGTGCATCCAGGATGATCAAGTCTGAAACCTCAGTGGTTTGCTTTCTCCTTGACTGTCCTGTGCACACCTCTCTCCAGCCAGTTCCTTACATGGCATCAGGAATCCAGACACAAGGTCCCAGTCATGTTCCCACGTTGGTGGGCTGTGTAACCTTAGTCAAGTCCCTTGTCTTCTCTGATCCTCAGGAAGTTGAGTAACCCACACAATCTCTGATCTAGGGTCTGTGATTCTTTGTCTTGTTGACCCATGGGCTCCACCCACCTATTTTCAGGGCATTTGTGGGGTTTCCTGCCTATTCCTCCTCTAGAATCAGGGGTAACCTTAAAGTCAGGCTGGTTCTGTTTGGTCCCCGAAGCTAACTCACCAGGCAGCCTGAATCATGTTTCACCTTTCAGAGGTTTGGCTTTCCCCTGTGCATCGTCATGGGATGGATGCAATGATATAATTGTGTGTATTGTAAACGACAGATGTTCTTGTCACTCTCTTCATGTAGTCAGTCAGCAAACCCCAGTGCCCATGGTTGTCTATCATCACTCTGGGACCTGGAGATAACTGTGCCTTCTTTAGAGGGTCATGACATGGACAATAAGCAAGTGAGCGTGTTGATCCTAAAAGGTTTCAGGGTTGGAGATGGAACTCACACAGCACGCATGATGCATTGGGTCCAGCGCTTCATAGGCCTGGTGTGGTGTTACGTGAGTGCAAGCCCAGCACTGGGGAGACGGAGATAGGATAGAGGTCATCCTCAGCTACACCTGGAGTTCGGGGCCAGAGATTCTGCTAAAAATCAGGAGGTAGCTAGGCGTGGTGGTAGAGCACCCCATTAGTGCTGGCATTTAGGAGGCAAATGCGGTCAGACCTCTGCATTCCAAGACAACCAGGACTACACAGAGAAACCCTGTCTCAGAAACAAAACAAAACAAAAGTACATTCGCTTCTCTTGCAGAGGAGCCAGGTTCAATTCCCAGCACCCACATAGCACCCTGGCATCTGAGCACCAGGGATTCTAGAGACCCAATGCTGTCTTCTGGCCTCTCAAAGTACCAGGTATGCACATGGTGCACAAACACACATGCAGACACAACACGTACAGAGATAAAATAAAAATAAATCACTATAGTTAAGTATGGCACACTCCTTTAATCCCAGTACTTGGGAGCCAAAGGCACATGGATCTCTATGAGTTCAAGGTCAGCCAGGACTAACTACATAATGAGGCCCTGTCTCCAAATAAATTTTTACAATTTATTTATGTATTTAGGTTTTTTTGAGACAGAGTTTCTCTGTGTAGCCTTGGCTATCCTTGAACTAGCTCTATAAACCAGGCTGGCCTCAAACTCACAGAGATCTGCCTGTCTCTGCTTCCCAGAGTGCTGGGATTAAAGATCTCCACTACCACCACCTTACTAAAATAATTATTTAATTAAAAATATTTTACGTGTATTAGTGTTTTATTCGCCAAGTATGTCTGTGCACCACATGCATGCAGTGCCCACAGAGGCCAGAAGAGGGAGGGCATCAGATTCCCGGGGAACTGAAGTTAAAGACAGTTGTGAGCTGCCCTGTGGGTGTTGGGAATTGAACCTAGATCCCCTGGAAGAGCAGCCAGTGCTCTTAACTTGTGAACCATCTCTCCAGCCCCTTTAAATTTTTTTAAGTATTTATTTTTAGTTTGTGTGTGTGAATGCTCCACCTGCACGCTTGTGCACCACCTTCCTGCCTGGTGCCTGAGACCGTCAAAGAGGGCATCTGCTCCTCGGGAACTGGAGTTGCTAATGTGGTGAGCCGCCAAGAATCAAACCCAGGTCCTCCAAAGAGTAACAAATGCTCTTAACTTCTGAGCCATGTCTCCAGCTCCTGAATGATGTTTGTTTTTTTTTTTAACCCCCCCGAAAACAACAGAGTTTCTCTGTGTAGCCCTGATTGTCCAGGAACTCACTCCGTAGACCAGACTGGCCTTAAACTCACAGAGGTCCACCTGCCTTTTCCTCAGAGTGCTGGGATTAAAGGCGCGTGCCACCACCCCCTGGTGAAAGAAGTATTCCTTAAAAAAAAAAAAAAGGTAGACAGCCATCCTGATGAATGACACCTGAAGTTGATCTCTGCCGTCTACTGGCAAGTGAACAAGCATATACCCGTTCACCCACATGCTCCCTTCCCATGTACATACACAGACACACACACAAAATAAATAAAAGATGGCTCTGTAGTTTGGGGGAGATCTGCTAGCAGCCTTAATGATGTGGAATGGCTTTGGTCTCCTCTGACTTACAGGAAAATTTGCTTCCTAAGAAGTTGGGAGACCACGTGTGGTGAGGGGGCTAGGGAAGGCAGGTAGAGTGGGATGTCCTCTTGAACCATCTCAGTTTACCCTGCAGCTTACCCTCCTGTAGTGTTCTGGGTGGTGACACCCCAGCTACTGTGCGCCCCAGGATCAGCTAGAACTAGATAGGAGACTGGGGCAGGGTTCATTTCTCATGCTCCTTTCTGACTAACTTCGAGGACTCGCGAGCCTGAGACATCTGCTGAGGACCCACAGTGTCTTGGATGTTACCCTCCGTACAGCTTCAGCTCCAGGACTCTCTTCAGTTAGCCCGGGGACATAAAGGCCCCTCTCATAGTCTCCTCCATGGCAGGCAGGTCTTCCCTCTGTTATGAGTCTGAGGCGAAGGGGCTCTTTAGTAGACAGTTCCTCCACACTACTCCACTCACTCACCTAAAGGGCGCCGGTCACTTCTTGCTGAGGCCCCGAGAGTCTAAGGAGTCTGTCCGTGATCACGTGTGTGGACCTTCGAAGGCTGCTGGTCTGGTGCTCTCATTGTTCATCCTTGTCCCTGAGTCCCTGTGGCAGCCTAGGACAAGTGTTGTCTCCATTCCCAGCGATGTCAAGCACTATTGGTCACACACCCCTCCTAAAACACCCCTCTTGACTTTTGCATACCGAACTCCTTCCGAGTTCCTCTGATGCCCCTTTGGGCCTCTCGCCTCCCCGGTGTACAGGGATGGTGACTGACCTGGCTTCTCTGGCCCCTCTTCTCACACCAACTGAGTCACCCTTTCCCATAGTGTCACTGTTCCCTGTGTGCTGAAGACCAAGCTGGAGACTCTGTCCCCAGTGTTTCCCTCTCTGTCGTTTCTCCCACCCAGCCAGCGAATCAGGTCAAGCCCTGAGGCCCATTCATACCGCCTGCCTCCCCAATGTCTTCCACTTCCCAAGGTCTCTGCCTTCCACAGCCTGAATGGAAGCAGTGACATTCCTCCCAGGGGTGAAGTCAGCACCTCCCCATCTTGCCCAAATTCAGGGCCCGCTGATGAAAATTAAACCAAAATTCCTCCCCATGACCTACACCCCTGCTCCTGGCCCCAGACTGCACTCTCCCCTGCCTCCCCCTTCCGCTTCCCCCACCTTTCCTCAGACTTGGGAAGGATAAAGAACAGAGTGTCTTTTCCACTATTCCCACGGCCTGGCCCTTTTCAGACTCCTTTTCGCCTTCCTCAGTTTGCCAGGACCCCCCAAAGGTTCCCTCAGAATCACCCTTCAGGGTCTGGTGGGAAGCCTGTTTGAAAGATGGCTTCCAACACCCCTCTGCTTTTCTCCCACTCCACAGTTGGGTAACTAGATCTCATTTTGTGGGCAAGAAATCCAAGCCTGGGCATTAAGGCTCCCTTAAATGCCCTCCCCTGATAATGAGATTGATGACTACCTTATATGCCACCCTAGAACCCTCATCCAGAGGCTGACAGGAGCAGAGGCTGACACCCACAGCTAAAAACTGAAATGAACCCCTGGAACCCAGTTGCAAAGAGGAGTGATGAGCAAAGGAATCAAGACCAGGCTGGCAAAACCCACAGAGGCAGCTGACCTAAACAAGGGGGAACACACGGACCCCAGACTGATGACTAAGAGACCAGCTTGGGACTAATCCAGCCCGCCCCCAACCTGTGTCAGAGAGGAGGCCTTGGGACCTTGGAGAGTAGATCAGTATTTATTCCTGGCATACAAATAGACTCTGGGAGCCCATTCCACATGGAGCGATGCTCTCTCAGCCTGGACACATGGGGGGCCCTGCCTGGATGATATGACAGACTCTGAAAATCCCTCATGGAAGGCCTTACCCTTCCCGGGGAGAGGAGGGGAGGGAGAGGGAACAGGGAGAAACATGTATAAAAAGTTAAATAAAAATTATATATATATATATATATATATATATAGAGAGAGAGAGAGAGAGAGAGAGAGAGAGAGAGAGAGAGAGAGAGAGAAGAGAGAGAGAAATCCAAACCTGGGCTGTTAGACTATGCTGTGTTCCAAGGTGAGCCACCGCCTACTCTAGGCAGGGGAAGTCAGGTTTATGAGTGTGAAGGAAAAAATGAATGTAAACCCTTCGGACCACTCCTGCCAGGTGGTAAGTATTCAATGTTCCTGAGGGAGGGGGTCCCTCCTCACAAGTCGTCCTGGACTCCACTAGCAAGGAATCCTCTGGGAACACAGAGGCCACCCCTTCCCAGCATTGTAGGAGTGGGCCCAAGCTACTGAGTGACTCAAATGCCCTCCCCCAACACCTTATTCCCTCTGTATACCCAAATAAACTCAGCCTGAAGTAAAATCCGTTAGCTCTTTGGAGCCTAAAGCTAAATCCAAACCCCTCTTCCCATCAGATTACTACCCCCTGGTTCCCCCGGGGAACCTGACTTGGCATAGTCCTGACCCTGGTCACCCCTAGCCCTGCTAAGTTCTTTGAGTCAGACACTGTGTCCTGAGGTCTCCTGGCATGCTCTCACCTTATGGCCCAGCTCCAGGACACCACATCCTCTCCTTCAAACCAGTGAGTAAGCCTAGCTCCTCTCCAGCCTTGAGCAAATTCAGGACCCTTCCCCAGCCCCTGCCAACCCCAAGGGCCCTGATGTTCTCCTCCCCAGCCAGCCCCCTGAGCACTCAAGTAGTACTCTCCTTCTCGGCTGTTAGCCTGGGAAGGGGGCCAGGCCCTGAGCTCAGACCTTGGCGATTCCAGAGTGTCTGAGGCCCAGAGCCAGCGCCGCCAGCCAGGCCAGACGAGGGGAAAGGGGGAGGTGGCAGGGTGGGCACCAGGAAGCCCTCTAAAAGGGGGGTTGGCAGGGAAGCTGGGTTTCTAGCTTTGTTCCTTCTGCTCTTCTTCCGGGACCCTAGAGACATCTTTCTTGGACTTCAGTGAAGCCTGGGCAGAAGGCGCTTAAATTCTTTCCTTCGGGAGAAGATACAATCAGGATTAAGGAGCTATCACTTCAGGGCTTCCAGGACCCCTGCATGTGCACAGGCCAATGGGCAAAAGTTAACAGGCCTCTGGTCCGCCAAGCAAAGTCCATCTGCCTCGCTTTCCCCGTTTTGACCAGGTGGGAAAGGAGCTGGACTGGGAGGTGTGCGCAGGCCTCCACACCCCGCCCGGAGGAATCCGACAGGACAGGCCCGCGAGTCCCAGGTGAAGACTCTGGAAAGGACCCAGCCCGGTTCCTGCGCCGGTCGGTCACCTGGGGGACAACCCCCACTCCAGCCGGCGCCCTCCCTGCTGCACACCGTCGGTCCTCCCGGCAGCAGCGGGAAAAGAGAGAGAAAGGAAAAAAAAAACTGTCTCCCTGGCCCGGGGCCAGCGTCCCAGCCCCCCTCGCCGCCGGCGCGCTCCAGCCAGGGAAAACAACTGCTCACTTCTCCCTGCGTCCTCCCCGCGCGCTCCCTGCTTCCCGGCGGCCGCGGGAGAGGAGCCCGGCCAGGGGGAGGCGCGGAGCGGGCCGGCCGCCCGGCCTTCCTCTCCCCTCGCTCCTCCTCTCCGCCTCCACTTGCTCCGGCCTCTTCGCTCCTGCCTCAGTTCGGGGCCTGGCTGGGTTTCTCCCGGCCAGGGAAGTTTCTTCGCTCTTCCCGCAGTGCAGCTTCCATCGCTCTCCCTCGCAGCGGGGATCCCGGCCTTTCCTGCTGTCCCCTCCCTGCCCTCGGCCTCGGCTTCTCTCCCCGCTTTGCCCTCTGCAGCCCTCTCCCGAGCTCCCAGCTCTCGATCCCCCCGCCCGGGCTCGCCCCCCCCCCGTCATCTCCCGGGGTCGTGCGGCCCCGGATGCCCGGGCCCCGAGGGGCTGCCCGCGGCCTGGCCCCTGCGATGCGCTGGGCCGGGGCATCTGGGCTGCTGGCGCTGCTGCTGCTGGCGCTGCTGGGCCCGGGCGGCGGGGCCGAGGGGGGGCCGGCCGGCGAGCGGGGCACGGGCGGGGGCGGGGCACTAGCCCGCGAGCGCTTCAAGGTGGTCTTTGCGCCGGTGATCTGCAAGCGGACCTGTCTGAAGGGCCAGTGTCGGGACAGCTGTCAGCAGGGCTCGAATATGACGCTCATCGGAGAGAACGGCCACAGTACCGACACGCTCACCGGCTCTGGCTTCCGCGTGGGTGAGGGCTGGGGGGCTCTGGCTGGGGGCATAGGGAAGGGCAGACGACAGCAGCAGGCAGGAAGCAGAGTGGAGCACTGGGCACAAAAGATGGGGAGCTGGGGTACAGCGATCGGAGACCTGGGTGCCAGGGAGATGGAGAGACTGCAAGTAGTCCTTAGGAGCCAGAGCTGAGTGACTGAACGGAAGCCTGGACTTTTAAGTATTGGATTAGGGTTGAGGCTAATGCTGGGGTCCCCGACGATGCAGGTTTAGGAGGTGCTCAATTGTAAGAGGAAGCATACAAGGGTTTGGGGAGGTGAGAGCAGGGGTAGGAAGTCCAGAGGAGCAGGTAAACCTTTCCCTAAGAAACAGAAATCTTTTTAAACTGTCTAGTTTGTCATGGTGGAAGGAGACACCTGTGTTCTATGGGAGGAGGAGCTAAGGTCAGGACTAGGGTAAGGGAGTTAGTTATTGGCAAAATCTGAGGGGGAAAGGCTTTGAGGCATAATACAGGAGTGC
Organism: Mesocricetus auratus; assembly: GCF_017639785.1. Classification (NCBI taxonomy): domain Eukaryota; kingdom Metazoa; phylum Chordata; class Mammalia; order Rodentia; family Cricetidae; genus Mesocricetus; species Mesocricetus auratus. The sequence continues at coordinate 52,311,572 of NW_024429182.1, read as the reverse complement.
TAAGAAGTGGTAAGGGCCTGGAGGGGGGTCCATTCCTTATGTCACCCACAAGCTCTCAGAGCTGGTTCCACCCCAAGACTGAGGGACCCCTTCCTCAGCATCTCTTTAAAGAGAAGGCCCAGGGCTCAAAACTCCTCCCCTGGGGCCCTGCGGGACGGGCAGGGGGTGGTGTCCCGGCAGTAATTACCCTCCTGGACAGGGTAATTAGGCCGTGCCCAGGATGGTACCAGGAAAACAGCTCCTATCACACATTCCTGTATTCTCTCACAGCTCCAGTCCAAAGGAGTCCCAGTCATGTGCCTCAGAGTTCTCATGAGTGTGTGAGTGTGTGTGTGTGCGTGTGTGCGTGTACAGGGGCGTGCACTGGTTTTGGCATGGCACGCTGAGATTAGTTTGGTTCGTGTTCTGTGTGTCTAGGGTGTGTGTCTACAGTCAGTCTGGGACTGTTTACACAGTGAGCTTGTATTTGTGTCAGAATCAGTTTGTGTGTGTGACGGGATGACTGTGCGTGTGAGTGAATGTGTGTGCAGCCTCTCAGGCCCCCTGCCTGGTCATCCTGTGCAGGCTGCTGTCTCTATCCATGCTGCCCACATCCCTCAGGCTCAGTGCCCGGGCCACAGTGGGAGGTGTCACTGAGAGGTCACTCTCACCACTATGGGTGACTCACTGGAAGACAGGAAGGAGAGGATCCTGCCTCCTCTGGCCTGGGACACACCTCTGTTGCCCTCCAGGCCTAGTCTCTGGAGACAGTGCAGGATGGGATGGGCTAGTCGGGGACGCTCGGAGCCCACGACGATGGTCAGGAGTGAGTTGGGCTGCCCCTGTGAGCACACAGCCACCTTCCCACCCCAAAAAGTGGAGCAGCCTTGGAACAGGCAGGAGAGGGACTGGAGATGGAACTCAGGCACAAGACTAGATGAGCATGTCCTTTCCTCAACCCCCTGGGACACAGAGCTGAGGATCACTAGGCCTTGTCCTCCAAAACACCTTTTTGTTTGTTTGTTTGTTTGTTTTGTTTTTTTGAGACAGGGTTTCTCTGTGGCTTTGAAGCCTGTCTTGGAACCAAGTCTTGTAGACGAGGCTGGTCTCAAACTCACAGAGATCCACCTGCCTCTGCCTCCTGAGTGCTGGGATTAAAGATGTGTGCCACCACCGCCCGGCCAAAACACCTTTTATAGTGGGAGAGGCAGATATGACTACAACTCAGGAAAGTGCAGCCAAGCAGAGCAAGGGGTGGAGAAAGAGCAAGCCTCGTTTCTGGGAGAGAAGCTGTGCCCAGAAGGGTCCGATCGGGACAAGCAGCAGCAGTGAAGAACTCTGGAATGGGGAAGGACAGGGGTAAAACTGTGGGACACTGGCCCACTAGTAGGAGGTGGGTCCGTGGGTCCTGGGCCAGGGGTATGCAGAAGGAGAATAGAGGGAATTGAACTGAAAGAAGGTTCTGGAACATGGCCTTGAATGTTCAAACAGGGAGAAGAACAACAAGATGAGTGAAGGGTGGGGCTCTTTTTCTAGAACTTTGTCTGAGGCAGGTTTCTCTAGTCCTGCCAAGGTTGTGGACAAATGGGAGAGAGGGAAAAGCCCTGAGGAGGATCACAGATGAGTTCAGGGGACACCATACAGGCTGTAACTGGTGGGGCTGGAGCCTGAGCTTAACAGGCAAGAACTCCCAGTGGTGAGCCCAGCTGGATAGTGAGTTCTGTCGGTATCCTGGGCCGGATCCTGGCGAACTTAGATATGGTGTGCCATTGGCAGCTGTATAAACTGCTGCCGTAGGTAGCAAGATGGAGGGAGGGGGTGAGGATGAGCTAGGGGTGAGACTTGAGACCTGAATTAAGGGGAGAACTTTAGCTGTCACTTCTACAGTCTGTACCACTCTGGGCCAAGCATCTGTATAGGCATTGCCTCATTCAAGAGAACATTACCATCATGGGTAAAGGGCCCTGAAGCCTGGGCAGGGCAAGTAAGTTACTCGGCAACAACAGGGCATATGACCAGGATTTAAGCCTAGAACTTAAGATTCCAGGCTCCATCATGGATAGAAAGGTATTAATGGCCTACAGAAGGCCATCTCCATGTGTGTGATCTGTTATCCCAATTAGGGCAGAGCCAATACATGGCAAGGAAGTTGAGCCAGGATGTGGGTGATGATGGTCTGGGGACTGAAGAGCACCAGGCCCTGACTCCTGTCTCCTCCCCAGTGGTGTGCCCTCTACCCTGCATGAACGGTGGCCAGTGCTCCTCCCGAAACCAGTGTCTGTGCCCCCCGGACTTCACGGGGCGCTTCTGCCAGGTGCCTGCTGCAGGAACTGGGGCTGGCACTGGCAACTCAGGCCCCGGACTGGCCCGGACTGGGGCCATGTCCACAGGTCCGCTGCCGCCCCTTGCTCCAGAAGGCGAGTCTGTGGCTAGCAAACACGCCATCTACGCGGTGCAGGTGATCCCGGATCCTCCCGGGCCTGGGGAGGGACCCCCTGCCCAACATGCAGCTTTCCTGGTGCCCTTGGGGCCAGGACAAATCTCAGCAGAAGGTACTAAGAGACGGGCAACCTGGGGGTGCTGAGGTGGGCGGGCAATAAGGGTGGCCAGATCTGGGCACGGGCCAAACCCTAGAAGAGCTCAGCGCCGCGACCCTCCAGGCGCGGGACAGCCCTGAGGCCACCGCGCCCCGCCCCCCCAGTGCAGGCTCCGCCCCCCGTGGTGAACGTGCGTGTCCATCACCCTCCTGAAGCGTCTGTTCAGGTGCATCGCATAGATGGGTCAAATACAGAGGGCCCAGCCTCCTCCCAGCACCTGCTACCGCACCCCAAGCCCCCGCACCCGAGGCCACCCACCCAAAAGCCACTGGGCCGCTGCTTCCAGGATACACTGCCCAAGCAGCCCGTGAGTAAATCTACAATTCCAAAAGAGCAGTCCTTTCTATCTCAGGGTCATGCTTGCTATCAAGGCAACATGCAATTTAGAGTCTCAAATTAGAACTGGAAAAGGAAAGAGAGGGGCTTCAGGAGGGGGGCAAGTGGGGGCGGGGCACTCTGTGACTGCTCTCCACATCCCTGCCTCTAGTGCGGCAGCAACCCTTTGCCTGGCCTCACCAAGCAGGAAGATTGCTGTGGAAGCATCGGTACTGCCTGGGGACAAAGCAAGTGCCACAAGTGCCCACAGCTTCAGTGTGAGTGCCTGGCTGGGTGCAGTGTCTCCCACAAGGTGGTCCAGCTATCTTTCCCATTCCTGCCATAGGAGCCACCAAATCCTCTCTCTCCTCCCAGAGCCCTCTTTCCTCTCCTGCAGACTCCCGTATTTCCTTGTCTTGTTGCTATTGTGTCTGTCCACTCTCTGCAGATACAGGGGTGCAGAAGCCAGGACCTGTGCGTGGGGAGGTGGGTGCTGACTGCCCCCAGGGCTACAAGAGGCTCAACAGCACCCATTGCCAGGGTATGGTCCGCTGAAGAGTCTGGACTATAGGGGGCAGGTGGGCATGGGGGAGGGGTCCCAAGGTGAGAGAGAAAGGAGTCTAACTAAGGCAAAACCCTCAAGTGTGCGGAGCAGGTTGCTGCTACCTTATGGCCCCAGTTACATTGGTCAAACTGCTTATCACAGACATCAATGAATGTGCGATGCCCGGCATGTGTCGCCATGGAGACTGCCTCAACAACCCTGGCTCTTACCGATGTGTCTGCCCTTCTGGTCATAGCTTGGGCCCCTCACGGACACAGTGCATTGGTAAGACTTGGGGACTCCTGATCCTGAGAATTCACAAGGCATGGGTGGGAGGGGCAGAGCTCCAAGCAGACAGTCAGAGGTCACAAGAAGTCAGAGTGGGTTAAGGGTTGCTAGCAGAAGCAACAAGATCCAGAGCAGATAGAATCAGTGGTGAGCTGAGGTTAGAGCTCACTCGAGGCCAGATGAAATAAGGGTCCTATAAATCACTGGTTTGGTGAGAAGGACAAGTGAAATTCAGAACTTGAATCAAGTCAGTGGTCACAGAGGTATCAGGAAGTCACATGAGGTCAGGGTCACATATGGCTCAAGAGTTGACTGAACCAGAGAAGCAGGGTCTGGAGCAACTGGGCTGAGAGGGGCAGTGTTCAGGTCTGGCCCTCCACTACCACCCCTGCAGCCGACAAACCAGAGGAGAAGAGCCTGTGTTTCCGCCTGGTGAGCACCGAGCACCAGTGCCAGCATCCTCTGACCACACGCCTCACCCGTCAACTCTGCTGCTGCAGCGTGGGTAAAGCCTGGGGTGCACGGTGCCAGCGCTGCCCAGCGGATGGTACCGGTGAGTAGAGGTATACAGGTGTAGTGTGTGGGAGACAGCTGTGTTCCTATCCAGGAATTCACTTGCTGTGTCCACATCTTGACCACAGCAGCCTTCAAGGAGATCTGCCCAGCTGGGAAGGGTTATCACATCCTCACCTCCCACCAGACACTCACCATCCAGGGTGAAAGTGACTTTTCCCTTTTCCTGCACCCTGATGGACCACCCAAACCCCAGCAGCTCCCTGAAAGCCCCAGCAGAGCGCCGCCACCTGAAGACGCAGAGGAAGAGAGAGGTCTGACTTCATCCAGTGACTCAAGACCCACAGATAAGACTCAGTCTAACCTTCTAAGGCAGTGGTTCTCAACCTGTGGGTTGTGACCCTTTGGAGGGTCGCATATCAGATATTACGATTCATAATGGTAGCAAAATTATAGTCATGAAGTAGCAATGAAATAATTTGTGGTTGGGGGTCACCACAATATGAGGAACTGTATAAAGTGTCATAGCATTAGGAGGGTTGGGAACCACTGTTCTAAGGTTTAAATCCCTTGGCCAAAGCACTGACCCTATTACCCTCAGCATTGATTTGACCATGAGCTATTATCACCTCCTGGGCCAGCATTGTACAAACCTAGCTCAACGCTGGGTGGTGGTGGCACACACCTGTAATCCCAACACTGGGGAGGCAGAGGCAGGTGGAACTCTGTGAGTTTGAGACCAGCCTGGTCTACAGAGCTAGTTCTAAGACAGCCAGGGCTAAAGAGAAGCCCTGTCTCAGAGAAAAAAAAAAAAAACAAACAAACCTAGCTCCACCATTGCTTTCTAGACCATGACCACTAAGCAAACATACCCTAATCCCAGGATCTAAGCTTTGACCCTTGACCCAAAGGCATGACTTTTCAACTCTCAGAGACGTACCCTAGCCATACAGCCCCAGCTGTTGACCCTTGATGTTGGTGTCCCATCCTGATGTTTAATGTCTCATCGTCTCCTTTAGGAGTGACCATGGATCCAGTGAGTATAGGAGCTCCAGTGGAGGGGGTAGGGAGACAAAGGAAGCAAGGAGGGCTTATATTGCTATCAACCGCAGCCAGTGAGTGAGGAGCGATTGGTGCAACAGAGCCACCCCACTGCCACCACCTCCCCTGCCCGGCCTTACCCAGGTGAGCTAGGCACTGCAACTGGCAGGGTGGCAGTTCTTGGGACTAAGTCACTGGGAGGTGTGGGAGGGGCTGCAGTGAGTATTCAGTGGGTGTGGCCTGCAGGGGTTAGGAGGCTCAGTCACCAGCCTTGCTCTCTGAAAAGCCCTTCCTTCTGCCTGCAGAGTTGATCTCTCGCCCCTCCCCACCTACCTTTCACCGGTTCCTGCCAGAATTGCCCCCATCCAGAAGTGCAGTGGAGATCGCCCCAACTCAGGTCACAGGTAAGACTGCACACCCAGCTTAGTTCTCCTCCCGTGGCTTCCTAGGCTAACAGGCTAGCACTTGCCCTGAGCTGGGAAGTTCAGTGAGCAGCAGAGGTGCCTCTTTGCCTTCCAGTGGGCCTGCTAGTATGATGGTCAGCTCAATCTGAGAGTACTTATCATCCAACTTATATTTATTGAGCATCTACTATGTGCCTCCCAAATAAACCACAAACAAGCAAACAGATCAAGTCAGGCGTGGTGACTCACACCTGTAATCTCAATACTCTGGTGAAGACAGGACTGCCTAGAGTTCAAGGTCAGCATAGACTGTTGCTTGAAACCCACAAAGCAGATCAGAAATTAAAGTCTACTGTGTCTCATAAATGCTATAAAAAGAGAAGTGAGAGAAGACAGGAAGTCTGAAGGTTGTGATGTTAGGTAGCAATAAGAGGTTGTGGGGCTGGGCAGTGGTGGTGCATGCCTTTAATCCCAGCACTCAGGAGGCCGAGGCAGGTGGATCTCTGTGAGTTCGAGGCCGGGCTGGTCTACAGAGTGAGTTCCAGGACAGCCTCCAAAACAATACAGAGAAACCCTGTCTCGAAAAAAAAAAAAAACAGAGGTTGTGGGGTCTGAGTGTGTGTGTGTGTGTGTGTTAGAGAGAGAGAGAGAGAGAGAGAGAGAGACTATATAACATTTTAAAGATTACTAGTATTCAAGAGAATTGGGATCACTGTGAGTTTGAAACCAACCTGGTCTACAGAGTGAGTTCCAGGGCAACCAGAGCAGTTATACTGAGAAATTCTGTCTCAAAAAGCCAAAGCCAAAGCCAAAGCCAAAAAAAAAAAAAAAAAAAAAAAAAAAAAGAAAGAAAGAACATTCCAGAGAAGTTAAGTCTGGGCAAAGGTGTAGAAAAGTATGAATCACTGGTGGAGGAGGGAGAAACCACAGAGAACCAGGGTAAGTCCAGTTCATAACAGGCGGGTTTGATGCCAGAGGCTATGAGAAGCTTCTGCAAGGACTGAGCGTTGTACAGTTGGCAGCGCAGACTGAGCAATCTGCCGGGCTCAAAGTGAAAAGCTTCTGATGCACATCACTTCACTTCCTTTGAAGGCAACAAGCGCTTGTCTAGTTTCCATATGAAAAAAAGCTGAGTCTCAGAGAGTTTTAACAATCTGTCACAGCGGAGCCAGATCAAGTCTATGGCACATGGACTCCAAAGCCATAGTCATTGAACTTGACTGAAACCCTGAGTCTAGAAGAGCTCCTGAGATGGGGGCTCAGGGGGACGGTGACTACCCACCCCTAGGGGATTGTGGGAACATGGAGGACAAGGTGCCTGGGAGGAAAGCAAGGAAGCCTATGGAGAGGTACCGCAGGCGGCGCGCAGCCTAAAATGCACGCTGGTCAGGTCTGCTTTGGCAGAGCTCAGCGTCACCCTGGGCTTCATGGGAAAAGTGGCGGTCAGGAGCGAGGACAACATGGGCACAGGATGAGAGAAGCCCTCTGTCTGACATCTAGACACATATAGCACAAGTTGGGTTCCTCTGCACTGGAAAGTGGGGACCCAGGTCTGTGGAACAAGGGGTGTTGAAGTCACTGGCTAGAAGATATTAATAACCCTGGTATTACAAGGTGTAGCTACTGAGGGGCCTGGGGAGAATGTTGTCTCAAAGACCCTTGGGAAAGGGTCATAAGAGCATAGGACGCCGGGCGTTGGTGGCGCACGCCTTTAATCCCAGCACTCGGGAGGCAGAGGCAGGCGGATCTCTGTGAGTTCGAGGCCAGCCTGGTCTACAAAGTGAGTTCCAGGACAGCCTCCAAAGCTACAGAGAAACCCTGTCTCGAAAAAAAAAAAAAAGAGCATAGGACACTTAGCCCATGTGGTTTGATTTGATGTGACACGGGTCAGGCTCTTGGAATGCTAGGGACAAAAGTAACAAAGGTGGCAGGAATGGCAAGGGCACGGGGTCCTGTGTGGAGACTTCTGGAACAAGGACATCAGGATCATTTGAGATGTGTAGAAACTCCTAGGATTCAGATACCCATGTGCAGAAGTCAGAGGCCACTCTGTGATCAAGCCTTGCTGAGCAGTAGGGCTGGTGTGTCAGATCTGCCCTGTGGTGTAGTAGGAAGCAGGTATTCCCTAACCGGCCTTTGACCCTGTCTACACGTGCCGCAGAGACGGATGAATGCCGATTGAACCAGAATATCTGCGGCCACGGACAGTGTGTACCTGGCCCCTCCGATTACTCCTGCCACTGCAACCCGGGTTACCGGTCACATCCGCAGCACCGCTACTGCGTTGGTGAGCCGGGCCTGTGGGCGAAGGGGTGGGGCGGGTGGCCCAGGGCATGGCCGGGGATCTCAACCTGCCTTTGATGTCTCCTGGCCTGCGGGTCCTTCCAGACGTGAACGAGTGCGAGGCGGAGCCCTGTGGTCCCGGGAGAGGCATCTGCATGAACACTGGGGGCTCCTATAATTGTCACTGCAACCGTGGCTACCGCCTCCATGTGGGCGCGGGGGGACGCTCGTGCGTGGGTGAGTGCCGCCAGCCCCGGGCTACCCTGGGGATACCGGGTGGGTTACCACCCGCCCTATGCCCGTCGTATACTCTGTTCTCGCCCAGACCTGAACGAGTGCGCCAAGCCTCACCTGTGCGGCGACGGCGGCTTCTGCATCAACTTCCCCGGTCACTATAAATGCAACTGCTACCCCGGCTACCGGCTCAAAACCTCCCGACCGCCCGTGTGTGAAGGTGGGGTGTCCGTCCAGACGGAAGCGGGCTTCCCGGCTGTGCCTCGGCTTAGGATGGGGGCAGAAGGCCTGCACCCATCTCTACCTCTCGGGCGGGGGTCAGGAAATCCCAAACCGGTCATTTTGTCTTGATATGTGACAGAGGGAGGCCCTGTCATGTTGAGCACAGGACCAGCCATGTTGTCCCCAGACCTGCCGTCTTCCTTTTCCCTTCCATGCAGACATTGACGAGTGTCGCGACCCTAGCACCTGCCCTGATGGCAAATGTGAAAACAAACCTGGCAGCTATAAGTGCATCGCCTGCCAGCCCGGCTACCGCAGTCAGGGAGGCGGGGCCTGTCGTGGTGAGGGCGGTTCAGGCTCCACGTGGGGGGCGGGCCTCTAGCCCTGGGGAGGCGGGGCCTCACCCCCCAGCAGCTTGCAAATTGTTGTAGGGCACAGTGTGGTGCTAGCGTTCCTCCCTGCAGATATCAACGAGTGCTCCGAAGGCAGCCCCTGCTCTCCTGGATGGTGCGAGAACCTTCCTGGATCCTTCCGTTGCACGTGCGCCCAGGGATACGAGCCTGCACCAGATGGCCGCAGTTGCATAGGTGAGCTCCAGCATATTCGGCAGACAATGGCTCTGTCCTCAGCGAAACAGCTGGGCCTTGGAGGATGGACTTTTTTTTTTTTTAAGCCTGGAGGGTGGATTTTTTTTTTAATGTAGCCGGGTATTTTGCCTGTATGCATGTATATTCACCACGTACATACCTGGTGCCCTCGGAAGACAAAAAAGGGGATCAGATCTTCTGGAACTCAAGTTATTGGCCTCTGTGAGCTGCCAAATGGGTGCTGGAAATCCAACCCTAGTTCTGTGTAAGAGCAACAAATGTCCCTAGCCATTGAGCCATGTCTTGTCTCTTAAGAGATGAGAATTGAAACTTTTGCTCGAAAAGCTTGTTAATTTGAAGGAAAAAAAATGTCAGATGGTGAATCATTAGTCCTCTGTGGTAATGTTTATTATGTACCAAAAAGCAGGCTGGGGGCTAGAATTCAGAGAAACTGGGAAACGTGTCAGACTTGTCTACTAGTAGGGCAGGAGCCTACAGGAAGGAGGCGGCCTGCATTTCTCTAGAGAACCATAGAGATTAGCTAAGTAGATAGATGGGGTGCCCATGAGATGCTGTGATGTTAGAACAAATTGGCTAGGCTAGTTGGCTGGAGAGAAGGAATGATGGGCCCTCCCAGAGTCTAATTTGGTGACTCCAAGGGTGGTGCTGTTCACTATGATTGGGCCTCTTTGAGAGGGAAGACGCTGAGACTGTCCATCCATGTTAGATGAGCTCAATAGGGTTGTCAATTTAGGTTTCTCAGCCAGAGATGCCAGTAGAAGCTGAGCGATGTGGGCGGGGAGTCTTGGGCCATACAGGCCCGTATGGAACTATCAGCTGTGGACTATGGGGCTCTGGGAAGTTGCGGTAGGCCTGCTTTACTGCAGAGTTTCATGGACACGGAGACGAGGGGAGGCAGGGGCAAGTGAAGAGATGGGAGCAAAGGGATTGTAGGATCATGGAAGGTGGCTGGGCTTTCAGAGCACCATGTGAGAAGCTGGGGCCCAAGCAGTGTGAGAAGACAGTACACCTCTTGTGTAGTGAGTGTGAACGAAGGGGGGACGACACAAGCTCTGCAGCATCAAACATGGCCGAGGAACCCTGAGAGCACTTGGCTTGAACACCATACCCGGTTTTTATGGGGAGCAGGGTGAGGCCTCCTCGGCCCCAGCTCTTGTGCTCCAGGCAAATGGGCAGCAGTGGGAAAACCATAGCAGAAGCCTGAGGCCACCTCCAGCCCGGGCCACTAACACTCCTGTGCCCTGCAGACATGGATGAGTGCGAGGCTGGGGACGTGTGCAGTGATGGCGTCTGTACGAACACACCAGGCTCCTTCCAGTGCCAGTGCCTCTCTGGCTATCATCTGTCAAGGGACCGGAGCCATTGTGAGGGTGAGGGATCCTAGAGCCTGGGTGCTGGCATGTCCCTGCCTACCCCAGGTCTCTCTGCTCAGGTTCAGCCCCCATCCAGATCCCAGTTGTGGTTTGGGGGTGTGGGAGTGACCCAGGGTTCTCAGAGTAGGGAACTCTGATGGCTCCAGGCTGTGTGTATGGGTCAACCCCTGAGATTCTCCAAACCCTGATCTCTACAGACATTGACGAATGTGACTTCCCTGCTGCATGCATTGGGGGTGACTGCATCAATACCAATGGTTCCTACAGATGTCTTTGTCCCCAGGGACATCGGCTAGTGGGCGGCAGGAAATGCCAAGGTATGAAGAGTTGTCTGAGCGCTCATGAAAGGCGTGACGACAGGGCAATGTAATCTATTAGACACACTGTAGCCTTCCTGTAAACTTGACATTCACTCCTTCACCCATCAATCCACCTAGCTCTCATTTACTTACTCTTCCATTTGTTCTGTAACAAGGCCCATGGTGCTCAGTGTTGCTTGCTGCATTCGAGTTTCTGTCAGCTTTTTTATTTTTTTTAAGATTTTATTTTTATTTTATGTGTATGTGTGTTTGCCTAAATGAGTCTGCACCACGTGCATGCATGTCCATGGAAGCCAAAAGAGGGCGAGAAAGAGGTGGTTGTGAGTGGACATGTGTGTGCTGGGTCATCTGGGAAAGCAGCCAGTGCTCTCAAGGGCTGAGCCCTCCCCATCCCCTCTGCTCAACTGCTAACAGATACGGTAGTCTGACCCATCAACTCACCGGTATGTACATTAGACACCAAGTGATACCTGCAATCCCCATTGGCTAAGTACTGTACTAGATATTTCAGCAATAATCTGGGGCTCCTAGATTGGGGGGAGCATGGGAATGAGTCTCAGGTTCAGGGTGAGGTACCTGGAAGTTATTTAAAGGCAGGTAACTATGGAACTGGGACCTGAAGTCTGAGGGGTCCCTCAGCAGGGCACTGTGGGTGGGAAGGGGGCCTCTTAGCAGAGAGAGGGCTGTGGGTGGGATTCTACCCCAAGAACAGCACTTGAACAGTTCTCTTTGTGTGTTTTAGAGGAGAGGGAACAACTCTGCCTTGAGCAAAATTTTGGAAGGAATGGAAGAGTGATGAGCCGAGTTTGATGGCTTTATCTGTCACCCCAGCTACACGGGAAGCTGAGGCAGGAGGATCTCAAGTTCAAGACTAGCTCAGGAAACAGACCTTGCTTCAAAGAATAGCAAATCTGTGATGGGACCGAAAGGTAGCGAGAGAGCAGAGTGAGGGTCTCCACATGCCAGCTGAGAGTCAGGGGTTCAATCATTGCCAGGAGGACAGCAGCAAGTGTCACAAATCTACCCACACAGACAGACCCAAGGGGACATCTGTTGTATGCGCTTTGAAACCAAAGCAGAAATTTAGGTTGAGCCTGTAGAAGGCCTTTGGGCACACCCCAGAGAAAGGGGCTGGGTCTGTCCAAAGCTGAGCTGACTCTTGTTCCCTGCTCTGCTTGCACCTACTAGACATAGACGAGTGCAGCCAGGACCCAGGCCTGTGCCTGCCCCATGGGGCCTGCGAGAACCTCCAGGGCTCTTATGTCTGCGTCTGCGATGAGGGTTTCACACTCACCCAGGACCAGCATGGGTGTGAGGGTGAGTGCCCTCCCCTTCTCTCAGACTGGATAATCCTAGGAACTACAACTGGGCTCAGAGCTATGTCCCTGTTCCACCTTTCTGAATCCTCTTTGCTTGGAGAAGTGGGGTAGAGCTGGACTTCTCACCAAGTGGCAAGGAGGGCCAGAGCAGCTGAGGAGAGAATGGGTACAGTTTTGGATATAGTAGACAGGCCAAAATTACTCCCTCCATAAGCATGAACTGTTACCCTTTCCCCAGAGGTGGAACAGCCCCACCACAAGAAGGAGTGCTACCTTAACTTCGATGACACAGTGTTCTGCGACAGTGTATTGGCCACCAATGTCACACAGCAGGAGTGCTGCTGTTCACTGGGGGCTGGCTGGGGAGACCACTGCGAAATTTATCCCTGTCCGGTCTACAGCTCAGGTCAGAGGAATACACCCCTTCCCAGAGCTCCTGTTTGTTCACTGGGAAACCAAAGCTTTCCCCCTGGGTAGCTGGGAAGAGAAGAAAGCAGGCGTATGCTCAGTTCCATTTTTTCCTCCTGGTGGTTTCTCTCACCCTGCAGCTGAGTTCCACAGCCTCTGTCCTGATGGAAAGGGCTACACACAGGACAACAACATTGTAAACTATGGCATTCCAGCCCACCGTGGTAAGCTCTGGCCTGGCCCCTCCCTTCTCCTCCTCATTATGGTTCGGCTTGGTTTATGGGTGCTGGTTGGGGCTGTCACTCACTAGGTAAAGCTGACTCCTTATGCCAGCTTGATCCCAATAATCTGCCTCGTGTTCAGCTCTCCCAGTGAGCCCCACCCAGGCACCTCAGTCAAGGGGCCTGAGTCACAGGTAAAGGAGAACCCTCTGGACACTCACGCTTCCCTTGGTCACACAGACATCGACGAGTGCGTATTGTTCGGAGCAGAGATCTGCAAGGAGGGCAAGTGTGTAAACACGCAGCCAGGCTATGAGTGCTACTGCAAGCAGGGGTTCTACTATGATGGCAACCTCCTGGAATGCGTGGGTGAGCGCAGTAGCAAGCAGTGTCCCTGTGCAAGTGGCCACCCTGCTCCAGGCCTGTTTCTGTCACGAGCAGTTTTTTCTCTCCGCAGATGTGGATGAGTGCTTAGATGAGTCCAACTGCAGGAACGGAGTGTGTGAGAACACACGTGGTGGCTACCGCTGCGCCTGCACACCTCCAGCAGAGTACAGCCCCGCCCAGCGCCAGTGTCTGAGTCCGGAGGAGATGGGTGAGGCCCTCGGGATCAGCATGGGGAGCAGGAGGGATCAGATCCCAGACTGGACTGTGATTACCAGCCCCGACCCCGATGCCCCGTAGACCTGGATGAGTGCCAGGATCCGGCTGCTTGCCGCCCTGGCCGCTGTGTCAGCCTCCCAGGCTCCTACCGCTGTGAATGTCACCCACCCTGGGTGTCCGGGCCCTCAGGCCACGACTGCCAGCTCCCCGAGAGCCAGGCGGGTGAGGGCGACGTTCGTCCTGGGCCAATTTTGAGCCTTATCAGGGTGGAGCCCCTGGGCCATAGTCGGCAGGTGGGATGGGACCTCAGTGGGCAGTCCCTACCTCCTTCCTTGTTGAAGCGGGTCTTGTTCCACAGAGCATGCCCCAGAGCGACGGGAGGTGTGCTGGGGCCAGCGAGGAGAGGATGGCATGTGTATGGGGCCCCTGGCCGGACCTGCCCTCACTTTTGATGACTGCTGCTGCCGCCAGGGCCGTGGCTGGGGCACCCAGTGCAGACCATGCCCGCCACAAGGTGCCGGTGAGCTACGTTTGAGACTTGGGGTAGGGACTGAAGTAAAGCAGTGTTGCTGACTCTATACCCACTTCCAGGGTCCCAGTGCCCGACTTCGCAGAGTGAGAGCAATTCCTTCTGGGACACAAGCCCCCTGCTACTGGGGGAGTCACCTCGAGGTGAGTGAGCCAAGGGAGCACAGGTGTGGGTCGGAGGCCATCAACAGGAGCAGTGCTGATATCTATACTCCTCTGGCCCGCATAGACGAGGACAGCTCGGAAGAAGATTCAGATGAGTGCCGCTGTGTGAGTGGCCGCTGCGTGCTACGGCCAGGCGGGGCAGTATGCGAATGTCCTGGTGGCTTTCAGCTGGATGCCTCCCGTGCCCGCTGTGTGGGTAAGATGTTGGGGACAGAAGGGCAGAGCCAGCAGGGGTTGGGTGGCACCACACTAGGACTTCACCTACACCGGCATCTGTCACATCTTACAGACATCGATGAGTGTCGAGAGCTGAACCAGCGCGGACTGCTGTGCAAGAGCGAGCGGTGCGTGAACACCAGTGGTTCCTTCCGCTGTGTCTGCAAAGCTGGCTTCACCCGCAGCCGCCCCCATGGGGCCTGTGTGCCTCAGCGCCGCCGCTGAAGCTGCCTTGGCCAGCACTTTGGTGATCATTGAGAAAGTTTCCACTAACAGTGGAGACAAGTACATCCCTTACTCTTGTCCAAATCAGAGATGGACCCAAGGATCCTCTGGGGCCCATAGATCTCCTTCCAGCACCCCAACACCCAAGGGTGCTCCTGTCTGCAGAGAGCTGTCTGCTTTCCTCCCTGAGGGTCCCTACAGACTGCAAAGTCAGATCTGCCCCTTTAATTTACTCTTGGCTTTCAAAGCAAATTTATATTCACATTCAAAGGTGGTTGGGATGGCAGCACCAAGAGCCACTGCTTGGGAGGGGCTAAGCTGAACTGGAACCCAGGATGTGAAATAGAATTTATTGTGGCTCTGATTATGTACATTAGATGTGCCTGGCCTGGTAACCAGGCTCACATGGTTTGTACAATAAATACATCCGCCAGGCCTGCTCTCCAATGACTGGAAGTGCCCAGAGGTTTGGGGGGTAGGGTTGTCAGTCCAGTTTCCGGGCTCCCAGCTTCATGGGCCCCTTGGCAGCCTTTTTCTCTGCCCGCTTGGCTTCCATTTCCTTCCTCCGTTCCTCACGCTTTTTCCGTGCCAGCTCTGCCTTCACGTGTCCTGAGATCAGGAAGTTAAGGGTGACTGGGCTGACCAGACTCAGCTCCTAAAACTGCCCTCCCCAGGCTCCACCCCCACCACCCCTTCATGGGAAACACTCACTGCTCTCGGTCTCCAAGCCTTCCCAGTTGTCTTCACCCCAGGAGTCTGGGTCTGGCCTGGGCTGAAAGAAAAATGCAGGCTGCATTGGGAGTCAACCCCCAGCAGCAGCCCACCCAAGCTATGCTCTCAATGGGCCAGTACCTGGGTGCTGGGACGAACAGACAGGGCAGCAAAGGGGTCACCCTTGTCACTGGGCTCTGCACCACCCCAGTTATACTCGCTGGCTAGCCGGGTGCCTTCTGGAGGTGGCTCCACAGAGCTGGGGTCCTGCCAGCCCTGGTCCCAGGAGCCCTCAGCTTCCCAGCTGTTCCAGTCTGATTCCAGAGGTCTGTGGTCTGGGTGGCTGACCTGAGTGAACGATGGAGGAAAGGCAGGCTAGGAGAGTGAAGAGCCAAATGGTGCTCCACACATATCCCCTGCCCGACCCAGCCCACCTGTCCAGCTCGGCTCCCCGGGCCCTTGACACTCCAGTCATCCTGCTGTGCCAGCACAGAGTCAGCTTCCTGCTACAGGGCGAGAAGGAAAAGGCATGACCAGCCGTGTTCTCACCCCCCAGAGGGCAAGTACAGTGAGCCCTCTTATCCATAGCTCAGCTTTGATTTCTTATTTGTTTTTGATACATACCAAGCCTCTCCTTTCTGAACCAGCTCTTGGGGACCCTGAAGTTGAATAGGGACTCAGTGGCTGGTGCCGGCCTATGATGATCAGTCTGTGAAGCTCACCTACCAGGATGTCACACAGGCCCAACTCTAATCCGTGCCCCTCTGAAGGTCAGCCTGTGCCTTGAGCTGGTCCCCACTCACCTCCAAGCTGCCCCAGTCCTCATCGTCCCATCTGTCAGCAGTGGCACTGTCTTCCACTGCGTCCTTGTCTTCTTCCTGTGTCTCCCAGTGGCCTGAGGTCGTCAGGGCATCAGGGGCAGGGGCTGGAGCAGGATTTCCTGGGGAACAAAGAGTCTGAGCTCTCAGAGAGAACTTGGGGCAGAGTGGAGGTTGCTATGAGGAAAGAGTGAAAGGAAACTGGTACCAGGAAGAGTGACGAGACATCACCCATGTCTCATGTCGCTGTCACTACATTAGGACAGCCTGACAATAACAGCTCTTAGCCCCCGTCACTGAGGAGTGACCCTGGGATACTCACCCTCTGGCACTGGTCTCTGGGGCACAGTGGTCTCGGATGGCGTCGGTGTGGGGTGTGCACGGATGAGCTTGGAGGTGAGTGACGATACCCCGGTCACAGCCCAGCCTGCCCAGCTGGCTGCAGCTCCTCCTGTCCCAGGGCTAGATGCTGCATGGACATCCTTCTCTGGGTAATGAGAAACAAGTGGGTATAGGCTTCATGGAAAGATGAAACACAGTGATCCAGAGCAAATCCTCCCTTCTCTAGGCCTAGTCCTCCCAGCT
The DNA here is from genome assembly GCF_017639785.1 of Mesocricetus auratus. Classification (NCBI taxonomy): domain Eukaryota; kingdom Metazoa; phylum Chordata; class Mammalia; order Rodentia; family Cricetidae; genus Mesocricetus; species Mesocricetus auratus. The sequence continues at coordinate 52,295,052 of NW_024429182.1, read as the reverse complement.
GTGGAACAGGGAAGCTGCTTGCTGGGCCTTTTCTAGCTTTCAAATGCTCCCATGGGCGCAGTAAAGGAAAGGGAAAGAGAACACGAGTGTGGGTCACTCACCTACTTCTGCCAGCTGGGTAGGATCCTCTGACACAGACTCCAACTTGGACAGGAAGCTTCGGATGGTCTTAAAGGCCTGTGGAGTAGCAAGAGGCCAAGCTGCATGCTCTAGCACTCCCAAGGGATTGCCAAGCCTCTGTTGAGACTGGACTTCCCTGAACCCAACCCTGGGGTCTGCCCTGGCTATGCCTTACCTGGTCCCGCACAGATTTCTCAGGGTCCACAGTAAGGCCACAGAGCACAGGCAGGATCTTGTGGGCACAGTCATCCATCGAGTAGAGATTGTGTGTGGCAGCAAAGCCCAGGACACCCGCAACCCGGGATGGTGCAAATGGGTCCTTAGTGGCCCGGCTGAAGGCGGAGGTGAGGACCCTGTGTCTAGTCTGAGAGCCCAGATTGACAGGGGAAATGATGCTTCAATATACAGAATCAACAAGGGGCCCCCACTACCAGATCTTACTTCCCAATGTGGGGCCATCTATTAGAACCAAGGTCTGAAAATGTGAACCTATCACTCACAATTTAAAAGAAGAGAATTTATGCCAGGAGGTGATGGTACCCCTTTAGCCCCAGCACTTGGGAGGCAGAGGCAGGGAGATCTGTGAGTTCAAGGCCAGCCTGGTCTACAAAGTAAATTCCAGGACAGCCAGGCTATACAGAGAAATCCTGTCTTGAAAAACCAACATCATCATCATCATCATCATCATAGAAGAGAATTTACTGATAAATATGTACCTCGGTTTCTCTTAGATCACTGGGTTTCACACAGCCTCAAGGTGTAGGGCCAGAGCAGCAACGCTGAGGCTGGGCGTGTGCCTCCCATCTTCCCTACCTGCTGATCCTGTTCATTCGTTTGTTTGGTTTGGTTTTTTTGGTTGTTGGTTTTTTTTTGTTTGTTTTTGGTTTTTTTTTTTTTTTTTTTTTTTTTTTGGTTTTTCAAGACAGGGTTTCTCTGTGGCTTTGGAGGCTGTCCTGGAACTCACTCTGTAGACCAGGCTGGCCTCGAACTCACAGAGATCCGCCTGCCTCTGCCTCCCAAGTGCTGGGATTAAAGGCGTGCAGCACAAGCCCAACTTTCATTCATTCTTGTTAAGAGTCTAGGCCTATCAGAAGTTCAAGTTTATAGACCTCGACTGAGGTGATCCGTGAAGACTTGGGCGTCAAGCAGACCTGAGTTCAGAACCAGATTTACCACCTTAATGGATGTGTGCTTTACAACTGACTCCACTTCAAGAAGCCCAGGCATTTGGCCTCACAGTGCTCAAGGGCTGAATCTCTGCAACAATGAGGACCCACAAACATAGGCTTTGTAGCACCAAAGGGGCCACCATCCTTCCATAACTCTAAAGGACACTCACACTAGCACTGAGGTAGGAGCCGATTTTGCCCAAGCAGACTGTGGTGTTGCAGCGGATGGGACCCTGGTCATCCTTGGCTTGCAGCCTTGCAAAGTGCTTCATCAGCTCCACATTGAGGTTGGCCTCATTCAGCTTTGGGGCCAAGAGCAGCATGGACTGTAGAGTAGAGGGACATAGGGTATTGTGAGCCAGGGCAAGAACGAACTCCTGGAGAGTGCACAGGTCACCAGTCACGGTGGCTTTGAACAGGGCTGTCAGACCTGACCAGCCCAGTCCCGTCCCAACTAGCATATTAAGAAAGGGAGTCTCCTATTTCTGTCTTCCTTCTATAGCAAGACCCCAAAAGCTTGTCTACACTCTGCTCCATTCAAACTTACATATCAATTCATTCTGAGACCCACTCTACCAAATTGGTTCATTCAGGCTGAGGTTACTAATGACCTCCAATTTGCTAAATATGATTTTCAATTTAACTTTGTTTTAGCCCAGGCTTTCTTTGAACTTGCAACCCTCCTGCTCGAACCTCCTGAGTGCTGGAATTAGATGCATGTACCTCTACGCCTAGTCATTAAATGTATTTACTTATTTTTCTTTTCTTTTCGATTTTTTCAAGACAGGGTTTCTCTGTGTAGCCCTGGAACTCACTCTGTAGATCAGGGTGGTCTTGAACTCAGAGATCCGCCTGCCTCTGCCTCTCAAGTGCTGGGATTAAAGGTGTAAATGTAATGGATGTGCTAGTTCCCTTTCTGTTGCTATGACAAACACTTTAACCAAAAGCAACTGGGGACGGAAAAGGTTAAAATGTTTGTCTTATCTTTCAGCTCCCACATCACAAGCCAGCACGGACAGAAGTCAGGGCAGGGATGCAAGGCAAGAACGTGAGGGTAGAATCAGGCATGGCAGTCGCACTTTTAGTCATAGTATTCAGGAGGCAGAGGTCTATCTCTAAGAATTCAAGTCCAGCCTGATCTACACAATGAGTTCCAGAACAGCCAGAGCTACATAAAAAGATCTTATCTCAAAAAAAGCTAGGGAAGAGCCGGGCGTTGGTGGCGCATGCCTTTAATCCCAGCACTTGGGAGGCAGAAGCAGGTGAATCTCTGTGAGTTCGAGGCCAGCCTGGTCTACAGAGCTAGTTCCAGGACAGCCTCCAAAACAATACAGAGAAACCCTGTCTCGAAAAACAAAAAACAAAAAAAGCTAGGGAGGACGGGATGGGTGGAGAACGAAGGAACATGTGGCGGGAAGCAGGAGGAAGCTGCTTTTCCTCACCAGTTAATGCTTCCTTGTACAACCCAGGACTGCCTGCTCAGGGGTGGCTGGGCCTCCAACATCAATCAGAAATAAGGTAATGCCCCACAGACATGCCACAAGCCAGTCTGACTAGGAAATTCCTCATTTTGGGCTTCCCTCTTCCTAGACGATTCCAGACTGTGCAATAAAAATAAATGAGGACAAGGGCCGAGCTTCTCTTCCTACAACCCCTGGCCCTAAGGTGTTCTGACACCTCAAGTTTTTCCCTGGCCAATTGCTCTTTTCACTAAGGTCTGAATGGTCAGAAACCTCACTGCACATTCTCTGGCTTTTTTTTGTATCTAACTAACACTCCTACCCTTTTAAGTCCTCTTACTACATGGCTCGCATGCCTGTCATGTTTGGATCTGCAATGCTCTCACAAGCAGAGAAGGCTGGGTCCCTGTCCCAGTGTAGCAATGCATGGGATGATCCAGAGGGCTCTGACATCATCAGTTCATAATTTGATGGGTTTCTGGGAGGTGATGGAAGCTTGGGAAGTGAACCTAGTTCAAGGCAGTAGATCCTTGGGAACATACTCTTGGGAGCTTCCACTTGCCCAAGCACTCTCCCCTGTCATTCTGTCCATCTGTGATGAAGAAAGCAATTCTGCTTCACTTCATGGCCCCCGCCGGAATGTCCCAGCTCCCCAATGGCCCAGATGCAACAAAGTCAAGTGACTGAAAGCCCCTGAAACTGACCCTAAAACTGATCTGTCCTCTTTACTCGATTTCAGGTATTTTGTCACAGTGGCAGTAAACTGAGAGCACGGTGGCCTGGTAGGCATCCCTGACCTACACATTTCCCCTGTACTTCACACGTGCATAGTCATGGGTCGGCGCCATACCGCCACCTGACAGAAAAACACAGCTGCCCAATTACAGCCAGCTCTTCCCACAGTCCCCGCCCCCAGACCCTACAGACCCTTTCAGTACCTTAGCCGAGAAGCCTCAGATTATCCTTAACTCTCAGAAAACACTGTCAGTCCCAGCTTCAGAATGGCCCATTCTCTCCACATGCTGCCTCCATCACCCCAGGCGCTGCAACAACCCCTAACATCATCCCAGCTCCCCCCTGCCTGACAGTCAGGGTTCTCCAAAGAACACAACGAACCCTGCCACTGCCCAACTCAAGTGTAGCGTCAACCTCATCTCCAATGCACGTGCCAGGTGCCTGGTATGCCGACAAGGCCCTAGCTCCCAAATTCCACAACTACTCCCCTTCAGCATGTTAAACCCCTTTTTGCTACTTTTACATTTCTAAAAGCTTCTAGCCTCAGAGCCTTTACAGGTGCTGGTCCTTCTATAAGGAGCATGTTTCTTCCAAGTCACCTACCAGACTAGATCAAAGCAGTTCTTTCTCTATACTCCCTCCCTTTATTTTTGGTCTCTTCATGTAGCCCAGGTTGACCTTGAACTTATGATCCTCCTGCCTCTGCCTCCATTACACTGAGATTACAAATATGAGCTTCAACATCTGACTACGGCAGTCTTTTTGGCGGAAGGAGGAGGATCTTTATGAGACAAGGTCTTGATATGTATCTCTGGCTGGCCTGAAACACCCTATGTAGATCAGGCTGGTCTAGAACTCACAGTCATCTGCCTGCCTCTGCCCTCTAAGTGTTGGTATAACAGGCATGCGTCCCCATGCTACGCTGTTAGGTACTCGTATATTTAAAAGTTACAAACCCTCCTGTTTATACTCCCCTTTCACATCTCCTATGTATTGTCGGCCAGGCCCATTGCCTGTCCCATTCAAGAACAGGAGAACTCGCTGTCTGCGAGTCTGTGTCCCAGTATGGGGCCAGGCAGGCCCTGGGAGCTGCTCAGTGTCAGCTGAAAGAACTGAAGGCTGAGTCCCCCCCAAATCCCGCCCACTTTCAAGGCTGCACCCAGAGATTGGATATGGACACTCCCACCACACCCACTGTCTCAAATCAAGGCCCGTGTTCCAGAGAGAACCACTTCCCTGTCTTGGGAGACAAGAGATGGCCACTCTAGGCCTGAGTAGACCCACCTTGACTGTCTGCTCCCGGATGGCAGGGTTGGTGTCCAGGAAGCCATGTACAACATGGGGAAAGATCTGGGTGTTGACTGTAGGCTCATCGAGGTATTGGATGAACTGCTCCATCTGTGGACCAGGGTAGGACATGAGCAGATGGCTGCACCCTACCCAAGTCACAGGGCCACTCTGGCCTTAGTTGTTCCACCAGGTAGTCTCCTAAGCCCAGCTCATGTGTGTGTCCTCAAGAGGGAAGTGCTTTTGACAGCTGGACGGGGACTGGTACCCGGTACCTGGAAGTCACTAGTTCTTCCTGGCTCCTAAGAACCCTCTAACTTAGAGGCTAACCATTTGTTGCTCCAGCTGTCCTGGGGCTGACAGGAGAAACTGTGTCCCACTCTAGAGGACCTAAGTGATGGAGTCTGGAGAGTCCTAAGGCTACACAGAGCCCTGGGACGAGCTCTACCTTCCAAGAGCTTCACCTGTGTAATGCTCATGGCAGGGGTTTCTGAGATCTCTATGTAGCCAAAGCACGAGCTCTGGCCACCTGCCTAAGGCTAGGGGGTGATTGGAACCAGGATGGGGTCTGGGAGGAGGACCTGGGCAGAAACTGGCTGAGGCCTCTACCTGCTGGAGGAGGCGGATGCGCATGGCACGGTCCGTGGATGAGAACATCTTTACCACCACGGGGATGATCTTCTGCTGGTACTCATCAGCACTGAGAAATTTTCCCACCTGAGGACGAAGCAGGAAGAGGGGCTTGGCCACATCTACAGGGTTAGGGCAATTTCACAGGTTTCCCTCAACTTGCTTGGGCTCACTGCTGGCTTCCCAGGGTAGGACTGAGGTGATGGCAGGGGAGCAATGGAGGGTAGGCTCTGAAGCAAGGGTCTGAAGGAAAAGAATCTGGCACCGCAGGGACTGGCCTTCCCCGGACTAGAAGTCCCCAGCCTCCTCCACAGCCAGGTGGCCCTTGCTTGCTAACTCATGAGGACACCAGGCTTGCATCTACCCTGAGTATGCTTCTCACCCAGGGCTGTATCCAGCTAGGTCTCTGGATCCTACACTCCTGGTCCCATTTACCTTGAAGAGAGGTGTGAGGACCACAGCCCCCGCATTGCCAAACTCGAAGGCGGTCAGTAGCTGGGGCAGCACCTTGTGCCGACAGAAATCCTCAGGAAATGAGTCTAGACTCTTGCTCAGCTCTTGGAAGAACTTCTGCTTCTCAGCTGGCTCTTTGATCTAGGGGAGCAAAGACAGGGTTCAGGGGGAAACCAGCCTCACCATGCACACTCCAGGTGACAGTGAGGGCCACCCAGCCTGGAGGAACAGGAGCAATGCTATGGAGCCCAGCTTTCTACTTAGGGGGCAATTGTGGGCGCACTCTTCAGTTGTAAAATGGCATAACAACTCTACCACCAATCTGAGGATTCAACCAGAAAATGTTCATAAAAAGCTGCCAGCAAACCAGGTCTGACCATGTGCACAGTGATGGTAAAGCAGGAGGACCTGGAGCTGGAGGCCAGCCTAGACCAAAAGTGAGTTCAAGGCCAGCCTAGGCTATATATTTAGACCCAGTGCCTGGCACACAACCAGTATCTTCTAGTGACCGTCCTTGCTATCCCTGTCACTTGGCTTGTAAGTTTAGCAATCACTAGAGAGATTAAATCCTTTATCCTCTACTGCTCACAACAACCCCCATGAGGACTCTGAGGCTCAGAGCAGGAAGGATCTCACTTGACTCCTTGCCTTGGCTTGGTTGGGCACATTGGGTGGAGTTTAGGGAGAGCCATAGAAAGTCAGAGAAAGGCACAGTTTGCCACCATACCTGAGTCCAAACAGGCTCAACAGTCTATTAGTCTTCCTAATACCCCCACCTGAGGCTGTAACACCCATAACACAAATTTCCTGAGCACAGATTGCACACACACTATCTCAAAGAACCCTTCCACAACTTTATGAGGTGGGAAAGCATGTACATCTTACCAACAAGCAACAGACAGAAAGGTAGCTTGTTCAAAGACACACAGCTGCCAGGTGTTGGTGGGCATGCCTTTAATCCCAGCACTTGGGAAGCAGAGGCAGGCGGATCTCTGTGAGTTCGAGGCCAGCCTGGTCTACAGAGTGAGTTCCAGGACAGCCTCCAAAACAATGCAGAGAAACCCTGTCTCAGAAACAAAAACAAAAAAAACAAAAACAAAAACAAAAAAAAAAATGCTGTCACTCCCCCAAAGATGAGGAAGAAGGGTACCATGGCCAGAAGCTGGGCATGGTAGCACATGCCTTCCCAGTACTGAGGAGACCAAGGCAGGATTGAGGATTCAAGGCCAATCTGGGCTGCATAATGAGGCCTTGCCTCAGAAAGCAGAAAAACAAGTGTATAGATAGTCATTACCCCAAACCCCTTGTGCCCTCTGTTTTACCACCATCCAGAGGTAGCTTGGCCCAGAACAAGTGACCATGGCTGAGGATGAGAAGTGCTGAGGTGGCTTGGAGCTGCTTAGTGCAGGTGGGAAGCAGGCTCTGACCATGCTGGGAAGGTAATGAGTAAAGTTCAAAAAGACCAATCATAGCCAAGGTCACCCTTCTAGAGTCACAGTGGGTTCCCAGTCCACTCAACACGAAGAGGAGACCCTGATACCAAACTCCCACATTCTCCAAGGTAGTTAGCCAGAAACAGCTCATTTTCAAGGGACAGTGGCCTGGCAGTCAGCCATGTGAGGAGAACTCCATGTAACAACATTCCCACTGCCCACACACTGGCCAAGAGACATCAGGGCTCAACAATTCCAGTTGCTTGTTCAAGATACAAAACTTTAGTTCCAGCCATGGCAGAACACGTCTTTAGTTCCAACACTTATGGAGGCAGAGGCAGGAGGATCTCTGAGAGTTCAAGGCCAACCTGATCTATATAGTGAATTCCAGGATAGCCAGGGCTACATAGTGATACCCCACCTCAAAAAAAGAAAAGATACAGTTCTTCCTGCTCTATCCCAATTCTACTCTCTGCTCCTGATTCTCTGTGTTCCCTGCAGCTAGTTGGGTTAAAGTAGAACCTCAGTCCTTTGTCACTACGATGCCCTAAGAGTTGGTGGGTGCTGTGATTCTCTCTCTTGTACACATATGGGTGCTGAGAGTCAGAGGTGAAGCGGAGGGTGCCCCCTCCCCATTACTCTTCTCTCTCCCAGGACCATGTTCCCCAAGTCACCGTCCAAAGGCTCCTACCTTTGAGTCTTTCGGGTCCTAGCTCAATGCTCTTCTCTGAGGCCCTCAGAGCACCTGCTCATTTCCTTCCAGCACTTACTCAGGGACCACAGGTGTTCTCATTAACGCTTCCTGTCTCTCTCCTGTAATGAGAGCTCCCAAAGGTGGGGACCTGTTCTGTTTACTCCTGCTGGGTCCTTGAGGGCAGGTCTGACACTCTTCCCTCCCCAGCACTTTGTGTGGCACCCCTGAGGAACAGAGCAACAATGCGGGTGTGGAGTTACCGGTAGGTATGAGCTGCTGGAGTGACAGGGTAGTCATGAAGCATCTGTGGGGAGCTCAACTCTACCCAGCAGCTGTCTATCTGCCTCCACCATGATTGGATTCAACAACAGAGATCCAAATATCAGGAAAGCAAGCACTGTCTGTACCACACACATATAGCCATCTTTCTTTCTTTCTTTGGCCATGATTTGGCCAAATATGATAGTACAGTAACTATTTACACAGCACACATATCATATAAGGGGCTAGTTAGCTACAGGAGGATGGAGTGGGATAATGACTCAGTGCCTAAAAATATTTGTTGTTCCATAAATAAATAAATAAATAAATAAATAACTGGTGTTGGTGGCGTATACCTTTAATCCCTGTTGGGGAAGTCGTATGTCAATAAAGCACTGTTGGGCCAATAGGAATCTAGATAGGTGGGTCTAGGAGTCCAGGAGGACTCTGGGAAGGAAAAACACAAGTGAGTCAAGATGTAACGCCATGGGGTAGGAAGCCCGGAACTATTCTCTGGTAAGAGAAATACTTAGATTAACAATTATGGGGTAATTACTTAAGTCAGAGCTAGCCAGTAAGAAACAAGCAAAGCCAACAGCTTCATAATTAATATAGCCTCCTGTGTGTTTATTTGGGACTCATGCGGTTCTAGAACCAGGCTGGCGGGAAGGCTTCTCTCAAGGAAAAAGCTTCTCTTTACAAATCCCAGCACTTGGGAGGCAGAGGCAGGTGGACGGATCTCAGTGAGTTCGAGGCCAGCCTGGTCTACAGAGCAAGTTCTAGGACAGGCTCCAAAGCAATACAAAGAAACCCTAGCTCAAAAAAAAAAAAAAAAAAAAAACAAAAACTATACAAGGACCCGGGTTCAAATACCTAGCACCCATGTAAGAAGCTGGGCATAGCCCCACACATCTGTAACCTCAGTGCTACTGGGATAGACATAGAAGGATCACTGGAAATTACTTGCTCCAGGCTGAGTAATGGGATAGAGCAGGACACCTGATATCCTCCTCTGGTCTCTGCATATAACCATGTTCACCCCTCACACATGGATATTTAACACACACACACATACACTCACAATTATGGAAGGATGTAAGTTATATGCAATACTATGACTTTTTTATTGAGGACTATAGCACCTGCCAATTCTGAGGATCCTAGAACCAATTCCCACTGTGAATGGCTAGTTTTCTGTCATCTGGGAAGAGGGAACCTCAATTGAGAAAATGCCTCCATCAGATGCAGCATTCTTCCATGGCCTCTGCCTCAGTTCCTGCCTCCACCTTCCTGATTCAGTTCCTGCCCTGATTTCCTTTCATTATGGAGTGTGATTGTGTAAGCCAAATAAACACTTTCCTCAGCAAATTGCTTTTGGTCACAGGGTTTTATCACAACAATAGAAAGAAAGTTAGGACACCCACAGATTCCAAGGAGGACTGTGTTATATGTGTTGAACTAACAAATGCTACCCCAGGCTCCTGGACGCATTAAGATCTTTGTTGAAGCCGGGCATTGGTGGCGCACGCCTTTAATCCCAGCACTCGGGAGGCAGAGGCAGGCGGATCTCTGTGAGTTCGAGGCCAGCCTGGTCTACAAGAGCTAGTTCCAGGACAGCCTCCAAAGCCACAGAGAAACCCTGTCTCGAAAAACCAAAAAAAAAAAAAAAAAAAAAAGATCTCTGTTGAACTTCAGGCATGGAAAGTCACAGGGTGAGTAGAGACAAAGCCAGGGTTTGCAACCAAAGGACTTAACTCCACTGTCCAGATGTGAGAGTCACCAAAACATAGGTGAGAGGTCATGGCAGAGAATACCAGGGAAGATTGGGAGCTCACCTGAATCTCTTCCAGGAAGAGGTTGGTCTCCACAAAGCGGTTGCTCATGAAGCCACCAGGTGCCCGGCAGTTCTGCAGGAAGCGAGCCGGGTTGGGACGTACTTTGGGGTTGGCTCCCACCAGCTCGCAGTAATGGGTCACCAGGGACTTGGGGATCTGTAGGAGAATGCTCCACATCAGGGAAAGGATGGTGGATGGTTGACAAGAAAGAAGGGCCTAGGCCTGGTCTACAAAGTGAGTTCCAGGACAGCTTCCAAGACAATACAGAGAAACCCTGTCTTGAAAAACCAAAAAAAAAAAAAGAAAGAAAGAAAGAAGGGCCTAGGACAGAGGAGGTAGGCAGGGGCTGCAGGGACACGTACCTTCCCAGGGTTTCGCAGGGCAGCTGCCCGAGGTAGGGACCCATTGAAAACTTCCCAGATGAGGCAGCCCAGGCGCCACATGTCTGCTGACCTGTGGCAGTAACCCAGAGCTGATCAGGGCTCCCTAGCATATACTACTTTTGCCTCCAACCTGCTTTAGGTACCAGGCACCCACTGCATTACAGGATCTGGCTGTGTGTCCCTGCACTGATCCCTTAACCCCAAATAGTTGGTTTCATTAGCCCCATTTAACAAAGAAATCAAAACTCAGAGAAGCATGGACACCTTTCAAATTCAGACACCTAAGGCTATGTCCATCTTGACCAACCACCCCCCTCCTGAGCAGCTGGTTCCCTTTCTAGGCAGGTGGCAAGGGCCAGAGGCTTCCCAGCTAGTCTAGGGGTCCCGAGGCTGCAGGGCCCTCCAATGCAGGACAGATCAAGGCACAACGACCGCAGTCACCCACCACTTCTCTTTGACTGCTCTGCTACTGTTATCAGCCAACTCCGGGGGATCATACTGCTCCAGCTCAGGAATCCCCTTGCTGGGTGGTCCCCCGCCGTTGCCCTGGGCTGAGTACATGTAGTCCAGACCCCCGAGTTTCCACTCGCCAGCCCGGTCCACAAACACAGCAGCCATGCAGACATTATTGTGGATAAGGTTGCAGTCGTTGACCAGGAAGCTGAGGGCTTTCACAATCTGGTGCAGCCCCCATGACAGCTCCTGCTCCTTCAGTCCACCTGCTTCTGCTCTTGCCTTGAGGTATGTTCCCAGTGGAGTCACAGCCTCTGTCACGATGTGGAGGCACTTTTCTGTCTGGATAATGAAAAGGGTATTAGGGCACGGTTCCAGAAGAGGGAGAGAAGATGAGGGCCGTGACAGGGAAAGAGGTAGTGGAGAAGGTACCAAATCTGAGGGTGTTGAAGCACTTAGGTACAAAGTGAGGGCCAGAGAACAGTGAGATGGGAAGATCGGGCGACAGGTACCTCCAACCCATCGATATAGGCCAGAATGTTGGGGTGCCGGAGAGTTTTGAGGCGTTTGAAGGCAGCTTTGGCCACCTGGGTCTGCTCTTCAGCTCCGGGTTTCACATCATACACGAAGATGGACACCGCGCTGCCTGTGGCCTGGTGGAGGACACAGCAACCTGAGAGGCGCGGGCCAGGTGACTACTCCAACCTGCCTGGGCTTCACCAGCTCCGAGTCTCCAGAGCAGCAGGGAAGGGACACCAGCGGGTCTCGCCCCCAGGACAGCCCTTAAGGAGCTGGTTAGGCCCACGTGACCCCCGTCTTGTCCGCTTGTCCGTCCCTCGGTCCTTCCGCCCGCCACGTCGTCACTGCCCGCCCCGTTCCCAAGCCGGTTGCCGGGAGCTTTGGTCGCCACGTCAGGCCCAGCGCGACGCAGCAGGGCCGGCGTACACACTAGGAAAGGCCGAGGTCGGCCGCGGCCTGCAGAGCAGCGCCGTACCTCACCTTTTTGCGGCCACGGTGCAGGGTCCAGGGCCCTGGCGGGCCGCCCTCGGGGGGCTCCGGGATCAGCTCGAACGGGAAGTCCCGGACCGGGTCCCGGGCAAAGAACCACATCGTCGCCGCCGCTACGGGCTCGGGAGCCTCCACTCCGGGTCCTCCGGCCGCCCGAGCCGGGGCGGGGCGGGCGGAGGGCGGGACCACTTTGGTCTGTGGGCGTGGCCTTGTGTGGGCGCTAGTATGGAGGCGGGGCCTGTGTGAGTAGAGGCGGAGCTAAAGGCAGGCCTGTCGTACAGGGCGGAGCCAGAGGAGAGGGCGGGGCGGGGAGCAGGGGGTCAGAACCCTGACCAGCCCTCGGAGGGCTCAGTTCTGTGGCTGGTCACCTGAGTGCTCCAAATTTGTGGCCTTGTATAGATAGAACAATGGGATGTGATGGAGAGTAGGGGGTGCAATAGTTGAAGGGTGAAGAGGACCAGCTCACAAAGGGAGCGCGGCAATAGAGCCTTTCTAAGCAAGAGGGCACGGGAAGGAGAGACAGAAAAGATGAGAGAATAGGAGCAATGAGGAGAATGGTTATCCCTAAGTCAGAAGCTCCTTTGCCAGCTAGTAGGCAGATTCGGGCTCAGTCAGAAAACTGTGTTACTGTTACTAGAGTAAAGGAGACCTGGAGGCGGGGGCGTGTTAAGGGGGGCAATGGGGGATACAAATATCCCGAGGGGTCCAGGAACCCTGGGAAACTGTTGCTAGGGAAGTATCTCTAGAAGCACTCCACATCCCCAAGGTGAGCACAGGTCCTGGCCACAGTGTCCTGCAGGAGCTTGGAGCTGAAAATGATGCCCACTGAACTGAGTAGCACATGACTAAACCTTTTTTCCAGAAATGTCTCATTGCCCTCTGCTGGCTCACAACCTCCTATAACTTCCATTCTAGGGGATCTAACACCTCCTTCTTCTTCTGTGGGCACCTGCACACATGTAGCATACTTATACTGTGCCAAATACTCTTCAAAGAAAATAAAATAGAGAAGAGGATGGCTGGCTGTGCTCACTGGCTAGTAAAAATGTTCCAAGGTTCTGTGCTGGCCCTGAGGAATGTGCTGGAAAATGATCTCTGTTTCTTGGGAAACTGTTATTAGGAAAGTATTCTGTCTAGTTTTTTTTTTTTTTCGAGACAGGGTTTTTCTGTATTCTTTTGTCCTGGAACTGGCTCCGTAGACCAGGCTGGCCTTGAAACTCACAGCGATCCACCTGCCTCTACCTCCTGAGTGCTGGGATAAAAGGCGTGCACCACCAACGCCCGGCATATTTTGGCTAGTTTTTTTTTTGTTTGTTTGTTTGTTTTTACGAGACAGGGTTTCTCTGTATTGTTTTGGAGGCTGTCGGTCCAGCCTGGCCTCGAACTCACAGAGATCCGCCTGCCTCTGCCTCCTGAGTGCTGGGATTAAAGGCATGCACCACCAACGCCCGGCAATTCTGGCTAGTTTTATGTCAACTTGACACATTAGAGTCATCTGAGAGGAGGGAATGTCAATTGAGAAAATGCCTCCACAAGAAAAGGCTATAAATAGACTTGTAGGACATTTTCTTAGTAACTGATAAAGGGTGGCAATATCTTATTGATAGGGGAGTGCTAACCCATGGTGGGTGGTACCACCCCTGGGCTCATGGCCCTGGGTTCTATAAGAAAGCAGGCTGAGCAAGCCATAGGGAACAAGCCAGTAAGCAACACCCTCCATGGCCTCTGCAATAACTTCTGCCCCAGGCTCCCACCTGGTTTGAGGTCCTGCACTGGCTTTGCTCAATGTACAATGACTTGGGTCACCTAAGCCAAATAAACCCTTTCCTCCCAGTTGCTTTTGGCCATGGTGTTTCAACACAGCAGGAGGAACCCTAAGACAGAAAATACCTCTCGAAGCACTCCTTATCTCCAGGGTAAGTATGGGTGCTGGCCACAGTGTCTTGCAGGAACTTGGAGCTGGAAGATGCCATGGTCACAGAATTGAATTAGCAAGATGAACACGGCAAAACCAGGGAATAAATATTTCCTACTCTGAGATCCCCCTGCCTCTGTCTCCTGAGTGCTGGGATTAAAGGCGTGTGCCACCACCATTCAGCAAACAAACAAACAAACAAAAACCTTGGTTTTTGAGACAGTCTCAAGTGCCTCAAGCTGACCTCAAACACAACATAACTGAGTCTGACCTTGAACTTTTAATTTTTATTTTTTATTTTTGAGACAGTTTTTCTCTGTGTAGCTCAGCTGTCCTAGAACTCACTCTGTAGACCAGGATGACCTCAAACTCAGAGATCAGCTTGCCCCTGCCTCCTGATGGCTGGGACTAGAGGCATGCACCACCATATCTGGCTAAATTTTTTATTATATTCACTTATTACATGCATATTCTGTGCTCGTGTGTTTGGGGGGGCACCTGTGTCTCACAGCATGTCTGTAGAGGTCAGAAGACAATTTGCAGGAATGGGTTCTCTCCTTTCACGTGTGGGTCCTGGGATCAAATTAAGGTGATCAGAGTCAGCAGCAAATGCCTTTATTTGCTGAGCCATCTTGCCTGCCCAATCTTCTAAACTTACTGCCTGAGCAGTCAAATGCTGGAGTTACAGGTGCGCCACCATGCCTGGTTCATTTGATGCTGGGGATTTAATGCAGGTCTTCTTGCAGAGTCTCTACCATTTGAGCCACAGCCATAGCCCATGGAAGTCTTTAAAACTAAAAGACAATCAACACAGGAAAAGACCCTTTTTAAATTCGTAAGGAACAATCACAAGAACAGTCTGTAAACAAGACCACAGACATAAACCTGGGTAGTGAGCTGGGTGTGGTAGGAGATGGAGTCCGAGGATCAGGAAATCAAGGTCATCTTCAGCTACACAGTGAGCTCAGTTGGGTTGAACTATGGCAGACCTTGTCTCAAAACACCAAGTACATAAGTAAATAAATAAGTAAAGCAATAATTATTGTAGAACTAATGCTAGGGGCAGTTTCCAAATGTAGTAGAGTTGAATTAGAAATTACTAATAGAGGCCTAGGGACTCACATGTAATCCCGACTCTGGAGAGGCAGCTCCAGCCAAATTGGAGCACTACAGTTTTGATGAGAGACCCTATCTCAAAAAACAACGTGGGCACCGATTGAAGATATCTGATGCTGACCTCTCGCATCCACATGTATGTGCACACATGTGTATGCCCCCACCACAACACAAACACACAAATCAACAATAGAAAGAAATTTGGGGGCTCTTCCCCTCTTACCGTTAGAGCAAACCAAGGCCAAATTCTCTGGTGGAGACACACTGACATCCACTGAGACACTCAGCACCCTGTGATACATAGCACCAATGAGAGGGAGACAGGTTAGCCAGTCTCTACGGAAAGTCCCTGTGGGGTCTCAGGGTGCAGCCATCTAGGAGAAGAAAGCTACGGTGGACAGCATCTGCATACTATCAACATCTGGGTTGAGGAGGCAGCCATTGACACTTTCCTTACACACTTGTTTTAGCCAAAGGTGACCCATCCACCAGTGTTCATACTCGTTCCAGGGGAAGGCCTGGCTACACCTCTGAGCCTAACCAGGTAAGGCCTTGCAGTTCCCACGGCTCTGAGGCAGTGGAGTCCTCGGCATGGCTGTGCTCACGTCAATGTGAATAATACACATTCACTCAGGACTCCATTCACTCCTGTCTTAGTTAGGGTTTCTATTGCTGTGCAAAGACACCATGGCCGTGGCAACGCTTATAAAGACAACATTTAATTGAGGTGGTGGCTTACAGTTCAGAGGTTCAGTGCCTTATCATCATGGAAGGGAGCAGGGCCGCACGTAGGCAGACATGGTACTGGCTTCATCTTGATCAGAAGGCAACAGGAAGTAGACTCAGTGTCACACTGAGGGAAGCTTGAGCAAAAGAGACCTCAAAACCTCCCCCACAGTGACACACTTCCTCCAACAAGGCACACCTCCACTGGCTGTGGAGGCCATTTTCTTTCAAACCACCACAACTTCCCACACCAGGGAACTGGACACCTCTGTCCTCTGTCGGCAGCTGCATTCACACACACAGACCCCCCACAGACCTGCCAAGGCCTGGTTTACACACCAAGCTCTAGACCAGCCAGAACTTTTCTAGCAAGCTTCCTCATTGGACTTTCTTGGACCACCAGCCTGCAAATAATGACACAGACACTTGTTATTAATTATGAAAACTTAGCATTAGCTTAGGCTTTTTTCTAACTAATTCTTATAACTTAACCTGTTTCTTCTATCACGTGGTTCAGTTACGTTTCCCTTAGTACAGCACATCCAACCTGCTCCGAGTCTGCGGGCAAATGAGCCTAAATTCCTCCTCCTATTTTTTTTCTCTCTCTCTCTCTCTCTCTCTCTCCCTGGAAGTTCAGCCTCCCTCTCCTGCCTAGCTACTGGACATTCATCTTTTTATTATACCAATCGCACCAATACATCTTTACACAGTGTATAAATATCCCACATCAGATACTTCTCAAACTAAAACAAGATAACACACCCTGGTGCATAAGGAAAAGCCAAACCAGCACCTTCACAAAGCACCCGTTTTTACCTGTGTACCACACATCCCACAGCCGCTGATGATGCAGGACAACAGTGTGCCAATATCTCTCTCTGGGGACTGTCCAAAAGCACTTGTCTGCATATAAAAATCTTTCCCATGCTGGGAAGTGGTGGTGCACGCCTTTAATCTTAGCACTTGGGAGGCAGAGGCAGGCGGATCTCTGTGAGTTCGAGGCCAGCTTGGTCTACAGAGCAAGTTCCAGGACAGCCTCCAAAACAACACAGAGAAACCTTGTCTCGAAAAAAAAAATTGCCTTCATATAATGCCCAGTGTGAGGCTTGAATATCCAAACATAGGGCCTGAGAAAGCTAAGGAAAGTTCTGGACATGGAGCTGGGTGTAGCTTCCTAGTCCTGCAGTCTCTCAGGTGGCCTGATGCTCAGTGGCACACAGAGGAATGGCTATCGGTTGCTGCCTGCAGGCAGGCTGGAACCAGCCGCCAGCGCCAGCCGCCAGTGCCAGCCGCCAGGGGCCAGCACCATGGGGCAGTACCATGCACTAAGCTGAGAGTGAAGCAGCAGTTGATTTGGCAGTTTAAGACTTGTCTCATGCGGTCTGAGAACGCTGCAGGTGCTTAGTAAAGCCAGGTTCACACACATACACATACACACACACATCTAGAAAGGTACAGTATGTTTTAAAATGTGCTTAGATACTAAACAAAGAAAAGAAACTGGGTATAGATAGACAAAAAAATATGGGCAGTGGTGGTGCACACCTTTAATTCCAGCACTGAGGAGGCACAGGCAGGCAGAGCTCTGTGAATTCAAGGCCAGCCTGGACTACAGAGCGAGTTCCAGGACAGTCAGAGCTGCACAGAAAGTCTGTCTTGAAAAAAAAAGAAAAGAAAAGAAATGATGGAATAAAAGGGTGGATTTCTGAGTCTACTTTTCAACTAACAAAACAACAACTAGTCTCAAATAGTTTACATTGGTATGGATTTTTTTATACATTGATACAAATTTAAGATTTGTACAAGCCGGGCGTTGGTGGCGCACGCCTTTAATCCCAGCACTCGGGAGGCAGAGGCAGGCGGATCTCTGTGAGTTCGAGACCAGCCTGGCCTACAGAGTGAGTTCCAGGACAGCCTCCAAAGCCACAGAGAAACCCTGTCTCGAAAAACCAAAAAAAAAAAAAAAAGATTTGTACAAATCTTTGTTATACTGTATTTATGTTTCTATTATTGTTTAAGGTATTGTACCTATGCAGCTCATCTAACAATGTAATGTAAATTTCTAATCCTTGAAAGCTATTTAGGATAATAAAGAAATATAAGTTAGTAGTTAGTCATTCATAACAATCGAACTTATAGCCAGGCACACCTTTAATCCCAGCACTCAGGAGGCAGAGGCAGGCAGATCTCTGTGAGTTCAAAGCCAGCCTGGTCTCCAGAGCAAGTTCCAGCCCAGGCTCCAAAACAATACAGAGAAACCCTGTCTCAAAAAAAAGAAAACAAAAAACCTTATAGTCATATTAGCTATGATTTCAAAATCAGAGATTTACTTTAAATAAATAACGGTCTTCAAACACTTCAGAGACATACAGAATATAGTACTTAAGATGTTTTAATAATAGAGGGCAAATTTACTTCAAAAAAGAATGACAGGCACTGAAGAACCTCCATGTGGAGTTTGCTTTCATTTGTGGCAAAAGTTAGCCTCTGGGCAAAGAAACTGCCCTTACCTTGACTGCTGACAGGATGCTGTCCAAACTGAACAAGCTGGACACAACAGGAGGTGACTGCCACACTTTGCCAAGACAAGAAGGGACAGTCCTTCAAAATTCCTGCTTCACAGAAAAGTCTGTCAGATACTGTAGGCCTGTGGACTGAAGATGGACACCCCAGCATTGCAGAGGAACCTTGGGTGACTGCTCATGCAGCCGTCTGTCATTTCTTAGTTTTGGAAGTTGCTTGCTTTGCACTTCCTGTTTAATCAGGTAATATTATCTCCTTCTGGGAATCTCTGATGGGGTTGAAGATTAGACAGTAGCAATTACAGTTTTCTGCAGTTTTGACAGAAAGTAAATCAGGTACTAAACTTCAGCCTCATTTTGATTGGATAGGTAATGGAGTTTCTTCTCTGATTATGTCAAATACTAATAAACTGGACATTGCGAATGTATTTCTTACTTGATAATTGTTCTGATTGTATATAGTTTTACTGCGTTAGTAGAACTTTCCCCTTTTTATTTAGACAAAAGGGGAAATGTTGTGTGACATTTGTACACTGTGAAGATGTATTGCTGTGGTTGGTATAAAAAGCTGAAAGGGCCGGGCGTTGGTGGCGCACGCCTTTAATCCCAGCACTCGGAAGGCAGAGGCAGGTGGATCTCTGTGAGTTCGAGGCCAGCCTTGTCTACAGAGCTAGTTCCAGGACAACCTCCAAAACAATACAGAGAAACCCTGTCTCAAAAAAAAAATAAAAAAAATAAAAAGCTGAATGGCCAAAAGCTATGCAGGGAGTATAGGCTGGACTTTTGCACAGAGAGAGGACCTGAAAAGGAAGAACAGAGTCTGGAGTCAGATGGAGAGAATGCAGGATGGGCAGTAAGAGTAAAGGAAACTGAGCCACATAAAGGAATGTAGATGAAAACAAATGGGTTAATTTAAGTTATAGGAACTAGTTAATGGGACCTGGAGAGCTAGTTCAGTGGTTAAGAGCACTGGGCTGTTCTTTCAGAGGTCCTGAGTTCAATCCCAGCAACCACATGGTGGCTCACAACCATCTGTAATGAGATCTGGTACCCTCTTCTGGGCTGCAGGCATACATTCAGGCAGAATACTATATACATAATTTTTAAAAACTTAAATAAAAAAAAGAACTAGTTAGGAACAAACCTAAGCTGAGGAGCCAGGCGTTGATGGCACATGCCTTTAATCCCAGCACTCGGGAGGCAAAGGCAGGTGGATCTCTGTAAATTCTAGGCCAGCCTGATCTAGAGAGCGAGTTCCAGGACAGCCTCCAAAAAAATACAAAGGAACCCTGTCTTGAAAAACCAAAAACAAATAAATAAATAAATAACCTAAACTGAGGCCAAGCTTTCATAATTAATAATAAGTCTCCCCATCATTTTGCGATCAGGTGGCACAAAGAAACACCTGTCTACAGAGCCCAGTTACCTGACACCTGCAGAGAAGGCTCATCAGCCCCTGCTGTCCCCCAGCCTCCATCTTTCTCCACCAGGAGCCACCCTCAGCAACAGCAGCAGAAATGAGCAGACACTGTTTTCTTGTTCCAGAGCAGACCCCCACAGCTTCATCTGAGGTAGTGTCGGGTTCCTCCTCTGCTGCCCACTCCTCCACTCCACCCCTCTCCTGACAGTTCTGCCCTGCAGAGTTAAACTCAGCCCGTGTACCCTGCAATTCCATTCATTCCAGATTGTGTTGGGTTTGACAAGCAATGTGCTTTTGCTTGAAAACAATGTCATAACATCGTATGTAGCAGCAAATTCATACTATGTGTTTCTTGGTTTAGAAAAGGCACATAACATGCCAAACATTTTTTGGGATGTGTTTCCTAAGTCCAAAACCATTCTTCCCTCTTTTTAAAAGATTTATTTTTGGCAGTCTTAGTGACATAGGCCTTTAATCCCAATGCTCCGGAGGCGGAGACAGCAACCTGAGATCAGCCTGAGAGGTCAGCCTGTGAGACCCTGTCTCAAAAAAAAAATTATTTATGCTTGGTAACCCCACACACCTCTCACCAACACACAAACTACCCACACCCACACCACTTACCAGTAATTATTTGCCTTTGGTTTGTTCCTCTGCATTGAAAAGGCTGGTGCTGGGGGCTGGAGAGATGGCTCAGAGGTTAAGAGTACTGACTACTCTACCAAAGGTCCTGAGTTCAATTCCCTGCAACCACATGGTGGCTCACAACCATCTGTAATGAGACCTGGTGCCTTCTTCTGGCCAGCAGGCATACATGTAGACAGAATACTGTATTCATAATAAATAAATACATAAGCAAAACAAATAAATTTTTTAAAAAAAGGGCTGGTGCTGGCAGCAGCTTGGGCATCATACGCCCTCTGGTGGACTTCAGTTGCAATGACCACAACTGACCACATAGGACTTCTGTTCTTTTCTTCCCAAGGTGGCAATGTTCCTCAGGTCAATACTCCAGACCCAACTGCAGGGAATTGGCTGATTCTCATACACACCGGGGTTGGATGCCCGCATGCTCTGCTGAGCTTTCATCTACTTCAAACGGTCCTTGTCCACTTCCTGGTTGGTAAGAGCAAAGGATAGTACAGGAGACACCCAGGACTAGACCCACAGCTTTCATGGGGTTCTTGGCCCTCTTTCTGGGAATGAATTCCATCTCAAGGGGAAGGGGCTCAGGCTCCTGCTTGCACTCAGGTCAGCTTGGCTCTTCTGTGCTCTGATCCTAATCTGGGAAGTTCTGTCAGCCATGGTTCCTGAGAGGAACCCCCAGGAGGACACAGTGCTTCTCAACCCGTTGGCTCTTCAGCCCATAGCAGCAACCACCACTGCTGTGTTTGCTCTCTCTCTCTCTCTCTCTCTCTCTCTCTCTCTCTTGTTTGTTTGTATGTTTTTCTGAGACAGGGTTTCTCTGTGGCCTTGGAGGCTGTCCTGGAACTAGCTCTTGTAGACCAGGCTGGTCTCAAACTCACAGAGATCCGCCTGCCTCTGCCTCCCGAGTGCTGGGATTAAAGGCATGTGCCACCACTGCCCAGCTCTTTCTTTCTTTCAAAACAGGGTTCCTCTGTGTAGCCCTAACTGTTTTGGAACTCTTAGATCAGGCTGGCCTAAAACTCACAGAGATCCTCCTGTCTCTACTTCTTGAGTGCTGGGATTAAAGGCATGCGCCACTACTGCCAGGTATTGATTTATTAATTTTTTCAGAAACTGATTTTTCCTATTTTAAATATATATATGTTCTGCCTGAATGTTTACCTGTATGCCAGAAAAAGTCACCAGATATCCTTATAGATGGTTGTGAGCCACCATGTGGTTGCTGGGAATTGAACTCAGGACCTCTGAAAGAGCAGTCAGTGCTCTTAACCTCTGAGCCATCTCTCCAGCCAATCTATTCATCTTTATGTCCTGTGTATGAATGTGTAGCTGACATGTGTGTCTGTGCACCATGTGCATGCAGTGCCTGAAAAGGTCAGAAGAGGGCATCAGATCCCCAGTTATGGATTCTTGTGAGCTGACTTGTGGGTGTTGGGATCTGAACTTGGGTCCTCTGCAAGAGTAACATGTACTGTTAAGCGCTGAGCTATTTCTCCAGTCTCCTTCACTCAAAAATGCATGCTAAAATCAGGTCTGCAGGGCATGCCTGTGATCCAGAGCACAAGGCAGCAGGAACCTGTTCCTAGCAAGGCATGGTGTTCTGGTTAGCTTTCTACTACTATGATAAACACCAGGACCAGAAGCAACTTGGGGGAAGGAAAGCTGTTTACACTTCCATGTCGCCACCATCATGGAGGAAGTCTAGGCAAGAACTCAGGCAGGAACGTGGAGGCAGAGGTGAAGCAGAGGAGACGGGGTGCTGGCTGCCTGCTCGCTATGGCTTGCTCACTTGACTTTTTTTTTTAATCTTTTTTTTAAATTTATTTATCTTTTATTTTATGTGCATTGGTGTTTTGCCATGGGTGTCCAGTCCCCTGGAAATGGAATTACAGACAGTTGTGAGCTGCCATATGGGTGCTGGGAATTGAACCAGGATCCTCTGGAAGAGCAGTCAATGTTCTTAACCACTCAGCTATCTCTCCAGTCCCCCTCACTTGACTTTTTATACAATGTAAACAGCCTCCTACAAAGCTGCCTAGAAACCACCCTGATGAGGCATCGTCCCATTTCAAGTTTGCTCTTCACACATAACCCTAGCATGTATCAAATTGGCAAAAACAAACAAAAAACTAACCAGCACAGTAGGCTATGTAGTGAGTTCTACCAGCTTCACCTCCCAAAACGATGAAACAAATAAATCCATCCTACACCAGGCATAGGCTCCTGCTGCAATCTTAGCTGCTCAGGAAACTGAGCTGACACCCAAGACTCCCTTGAGTCCAAGAATTTCAGACCAACCTGAACAACAAATAGGACAGAGCATATACATATATGTAGACAATGCACTCAGAGGCATTAAAAATAAATAATAAGTACTCTAAAACGAAAAACAAGGGGTTAAGAGCACTCACTGGCTGCTCTTCCAGAGGTCCTGAGTTCAATTCCCAGCAACCACATGGTGGCTCACAACCATCTGTAATGAGATCTGGAGCCCTCTTCTGGCTTGCAGACAGACATGCAGGCAGAACACTGTATACATACATACACCTTTAAAAAATAAAATAAGGAAAAGAAAAACAAGACAGCTGAATGTGTAACTCGGTGGTTGCACCTGTGCTTAGCAGACCGGCCAACCTCTGCTCAACTGATACATAAAAAAAGGAGGCAAGATCATGAAAGGGAAAGGCAATGGGGGTCATAGTGAAAAAAATCATAGTCAAATGATGACATAAGAAGTGTAGGGCAGCCGGGCGTTGGTGGTGCACGCCTTTAGTCCCAGCACTCGGGAGGCAGAGGCAGGCGGATCTCTGTGAGTTCGAGACCAGGTCTACAGAGCGAGTTCCAGGACAGCCAGAGCTGTTACACAGAGAAGCCCTGTCAAATAAATAAAATAAAATAAAATGTGGGGCATGGTGACATATGTCTTTAATCCCAGCACTTGGGAGGCAGAGACAGGCGGATCTCTGAGGCTAGCCTGGTCTACAAAGGAAGTTCCAGGACAGCCAGGACTACACAGAGAAAGCCTGTCTCAGAAAAAAGAAAAAAAAGCTGTGAAAAAGAAAAAAAGCTGTGTTGTGTGGTGGGAAGAGGCTGTCTTAGTTAAGGTTTCTGTTGCTATGACAAAATGCAAGTCGAGGAGGAAACGGTTTATTAGGCTAACACTTCAGCATTGCTGTTCATCACTGAAGAAAATCAGGACAGGAACTCAAACAGGATCCTTCCCTGATCCTGGAGGCAGGAGCTGATGCAGAGGCCAAGGAGGGGTGCTGCTTACTGGCTTGCTCCCTGTGGCTTGCTAAACATGCTTTCTTATAGACCCCAGGACCACTAAGTCCACGAATGGCCCACCCACAATGGGTTGGGCACCCCAATAAATCACTAATTAAGAAAATGCCTTGAAGAAGTGGGAGAGAGAACTGTGATTGGAATGCAAAATAAAACCCAAAAAAAGAACTTTAGCCGGGCGTTGGTGGCACACGCCTTTAATCCCAGCACTCGGGAGGCAGAGGCAGGCGGATCTCTGGGAGTTCGAGACCAGCCTGGTCTATAAGAGCTAGTTCCAGGACAGCCTCCAAAGCCACAGAGAAACCCTGTCTCAAAAAAAGAAAAAGAAAAAGAAAAAAAAAGATATATTTTTAAAGCCATGTGGAGGTGGACCACACCTTTATTCCAGCACTAGGAGGGGCAGAGGCAGGAGGATTTCTCAGTTTGAGGCCAGCCTGGTCTACAAAGCAAGTTCCAGGACAGCCAGAGCTTGAACTTGTCTAGAGAAACCTTGTCTTCTTGTTGGAATTTTCTTTGGGCCACCAACCAGCTCCTAAATAAAACATGGAGACTTTTTAAATTATGAATGCTTGTCCTTTGCGCAGGCTTGGCCTGCTAGCTCTTTTAACTTCGTCTAGCCTGATTGTTCCTCTGCATTCCGCTTCAGTGCTTTTACCTTTCTTCCTTTCTGTACGCCCCCACTCTCCTGTTTCCTCCTGGTCTGGTTGGCCCCTGGCATCTCTTATTGTTTCTTTCCCTGAGCCTACATTCCTCTTCTTACTTATTCTCCCCACTTGGAAGTCTCCTGCCTATACCTCCTC
This sequence comes from Mesocricetus auratus, assembly GCF_017639785.1. Classification (NCBI taxonomy): domain Eukaryota; kingdom Metazoa; phylum Chordata; class Mammalia; order Rodentia; family Cricetidae; genus Mesocricetus; species Mesocricetus auratus. Next base: position 52,270,699 of record NW_024429182.1, on the reverse strand, counting down.
CCTCACTACTGGCCATTCTGCTTTTTTTGGGGTGGAAGGTGAGACAGGGTTTCTGTGTCCTGGCTGTAAACCAGGCCAGCCTTTAGCTCAGAGATCCACCTGCTAAATGAGGTCTGCCTCCCAAGTGCTGGGATTAAAGGAGTGTGCTGCCATTGCCCAGCAAGATTTTTTGAAATAATTTATTTACTTTTACATACAATGGTGTTTTGTCTGCATGCATATCTGTATGAGGGTGTCAAATCTTGGAGTTATAGACATCTGGGTGCTGGGAATTGAACCTAGGTCTTTGGAAGAGCAGTCAGTACTTTTTTTTTTTTTTTTTTTTTGGTTTTTCGAGACAGGGTTTCTCTGTATTGTTTTGGAGGCTATCGGTCCAGCCCAGCCTCGAACTCACAGAGATCCACCTGCCTCTGCCTCCCGAGTGCTGGGATTAAAGGCGTGCACCACCACCACCCGGCACAGTCAGTACTTTTAACCACTGAGTTATCTCTCCAGTCCCAAGGTTTTTTTAATCAGGTTTCTCTGTGTAGCCCTGGCTTACCTGAAACCATGTAGAACAGATTGATCTCAGATTCGTAGAGATCTGTGTGCTTCTGCTCCTAAGTGCTGGGATTATAGGTTTACACCATCATTCATGGGCCATATATAGAATCTTGGTGGAGTTTAAAATCACTTTTGCGGCGCCTGGCTTTCACAAGCAAGGTCCGAGGTATCAGGAAAAGAGACCACACGTCCAGCTGTTTGTACTAAGAGAATGTATGTGCTGCCTTTATTGCCAGGAGAGTGTGTGTGTGTGTCTTCATTGCAAGTGCTAAGAGGTCTCTCTCTTGTAAGAGGGAGGAGCTTTATATACAGGTTTACAGCACAGTGGAAAAAACCCCAGGTAGAAAAGAGCGTTGTTTTCCTCCTGCTGGATGTTGATGTCAGAGGGTCAAGGCCAGGGCAGTAAGACAGGACTAGAAAACAGGAAGCACTTGGACTGGAAAACAAGTTGCACTTGTAGGCTGACCAGAAACTCACAGAGACACTGTGGGGCTGGGGCCCAACATCTAACTTCAACGGGTTTCTGGGTTTTTTCTTTTGTCATGATCCCCATGGTATTTCAGCGCCCCTTAACAGCAGGAAGTAGTTTGAAAAGAACGACGCCCAAATTCCCAAATATTGTTTATAAATTGGCATTAATGTCCTAATCACCTGAGATAGGTGCTAATTTATATATAAAGAAGGGGGGAGATGTTGGGCCCCAGCCCCATGGGGTCTCTGTGAGTTGCTGGTCAGCCTACAAGTGCAACTTGTTTTCCAGTCCAAGTGCTTTCTGTTTTCCAGTCCTGGCTTACTGCCCCGGCCTTGACCCTCTGACATCAACATTCAGCAGGAGGAAAACAACACTCTTTTCTACCTGGGGTTTTTCCACTGTGCTGTAAACCTGTATATAAAGCTCCTCCCTCTTACAAGAGAGAGACCTCTTAGCACTTGCAATGAAGACACACACACACACTCTCCTGGCAATAAAGGCAACACGTGCATTTTCTTAGTACAAACAAGTGGACGTCTGGTCTCTCTTTTCCTGATACCTTGGAGTGGCTTGTGGCACTGGCGCCACAACTTTCATATCACTGAGTGATAACTGAGGGAGGGACAGTGACAGTACTGGAACTCAAAATGTTGAAGTCTAGCCCATAGACACAGGAAGGCAGGCCCTTTACTGGCTTGCGATTCTCAAGCATTGCCTGTGGAAAGCAATGAGGCCCTATCAAAGGTCACAACTGGTTTGAATGAGAATGGCCCACAGACTCATAGGGGGCCTTGACTTCCAAGTGCTGGGATTAAAGGCATGAACCACCATGCCCAGCAAAGATTTCTTGTAGTCAAATTGACAGTAACAGGTGAATGAATAAAATAATATGGAATGGGGCTGGAGAAATGGTTCAGCAGTGAAGAGCTTTCCCACAGAACCTGGGTGATTTTCAGCACCCACCAGAGAGATTTCAACTAGCTCTAACACTAGTTCCAGGGATACAACATCCTCTTCTGGCCTCCTTTGGGGTCAGGCATGGATGCGATGTACAAATATACATGCAGGCAAGACATACTCATAAGAGTAATTTTTAAAATAAAAATCATCTACATACTAGAACACTATTTTCTTAGTTACTGTTCTATTGCTGTTAAGAATACCATGACCAGCCGGGCGTTGGTGGCGCACGCCTTTAATCCCAGCACTCGGGAGGCAGAGGCAGGCGGATCTCTGGGAGTTCGAGACCATCCTGGTCTACAGAGTGAATTCCAGGACAGCTTCCAAAACAATACAGAGAAACTGTGTCTCAAAAAAAAAAAGTTTTAGTCGGACATAGAGAGATAGGCTAGCAAGACTAGCTGAAGAGGCAAAGACAGAGGATCTCTGAGTTCAAGGTCATCCTAGTCTGATGAAGAGACCGTGACTGAAACTAGTCTACACAGCAAATTCCAGGACAGAATTGCATAGAGACTACAAAAAAATGAATAAAAAAGAAGAGCCAGGCCGGGCGTAGGTGGTGCACGCCTTTAATCCCAGCACTCGGGAGGCAGAGGCAGGCGGATCTCTGTGAGTTTGAGACCAGCCTGGACTACCAAGGGAGTTCCAGGACAGCCTCCAAAGCCACAGAGAAACCCTGTCTCGAAACCCCCCCCCAAAATCAACAAATAAGAATTACACTTGTCCAAAGCCACAGAGAAACCCTGTCTCGAAAAAAAAAAAAAAAACTTGGCTAGTTCAAAGATATTGCATACAATCCCACATTTGTACACTAGGTGGCAGCAAAATCCAGTCACTTCTTACTGAATTGCCTACTATCCTTTGTTTTGGGCAGCAAAGCACTCTATAAGCTTAAAACGTAGCTTTGCAGAGGCTGGGCAATTCTCAAGTTTGTCAGTTTATCAAAGGCAGGAAGGGCCAGGCGTTGGTGGCACACGCCTTTAATCCCAGCACTCGGGAGGCAGAGGCAGGCGGATCTCTGTGAGTTCGAGGCCAGCCTGGTCTACAAGAGTGAGTTCCAGCACAGCCTCCAAAACAATACAGAGAAACCCTGTCTTGAAAAAAACCCAAAAAAAAAAAAAAAAAAAAAAAAAAGGCAGGAAGGAAGGAGCAAAGACTGGAGGGAGAGTCAAAGCTTCGGAGTCAAAAATCTAGGTAGGCAGGTATGCTGGTGCATCGTGTAATCCCACTCAGGAGATTGAGGCACGAATTCAAATTGTCCAGCCTTGGTCACATAAGGAAAACCCCCCTGGTGATATTAGGGCCATACCTAAAAAAAAAAAAAAAACACAGCACATTTTTCCCAGATCCCTCCCTTAAACTCTTCCTCTCCTAACTTAATGCCATAGCAGAGGGATATTGTGCTGCTGGGTTTGTACCAACTAGCCTTTGGGCCTGTGGCTGGGGACATCAAAAGCCTGGCTGGGGAATGCTGCTGTTTCAGGAGGGTGACACCTGAGTACCCTTTGCAGTCAGAGCACATGGACATTGTGTGGGTACAGGACACAGTGCTTCATCCCTGGAACCCAAGCACTCCCAAAGTTGAGGCCCAAGGACCCAATTTTTTTTTTTTTTTTTTTGGTTTTTTGAGACAGGGTTTCTCTGTGGCTTTGGAGGCTGTCCTGGAACTAGCTCTTGTAGACCAGGCTGGCCTGGAACTCACAGAGATCCGCCTGCCTCTGCCTCCCGAGTGCTGGGATTAAAGGCGTGTGCCACCAACGCCCAGCTCCAAGGACCCAACTCAAAGTCACCGTAGCGGGCTACATAGTGAAACCCTAGATGAAACCTGTGGACCTTCCAAGCCTGCTTTCTGTTCCTTTAGCTCCCAATCGTGGCCCCAAGTCAGCAACAGTTTCTGAGACAGACCTATGATCTAATTCAGAATGGGTCCTTACTGAGGAACGTGGTGGAGTCTAGTTCAGCCTTTCTGCTACTAGGAAAGCTTCTATCAGAGCCTGGCACAAGCTAGCTTGGTCCCCTGACCTGACTGGGCTACTTCTACAGCTGCAAAGCTGTCCTGCACCGAAGAACTAGAGTACAGGGAATGATTGCCTTGTCAGAGAGCACCAGTTTCTAGGTACAGCCTGTCACCACAGGTTCCCAGCCCAATGCACAATGTCATTAATTCAGGATGTTTCTACCTACATAATAAGGTCTAAGCAGGAGAAAGGTAAATTTACAGCAACCAGATACTAGTCTGCCAGAGGACGGACCTATAGTCCTCCCAGTTTGAGAAAGCAGAGCCTTTTCTCAAACAGGGTTTCTCTATGGAGCCTGTCCTGGCACTCAATCAATATAACAGGGTGCCCTCAAACTCTCATAGATAGGTCAGCCTCTGCCTGCCAAGTTGGGATTAAAGGCCACCAATGCCCAGCTGCTGGGCTGCTGTTGGCTCTTATGGGCAATGTCTCCTCCCCACAGCCTTGAATGGCAAAGGGCATGTTCTCATTCTTGGGGCATGGCCTGAGGGCCAGTGACATCTCTGGACATCTGACGTTGACTTCCAAGCATGTTCAGTGAGCACATGCCCACATGGTGCCACTTGCCCCCAAGTTCCCCAGGAACAGAGAAGCCCTCTCAAAACCCCCAAACAACCCACCATGAACCCCAAGTAAGGGGTGGGGGCATGGGCCATAACTCAATACATCCTGGGAAGCTCAGTGAGGCAGATCATAAACTGGGAATCCAGCAGGTTTAGAATAAGCTCATCTCACACCACACTCACCGAAGAACCACACCAAGAGACTTTCAGTTTTTATTTTGTAAAAGTATTTAACAATGGAGCTTTGTCAACACGAATTGGACATAGCTGAAATGTAGTTACCAGACACCTGCAGTGCTGTCTGTGGTCATCTCCTGAGCCTTGTAAGCAACCCAAGGAAAAATGCCAAGGCCTTTTGATAATTGTCAAGCAAAGACACCGCAGGGATTTGAACCCCGTCCTGGAAACCAGGAGTGCCAACCACCAGCATCTTTTGCTTTTTTTTTTTAAGCTAGGGAAAGGCCAAAAAGCAAAACCTGAGAAAACAAGATTTTGTTTTCTCAGGAAAAGAAAAACCTTTACAGCCCTACTGAAGAGTCTGCTTCCTCTAAGATGCTAGCTTGGCAAAGTCTCAATGTCCACCTGAAAAAGTCTTAGCAGAGAATTTTTGCAATCCCACCCAGCAACTCCCTGACAAAGGCTTTCCTCAGTCGGCTGACTTCTGCATTCCCACCCAACATTCAAGTATCAAACATTATTACTCCCGGACTGGTTTAAGTTTGTTTAGTCACTGAATAGGTGCCATATATGTAAAAAACATCTTAGCTACTTGGCTGTGGTTTTAATGTTCTGTTAATAACTTACAGGCAGGGGAAAAAATGGCCTTTTCTAGTGCAACCCACCAGATCTTGGCATCGTGGTTACCTTGAAACCGATTATGCATCATGCCCTCAAGGATCCAGCTACTGGCTGCATCAAGGTGAGGGGTGAAGGGTCTGATTAAGTCAAAGGCACAGGGTGGCGATGTGGCAGAGAAGTCACTTGTGGGGAGACCTTGTAACAGGCTTCTGGAAAAGCTAGGGAAAACTGGTTGCCCGCTTTTCCCCTTTCCCTCCCCTTCAAGCACACACAACCTGAGGTTTGGGCTGTTAACAGCTGCTATAAAAACAGCTTTTTGGGTTATTAAAACAAGCCCAGGGACACTCAAGTGTTCTTTTTGGATGCTCACTCCAAGCAAGGTGTTGAGGCAGTCAGTCCTCACTGTTAACCAAAACCAGACTAGACACCACTTTGACCTCGGTATAATAGTGCTTGCTTGTCTCTTGCCACAGGAAGGCTTGTTCCGCTGTCCTACATTAAGCCTTTGGTGCCTTTAGTGAGGGGTACCTGAAAAATCTTAAGAAGAGGCTTAGCGCCCACCTCTCCCCTCCACCCCAAGGCCAACACCACTGTTTACCACATGCTAGCCACTCCAGCATGAAGCTGAAGAGGACTCAACACTAATTTACCAATAGCTAATCTTAAACAAGAAAAGGCTCGTTCACCTGTTGGTCCTTATTTTGTCCACTGGTGGATTCAACGGGAAGTTCCTTTACAATCTGAAGAGTACATCTGAAAGAACTAGTGCTTCCCAATCCCCAAATTGAAAATGGAATGTTTGATTCGCTTATTGATTTAAAGTAAATGGGCTATTTTTCCTTACTGGGTCTGGCTTCTCTGGCCCCTCGAATAGGTGTCTGCTGTTCAATGTTCCTGCATGTAAGAATTAAGACCAAGGGAGGGGAGAGAAGACACCCACACAAAGACAATGCACTAAAGACCACTGAACTGTTAAAACATTTCCACTTGCCAGTTAAAATTTCTTCAAGAATGTTGCTTGTCTGAATTTCTTGTCAGACTTTAGGTTGAATCTGGAAAAGACTAAAGGCTTCACAGTGCCCCCATCCCCCTCACCAAAAATGAACAAAAACATTTACCTAAAGCAGCACAGCAAAGGAACTTGGCTTCAATCACAAACGTGTTACTTAAAGCTGCAGAGCCATTTCCCAACACTCAGCCTTTATTACTCATGGGTTTTTCCTCCAACAATCACTACTCCAAACATTTGGGAAAACACAACTCTTAATCATACTCCAGTCGTGTCACAATGCATTCTAATAGCAGCAGATCCGAACAGTACTGCACATTACTTGCCAAAGAACAGACAAGACCTGACGTCAAGACACCTCATTCTCTGTGTAGTCTGTAAAAAAAAGCTAAACAAGTAAGCCCCATCCCCCTCCTCCCTTCCCTCCAAATTCCAGGAAAACTCACTGCAAGATCTCACACACACTAGCAGAACAGAAGAGTCAAGCACTCATATGCAAGAGTCCTGAGCAGCTTCATGAAGGATGAAATGAAGCCTCTGCAAAGGAAAATTCTTTAAAAACCCACATGCCCGCCCAACTCCTGGCTCAAGTGAGGTGATAAAAGGCTTAACAGTGGATGAGATGGTCATAGCATTTAACATGCAAATTTGGAAGTGTGGAAAAGTTATCTTACCCTAGATGTTTTAGCCATTGTCAAATTAGACCCCTGACTTTCTGGAAACAAAATATGTAGTTACCTTTTACTCTGACCATTAACTCCCACCTGTCTAAGGTACTTATTCCTTATTTAGAGGGTCTCTATGCCACGCCTGGAATTATTAAATGATCATTCACTGTATGAAGAATAAAATATTTCTCTCCTGCCTTAAAGTTAAATTCGGTCTTCTGCTCAAGTCCTGATCTTGTCCGTTTAAGTGTTCGAAGACAAAGTTTCTGAAAGATTAGAGAAGAACATCCCCCCCAAAATTGCCCAACACTAACTACAAACAGTACTTTAAATAAGGAGACAGCTTTCTAAATGCATACATTCTCTAGTGAAATATTTTATTAATCTGTATGTATGATTTAATGGTTTTTAAGCACAAGTAAGTACATTTAGCACATTTAAATTTTAGCAAGATGAACGTACCTGACTTTCAGCATAAGGTTACATCCCTTTCACAAGGTCCTCAGAGACTCAAAAGATTCCTTAGTTTTGTAAGCAATGTAAAGCAGGCACTAACCATACAAGGCTTTTGTGATGAAATTACTTAGGATGCAAAAGCCTGTTACCTACTATCCCATCATGAAAGCCCACTGGCACAAGGCCTAGAATTTCTAGAAGGCTGGATGGGAAGACTGCTCAGTCCTGAAATCTCCTAAGGGGTCGGGCATATAACATATCAATACCTCCAGAGCTCTTATAAAAGTAAGCACTTATCCCTAACATGCAATACTGCAGATCAAGTTAAACTTATCTGTCAACAGCAGTCTGCTGTTCCTTGCTCCGAGATGAAATGAAGCAACTCTTCTGATTATGAAGAGAAACCTGTCTGAGGCAAATGAAAGATTGGCACACTGCACAGCCTCCTCTCAATCCATTTGATCCCACTCATATCATCACTTCAGCTTCTTTTTACTCCAGGATTAATGTAGCATTTTCATTTCATTTCTTATCCTGCTTTTGTAAAAGCAGTGTTTGGAGATGGATTTATCTTCATTGTTTTCCATCAATTCTTTACTTTTGTGGACAAAGCTTGATATAAGCCATAACTTTTAAACATGGTAGATTCCGTAACTTTATATTGGTTGATTTCATTTGCTTAATTTTTTGCATATGGAGACATTTTCATCAGTAGTAATAATCTTGGGCTCATGCTCATTCCCCAATGGAGATATGACAATATCTTTTCTGCCTTTACTTATCATTCACCAAGGAGCTGTTCCCTCTGCATCTACGTCATCATACTGCCAGGCTGGTTATGACTCAGATGGTGTTATCTGAAAAAAGTCTACAGAAAAAAGGTTTCCCCTCCCTCATGAACAGAAGCCCACCCTCTAAGACATTCAGGCTGAACACAAATCAAGTTATAAATTACAAATAAATACAAAATATACAATGTACACAAAAAACAGCATACCTTCACATCTTGAAACAAAGGAAAAGCATTTCTCCTACACTAGGAAAAAACTTGCTTACACTGAGATGGAAGGAATCTTACTTGATAATATAAAAGCTATCAGCGGGAGAAATCCCTTCAGGGTCATTAAGTCACTTCCTTTGTTCTGAAGTTCCTATAGTAGTTATTAAGATAATTAAGCCACCTGAAAAAAATTTCAAGAGAACCACACACTACAATCTACATCCAGCAACTTAAAAAAAACAAACCCCGACTTATCATTTCAGTGGACCAGACCAACCCCCAGGCCCACACTTTTCAGAAACAGACAACTGTTTTTTTTTTTAACTCTCCTTGCCCAAATTAATGGACCGGTGGGTATACCCAAAGCAATCTTCCTCAGCTGCCCAACTCAAAAAATAAGAGAAAAGGGAAAGCTGTATGATTGGGAGTTACTTGCCAACTTGAAAGCTGAGATTTCCTGTTTTTCCATCCTAAGTATTTAGGTTCTTTGGTAATTATCTGAAATCATAAACTAAACAATTACCTAACCCCCCACCACCACCCAAACACAAATGGCCCACAGCCAACTAAGTTTTACCCCTCCCCTTTATTTGAAATTTTTAAGTCGTGGTGCTTGAAAACTTAACTTCAACATCTGGCCTAGTCAAGCTCCTGAGGTCTCCTGAGCTGCACTGTGCTGTGGTCAGCGGCAACTGGGAAAATCTTCCAAGGATAAAATGCAGCTCCAGTCCCTGATGGTGTCGTGTCAACAGCACAGCAGTACACGCCTTCTCTAACCCAGTGCCAATAGAACTATAGCATCTGCGGAGAATCTTAGAAAAAACATTTCCCCCACCCGATCCTCCCTGTTAAGACCATTCCCAAATATTCAAGTAAAAATGCGTTTAAAGATGAAGTATTTTACAAATCTCATTAAGTGAAGGGGGAAAGAATAAACTACCAGCCATTTCTCCAATGGACAGCTCCTCCAGACTCAAAGCGAATGCTATTATTCATCCTCTAATTCCTAGAAACTGTAAACCTGGAGTCCTGATTATCCTGATACTGGATTCTCTTTTCTGGTTCCCTCGAGTCATCTGCCTTTAGGATTCTAGAAAGACCTAAGGGGAAAAGAACTTAAAACATATTTTGGCCCCATCCCCACAGAAACAATTTGCCCGCAATTACCTCCCAAAACTATAGTAATGAGACTCGAAGACTGCAGGAGGTCATCTGTTAACTAAAACTTCTTACAAAAGTGGAATTGTGTTGGTTCTATCAGTCATCTCCCTCAAATCGATTAGACAACTTGCCATCTACCATTCTTCTGGGCCTTGGCAGTCTGCCCTCAAAAGCTTCAGACAAGATTCGAGAGGACATAAGCCTGAAAAAGAAAAACCTACAACACCCGGAATCGGCCTACAGCACCAAATATATCCCTTTACACAGCTTACAACTCCCCCATTAAGAAGGCAAAGTAAACAAGTTACCATCCTCAAGTTACAAAGACCGCGTTGCCACCTCACGAATTTTACCGCCACACACGCTCTCCCAAGCCTTTCGTGCACACTGGCATGCTGGTCTAGGAGCCGCTATCTATCTCTCCACAATGCCTGCTCGCCGCCTCTGCGCAGTTGACAAGCCAAGTCGTCAGCTAGCTTCGGCACCAACTCGCACTGGCTCCACCTTCCTGGAATCCTGTCTAGCTTCACCACCACATCGTATGGCTCCTTCTTCCTACTTCCTCCACCGAACCGCACTGTTTCCAGGACTCCTATCTTCAAACTGGCTTCGGGACTCCTGTCTGCTGCTCCTGTCTTCCTAGGATCCCACTGAATCCACTTCTGTGTAGACCTGGGTCAGCTGCCAACGCTACTCCTTAGGATTTTTAAAAGCACCTCAAGCTCAAAGTCCAAAGCAAAATACTGGTATCCTTGAAATTGCTACCAAGTCCTTTGTTTTCAAACAAAATTAAGCTAGTTAAGGCCGATAAAATTCTTTTAACTCTTCCAATATAGTCAGTCCTAGCAGCCTTGATTTCTAGTTTCACTCTTGTAAGGTAGGTGTCTACTACCACTCAAACTGCTCCATCGGAAATTTGAATTTATGGATTTAAAAGTAATTTCCTCATTTTAATTCTTGAGAATTTATCTCATCCAACTTTTTGGTCTCAATCTCATCTTCTTTGCCTATCTTGAATGCAAAGTTGTCTTAACATGCTTCTTTTTCTATCTTCTAGTTCTCTTCTAAATTTGTCATATTTCTAAGCTTTCTCTTCTTCCTACCTCTTCTGTCTTCTAAAGATGCTTCGTCTTCTATTTTCCTATCTTCTCTACAGCTTTTCTTCGCTTTCCTGGACTTCTGTCTTCCAATTTTCCACTTCCAATTTCTAATCTTTTCTCCAATACTAAGCTACCAATTACAATATTCCGATTCCACCTCAAATGCCTTGAAACATAAATGCTTCAAATGACGCAATCTCTCCTGGACCATCAAAAGTCTTTCTATAATCGCCTTCAACTCAACCTACCTTCAATCTTTTTAAGCTAAATCTTGTTTTCAAACTTGTTTTTAAAAGGTACTTGGATTCTATTTAGGTAACTTTCGTTTTAACGCTAATCTACAAGACTGATAATCAAACTAAATACTTTTAAAGACTGTTATCCCTTCCTTTACAATCTTTTAAATAATTCCATAAAAACTTCACCTCAGCGCCAGTTACCATAAAACTATTTTTCTTCTGTTTTAAAGTCCTACTTTAGCCTGCATATTTTCTTTTAAAATCTTTTTACGTTAGAGAAATTAAGAATTTAACACTAAGCCTTATCTCGACAAGCTACTCTAACAGTTTTAAGTTTAGAGTTCTAATTTTTATCTCAATTTTTTAAAATAAAAACTTATCTGCGAGTTCCTCAAGCTGCACCTCCTGCCTCACCAGTCGCCTCTGCTCTCGCTGCCTGAATGCCTGCCGCAGGGCCGGGAGCACCCGTATTTATGGGGCAAGGACAACTCGCACCACCGGAACTCGTAACCTTCCGCCACCTTGGTGAAGGAAGAAAAATAGTCCCTCCGGAAAGTTAAAAGATAGAGCCTGACTCCCAGGTTTCTAGATTTTTCTTAACGTTTGGACCTCGAGTCCTTCCTAATACAGGTAAATATTTAAGACGTATCAGCAAGTACAGATGGTTTTGAAAATTTAAGTCACAAGATGGAAACCATACTTAGGCCATGAAATAGTTCATAAAAAATGGGAGCCCGTTTTTTCAGATAGAATTAGCACACCTTTAGTGTTTCCCTGTGTTTTACTGCTCCTTTAGGTGTTAAAATGGGCTTGTCGACAGCTTTTGTTTCCGTTTTGTAATACGTGGTCTCAGCCCGCTAAATACGCGGCCGCCATTTCAGACACAGCAACTGGAGGCTTCTCTCCAAACGGACTGCGCGTTGGCTGAGGGACGACCCCACTGCCCTTCCGCTCGGGACTCTGGGGACCTCGGCCTGAGGCCCTGGCTGCCCACGCGGACACTGTTCGCCGCCTGGCCTAACAAGGGCTCCGGTGCGAGCACGCGTCAGCCATTTCAGGCTCCCAGGTCCTCATTCAGAATTAGCAAACACACGAACGGCGGCTGCGGCCCGAGCGGCCCAGCCCTGGGCGTTGCCTGAGGAGCCGCGGCGACCTTGGGGGCCATGCCGGAACCACGGCGGCCGGGCTTCAGGTGGTCTACTGCCTTGGGTTTTGCTCTGAGCTCATGGGTTTTTTCTTTTTTCTTAATTGTGACTAAAAGTAAAAAACGTGTCTACAGTTAACGTTTTTCTCTTCATCCCGAGGACCCAAGCGACCCAGCCCGCGCGGGGGAGGGGAGAGAACGCGGGCGCCTCAGGAACAAAGGCCGGGGGAGGGGCGCGAACGAAGTTCCGCGCCGCGCAAGGATACGCGGGCTGTGAATCGCCCCCTGCCTTTGTGAGGCGCAGTGGCCGGCGGGCGCGGCCGGTTCTAACCGGTTCCAGCCGGTCCAGGCAAAGGGTGGTTTTTTTTTTGACGCAATGTCTCTCTGCGCAGGCGCGTCGCTCCCTGCCCCCCCCCAGCGCCTGGCCTACGTGCCAGAATGGCTGATGTGGGGGAAGGGCGCCTGCTGCGACCTGTGCTGCAGTTTCCTGCTCGCCCCTTAAGGCGGGCCTGCAGTGCTGCCCTGGCTTTTGTTGGTCTCTGTGCCACTGGTTAATTAAAAGTTATCACACTGTCACATCCCTTGTATGTTTATGGGAACATACCTTGAATGCTTGTACGTTTAATTGATACTCTAGAATTTTCCAAGGGAAGCCAGTCTCAGGCTGATCCAGTATGCTGTAGGCTTTTTAGAAAAGAAAAGGAGTCATGGGAAACAGCGCTCCAGGGCACAAAGAAGCCCAGACCTTGGAACCACGGACTGGCTGGTGACACCATCTCTCTCCCACATCTGTATTCTAAACCTGTAAATATGCAGGTTTGGGCAATAGCTTCAAAAGGGTAGATGGTTAGTGACCATCCAGGCTGAGATGGTAACTAACAACATATTAAGAATACTCCTAAAACTGAAGTCCTGAGCCCACCCTCTAAGATTGGGGTGGGGCTCTAGTCAAACTGGGCTCTGAGCCGAGCGTTGGTGGCGCACACCTTTAATCCCAGCACTGGGGAGGCAGAGGCAGGCGGATCTCTGTGAGTTTGAGGCCAGCCTGGTCTACAGAGTGAGTTCCAGGACAGCCTCCAAAACAATACAAAGAAACCCTGTCTCAGAAAAACAAAAAACTGGGCTCTGACTAATGTTGAACCTCCAGGCCCATTTCCTCCCATCCCAAAGCCATGGCCAGTTCATGCTTGCTTGTTTTGTTGAGACAGGGTTTCTCTGTAGCCATGACTGTCCTGGAACTCCCTATGTAGACCTTGCTGTCCCGGAACAGGCTCCTGCCTCTACCTCCTGAGTACCGGGATGAAAGACAGGAGCCACCATGTTTAAGCAGCTTTCACCTGACCCTCCGGAAGCTGCCCTGGTTTTCTTTCTGTCTCTAAAAAAATCCTAAAGAATGGAATGTTACTGAGTCGCATACTTGATGGTTGTTCTGGGGCTGGAAATTTTTTAGTAGAAATTTAGTTTTGAAAGGACGAACACTTGAGTCACCTAAATTTACAGGCGGTGATTTGAGACTCTAGGGGATTTGTAATTCGTCTAAAATTAGGCATAGTTAACTAGCAGAAAATGTTCTCATTTTCAACCCACCCACCCCTCTTCTTCCCCCGACCTTCTGTTTCTGGTTCTCTTGGGCTGTGAGGAGGGCCTAAAACATGCTCTGGAGCCCAGGATAATGAAACCGTAGGAAACTCTAGTGTGGTACCTCTGCAAGTCCGAGGCCTGCTTGGTCTTCATAGAGTACCAGTCGAGCCAGAACAACACAAAAGACTATCGTGCATGGTGTTGCGTTGTGCTTTGAGACAAGGTCTCACTGCCAAGTTGGCTGCCCCAGAACTCACAGCTGTCAGTCAGTATCTGCTTCCTGAGTGCTGGAATTGAAGGCCTGACCAACCTGTGGCAAAAACGCAAAGGTTTTGTTTTTGTTTTTAGGAAACACTGCTGGGCCTCAGGTTTACCTAGGCAAGCCCTCCACAGAACCTTCCCTCAGCTTCTAAGTGCTTGTCCATAAATCTACCCTTTCCGTTCCTTCACAGATTGTAGACTTTTTTCCTTGCTGTTAGAAGATTGCGTAGCATTGGGTTTGGAGAGTGAAACAAAGCTGGCAGAGTCACTCAGGAAACTGGGCTGAAAGACATGGATTGGCAAAGGCAGAGAGAAAATTCACAGTGATCACTCCATGAGAAGTACTATTTCTAGAGAACATTCTGGACAGTGACTGCCTCTCTAACCACTAGAGCCCAGATGTCTTGCTGTCTTCCCCCCTCCCCCAATTGGTTCTGACAATTTACAAACCACTCTAATTCTAGTTTTGTTTTGTTTTTTTAAGGGGATCTTTTCTGGAATTTTCTTTCTTCAGTATTGAGGACCTCAGACTTGCTAGTTAGGCATTCTATCGGTGAGATTCATGCCTAACCCTCTTTCACTTTCATTTTTGTATAAAGGTCTCGCTGTGTAGTGCTGGGTAACCCAAAGGACAGCACCAACACAGGAGAGACAAGTTCATTTTAGCATGTCACTTGCTGTCCCCTCAAAGGAGTCCAGGCCAAAAATAGAAGCCCTGAGTTCTTGCTTCTGGCAGGCTGTCACTGACGATCGTCCCTGTGACCTTGGGCAAGAATCCAGTAACCTCTGAGTGGTAATTTCCTAATGTGTAGAGAGGATGGGAGAATCCATGGGTGACGCTGATTCTGTAAAACTCTGTAAACAAAGGGGTGGGGAGAGAATGTGGAAGATTTTAGATCTCCTGGCTGTGGCTTGAAGGAGTCATGACCCTGAAAACCACTGAAGCAGCAAAAATTCAGAATTAGGGTAAGGCCTGCTGTGAAGACTGGCACAGAAGGCCAGAAATCCCCCAGAGACCACTGGAGTCCACCCACTCCTTACAGGTGACAAAGGCCATCAGCCCTGGTCAAGAGAGTGGCTACTGGGGTCTTTTTTTTTTTTTTTTTTTTTTTTTTGGTTTTTTGAGACAGGGTTTCTCTGTGGCTTTGGAGGCTGCTCTGTAGACCAGGCTGGTCTCGAACTCACAGAGATCCTCCTGACTCTGCCTCCGGAGTGCTGGGATTAAAGGCGTGCACCACCAACGCCCGGCCTTTTTTTTTTTTTTTTTTTGGATTTTTGAGACACTCACAGAGATCCGACTGCCTCCGGAGTGCTGGGATTAAAGGCGTGTGCCCCGGCATGCTGGGGTCTTTTAATTTAGTCCCAGGGTGCCAGAGGCAGGACTGGACAACTCCACTTGAATTCTTCCCAGGGCTGTGGAACTGTATACTGTCCTGTGGTTTTTATCTATAAGGTATTTTTATCTATAAGGTATTGGGGGGGTGTGCCCAAGAAAACAACTTGCTTGTTTTCTAAAGCCTGAGTTTACAGTTCCCATTCACCCACCCTGCTCCCCACCTTCCCAGAACTGATGTTTGTTTGTTTCTTTTTCCAGACAGGGTTTCTCTGTGGCTTTGGAGGCTGTCCTGGAACCAGCTTTTGTAGACCAGGCTGGTCTCAAAGTCACAGAGATCTGCCTTCCTCTGCCTCCCGAGTGCTGGGATTAAAGGCATGCGCCACCAATGCCCAGCCCCAGAGCTGATTTTTGGAAAGGACTTTGGGACCCTGTGAGCCACTAAATCTGCAGTGCAAACCTGGGCTCCTCCCACTGCAGGAAAAAAACCTACAGAGACTGCAAAGCATAGCTCTGTTCCAGGAGAGCATTATTTCCTAGTGAGCTTTGGACACAGGACAAATGTACCCTGGAGAGAGGGTAAAAATCAATCATCCAGGCCCCGGACATACCCACTTCATGGAGAACCCAGGTCCAGCAAAACAAGATACAGGAACTGAGAGTGACTGTGACATTGCAGTTTCCCCAAGATGAGGTGGGGAAGCAGCAGCCTGGATCTGTCACAGGAACTGAAGTCACCAGGACGAGAGAAAACATGCCCCAACCCTCAGTGGACCCTCCTGGTGTTTCTTGGGAAAACAAAGAACTGCCTTCTACAGTTAGCTCCATCAGTGTTAGAGGACGGGCTGACAGGAAACACGATGGTGTGTGCCAGGTTGAAGGCCTTTGTTGCTAAGCCTGACTTTGATCCTTAGGTCCCCACATGGAGAGAGAAAGGAGCGGACCCTAACAAGCTGCCCTCTGACCTCCCAACACACAAAATAAATAGATGTCATAAAGTCAGTTGTTTAAAATTTAGGAAAGATTCCAAATTAAACAGGACGCTTGGGAATGAGGAAGCCAACTGTGCCCGAGAGCCTCGGCTCGGCCTCCTCCTGCTGCTGCTCGTCAGCTCTAGGCACTGCAGTCTGTGTAGACCTTTCTAGAAGGCCTGGTTGTAGAGCCAGTGGTAGCACCAAGGGATCAGGGAAGATGACTGACAACAAAAAAGCAAGAGAGCTCTGGCCCTCCCCAGCTTAAAAACCCTGCAAGACCCTGCTGGCCCTGTGACAACAGCTCTAGTTTCTGGGTGTCTCCCTCCAGTCTCCCCTCCTTTTGGGCCAGTTGGTCTTTCTCTCCCCAGCTGCTTGACTCTGCTTGGTCCCCCTGCCATCCCTGGAATGTGACATTTACCCAGTGTGCTTTGTTTTCCCAAATCATGGGAACCTATGCTGAGCACTTCCAGCCCTCACAGCAACCCTGTGAGGAAGGGGGTGCTGGTACCCTTAGACCAAGACACTGAGGTCCAGAGTTCTGTCTTTGTGTCAGCAAGGCCTAGCACATAGTAGGGTCTCCATATGTACTGAGGAATGGCTGCATGAATACGCTCTGTGTGTGTCTGTGTGTCTGTGGGGGGGGGCGGTTAAGAAGGTGTTTATAGCTTAGTTGGTAGAACACTTGCAGTGGTGGCATGGTAGCATGCAGAAACCCCAGCACCACATGAGGCGGGCATGGTGGCCCATGCCAATAATCCCAGCACTTGGAAGGTGAAATGGAGAGGCTCAGGAGTTCAACATCATCCTCCCCTATTTAGGGAGTTCAAGGTCAGCCTGAGCTAAAGGTCCTGTCTCAAAACAAAATAAACTGGAGTGGTAGCTCTTTTGAGATTTACACAACCAGGGCTTGTTGTATACTCTTGTAGATTCCAGCCATTCCAGAAGCTGAGGCAAGAGATCACATGGGCCTAGGAATTTGAGACCAGTCTGGACAACACAGTGAGCTCTCATCTCAGCAATAATAGCAATAACATATAAATAAGACAGACACACCCACCCAGAACAGTAGTTGAAAGATTGCGTGTTCCAGAAGTGTGCTGAGCCTGTAACCCATGTTGGCTTGTAATGGGACAAGGGGATCCCTGTCCTGAAGTGTCCCACAATAATGGAAATTAAACTCAGTCACAGTATGCTTGCCTATGGAGGGCCTTCAAAGTCTATTGTTATTGTTGAGTTTGGGGGCTGGGTTAGGCAGAGTAACCCACTCCATGGGAAAACAGCAAAGCAGAGAATGACTATCCCAGCAGAGGCTGAAATGGTATTGAGCTGCCCAGTGTCTGCAGCTAGGAACTCTTCCTTGTCTGAGGACTTCTGGAAGCCCCACAGAGGCTTGGGTAGGGTGGGTGGAGCTCTGGGTCAGCTTTCACTCTGTAGAACTGGTTCAACCCTTGTTGTCCTTCCCCTGGATATGAATCACCATGGGAGGCATGTGACCAGTCCTCACGTATGCAGGGGCCTCTATGGCCTGCTCAGTGGGTCTTCTGGAATGGCCTAAAGTGATGACAAGGCTTCTGAAGCAGGTAACGCCCACATTCCTATATCCCTGAGGTGTTCAGTCACCTGCTTGAGATCTCTGGCAGATATTTATGTTGGTCCAGACTGCCCAGCCCCATCGTGACGCTCATTAAACATGGGCATACACACCCTTCTTCTATTTTCATATAACTACATCTGATGCCACAGAAACAAGTCTGTGGAGTGACGCTTCTGGGGTCTTGCCAGAGATGTGTTTCACGACGACACTGCCAGGTGAGAATGCTGAAGAACCACTCGATGGAGGATCTCCTGGATTAACGTAGTCCAGTTGTGTCTGAAGCTCACAACACCTGCATGTCCCTGCAAGGAAGCCAGCAGGAGCCAGGGACAACTTAGCTGAAGTCTGAAGATTTTCCTGCATTGCAGCAGAATTCCTTAAGGAAGTTTGACATTTTTCTCCCTGTCTTGAAATTCTTTAATTCTAATCCCATGGCCTTCATTTACAATGATGTATCTGCCACTCAAAAAGTCATATGTTCAAGGACAGCTAGATGGCTCATCAGGTAAGGGCACTGGTCACTGAGCACAGTGACCCTAGCTCAGTTCCTAACATCCACATGTGCCAAGGAGAGAGCTGGTTCCTTCATGTTGTCATGTGATCTATAAGGGGTCAGTGGGGACCAGGGTGGGAAGTGTCCTGGACAGAACAATTGAGCAGAGGCAAGCAACTTCACAATCAGCAAGACTGCTTTGGTGAGTTTGGGGGGTCCGGGTGTTGAGGTGCACAAAGGGAGTGGGACTAGGGCCTGAAGTGAGGGCTTGAGGCACCTGGACAGAGAGTATGGACAGAAAAAAGTATACACGGAAAGACTTTTTATCTGGGGAGGCCCTGACTTTTTTTTTTTTTTTTTTTTTTTTTTTTTGGTTTTTCGAGACAGGGTTTCTCTGTGGCTTTGGAGGCTGTCCTGGAACTCACTTGGTAGTCCAGGCTGGTCTCGAACTCACAGAGATCCGCCTGCCTCTGCCTCCCGAGTGCTGGGATTAAAGGCTTGCGCCACCAACGCCCGGCTGGCCCTGACTTTTTTGAACAGCATTGAAGCCCAAGGCCAGGCCTGGACTGAGGAGGACATAGGTTATGGGACAGAGAGAAAACAGGGTGGGGAAGCTGCCTGTGCCCTCATGCTGGCCTCACCCAGACTCAACAAGACACATCTGCTTGGAATGTCCCCCGAGCTCCCAGCTTTAACTGGCAAAGTCATTCTTGTCACATGCCCAGCATCATTCCTCAGAAATGACCCTTGACTAGCATCTTCAGGCACTCCTCAGCACTACCATATGACTCGGTCTCTGGACAGCATGTATCTCCTGGGATGATCATGTGTGTGTAACATGGCTTCTGTGTTCCCCTAAGGGTCAAAGGTGACTTCTTGGTTTGCTTTCTTATAGTGGAGAAGAAGTTGAGCTAGGAAAACCTCAGGCTCCTGTACATACATAAAAGGGAGTCTGTGCCAACAGAGACCCTAGCTCGTCCCATGGACAAAGGGAAGGAGACCGCCCCTGGCTCATATCATTGACTCAGCTTGGAGGTTCAGCTGCATTGCCCTGAGGCCAGAGCTTATTCTAGCCTAGACTTCTGGCTGCTGTGGTCAGGCAGCTCTAATGGCAAGGCCAGAGCAGAGCAGCTGTGTCTTCCCACAGAAGTCGTTCTTCCACTGGAAGCTTCTAGATAGGTATACAAATTCCCAAGGAGTGAGCACCCACAGGATTTCTGGTGTGGCTCATTGCAGCCCAGCACCTGGTGCTGAGGAAAGTCACCCAGGAGCAGCTGTCATGCCCACCCCGGACTCCCCGATGAGAGAGGCAGCTGTCAGTCATCCCCACCCCGGACTCCCCGAGCCCTTTCAGCCCACACTAAGAACGCTAGACCCAGCAGGGCTGAGAACTGAATACTGAGAAAGGAGAACTGGCTGGTGGAAATTTCCATGACTGTTGTGACTATTCCTAGCCTTCAGCTGAGGACTAGGTGTCAACAGAGACACAAAGGTCACCCTTCCTCAATTCTTCATCTCCCTTACTACCTCACCCTGCAGACAGGGTCAAACCCTCCCTCAGCCTTATTAGGGCTCCTCCACCCAGCTCTACTCTGTCAGAATACTAGTTATAGTGGTGACATGTCCCTTCTGCTCTCCAAAACCTTGGGAGCCCCCCCTGACAGTACAGCCATCACCCCCAAGTTCATCTTGAACTATGACCTGTGTTTTGTTTTACATCACTGCTTGTTACCTAACAGTTAAAAATACTTCCTGTCTCCCTGGAATCTAGTCTCATGGATAAGGTAGTTAGTTCTGCAGGAGGCTGCTGTGTCATCCACATAGTCATTCCTGGTGTGGCCTTGACCTGATACTAGGGACTTTCAAAGCTTCGAATAAGTTCCAGCCATCTCCCACAGATCTCCGTAGTGCAAGCCAGGACTGTAGCCTGCAGAAGTCAGACAGGAATGTTTATAGACGGTGCGATTCCAGTATGGCCAGTTCTCCAGGTGGTACTGAGCCCTAGACAGGGGACTTGGTGTTCTGGAGCCAGTGGAGGATCAGCTCCGTCTTCCACACAGCCTGAATGTCACCACCCTCCACACTTGTGGTGTGACATTTGTCCATACTATCCTGGCTGTCACAGGGGATTCCATGCAGAGTCCCCCAAGATTCCCTCACACACGATGCCAGGCTGGCTGTTTATTCCTCACTGAACTGGGATGATGGTATGAGGCTGTAAACTGCTTAGCACAGACCCTGCCTCAAGGGGTGTGTTCCTGTAAGCTGTAGATGTCACTACTGCATCCTGTCACCTGTCCAACCATTTGCAGCACTAAGCAGTGTGGGCACACTCCTGATGACCGCGAAAGGTTGCAACCATGGATCACCAATGGGTCCCCAGAGCTGACTGGAGCCAGGCACACCTCAAGAAAGGGTTAAACATTTCAAGTTACTTCAAGTTACGTTGTCTCTCTTGAAGCAGGAGGTGGCTGAAAGGTAAGATGAAAATTCAGGCTAGATTCTGAGTGGAATTTTCCTGAGTTCATAAACAGGACCAGTTAGGGTTGCTAAGGGAGAACACCATGGAAACAGTCACGTGTGCCTGACGTCTGATTAGTCCAGCCTGGTTCGGGGACCATTACACAGGCTGCTGGCTCTTTCATTGGCTGTCACTGCTCTCGCCACCGAGAGACAACAGAAGATTGGACCAGGCCAGGACATACTGGAAGCTGTTGTTCTGAGCCGAGGAAGACATAGTTATGCTGCCAAAGACATTGCAATAGCAACCGCTTTCCTTCCTGACCCCTTGGGAGGGGGGAGTTGCCTTCTTTGCAGTTGAAGTACTTTTCCTAGCCCGAAGATGACTTCAAAGGCTAACTTTTTCATGTTCCCCAGTGGACAAGGAAAGCCCTAGCTTTGACTACCTACACACCCCTTGGGAGCTTTGTTATCTTTCTGCCAAAAGAGATGGTCAGTCCAAGACTTAACATCCTTTTAGGTCTGATGATCTACCTGGACCAAGTTTACAAACCCAAGTTTGCCAGTTTGTAAACTATAAGGCTTCTTCTTCAGTGAACAACTTTGGTGTCAGACGAAGGCAGAATGGCCCAGTGAGGTGCAGGGAGGGTGGGAATAACTGACATTTTCAACAAAGTGCAGAGTTCCACGATCTGGGAACCCCTTAGGAGTCACATGCCTGCTCTGCCACCAAATGCCCCTGGGAGGGACAGTCAACGGCCTCCACAGCCATCAGGGACTCATTTGTTTTTCTCCTTGGGCTAAATGATTCCTCTTTAGATATCTTCGGAAGTGCATTCCAGCTCTGACATTACATAATCCTAACCAAGGCTGGGTGTGGTAGGGACATCTGTAGTTGTAGGTGCAGAGAGCTGGCAGGAAGATGACCAAGAGCTGGGAGGAAATCTGTGTCTCAAATAACAACAGGCCAGGCATGGTGGTGCACACCTTTAGTCCCAGCACTCAGGAGGCAGAGGCAAGCAGATCACTGAGCTTGAGGCCAGCCTGGTCCACAGAGTGAGTCCAGAACAACCAGGGCTACAGAGAAACCCTGTCTAAACAACCAAAAATAAAAGACAAAATTAACTAAAAATAAAATTGAATACCAATGCCTCACCTCTGGCACCCGTTTTTTTGTTTTGTTTTTAGATGCAGGATCTCATGTATCTCATTCTGGCCTCCACTCTCAGTCCTGCCTTGGCTTCCCAAGTAGTGAGTTTACAAGCCTGCACCACCACATCCAGCTAACAATACATGTTTTATTTGTTAAAATGTTTTTTTATTCATGTGCATGTGTATACTGGGAATAGACCCTGGGTTCTTAACCACTGAGTCTTGTATCCAGAAACGATACATGTTTTTAAAGATGTGTTTGTATTATTTTAGCAGTGCATTGGTGGTGGTGTGTATGTGTAGGTAGGTAAGGGCACATGAGTACAAACGCCCACAGAGGTCAAAGGCATTGCTGGATAGCTCTGGTGCTGGAGTTACTGATGCCTGTGAATTGCCTGGAGTAGGTGCTGGCAGCTTAACTTTGGGTCCCTTGTAAGAACAGTACAAGCTCTTAAACACTGAGTCATCTCACCAGTTCCCAACAATGTTTTTTAACATGAATCTTCAAATACATTATTAGTCAGAAATGCTCACAGTGATGCTGCTTCATCAAAGAGAAGAGCTCCCACTCAGCTCTCTGACTGACGGCTGCGTCTGTCCAGGATCTTGTTGAAGAACTGGGTTGTTTGATCCTGGAATTTGTCACATTATAAAATACCTTGCTGAGCCGGGCGTTGGTGGCACACGCCTTTAATCCCAGCACTCGGGAGGCAGGGGCAGGCGGATCTCTGTGAGTTTGAGGCCGGGCTGGACCGATAGCCTCCAAAACAATACAGAGAAACCCTGTCTCGTAAAAACCAAAAAAAACAAAAAACAAAAAACAAAAAAAACAAAGACAAAAAAAATAAGTAAGTAAATAAATAATGATCTGGAATGTAACTCAGGGACACTGCTTACTTAGCATAGGTGAAGCTGTGTTCTAGCCCTGTCATTACAAAACAGCAAAGCAGGGACCAGCCCTGTAAACCAAAAGCTAGGAATGCACCTTCCTGACAGGTCCCCTGTGCAGCCTTCCCCCAGTTCCAGCTTCATCACAGGGCATAGCCAGAGCTGAGCAGGTGCATCAGCAGAACTGCAGCCCTGAGTCACTCTCTGCGCTGAATCATTCCCTGGCTTCCTGCGCAGAGCTAAACTGCTCACGTCAACAAGCTCCAGGATGAGGACTGCCTTAGGAAAGCCACTGTCAGTGATTGACAACCAATGCACCCCTATGCGAAGACATGCTCCAGGGTTTCTTACTCAGACCTGCCAGAACAAAGCTGCCTCCCATAGCACTGGGATGCTTTTTCCTTAAAGATGAGGAGAGTCATGCCTCCAGGCCTGCTTTTTCTACCTGCGTGTGTTTATACGTACCATTTGCACGCAATGCCTGAGAAAGCCAGAAGCAGGTGTTGTATCCTTTGGAACTGGACTTACAGATGTTTGTGAACCACCTTACAGTGCTGGGATCAGAACTCAGATCCTCTGCAAGAGCAAGAACTGCTCTGAATTGCTGAGACATTCCTCCAGCCCTCGATGCAGTTTGTTTTTTGTTTTGTTTTTGTTTGGTTTGGGTTTTTTTGTTTTTTTGAGACAGGGTTTCTCTGTGTATCTTTGTAGAACAGGCTGGCCTTGAACTCACAGAGATCCACCTGCCTCTGCTTCCCAAATGCTAGGATTAAAGGCATGCACCCTCCCCCCCTTTCTGGCAGAGGTATTTCTAGGCCATCAAGGATATGCTGGGTCTGGATCCCCGATCCCATGGAGCAGGGGTGAGGGCCTGGAAAAGCCTAAATCTTTCTATTACAGGATGATGTGAGAAGAAACCCTGCCTCGAAAAAACAAAAAACAAAAAACAGGATGATGTGAGAATAATCCTAAAATAACCTAGAAGGCAGGTTAAGGCCCAGAGCAATCTAAATTCACTAATGGTCTGGATTTACTGAACCCCAGACTTCTCTGCCCCAGGATTTTGTCCACCCGGCTTCATCCAGCTAACAACGCTGATTTACTGCGAGCATCACAGAAGTCATGCAAGCTGGAGATGGAGAAGGGAAGAAATAGCGCCTGGCTTCTCGGCAACCATAGTCCAGAGCGCCAGAAGGAGCAAAGCCCCTAAGCCTTTCCCACGTCTCCACACTTTGTGGAGGAAGCTGGCAAAAAATGGTGTGTGTGCCCTTCCACCACTAGGAACAGCACTGCAGAGGGGTGTGGAGCGCCCCTGTCGGACAGCCAGGGAAGGGTTTGCAAAAGATCTAGGAGGAGCAAGAGCCATTGGGAGCAAACCAAGCTGCATCCCAAGGAGAGCCACCTGCTCTGAACAAGAAATAGTGAGGTATGGGGCTGGAGAGATGGCTCAACGATTGAGAGCATTGGCTGCCCTTCCAGAGGATCCAGATTCATCCCAGCACCCAGCATGCCAGCTCACAACTATCTGTAACTCCAGTTCCAGGGAATCCAACACCCTCACCCAGAGATGTGAACAGGCAAAACACCACTGCCCATAAAAATAAATACTGAAAAAAAGGAGGAGCCGGGCGGTGGTGGCATACGCCCTTAATCCCAGCACTTGGGAAGCAGAGGCAGGTGGATCTCTGTGAGTTCGAGACCAGCCTGGTCTACTGAGCGAGTTCCAGGACAGCCTCCAAAACAATACAGAGAAACTCTGCCTCGAAAAACCAAAATAAGTAAATAAATAAAGGAAGAGCTACCAGGCAGTGGTGGCACACGCCTTTAATCCCAGCACTCAGGCTCGAGGTAGAGACAGGCAGATCTCCTTGAGTTGGAGACCAGCCTGGTCTACAAGAGCTAGTTCCTGGACAGCCTCCAAAGCTACAGAGAAACACTGTCTCGAGTCCCCCCACCCCCCCAAAAAAAAGAGGAAGAGCTGGACGTGGAGGTGTGAAGATGAGGACAGGGCCATCCACCCCCAGACCTTAGGGAGCTGTGCTCTGCTCTGCTCTAAGATGGGCCTCCTGTGTGAAAGGCCCAAGCTATGTCCAAGTTCACACTGCTGCCACCAATGGTGTGATTAGCCTACAATTGGCCTAGCTCTGGCCAGGAAGTCTGAGAGCCCATGATACTAAGAGTATCAGAAAGTGCAGAAAAGCTTTTGAGATTAAATACTTCTTCACTAAGTGAAATATCATAACCAAAATATCAAAATAAGGAACCAGGCATGGTAGCCCATACTTAAACTCCAGAGTCAGAGAGGCAGAGGCAGAAGGATCTCTGTGAGTTCAAAGTTCTACAGAGTTCCAGGACAGCAAGGACTACATAGAGAAACCCTGAAGAAGAAAAAAGATAAATGCCAGTCTCAAGGTGGGCCAAAGGGAGATCTTTGGAACTTTGGGGAAGGCATCTCAATGATTCATTTACCACTGAGGAGTCCAGATCACAACAAGGGGACTGATGGAATATAAACAGCCCTGTCAATCTGAAAAGGGGACTAAGGTTAAGGGTTTGTCAGAGGGTGGCAGTAACTTGTTTGTATGTAATTTTTTTTTTTTTTGGTTTTTCGAGACAGGGTTTCTCTGTACTGTTTTGGAGATTGTCCTGGAACTAGCTCTGTAGACTAGGCGTGCGCCACCAATGCCCGGCTTTTGTATGTAATTTGACTTATTCTAGCACTTAAAAAAGATCTCAGCCGGGCGTTGGTGGCGCACGCCTTTAATCCCAGCACTCGGGAGGCAGAGGCAGGCGGATCTCTGTGAGTTGGAGGCCAGCCTGGTCTACAGAGTGAGTGCCAGGACAGCCTCCAAAATAATACAGAGAAACCCTATCTCGAAAAACCAAAAAAAAAAAAAAAAAAAAAGAATCTCACTTTGATTTTTTATTTTTATTTATTTATTTTGTTTTTTTTTTTTTTTTGGTTTTTACGAGACAGGGTTTCTCTGTATTGTTTTGGAGGCTGTCGTGGAACTCGCTCTGTAGACCAGGCTGGCCTTGAACTCACAGAGATCCACCTGCCTCTGCCTCCCGATTAAAGGCGTGCACCACCAACGCCTGGCCCAAGATCTCACTTTTATTATGTGTATATATTTGTGTCTCTGTATGTATTTGTGCATGTATATATGCAGTGTCCACAGAGACCAGAAGAGGGCACTGGATCACCCGTGTCTGGAGTTACATGGTTAGGACATGGATGCTGGGAGCTGAACTGTCCTCTTGAAGAGCAACAAGTTCTCTTGACTGCTGGGCCATCCCTCAGCCCCCAACAACTTTTTTTTTTTTTTTTTTGGTTTTTCAAGACAGGGTTTCTCTGTGGCTTTGGAGGCTGTCCTGGAACTCGCTTGGTAGTCCAGGCTGGCCTCGAACTCACAGAGATCCACCTGCCTCTGCCTCCCGAGTGCTGGGATTAAAGGCGTGCACCACCAACGCCCAGCCCCCAACAACTTTTTTTAGTGCCTCTAAGTGCTTGTCTCTAGTTCTACTTACATTAGCATTTCACTACCAGTATGGTATCTTCTGATAGGTTAAGTAATCTTTGACATCTTTGTCAATGTAAACATTGAGAGGTTTTTGGTGGTGGTAGCTGGTGTGTGTGTGTGTGTGTGTGTGTGTGTGTGTGTGTGTGTGTGTGTGTAACTGGCTTTAAACTCACAGAGATCCACCTGCCTCTGTCTCCCCAGTGCTGGGATTGAAGGAGTGTGGGAACAACAGACCTTGGCTGAAGACCCACTTCCCCATCAGCCTGGGAGCAGGCAGCTGTAAGACAATGTTTACTAAAAACATGTTTACTAAAAATAATCCGGTGTCCATAAGAAATGTTTACCGGGCCGGGCGTTGGTGGTGCACGCCTTTAATCCCAGCACTCGGGAGGCAGAGGCAGGCGGATCTTTGTGAGTTCGAGGCCAGCCTGGTCTATAAGAGCTAGTTCCAGGACAGCCTCCAAAGCCACAGAGAAACCCTGTCTCGAAAAACCAAAAAACAAAAAAAACAAAAAAAAAGGTTTACCGGAGCAATAAGTTCCTGAAAAGGGCTTGCCCACAGGAACGCCCTGACCTCGACCTTTTCCAAAGACTAACCATCTCTTCCTGACCTGCCCACCACTGTTTCTGGTGTCAGAGCAGAACCAGCCAGGGGTAAGGAAGGGAGCAGAAGCTTTTCTTGAGGGAAGCCTTTCTTGGGGCCTGCTTAAAGTTTTCTTTACACCGCCGACTGGTCTCTGTGTCATCAATCCCAACACCCTCCGCACATTCTCGGATACAGGCTGCGCATCGGGCGCTACAAAGGAGTGCACCACCATCAGCTTTGTTTTGTTTTGAAACAGGGTCCCATAGTCCAGGATGGCCTGGAGCTGACAGTGTAGCCAGGAATAACCATGAGCATGATCTTCCAGTGGAGCACCTGAATCCTGGGATGAGATCCAACACCAAACCTAGCTGAGAGTTATGTGTTTAGCTTGAAAATTATATCATTACACATTTGGACATCATCCCACTGAGATCTCAAGGGCTCTGCTACCACTGCTGGTTAGTTTTGCTGCCTGAGATGAGATGTACCTACTTCTCAAAAATTCTCCCTCTCTAATCTCCAGGTTCCGTCTATGATCTATTTTTTTTTTTTTTTTTTTTTTGGTTTTTCGAGACAGGGTTTCTCTGTAGCTTTGGAGGCTGTCCTGGAACTCACTTTGTAGGCTGTCCTGGAACTCACAGAGATCCGCCTGCCTCTGCCTCCCGAGTGCTGGGATTAAAGGCGTGCGCCACTAACGCTCGGCTGAGTCAAACTCTTGTGAGTTTGAGGCCACCCAGGTCTATATAGTGAGTACCAGGCCAATCAGAGAGCTACACTATGAGACCTTGCTCCCCTCCCCCCTCAAAATAAGAAGGCAGTTGGGGATGTAGCTCAGCTGATAGAGTGCTTTCCTAGCATGCAGGAAGCCCTGGGTTTGATCTCCAGCACTGAATAAACCAGGAATGAGCGCATACCTGGAATCCTAGAACTCAATGAAAGGTCTGAACTTTCCCCATTTTACAACTGGGCCTGAGTTCCAGTTTCCTAAAAGGACAACGAGAGACAAAGGAGGTAACTTGTACCAGGCCTGAGTCAGCCCCCACAGTACCTCTAGGCAATGACCAAATAGGGACAGGCTCTGGGACTTGTCCAGACATGCTCAAAGATGGAAAAACTATAGCCTTAGCTAGTCCCTGCTAGCCCTGGCCAATCAGAAATGAGCTGGTGTGACTGATACTTGCTGACCTAATTACACTTGAGAGAATCTAACTGTCCCTGAAACTCCCCCAGCTGTGTTTTAAAGTCTTCCTACTCTTCTCAGGTCTCCATTTTGCTTTGTGTGGGATGTGCAGTCCCGATATGCTGGCACTCTTCTGGAGATAATAAGCACTTTTGCTGACTGCATACTTGGATATGGGCTTTTGGGGGACTTCTCCAGGACCCTAACACTCAAGAGTAAAATAAAGAGGATGCCTTCATGAAAAATTTAAATGCAGGATGGCTCAGTGGGTAAAGGCACTTTCTGCCAAGCCTGAGTTCCCTCTCTGGAATCACACAGTGGAAGGAGAGAATGGATTCCCTCAAGTCCTCCTATAACCTCTGTTGTGGGGTATCCATCAGAAAAAATTGCTCAGACATAGATTTAAGCCAATAGAAAGTCTTTATTAGGGGCTGGAGAGATGGCTCAGAGGTTAAAAGTACTGGCTGCTCTTCCAGAAGTTCTGAGTTCAATTCCCAGCACCCACATGGTTGTTCACAACCATCTATAACAAGATCTGGTGCCCTCTTCTGGTGTGCAGGCATACATTGTATACGTAATAAATAAATCTTTTTTTGTTTGTTTGTTTTTTTCCTGACAGGGCTTCTCTGTATTGCTTTGGAACCAGTCCTAGAACTCATTCTGTAGACGAGGGTGGCCTCAAACTCACAGAGATTCCCCCTGCCTCTGCCTCCCCGAGTGCTGGGTTTAAAGGCGTGCACCACCAACACCTGGCTAATAAATAAATCTTTAAAAAAGAAGGGAAAAAAAGGAAGTTTTTATTAGCTGGTTGGCAACTATCCTGGGTATTTGGCATCACAGTGTAGTTCCAAGCCTTTCTCAGGTGAACTTTTAAGCACAAAACCATATTCTGGGTTGGCATGCTTCAATTAACAAGAACAGTTAGCCAGAAGCAGAACGACAGAAGCCAAAAGCAAGGTCAGCACACTGAGAGACTTCCCCAGAACTATGGACTTTGATGGAATAGGTCTTTGTTTTTGTTTTGGCAGATGTGCTGTCTGCATGCTGAGTTTTAAGGCCTGAATGGTTTTCCATCATGGCCTCAGTTGTGCTGAGGACCTGTTACAATCTCCCCATCTATTACTCACACATACAAATAGATAAATATATTATACAAATGAAAGGAGTAAACTAAACTCAAGGGCTTCACCTCTGATAATTTAGAAATAAAGGAACCAGACCCTCACTCAGGCCCCTGCTTTAGTAGCCATGACAGGCTACAGAAAAGACACAAGGAAACTCCAGATCCTCTGATCTTCAGAGCCGAAGGTCAAAATTGAACACAAAGAAACTCCAGACCTAGACCAGGTGTACCTTGGTGGCACACACCTTTAATCCCAACACTCGGGAGGCAGAGGCAAGCAGATCTCTGTGAGTTCAAGACCAGCCTGGTCTACAAAGCAAGTTCTAGGACTGTCTCCAAAACAATACAGAGAAACCCTGTCTTGAAAAACCAAAAAAAAAAAAAAAAAAAAAAAAAAGAAAGAAAGAAAATTTTCATGTTTTGGCATGAAATACCTGTGTATCAATTATTTTCATTGGTCAGTGCTGAGAGGGAACATTTTGTGGTTTCTATGACATTTTAATTTTTAACCAGGCATGATGAGCCTGCGCTTAATCCTAGCATTCAGGAGGCAGAGACAGGTCCATCTCTGTGAAATCCCAGCCAGCTGTCTGTCTATATAACAGAGATCTAGGCCTCCCAGAGTGACGTAGTGAGACCTTTGATAGTTCAGGGCTTAAGAGCACTGGCAGAGTCAGGTATGGTGGCACACAACTTTCATCCCGGCACTCGGGAGGCAGAGATAGGCAGATCTCTAAATTCGAGGGCTACACAGAGAAACCTTGTCATAAAAAAAAAAAAACAAAACAAACAAAAACCACGGGCTACTCTTTCAGAGGACACCAGGTTCAGTTCCCAGCACTTACAAAGCAGTTCATACTGTCTATAACTCCAGTTCCAGTGGATCCAATGTCCTTGTCTGAGCCTCAGAATCCTGCATGCATATGGGGCATATAAACTTAGAAAACCAAATACACAAAAAATAAAAGAGAAATAATAATTAAAAAATAAGATTTAAGAACTGTGTCATAGCCGGGCGATGGTGGCGCACGCCTTTAATCCCAGCACTCGGGAGGCAGAGGCAGGCAGATCTCTGTGAGTTCGAGGCCAGGCTGGACCGACAGCCTCGAAAACAATACAGAGAAACCCTGTCTTGAAAAACCAAAAAAAAAAAAAAAAAGAAACTTGTTATTTTAACTTGGCAGTTATGGCACATGCTACAGAGAAACACTGTCTCAGAAAAACAAAACAAAACAAGATGTTATTTTAAGCATGCTTAATAAGGGGACAAGGTGGCATCAGCTACAAAGGAAACAGGCAGGAAGATTGCAAAGTCAAGATCTGTCTGGACTATGGGGTGTGCTCAAAGTCAGGCAAGCTAGCGAGCCTCTGAATTGAGGGATTAAAGCTGGCTGGGGAATGTAACTCAGTGGTTGAGTACTTGTCTAACATGTACGAGGCCTTGGGTTGAATCCCCAGTATAGCAAAAGTTGAACAAAATAGGCTTGTATCTAAAAGTGACAACTGTACATTTTATAAACAATGAAAATGGGAGGGGGGGGGTGTGGTGGTGCACGCCTGTAGTCCAAGCACGCTGGAGTCAGAGAGGCAGGCAGATCTCAGTGAATTTGAGGCCAGCCTGGTCTACAGATTGTGTTCCAGAGTTCCAGACTCCAAAGCTACACAGAGAAATCCTGTCTCGAAAAACAAAAAGAAAATGGGGGTGGGGGAACCCTGCCCATGGAAGCATGTTACTCCAGGGTTTTGTCTTCGCCAGCATAGTTCTGGAATAGGCTTTGGGGGCAGAAATAAATGCTTCTGGCGTTAAGCACAACTATAAATATCTGTGACTCAGCTCGACATGACTGTGGCTAAGGATCCCAAACCTGCATCAGGGATTGTCACCAGCCCAGGGCGGCTTCCGAGAGCACTAAAGTGTGTGGGAGTTTAATTAAATCCGGAAGGATGAGTTGTTGGGTAAGGATGAGTTGCTGGGTAAGTTGGAGAGGACATTCCTGGCAGGTGGGACTCTGCCTGTAGGTAGGACAGTCATTTCCTTTTCATTTATTTAATTTCATGCAATGAGAACTTTGCCTGTATGTATATACACATGTATGTACCACCGTGTGTGTGCCATGTGGCTGTGGAGGTCAGACAAAGGCATCAGGCATCAGATTCCCCTAGAACTGGAGTTATAGATGGCTCAGTCAGTGGGAGGCACAGTGCCCCCTCAGAGTCCATGGGGAGCTGCAACAGGGTCACAGACCTGCAGAGGCAATGGGGCAGCAGGGCTTGCCTGGAGGAAGAGGCGGGGGGGGGGGCGGGGAGCGGGGGAGCTGGGCCTGGCTGAAGCTCCTCAAAGGGCAGGGAGAGCAGCATCGATTCCCATTTCTTAACCCGATTCCTTGAGCCAGGTCTTCCGCTTCTGTTTTTCATTTCCTCTCAAAAGATGGCTCCGGGAAATGGCAGTCTCTGCCTGAGACTTTGCCTGCAAGGTGAAGCACTGGTTTCACCCCAGCATTACTGAGGGTATGGAGCAGTGGGGCTCAGCCCGAAGACCTTTATTCATATGCTCTGTCACACAGTGCAATGTCAGCATTGAACAATATAGGATCATGTCAAATTTACCCCAAAAAGACCTAGGTCAAAAAGGAAGAGTCTTCCAGCTTTTGAAATAGATCTTCTGTCTTAGGGTGACTGTTGCTGTGATGAAACACCATGGCCAAAAACAACATGGGAAGGAAAGGGTTAATCTGGTTTACAAGTAGCCCATTGAGGGATGCCAAGGCAGGACTCAAACTGGGTGGAAACCTGGAGGCAGAGGCCATGGAGGGGTGCTGCTTACTGGCCTGCTCTGCAGTGAGCTGCTACAACACTTCACAACGATCTGATCCGAGGCGAAGGGCTAAGGATGTAAATGAAGACAAAGACAGCGGCTCATTCTTTTTTTTTTTTTTTTTTTTTTTTTTTTGGTTTTTCGAGACAGGGTTTCTCTGTGGCTTTGGAGGCTGTCCTGGAACTAGCTCTTGTAGACCAAGCTGGTCTCGAACTCACAGAGATCCGCCTACCTCTGCCTCCCGAGTGCTGGGATTAAAGGCATGCGCCACCAATGCCCGGCTCAGCGGCTCATTCTTACAAGGAGAATGGCGTTTATTGAAACCAGGGTGGAGCCTTATATACCAAAGGCAGGTATGGTGGAAAAACACAAAGGTCAGAAGCCTATGTTCCCAGAGCAAAGGGTGGGCCCAAAACAGGAATCAGCATTCAGATAATAAGGATGACAGAAAACAGGAACTTGCACGCAAGACTTACTGGGAGGAGGGGATGAGAAGTGTTTTGCTAAATGCTCCTAGTCACAAGCAGTCAACAGACCCCCATGGGGGAAGGGTACAACACTGCTCATCATGGCTTGAGCTTTCTTTCTTATAGAATCCAGTACTACCAGCCCAGGTGTGGCACCCACAATAGGCTGGGCCCTCCCCATTAGTTCGCATTAATCACTATAATTAAGAAAATGCCCTTCAGGCATGCCTAGAGTCAGATCTTATGGAGGCATTTTCCCAATTGAGGGTTCCCTGCTCTCAGATGACTCTAACTATGTTAAGTTGACATAAAACTAGCCAGGACATGTGCCTTCTGTAGTCCAGGTTGGGCAAGAATGTTTTATCCTGCTGCCTCAGCCTCTGGGCACTTGTATCCACCAAGCACAGCTGGGCCCAGTGTTCTCTCTCTGAGGCTCCAGTATGCTCTGCCTTTGTTTTCAAACACAGTAAAGAGGAGTATATGCTAAGAAGCTTCATTTAGAGTGGTGGGGAGCAAGGACCAGCGGTAGCGTGGGGCCCTTAATTGGGAATCCCTGGATTTTACCCAAGTAGTTAGTCATGGTCTGTGTCAGCAACCTCAATGCTGGAGGGCATGGGAGGGCATTGGGGGGCCGGGAGTGGAGGTGAATTCCCAGAGCTTAGGTAACTGGTGAGCTCCGGGTTTGTGGGAGAGCCTGTCTCCAAAGGGTGCCATGGAGTGCAATAGTGGAAGTGAGCCTCAGCCTCTGGCCTCCCATCCCAGGGTCCCTGAAGGCATCCAAAGGATTCCAAATGCTGTATCCATCAACCACAAACCAGGCTGCAGGGAAAGACCAGAGTCGAAGACCCAGCAGACCAGCCAGGCCAGGAGACATAAAGAGGGATGTGACAAGCAAGGGATCAAAGCCCCAGAGAGAAACAGGTGCTGAAGGTCACTGTGAGCTCAGGAAATTGGTGACCTGCTGGGTGCTTAGGAGGGAGAGAATGACAAAGTAGATTTCCGCCTAATTTCAGCTCTAATGCCAAGATGAGAAAGGCCATGACCGTGGTTTGTCACCACACCCTGAACTGGAAGGCTGAAGTGCGAGCTATCACATGGCTCCCAGTGGCCGCCTGCTTTCCCAAGGCCCCTTTGTCTCTTGTGTTTGCTTGGGGTCTACACATACCCTCTCTCATTCTTCTGCTACACCTTGTAGGCATTCTGTAATTTGTCCTCAGGTTTATTTGTTTGTTTTTTTGAGACAAGGTTTTTCTGTATAACAGCCCTGGCTATCCTGGAACTTAACTCTGTAGACCAGGCTGGTCTCAAACTCAGAGATCTGCCTGCCTCTGCCTCCGGAGGGCTGGAACCAACCAGCATTTATTTATTTCTTGTGACAGGGCCTCATTGCATAGCTCTAGCTGTCTTGGAATCTGCTGTGTAGAACAGATTTGTCTCTAACTCACAGAGATCCACCTGCTTGTGCTTTGGCTCTGTAAGTGGGGACCGTTACATTTTCTTCTAATTCAGCCTGGCATGCGCTAGGCCAGTCATCTGACTCACTGTTGGTACAAATACTGATTAGAATCCTAGCACAAAAATAAACTGCCCATCTACCCATAGAGACAGAAGTAGGCTTGGGGTTACCAGAGGCTGGAGGTTCCAGGAAAAGGGACCTGTAGTACTTGGAGCCCACACCAGGCTGTAGGAGAAAAGGGACAGAGAGGGTAACAGGAGTCCCTGGCAGAGCTCTGAGCATCTGCTAACACCTTTCTCTTTTTTTTTTTTTTTTTTTTTTTTTTTTCGAGACAGGGTTTCTCTGTGGCTTTGGAGGATGTCCTGGAACTCGCTCTGTAGACCAGGCTGGCCTCGAACTCACAGAGATCCGCCTGCCTCTGCCTCCCGAGTGCTGGGATTAAAGGCGTGCGCCACCAACGCCCGAACACCTTTCTCCTAGTAATTGCTAAGTCCTTTGGGGGACGGGCAAGAGAGGCCTGAAGCCAGAGCAGAAAGGAAGCAGGGTACTGCGGGGACTCGAACCCCGACCCAGAAGCATGGGCGTGCCACCACCAGTGCCTTTTGCTTTTTCCTGCTCACATTCTCACAGACATAGGTGAAAAGCAAAACCTGAGTGCGGCCATGAGCCGCGCTCAGGAAAAGAAACACCTGCGGCGGTTCCATGCCCCTCCCAGGCTCACTCCTGCCTGACCTGACATCCTGCCAAAGGCTCTGGGGACTCAAGTCCCCTTGCCTCCCAATTCATGTTCCCCACCCAGATGAGAAGAGCATGAAATCAGACCTGAAAGGTCAGCTTCAGGTCACGGCCTGTTTGCCCTAAGACAGCGTGAGCTGTGACAAGTTCTGTATGAGTAGACATTTCCAGAAGGTTCTACACCACCTGAGGGGATGTCTCTGTGTGGTGGGGCTGGGGAGGAGAGGACAAATGGATGCTACTTTCATTTTATATTTTTTCCACAGCTCCCAACTTTATGCTGATAACTCACAATTAAACAGATCTAAGAACTAAGTAAGGGAGCCTTCAACACTTGGGTTAGCTAAAATTCTCCAGGTTTGCTGGGTCCCAGACACCTACGTTGTACAAATGGGTCCAGCTTCCTTCCATTCTCTGAGCCTGCAGTCACCAGCAGGAGTCCTTCAAGCTGGAAGCAGTGTCCCCACCAGCTTTCTTGTTGTGATCTCTAGCATGCCATCCAGGGTCCAGTGATGGTGTCGCTAAGGTCCCAGAGCCAAAAGGTGAACAGGGCACCCCTGTAAATCCTGCAGTCCTCTTCATGTCACAGGGGATCCCAAAACCCCCTCTGTGAATTTGGAGAGAGACTCAGGAGCCCATGTCAACAGCAAGGTCCAGGAGAGAAACTAAGGGTCTGAGGCCAGCAACTTGCCCAGAGCGCCTGGGCCAAGCTGTGCTGAGTTCAGGTATCTGAGCAGTCAGCTCCACTTCATACTCATACCCACACCACTGGTTCACATGCACACACAAACATACACCATAGGTTCACATGCATACATATACAAACACAATAGGCTCACATGTGCACACAAAAATAAACCACAGGCTTACAAGCACACATATGCAAGCTTACAGTAGGTTCACAAGCACAAATGCAAACACAGTAGGCACACATGTACACACAAACATACACCACAGGTCTACATGCAAACACACAGTAGACACACACACACACACACACACACACACACACACACACACTGAAGTTTGTGGAGAACCACGTAGTCTGGCCCCTGCAGACTGAACCATTTCCATCTCCTTCCCCATCTCCCTGTGTCCCAGCCCTCTGGCTGGTACCCCTTTCTCTCCCAGCCTCCCTTCAGCTCCCCACTGGGCAAAGAGCACTTACTCACTCACTGTAGCAGCACAGGAAATAGACATGGTCATCTAAGTCCCAACCTGACCCCTAAAACTTGGGCCTTACAAGCCCACCGAAATGGGGAAGTCAGAACATACCCTGTAAGATGAGCAAAGCATTATTAATTCAACATGGTGGTGACAGGACCCTCAGGTGTGACTGCAGGAACCCCAAGAGTTGAGCCACATAGGGAACAAGACTCCTGGTTAAAAGGTGAGGGTTGAAATGACTTCTCAGGGCATCTGCTCATTGGCTAATGAGCAGAAAGTGAAAGGGGGTGGAAGGGCAGACAGGAAACAGCCTTCAAGATGGCCCGAGAACCATCCAGAAAGCAGAGAACAAAAAGGCCAAGAAACTGCTGTTTCCTTTGGCCAGTGGGGAAGGAAGAGCAGGGAATAATGGGGGTGATAAATGCTGGCACCTGCTCATGTGGCTCAGGTGGCAGGGACAGGGCCACTCCCTGGAATGTACTCAGTCCAAAGGGCACACCATCTCAGTTTGAGTAACTAGGCCCCAAATAACCACAGCCACAGTAGGGTAAGAGACTTCAGTTCACTGCAGTCAAGATCGCATGTGTGGGGTGTGTATGGGGGGTTATAGCTGATGGGACCTCACAGCTCATGCAGTACTGATAGGGTGCAGATCAGAACTTTCATTTCACAAGGGTGCAACCATGGGTTTGTCCCCAGAACACAAAGAGGGTTTTATCCAATGTGACCAAGAATATCTCCTGACATCCATGGAACATTTATAGCCATTAATGGCTGGGTAAGTTGGCATATGCTTGTGTTGCAAGCCCAGCACTTGAGAGACCAGGACATGAAGGTCATGACTTCAAAGCTGGCCTGGGCTACCAAAAAAAACAAATGAAAACAAAAAAACCAACAATAACAACAACAAAAATAGAGAGCAGGGTGTAGTGGCACAGTTCACTATTTTCCCTTGCTGGAAACCTCAAGTACCTGCTCCCTGGTGGTTTCAAGGGATGCAGAGGCAGGCAGATCTGAGTTTGAAACCAGTTGAGACCCTGTCTCAAAAAAAAAAAAAAAAAAAAGGCAGGAAGGAATTAAGAAAGAAAGGAAAGTCAGTTAGCCATATGTTCTACAACACAGAAATTGCATTCCTACTTCCTCGGGCCACTACACATTACACCACACGTGGACTTCAGGAAGCTGGAGGGCTAAGTTTAAGTCACACAGCAGAACTAGGATCTCAAACAGAACAGAGATAGCAAATCTATTTCTTAATATAGAGGAGAAACCGGGGATCACTGCCAGCCTGCCCACTTGTCACCCACACGCCTGAGGCTGTGGCAGGCATTCAGCTGAGGACTCCAGGCCTCCCAAGCCTGGCGAGGCTTCTATTCTCACTCCTGGCCACCCTATATGTTCTTTGGTAGTTAGAGGGCAACTGTCACCTTTACTCCTGGCTTGTGCCTTCACCATCTGAGGCCTGTCCCTGTGAAGATTACGGCAGGGCCAGTCACTTTGCTTGTGCTCACAGGTCTGTTCAGTGTCTAGGCAGAGGAACGCTGATGAAGGAACCGCCGGAATCTGAAACCACGGCCAACAGTTCACTATTTTCCCTTGCTCCCTGGTGGTTAAGTGGCCTCCTCAGAGCTGCTCCACCAATCAGCAACAGAGCCTTGCCTGTATGCAAAGGCCAGAACCAGAGCAAGACTCCACAACCGCCACCTCCCCTTTCTGTTGACAGACTTGTGTGACCTGGATGGGCATAAATAGGTTAAACATAAGAATACAAAATCCAAGGAGACCAGGAGAAGTATTAATGAAACCCAAGTGGAACTCTCCATATTACCACAGGTCTGGGGACAGAGCTGAGCAGTCAGTGTGCCTCATGCAGGCAAGACCCTGGGTTTCATCCCCAGCACCAAAACAAAATAAAACCAGAGAGAGCTGCTTGCTTCCTCTAAAGCTTCTTGGAAAAGGCCCAACTGGGTGTCTTCAAAATCTATTCAAGAGAAAGAAAAACCAGGAATTAAACCAGGAGAAAGGCCATTTTTAAGGAGGATGTCAAATTATGTATTTATAAAAAACAAAACAAACTGCTACACTAGCATGCTTGAAATGACAATTTTCTTGAAAATAATCAAACTTTATAAAGATGACTTACAATGAGATAGAAATATTGAGTAGTCCAATAACCCTAGAACAATGACTTCCACAGAGCCTGATCCTCCGAGAGGAGCGCCAGGCAGGCACCCTGGTGTCACAGGATACATATGCTGTGCATTCCATGAAGAGAAGACTGAGTGTCACAGAGGCATTATTGCTAGCCCCTCCCCAGCCCTGGCACTGTGCTCCTCAACTGCATTCGTCCCCACCTCATTGTTGAGAAGATGCCTTCAAGAATTAAAGAAATGTAGACTGGGGTGGTGATGGTGGAGAAGTAGCTTAGCTGTTAAGGGCACTAACCACTCATCCAGAAGAC
Source organism: Mesocricetus auratus (assembly GCF_017639785.1). Lineage (NCBI taxonomy): Eukaryota > Metazoa > Chordata > Mammalia > Rodentia > Cricetidae > Mesocricetus > Mesocricetus auratus. The sequence continues at coordinate 52,232,321 of NW_024429182.1, read as the reverse complement.
CCACCTTCAAATCCCGGCACCCACATGGCCCCTTCATAACCATTTGTAACTCCAGAGGATCTGATGCCCTCTTCTGGCCTCCATGGCTACTGCATGCACGTGATACACAGACATACATACAAACACCTATATACATACCAAAAAAGAAAGAAAGAAAGAAATGTAGATGGGCCAGTGGCACCCTGCAGTCCAGCTACTTCGAGACTAAAGCAAGTACTACTTGAGACCAGTCATATTTTGTCCCTTAAAAACCAAACAAAACTAAAACACCCAGATCCCAACCTTCCCTGGCAGTGTCCTGAAGTCCATGTAGCCTTCAATGTCAGAAAAATGAAACTCTAGGATTGGTGGGGCATAGTAGCACACACCTTCAACTCTGGCACTAAGGTGGCAGAGGAGACCAGCTTGGTCTATAAGTTCCAGGCCAGTTGGGGCTGAATAGTGAGACCCTGTCTCAAACAAACAAAACTGTAGGCCTGGGAATGGCTTAGGTTTAACAATCTTAAATAAACTATTAATATTAGTGAAACCGTTAATGTGATGCTGAGGCCGGCTTGTACATACAGCCTACATCCCCATGCAGCTGTACCCTAAGGAGACAATCCTGTACTTAGAGCCTTATCCCAACTCAGTTGTTGTTCAGACAACAAAGCATTGGAAGCATTGGACATTAACTCAGTGTCTTGTCTCAGGGTCAAGGTGCATGTTTGAATATGGAAGGATGGAAAGTTGCTCTTTTTGGAACACTGGTTAATCTCAGGAATTTGCCATTTGAGGAAAGACAGATCCATCCTACAGCTGTAGCGTTCCTGTGCTCCAGCCTCTCATTACCACCCCAGGTACTCACATACCTCCTGGAGTGAGCATGGGGACACCCTGATGATGGCACAGCTCAGTCTTAAGGGCCGCACAGGCTACGTCCAGCATTCAGAGGGTTAGCAATAACACACTTGGTTCAGGGATCCAGGGTCTCACATGGAACCCAGATGACTAGAGGGAAATTAAGTGTCTTTGATCAACTCTAGAAGTGAGGTCTGAAAAAAGAATGAGGGGCACACAATAGAGCCCAAGTCTCCTAGCATATCATGACAGGACTCGATCCTTCTACAACCCAGCAGTCCACAATAGCACACAATTATCTGCATTTTCCTAAGAAAGCTGTTTTTAAGTTTCAAAAAAATAAGTACAAGAAAGGCTGAATAAATCCAACATCATGGTTTTTAAAAATTAAGGTTTTTCTGATCAATCAAGTAAAAAAATGAGTATCTTTCTAGGACCACCAACATCACAGAGCATAGCAGGCAGCAGTGTCAGTCATAAAGGTATCGCCTTTCCCTGCCCAAGACCTCTGGTCTCTAGGAGACAGCAGCACGAAATCTGAGCAAGCCAAGTGTTTGCTTCCTCTACAGTTAGTCACTTTATTATGTGAGCTACATTCCAAATGGCTTGCAGAATATAGATTTGGGCCGATAACATGGCTCAGCAGATAAATGCACTTGCCATCAAAACTTGACTTCCTGAGTTTTAACCCTGGACCCATATGGTAGAGAATGAAAACTGGCTCCCACACATCTACACCCACAATATATGCATTAGTTATGTTAAGACACTATCTGGGGATGTGGCTCAACAACAGAATGCTTTCCTGGCACACAAGAGGCCCTGAGCTCAGCCTGGTGGTGGCGGCAGCTGTGGCGGCTCACACTTTGAAAAAAAAAAGAGGTCCTGGGTTTAATATCCAGTAAAACACACACAAACACACAGACAGACACACAAACCTACTTGAAAAACAAAGGCCAGCACAGGCAGGGTCTCAAGGCAGACATGCTCCTGGCTGGAGGCGCATCAGAGGGTGCTTGCTGGGCCGCCTCTTCACACCCACTAGGATGGCCAGAGAGTCAGATAACCAGGGCTGGTGAGTGTCAGAGCTGGGACCCTTGGACATTAGTAATGACATGGAAACTGGAACAGCACTGAACACAGCCGGCAGCTTCTCAGAACAGTTAAGTACCAAGCTACCGTATCATCTCGAAGTATCTCCTCCTATGTACATAAACAATGGAAACAGGTCCACATAAAGACTTAAACACAAACACAAATGCTCACAGCAACATTGTTTACATCAGACAACAAGCAGAAACACTCCAATCCTCCAATGGAATGGACAAACAAAATGCTGTAAATCAATGGAGTGGAATATTATTCAGCCACAACGAGGAATAAAATTTTATCATACATTGCAATACAGATGAGCTTTGAAGATACTATGCTATGTCAGGTAAGACAGACACGAGGAGACAAATGTTGCATTGCACTTACATGAGGTACCAAGAACAGGCAGACTCACAAGGTGGGAAAGCTATGGGGACTAAAGGGGACTAGAGGGGGAATGGACAGGATGGAGCCTCCACCTGTGCTAATATTTCAACAGCCGCCCCAAATTGGATATACCCAACCACAGAACTACTACCTCACAATCCCAGACTTTGAGTTCTATCATAACTCAATTTTCTCAAAAATTAATAATTTAAAAGCATCATAATTTCACCAGGTGGTGGTGATGGTGGTGGTGCACGCCTTTAATCCCAGCACTCGGGAGGCAGAGGCAGGCGGATCTCTGTGATTTCGAGACCAGCCTGATCTACAAGACCTAGTTCCAGGACAGCCTCCAATGCCATAGAGAAACCTGTCTCAAAAAACAAACAAATAAACAAACAAACAAACAAGCATCATAATTTCATCAAAAATAAAAATGGAACATTGAAATACATACATAAATATTTTAACTGTAAAACCCTGTAAGTAAATCAAGCCACTTATTCTGCGGACCAAACAGAACGAGGGCTTCTCAAAGCCCTTGAAATGAGGGTTGGTATGCCTCTCCCAAGGCTGATGTGGATCCCCTGGTGGCTGAGTGGAACCTGCCTGTGACGTTCATGGCTTCTTAGTTATTATAGTGAATTCGAACAAAACAGGAGGACAGACAATGTGGAAGATGGGCGGGTCCCATGGGTGATATAAGCATTGAAGACTGGAAACCCAGGAGGACAGGGTTACCCTGTGTCAACAGGGCCAAGCGCAGTGTGTTATTTCACTAATCCCATCTCACATGGAGGCAGTCGATGATGAACTTTCGTATGGATGGAGCAGCTGCGGCAGGAAGGAGGGTCATGATGTAACAAGAGACAAGCCAGGGTGAGAGCTGGTGTCCTGACTCAGAATTCCTGTGGTTTTAGCCAATATGCTATTTGCCTGCCGGATGGCACTAGTGGTGAAGCCAGTGTCTGCACTTCCAGGATGAGTATGTGTGGAACGTGTCTTTTCATATGTTACCATCGGTCACTTTTACAGAAAAGCACACATAGCCACACACCGAAACAAGTTGCTTCAAGGAACAAATTTCATGAATGCACAAAACATACACGAAGAGGCCTTGGTTCTACCTTACTAATAACGGCTTTGTCAGCATGAGGTCCTGGTGCATCCAGGTTTATCAAGACAGCTGCCTCTTCGTATTTGTTGAAGCAGGAATGCTGATAAAGAAAACTCAAGGCTCCCGTCCTGTGCCTGCCCATTGGCATCAGGAACCAGGAGCCCTAAACACATGTGAGATGAGTTGTCAGCTGCCTGTTAACTGAACAAACTGTGATAACACAGATCTCTGTGCACCTCAGCATCAGCAGCATTCTCCATGTAGCAGGGATAGTATTTGTGAGATGCACACACAGACACCTTTATCATGATGTAGTAAACAGTACAAAGACACTGGAATAGCCTTGGTAAAGGCAGCCCCAGTCATCCAGACCAAAGACACTCATTGTTTAGCTAATAAGTCATGGTGCTGAGGAAATAAACCAAATTAGATTCTTACCTGATACTGTATACCAAAGCAACTTCTGGACTTAAAGGGTGAGCGTTGTCAAATGGATCCAGAAGAGTGTGGTGTGCATGACATGCTAACAGCAAGGACTGCCAGGCCTGTTTCAAATTAAAAACTATTGCATAAAGTCTTCAAAGACAAACTGCAAACCTGATAAGCATTCTATAGATAGATGGACAAGAGTGTCCACAGAGCACTGGTTGGTCGAACTCTCTCTCGATAACACACACACACACACACACACACCACACACATTACAGCTGAAATGTGAGTCCTAGCTCCACCCATAGCACCAAACCAAAAGGGGGAGCTGCCAGGCTGAGGGGAGCTGTTTACCTGTCATTTGCTGAAAATGGCTGAAGCTCATCCACAGGAGACATGCCTGACAACTACAGTTTAAGGTTGTCCAATGGCTCCTAAACTCTGAGCCAGTAATTTCACTCCTGAGAAAGAACTTCTCCCTGCCCTTTCCCAACAGTAAGCTAGAAAATAGTCCAAGCAGAAACAGACCATTAAAAAGCCCCACATCTCTCTGAGGCACAGACCCTCACTCTGACCTCCCAGTGTCCCCACTAAGGGAACTGAAGAATAAGCTTGGCCTGGCCCTCTTGCTTCCAGGTACACAATGAGGCTCAGGGAGGAAGGGTGGGTCACCCTAGGAACTGACAGGAGACCCCTACCAGGATGGGCAGTTAGGAACAAGGTGTTCAGAGTGGCAGACTCAAGACACCAAAGAGCTGGCACTTTGTAGCCTCAGACGCTTGGCAAGCGCAAGTCCATTTCCTCCTGTATTACCCTGTAAATGTGTGGTCACAACAGGCTCACTGTCCCCACTCATTACACCCAAAGTCCAGATAGAAACAAAGTAATGGAACAAAGCATGGCGCTTACCAAAGAACAGATTGACTTAGACCAAGATTTCTGAGCCATAAAATGCAGAAAGCAAGAAAAAATTACTAATAAATGGGCATATATTTATATATCTAAAACACCAAACAGCAAAATACCATAAAATGTAAAGGTCAGATAGAAACAGAAGTATTTGCAACACAAATGGCTAGTTTCCTTAGTGTATAAAGAACACTTGTAAGTCAGTAAACATACCGATCAAAAGTACAAATAGCATTTGTTCAGAGTTCTAGCAAGCTGGGAGCAGGAAAAGATGGCTCATGGTGGAGCCCAGAAGCCATGCATTTGCACTAAAACAAGACTCCATTTAGACATGCCAGGTCCACCCAACTCCCCATGAGGGCACCACCCTCAAGGGACAGGGACTGCCTGTGACCTCGAGTACAATCCTATTTTGGAGGGAGGGATGTTGTTTTTTGAGGCAGTCATGGCTATCCTGGAACTTACTATGTGGGCCAGGTTGCCCTCAATCTCAGAGATCTGCCTCAGTCTGCCCACCAAAGCACTGGGTTTAAGGACACAACCACACCTGGCTTTTGGGTGCAATTTACTGGGTTTGCATAAACTCACTGGCATTTTTATTAGAACAGTGTGTTATGGTACATGTCAATAACAAAGGCCACCAAACTAGACACTGGCAATAAGCGACCACCAAAAATCAATACATAAAAGTGGGGCACAGAGACAGCTTAGCAGTTACAAGGTTCTGCCACCAAGTCTGACAAGCTGAGTTTGACTCCTACCACCCACCCAATGGAAGGAAAGAAGAGACATCTGTCTATGACCTCCACATGTGCCTCATGGCACTAAAAAGAGTGTCCCACCCCACACACACAATAAGCGAATGAAAAAATTTTAAAGTACTCTGTGATAGAAGTAACTGTTTTGGCTGGGCCGTGGTGGCACATGCCTTTAATCTCGGCACTTGGGAGGCAGAGGCAGGTGGATCTCTGTGAGTTCGAAGCCAGAGCTGGGATCAAAGGCATATACCACCATACCTAGCCCAATCACACACCTTTTGATATAATACAAAGTCTGGGTCACTGAGGTGGCTCAGCAGGTAAAGGTCCTTGTGGCCAAGCCTGCCAGCCTAGGTTCAATCCCAGAGCTGAGTGGTGGAAGGAGAGCCGAAATGACAGCATTGTCTTCCAACCGCTACACTGCACTCACATAAACACAAGGGTGAAAATACTGAAGTCAGATTATGTTATGTCACTGGTAGAAAACCAAAAGACATACCTCATTCTTACACAGGAAGAAAATCAAGACACCACGAGGAAAGTGAAATAATCACACATGAACTCTAGAAAGGTGGAGTTACGAGGTAGACAGGCCTCACCATATATCAAGGCACCGACTGCAACATTTAGACTTGGAACTGACACAGGAACACACCAACAAGGGCTTCCTGTTCACACACCACTCATTACAACAAAATTAAGTCCAGATAGAAGCAACAGAAATAAAAGCAAAACCTTAAAAGGAGGGGGACAAAGCATGGGGTTTACCAAAGAGTAGTCTTGAATTAGATGAAGCTTTCTGAGCTCATCATAAAATGCAGAAAGCAAGAAAAACACTAATAAATGAATACATGTGTATATTTTAAATGCCAAACAGCAAAATGTAAAATTTAAAAGTCAGAGAGCAATGGAAGTACTTGCAACATGGTTTATTTCCTTAACATATAAAGAACACTTATAAATAAGTAAATATACTAATCAAAACTATAATTAAATACTATCCTTCACTTCACACATTGACAAATAACCAAGTTTAGGGAAAAATATTGGTAAAGGCGTTGGGAAAGGCCAATTGGAACCATCTTCCACAATGTTAGCTAGTGGCACCTTTGTGTGCCCAAGTTCCCCCATGGACATACTTGCCTACACACATGAAGACACATGTAAACATTAGCATTTAGTAATATGAACTCAATATTCCTTGAAATAGCCCAATTGTTCCTCAGAGCAGGAATAGGCAATTCAAATGTGCCCACAGCTCTGTTAGCCCAACAGCCTAGAATGCAAGACAAGATGTGGTGAGCCTGTACCTCTACTGCACCATGCACCCACAGAATTATCTAGAAAACAAGAAATACTGTGTCACCTATGCGTTTGCAGTTTTAACATCAAGTATCACTTTAACAAAAACTGGAGGAAACTTGCTGAGTGGTCAAAATAACAGAGTTAGGCAAGGCCTTGCTCTGACACACAGTAGGGTCACATGAACAGCAGAGGGGACAGTGTGCTGGTCACTATGGTGAAGGGAGGAGCCCAGTATGGCCTTTTAGAGAAGAGGTTGCCAGGCAGTAGTTGGCCCCACTGTCCAGTGTCCAACACTCTGGCAAGGAAGAGCCTGAGGGAGCTCACACCTGTTCTCCTGGCACCTGGTGGCCTTAGAGGACAGAGTACCCTTGACCTAGAAAGTGGCATAGGTATATTGGAGGCAACAGCAGCTCAGAAAAAAAGCTAGACTGAATGCAGCTTTTCACAAGTGTCATGGCCACCTTTAGAATAGTTTCTCTTTGCAGGTGAGGGTTTCCCTTAAACATCTGGTTTCCCTGCTTCCACTGTCCCAGTGCCTGAGACTGGAATCCATTATCATTCCACCACAATCTGATGGCAAGAATTCTGGTAGGGACATGCAGTGGTAGGCATTCACCAGCCCTAACAGAATTCCATGACTGGGGGAGACCAGAAGTTGATTTCGGTGAGGAGATGGCGTGTGAAAGTTTGGAGCTGCCAGCTGGGAGCCTTCAGCTTCCTTCAGGCCTGGCTCTGATACCCAAATCAGTGTCCCAAGGAATAAAACTCACTGACCACTGCTTGCAATGACCAGAAAATTCTGGAAGTAGCCTGAAGGCATCAGTAACAAAAGCATCAAAATTACTGTGTCTACATGACAAGATTAAATATTATAGAGCAATTATAAATATAGTACACATTACATGGTTCCATTTAAAAGCAATAACATTAGATAAATTCATGAAGGGGAAACATCTTAGGAATATAAATCCTGGCAGCTGTCATCAGAGAGGGACCCAAGATGACATGTTGGGCTTTTTAAGTATTTACTTCTAATTTCATGAGTATCGGTTTATAAAAGTTGCCACAATTGTACTATGCAGCCCCATCCATTACAACAGTACCTACAATAACATTGGTCCTGGCTTACCTAAATCTGCAAAGTTTTGGTCCCCTTAGAAGAGCTACAAAGATGCAAGGATAAACAGAGAATAAGTCAGTGTCACGTGGACACCATGCTCTAGGCCCAGTGTGCCTAGCTGTTTCATGATACAATAACTGAAAACAATTATACCTTGGCAAATCACATTCTTTTGTGTCTTGGACCATGGGATCCCTATGGTAACTAAGCCACAGTTATTAAATTTACACAGATGACAAGAATATAACATACCAGGTAGTCTACATGGGTGACAGAGTCAAGAAAGCAATGGGTAGAAATGTGAAGTTTCATATGTAAAGCCTAAAACCACAACTCTTACACTCAGGTACACAGGCCTGCCTATCACTTTGGAGTGCAACAGACCGCAACAGTTGCCTGACCCGTAACTGCTATCCATTCAGACACTGAGGCACAGGGGTTACCTGTGAAGATGATCTCACAGTGCAACTGTCAAGTTCATAACATTAGGGAGGACCCTTCCCTTCCATCACTGGCAAGAATTTAACTTGTGGCACAGCCAGGATAAGAACGGGGTAGCTGTATGCCCACAGGACTCTATTACTAAGCAAAATTGTGTTATCATGAGATGATGGGCAGTACCATTTTAACGTTATACCCAAGAAAATGTTGCAGCCTCTCTCCTATAAAGACAAAGGAACAGGAGATCAGTAGGACACAGAATATCTGTGATAATGGTCACCTCTGGGTTGTGAGAGTACTCAGAGAGTTCTGTTTCAGTTCCTTCTCTAAGATTCTGAGGGAAAGGCAACCCAGTCAACATCAAGGAGACTCAATTTTTTTCTGTACACAGCAGGAAAGAGATGAATTCTATCCAATTAAAACAGTTCTAGAAGATTATAGGCAATTCAATTTTCCTACAAAGCAACAAAATATATGGTTTGAAAATTCATTTGGATAAGGTTTTTCAGTGACATTGGCCTGAGAGGCCCCCGGGGTGCAGTGTGACAGGCACAGAGCAGGAAAGCTACAGTTCCCACTGCCCCAGCTTTCATATTGATAAAAGAGTCAGATATGTTGACAAATTGTCAAAATAAGGAAGCAAATGAAAGAGCCACACTATTAGCCAAAAGTTAGGATTAGCCCAGTCTGTGCATTCAAGTTTCAACAAGAGACAGGGGATACACAGTACATTCCTACCAGCTATTAAACAGTGCAAGTTGTTAAGATTGTTATCACTTGTAAAAACAAAAACTAGAGCCCGGAAGTTCGCAATGTTTTAGACACATAAAGACTGGTACTGGGAAAATTGGAGTAACAGCTTACCTACCATTATTCCTAGCAGCAGAAGAAATTCACTGGCATGAGAGGCTATCTGTGGCCACAGATCAAGCCCAGGCTTGAGCAGCTGAAGAAAAATAAGAAGGGACTCCAAGCAACATCAGGTACAGTCAGATGTGCCCAGCTTAAGTCCTTGCACATCATATTTATCTTGGTCTTAAGAGGAAAGTAAGGAGAATAGATGTGACAGAAACACAGGGTGGAAGAATCTACTCCATAGTTGTACTCTGACCCTCAGGAGTGCTGGCACAGACATGCCTATGAGTGAATTCATGCATAGCATAAACACATACAAAAAAACAATACATGTAACTATAAAAAAACTTAACAGAACAAAAGGCAACTTTATGGAATGGGAGAACTATCAGTCAAATCATATAAGACTTAATATTTGACGGGCGTTGGTGGCGCACACCTTTAATCCCAGCACTCGGTAGGCAGAGGCAGGAGGATCTCTGTGAGTTTGAGGTCTACAGAGTGCCAGGCAGACTCCAAAGCTACACAGAGAAACCCTGTCTCAAAAAAACCAAACCAAACCAAACCATAATATTCAGAATACAAACAAATCCTGCTGGTCAACAATGGTAGTAAATCCATAACCTTTTAAACATGAAAAGGACTTGAATGGACACTTCCTCAAGAAGTCTACATATCATAAGTACGTAGAATGGAAGACCAATGAAATGTCACCTTACATCCATGAGGATGATTGTGCTATATCCTAAATAACTGAAAATACAGTAGCAGAAAAATGTATCTGTGTACCATCTCTACTACAGTGAAGTCATAACAGGAATAGGCCCAAGGGTAGGAGCAACACAAGTGTACTTGTCAGCACACAGATACCAAAAAAATAAATATCCATTATTTAGCTTGTATGAAAGCAAAGAAAATTACACAACCAATATGAACTGTAAAGATACTGTGCAAGAAAAACATCCAGTCAAGGTGAATACTGGCTTGCAGTGGATAAAGTTGCTGGTCCTACAAGCCTGATCACTTGAGGTTGATCCCGAGATCTACATGGAGGAAGGAGAACCGACTCCTGCTAATTGTCCTCTCCTGACCTCCACACACGTTCCTATACAATAAAAATAAATGTAATAAAAGATAAACGCTGTATGAGTCTATGTACATGTGGCACCTAGAACAGTCACTCACAGAAACATAAAGGGATTGGGAAAAGGACTCCACATTTTAAGTTGCCTAGTCGGTAGTTTCAGGTTTTGCAAGGTCTGGAGGTCAGCTGATCAACTCAATCTGCTTAACACCACTAAAGTGTGCACTTACAAATGGCTAAAGTTGGAATAGTAAAACTACCTGTGCACACTGGCCAGTCATACCACTTGGAGTACACACACACACACATACACACACACACACACACACACACACACACACACACACACCAGCCTCACAGAACAGTAACTCAAAAATCCCCTCTGGACAGCAACTGAGCAATATGAACCTAACATTAAGAAGACTGGCAGTCATTTCCTTCTAGAAAGCACCTTAGGTATCTCAAAGGAAAAAGAGATGAAGCTTGAACTCCAAGTCAAATCATTTCCTAAAAGTAAAACAATAGCAGAAGGCAGGCGGATGAGCCTGCCCAGCAGGGAAAAGCACCTGCTGCACAAGCCTGATGGTTCCATCCCTACGACAGACCGACTTCTAAAGTCATCCTCTGACCTCCCCTCATTCACCAATATTTAAATGAGACTGTTTAAATCCCAATCATGTAACAGAGCATTTGGTACCACCACGAAGATGCTTTGGCTATCAAGACCAAGTTTTCACTATGCATCATGGGAAACAAGTGGAAGCAGAATTTAAATACAATCCCACTTTTCATGTAAAGTGCACATATAGCTGATGCCCAAGAAAAGAAAAATCTGAAACAAATATGCCAATAACACTTGTTAATGGAACATAAATCAACCTTTTCCCCATTTGCTTCTTTGCTCAGGATCCCACCTGAATATCTTTCTTATCTTGGTTTTATTCTCTTCTCCTCGACAATCCCAGTTTTCACCCATATCTTGAGATGAATATACAAATGCTAACCTGTTGGAATTCCCCACATCTATTCCTTCAGTAACAGCAGCTAAGACATGGATACCACCCAGGGTTAATTCTTTTGCAGCCTTTGGCAAATGCTGACAGGTTAGCCCACATTAAAGGTCCCTTTGGTCTATTAATATGTCATAAGACAAACCCAATGGCAGATGTCAGGGTTGAAATGTCATCCCTTCTAACAGGCTACATCTAAAAGTCAACCAACAGCTGTAGTCAGTCCTGTTTATCTTTTAAAAAAACACCCTCTCTGCTTTTCATCCACACAGCATCAGCACTATGGGATTCCAAGTCAACTGCTACTTCTGGGAGTTCAGAGGAGCCCAATCCAGACTTGAGGATTCCTGTTAATATGGCCATCTAGTAACTTAGGACCCCAGGGCAAAGACCAGTCCTTCTAGGACACCATAGCTCATGTCTGTATCTCCAACACCTGAGGGAGGATTGCTTAAGTTCCACACCAACCTGGGTTGTCTCAGAACAAGTAACAAAAGCCAAACCAACAGCCCTCCAACTCCACACACAGGGTTGCTCAGCCTCCGGTTATCCTGTCTCTATGCCACTTCTAACCAAAGAGTTCTGGAAGGGGATGGAGGTGCAGAAACCAGGAGGCCAGAATAGAGCAGACTAGAAAGGGCAGGTAGACCGGGCACCACAGTGCACACGCCTCTAATCCCAGCACTTGGAGACAACTGCTAGCGGCTCTGAGCCTGGGCTATATGGGGAGACCTTGTCTCAAAATATGAAAGTGTGGGCAGAGAAGCCACTCATCTGCAGCAGCCCCTACTCTTAGTCCAGACACAAGCTCCTGAGACACCCATTCTGGCTTCTCAGTGCACGGCAGAGGTCAATGAGGACAACACACACTGAGTAGCTGGGACAGCAGCCAGCCTCCTGCTCTCAGGGAGGTCAGATCACTCCTCCCCTTTTCTTGGACCTCACCCCACTCCAGTTCAAGACTCATCCTTTTACCAAGACCACAGTTCACTTCAGAGCCACAGGCCGTCCTCTGCTTTTAGCCAGCAGGCTCCAGTCCTAGCAGAAGCTAATGACATTATACTCTAAGGTCAAAATCTAAGCAGCAGTGCTTTCCAGTTGTAATGACACACCACAGTCCAATTCATGTACAAGGTGGTTCCCATGATGGATGAATCAGTTTACAGACATAATCAAAGTTTTACAGACAAGACACTCCCTGGATTCCAAGGGTTTCTGCCCACACCATCCCCAGGTCCTTAGGCAGATGAGAATACATGTTCATACCCAAGTCTCAGGCCCACACCAGCTTCTAAGAGTGAAGATACAGCATCACATTACCAGTGACCAGCCCCACCCTCCTGCCTGTTTTAACTGCTTCAATAGTAGAGCTTGTACAGTGAGTCTAGGCGTAACTATAACATGAAGATATAAACTTCACCATGTCTCTAAGTAGGCAAAGTGACAGGTCGAGAATGTAACAGCCATACAATTCTAAGTTTTGATTTCAAACCTTTATTTTACTGTAAAGGAGAAAAATGATTAGTGGCTATGTACACTTCAGAACACTTAAGTCCAAGTAGGTACTGCGACCTGCTGTTAGAGCTCTCTTCACATTTCCCCATTCCAACGTGACCAACACTCTACTGTTCCAATGACAGTAGTCATTCCCTGGCCATACCATCTTAAACCACACACACAAATAAAACACAAAAAAAACCAACCCAGAAGACAAAATCCCCTAGGTAACAAACAGTATTGACAGCTTGATTTTTTTTTTTGAGACAGGATTTCTCTGTATTGTTTTGGAGGCTGTCCTGTAACTCCCTCTGTAGACCAGGCTGGCCTCTGCTGGGATTAAAGGGCGGTGGCAACTTGATTTTAAAGAGAAAGGAAACACAAAAAGCCATTGACAGCCGAGTGCCAACTTTTACAGACCATTTTCTAGTAAGCTGTCCCCGGCAACACCCAGTTTGACATTTTATTTCCCAAGTCTTTTGACAATTAGTTTCCCCTCTGCTCAGGGAAAGCACCATTCAAGCTAAAAACACTGCAGCCTTAGCAAAGGTAAGCGGGTCAGGTTTTCTGCCAGACATCACAGCAATTTCATAGTAAGTGCAAGGTCATATCCCCTTGTCACAGTGACAGACTTGTTATCAAATAAGCAGCCCCCGTCAATCCCAGAAATTCAGTGTGTTTCATAAGGCATGGCTTGAATATGAAATTCCTTTATCAGTTGTATAAGGCATGACTTGCATATTAAATCCCTGTGTTGTATAAGGCATGACTCATAATTCCTTTAGATATAACTGCAATAGAATTTTCAACCACACAGTAACTGAGGCCCCACCCCCACAGGCTGGCATGTGTTTGAGCAACCAAAAGATTCAGATACAACTTCAGTATTGTCCTTTTAACAAAGCAAAACAATTCTGCTTGGCCCCCCCCCGTCTTAGGGGGAGGCGGTTACTGCACCTTAACAAATTCATTCACCCACATTAAGGATTTACCATCAACTTTTACATTTTATGTGAGCTACTTAGTTCCCAAACTGTTATTCCCATCGACCCACATTTTCCAATCACATTCCTTGCCAGCCCACCCAGTCCTTCATCAAGCCTCTGGCCAAGAGACCAGTGCCAAGCTAAACCCTGTTTTCCCTCTTGTGCCAAAAGGATTCTGAAGCCTGATCCAGTAAAACTCAAGTATAAGGGGGAAGGTGAAGTTTTGGATGACACCAGCAGGACTGAGCGCTGTTGCCAGCCTGATACAGTCAAGTCAGAAAAGCCAATCAACAAAAAGGAGCAACAAGAACTGTGTGCCACTCAGTGGCGTAGCACCAGCCTACCACCCGGTACCGGAAATTCCCAGAGACCACTGCAGGCCGGTGCACCATTCCTTAATACCAGATACTACCCCAACGCCCAAATTAGATATGCCATCTCAAATCCCAACAAAACTGTGCTCTCCCATACTTTTAAAAAACACCCCACCCATTTAACAATTGGCTTCATCTAATACTCTTCCATCTGTCATTTAAAATTGAAGTTTTCCCAACACCCAAAAGTTTCATCACATTTAAGAACGCCTCTGACCAATGCAGAGGCAGGCAGGCCGCAGGGAAGGTGGGCGAGGTCCCGGGGCTCCTCCTGCAAACACCATCTACAATGTGCTGCGGTCGACGACAATGTTAAAGTGTTCTACACCTTAAGCAATCTTCTCGAAGCCAAGTTCGTAGCACAGAACTAAAGACTGGAGGCTTGATTCAGAAGATGCAGCAGCTGAATGCCTCTACCCCCAGGAAAGGGCATCCGGAGACTGGTGCTCCCAGAACAAGACACTCATCTGGAACATTCACGGCCGCCGAGAGCCCTCCAGTCCCCACCCCCATTAGCTGATCTGAACCACTTAGAGGGTGGCCTCCTGAACACACACGGCAGTGCAGAGCTTCCCAGGCCTCTGGAATTCACTGTGGAGGCCGTCTCCTCCAGGGTCTGCCTCGTCACTGCTACGACACACTGGCAGGGGCTCCATTTCTCCTGGTGCCATCTGCTTGGCATGATGAACACTACAGCAATAAACCACGCCCATGAGGCATTTGGGTGAGTGAAACCGTGACTGAGCCCACCCGAGGGTCCATTCAAGCCCCACCCTCTGCAAATCCACACCAACCCTCCCCACCCAGTCAGGAATACTTTTACCAGTAATACCAAAAGGCCAAGTCCAAGACTCTACCACCGACTCTATACTTTTCCCAGGCTTACCAGACGACCAGAGGCAAGGTTTTTAAGTGAACCCATAACCTCAGAGTTAGGAGGAGGAGGAGGGGAAGAGACCACAGAAGAGGGAGCCACGGAACCTAGGGAAACCAGGGAGGGGGACTGCCACCTGAAAAATAAAGCTGTAATCGATGTGGCCTCGGACGCGCGCCTTCAACCTCGGTAGCCCCAGCCTAGCAGACCTTAGAAGAAAACTTCTTGCCTCTACAACCACACCTCGGGCCACCCCTCACACCCACAACTGCGTGCTATCGGGCTAAGCCCAAATTACATACCACCCAGGGCCAGAGCTGTCAGCCCCACGATGCTAAGTCCACTTTCCGTAAGAGCAGGCCTCAACCCCAGGCAGGTAACAAGCCCTATCTGGAAAAAAAGGGTCTGCTGGCATTGTCAAGTTCAAAGCTAACCCCGCTGCCCACCTAACCCTGCCCTCGCTGCCTATTTTTCAAGATGTCCAGGGCCTCAAGGGCCGGGTCCACCTGTCTTCACCACCGGCTCTGCCACTAGGTTAGAACACGGCCCATGTAGGCCCGTGAGACTTGTGCTCTCCTGGAGTTAGGACTCCCCACGCCAGACCGCAGGGCTAGCCTGGTCTAGAAGGCTGCTGCCCCTGTGTGGGTTGAAGACGCTTTGGAAGCTGCCATCCACACAAGCGCACTGCCAACACCTTGACTTCTCCCATCCCCATGCTAGTGGAGGCTGCTAGCTCTGCCATCTCTCTGATCTGGGCCCTGAACTAGCCACTTCCGCCCCGCCACTAGACCCAGAAGGCAGCCCTCCTTGTCACTAACTCCTGCTGGTGAGGGACACAACTTTTGCTTTTATAGCCTTGGGTCGCGTCACCCAGGCATCGCTCAACAGGACGATTCCTCCACGGACACTTAAAAAAAAAGTTCCAAAGGAGCCCCCGAGGCGGGGCGGGTCACGGCGTCCATGGACGGCCACTCCCTCTGATTGCTCAATGTTCCTTTCCTGACCTTAGCAGCGCGTCACGGAATGGAGGACATATCTGAAAATATTTGGAAGGGGAACAACATCAGGAACAGATCTCCTTTGCTGCTGGAGTGGGCAGGCCTGACTGCTTCTAGAATAGTCGGGTGGGGGGGTGGCGGGGACCACACTGGCAGGGCAGGGCGGAGAGAAAAGCAGAGGTCACATCAGGCCACCACGCCCCGCAGAGGCCCGAAAGAAGGGCCGGCAGAGCGCCTGGAAAATTCCACTGGTGGCGGAGGGATCTCTGCGGAGGCGCGTAGCGTGGGGGCGGGGCCGGGCGCGTGACTCCTCGGGCGTTGCCGCCTCTTGCTCGGCGGGTGACGTCAGCGCAAGCGCCCGCAGGGCGGGGGGAGGGGAAGAACTAGGCCCGCAGCCTAGGGTAGGACATTTAATTTGGGTCTGAGGTAGCTGGTGTTTGGGGAAAAGGTGATCGCAAACTACGGTAAAAGCAAGGTTTTTGTACCAGACACACACAGAATGAGTATGCGTATGTAATGTGAATGATTACAGGGCAGCCTGCACAGATGAGTGATTAGTTTTTAAGTCATTTTCCTTTTGGGAGTGATGGTGAGAAAAATGGTTTTTTAAAGCTGCGCTTCTGTGCGACAGTTTATGGCCTGCGGTGGCGTTCGGGGAGTGGGTTTGAGGACCACTGGGGACGCAGGCTGGTTGTCCACTTGGGGTGGGGCCCAGCCCAGGTTCAAGGGCAGACCTTGTCGGTAGACAGCGCCTTTCCCAAAGGTGAACAGGGGGAGACTGGGGAGGTTAGTGAGGTTTTTGAAAAGGAGAAGTGTCAATGAGGGGCCCTCCTCGGCTCTGGTTCCGCACCCAACTCCCTGAAAAAAAAACTGTAAGGTCAGTTCAAGTAAACAGAATTAAAAAGGCAGCTGGCAGGATAACTGCCCGGAAGTCTCCCAAGCTCACCACCCACACAACAAACAAAACCACCCTGTGACAACAGGCTTCCTTTGCAACCAGGAGGGGGAGCCGGGGGTGGGGGGGGGGGTTGGGGGGTGGGGAGAATGTTCTGCCTGCGGCAGATGGAATTTGCAGGCGTGGCCGGGCCGACTGCACCCTCGCCTGTTCCCGGAAAACTGGTGACTCTCATATGACCAGCAGTACAGAGGCGTGATTATGTGGCAAGCGCTGACTTGTTAACCGATGCGTGCTTAGCCTGGTTCTTATGCCACGGAGCCTCCTTCCCCAAGGTCTGTCCCATCAGTCTTTTATTGGTTCATTTTCAGAAATCTTTTCGTAATTCCAGACATTGTCACCCATATTGGGCTGGAAATCACGGTGATACTCCTGCCCCAATCCTCCCAGTGCTGGGACTGCAGGCATTTACCACGGTGTCCGCCTTTGCCCCCTCTGCTGTATCCTGGCAACATTTCCAGGCATGGGTGGTGGAGGGTGGCGACTGCCTTAAAGAACAAGGAGTTGCTTTTGAAAATGTTCTAGAAAGCTGGGAGGCGTCTATGAAACCAAGACTTCCCCTTTAGGCATTCATTGCTCAGTCTCCAGAGACCATGGTGTTTTCTTCACCTCTGTCTCAATATGTCCTTCATACGCCATTCCTCCGTCCCAGGAACAACTTATTTTTTGAAAGAGTAGGTTAGGGCTAATTGGTGCCACACAAAACTAGGGTTATATAAAGCCTGGCTGCTTGGTCACACATAAACAGGGCATGTCTGCAGCTGCCAAGTGACTGTCCCCAGTCCCCAAGGGCAGTATGGCAGGTTCAGAGGTTCCTGGTCCTCAAGGACAGTTTTCCTTGGGAAGACAATGTATTTGAGGGGAGAGATGAGATGAGGACTTAGGGTGAGGTGCTGTGACCACTCTTTCTTGGTGGACACACTCCCAAGGTTCTGCTTGCCACACACACACCCTCAGGTGCTGCTGGCTTTCCCTGCAGACATGACCTCCACCATGCTGAAGGACAAGGGCAGGACAGCAACTGCCGCTGCCAAGTTCCCCAGATGAAAACAAGCTGTTCTAGAGACTGTTGTAAACAAGGCATTGGGTGGGGCTGAATGGTGCCTGCCGGCTGAGCCCCGTGGACTTACCATGGGATTTTGGGTTAGAGGGAAAAGAGCAAAAAGGGGTCCTTTTTGTGACATCTGGTTCTAGGTGGGGGCCACTCTCTCCCAAGCCTTTTCTCAAGGGCATGGCAGACCCCAGTGGCCTCCCCATCTTCGGGATTCAGCTCAGCCCTGTTGATTACAAACACAGTGACAACCCAGGGAAGGACCTCAGGGTTTCCTACAAAAATTCTTGGACTCAGGAAAGGAGTGAGATGGGATGTGTCCTAAAGGCAAGGCCATGCCAACATTGCTGTTACCACTAGCGAATATTCGGGAACTCCAGCGCCCCCCCCCCCCCCCCATCCTCCAAGGACCCAGTTCCTGGGTTGTAGCCTCTTGAGTTCTTTTGGGTTTTTTCTGGTGCCAGAGGCCACCTCAGCCTGGGCTCCTTCACCCCGAGACGTGTGGATCAGGAAACTGCGCAGTCACTGTGCGCTGGCAGGAAGCCAGCCTTTCCTAATCTCCTGGCCTTGCAGCAGCCTCAGCAGGAAAAGAATCTAGGCCCTGCCCCAGGCCTGCTAGATTCTTCCTATGTGCTGGGGGGCAGGGAGGGGGTGTACTTCTCCAGCCTTGCTTTCCCCCTTCTCTTCCCCCCATTTCACAAATCTGGAAGCATATTGTTTTTATGGAAACATCTCACCCAGTGGTTCCCTATCCACCTTACCCTCTACTCTTGTAGGCCAGGGCCACAAAGTCACCTCTCAGTGAGACTCTTGGCCCTAGTTACCAATCTGTGCCCCCTGAAGTTGATGTATGGAGTGTGGAGTTTCTGCCCATTGTATTCCAGATCTCTGGGCTCACAGGACCTCTGACAGGAGGTAGCTCGGTGTGGGTGACCTCAGTTTGTTTTCTAAAGGTGACTCTGAGTCAGTAAAATTTTGGGGATTGGCTTAGGTCAGCTGCACCCCCTTGTAAGGATTCAGGCATTATGCTGGCTTTCCCCTGTTACTTATCAGAATGCATTCAGGCAGTATCCTGGTCATCCCTGGATTCCATGGCTGCGTACTCTGCACACAGGTGCAAAGGACTCCTTTAAAAGGCAGACACACCCCACCCTTGCCTACCTACCCAGTTTCCCTCTCCCCTTTCCCGCTGTTCGCCTGGGGCAGACAGACTTTTCCTGTCTCCCTCTTCTCTTCTGTCCTCTCTGTCTCTCTTCTGTTTCCTTCCCCATGTTTCTAATAAAACTCACTTAAGCTTTGTTTGCCTGGCATGTTTGTCCTCTGCCTTGGTCATTCTCACCTGCCATGGAATCGCCAAGGTTCCCCTCACACTTTATCATGAGACCCATGATATGGGGGCAGGCTCAAGGATTGGGGTGACTAGGGGAGAGGTACTTTTGAGAACCAATCTTTTTTCGTTTTTTTAACGGTAAAAATACTCATCCTTTAAAGAATGAAAGCTTAAACTAAGAAAGGTTTTATTTTTAAAACAAATACATTATCACATATCCAAATGCCATAGCAAGCATTTGTCAGGTTTTTTTTGTTTGTTTGTTTTTTTGAGACAGGGTTTCTCTGTGGCTTTGGAGGCTGTCCTGGAACTCGCTCTGTAGACCAGGCTGGTCTCGAACTCACAGAGATCCTCCTGCCTCTGCCTCCTGAGTGCTGGGATTAAAGGCGTGCGCCACCAACGCCCGGCAGGCCTGAATTCTTACACCTTCTCTGGGACCAGTTATGTGCACACAGGTCATGTTAACAGGAATGTCCTTGGAACCAGTACTGGATCAAACCAAGTCCTGTGAATGTGGGTGTCAGGAGGCCTGGGCAGTCTATAGGGCCTCTGGCAGTGGAATCAGTACTTATCCCTAGTGTATGAATGCACTTTGGGAGCCCATTCCCCATGGAGGGATACTCTCTCAGCCCAGATACAGGGAAAAGGGCCTAGGCCCTCCCCCAAAATGATGTGACAGACTTTGATGATTCCCCACAGAAGGCCTCACCCTCCCTGAGAAATGGATAGGGGATGGGATGGGGGGGGTTGGTGGGGACATAGAAGGATGGGAATGAGAGGGAACTGGGATTGATATGTAAAATAAGATTGTTTCTAAATTAAAAAAAGAAACAAAACCAGGAATGTCCTCACCCCAAGATGTGTGCCACTGTAGGGACCACACACACTGGCATAGTAGACTATCCTTGAGCCATCTACAACCCTGTTCTGGTCTGAGTGCCATCCATGAAGTCACAGAACCAGGGCTTCTGCCAGCTGCACAGTGGGCAGAGTAAAAGCCCTCTGCTGAACCGGGTATTGGTGGCACACGCCTTTAACCCCAGCACTTGGGAGGCAGAGGCAGGCGGATCTTGGTGAGTTCAAGGACAGCCTGGTCTCCAGGACAACCTGCAAAAAAACAATACAGAGAAACCTTGTCTTGAAAAACAAAACAAAACAACAACAACAAAAACCTCTGCTGATCTTGCTGTTGTAGAAGCTTATACTTATTAGCTGAAGGTGTGTGTCTGGGTCCTTACTGACACCACCACCCAAATGCCAGTGGCAGGAGACAGAGTCCTAGAGATGAACTGGGACTTTAGTCTATTGTAAATCATATTTATGTAGGGAGAGGCTTGGGGAGGCATGACGCTGGGGAGAAGGGAGGCATGGGTGGGAACTGGGCGGAGCACAAGGGAGGTGATTATTTCCGAGGTCTGCCCACCTCTGCCCACCCCTGCCCACCCCTGCCCACCCCTGCCCACCCCTGCCCACCTCTGCCCACCCCTGCCCACCTCTGCCCACCCCTGCCCACCCCTGCCCACCTCCAAAGCTCTGCTGGATTGAATCTTTTTTTTTTTTTTTTGAGAGGCTTTAAATATTTTAACTGAGTTGTCATTGTACAGAAAAACAATCAGGTCCCAAAGCAGAATCCATTGGATACCTGGGTTCCAGAGCCCAGAGGCAGGAGGAAGGCCCTGGCCATCAAGAGTCAAGAGTGTGGGTTCTGTACATGGAGGCACTCATCTGTTGCTGGCTGCTTGGTACAGCCCAGGCCAGAAATGCTGGCTCATGATGCCTGAGACTCAGCAGAAAGAAAGGGAAGGCTCAGCTGCCCCCTGCTGGTCACAGCTGAGCCTGCTGTTCTTCTGAGGGCACAAGAAAAAGGATTTGTTCATTCACCCCTTGGCACTGAAATTGCTGCTGAAAACAATGTGTGAGACCCAAGCCTAGCCCTGTATCTCAATTGTAGGTGCAGCTGGGTAATCCACCTGTGTTTTCTGAAATGTGGGATGTATGTGGATAGGATGGAAACGCCAGGGACTTCTGAAGAGCTTCCCAGCCAGGGACAAGGATGGCAGTGGGAATCTGTGCTGAAATCTACTCTTACCTTGGGACCAGGCTGCTCATGTCTGCCATGCTCCTTCCTGGACAAAGCCAGGCTCTCCATCCCATTTACCTTGGAGCTGAGCTTGAGGGGAGGGGGCAGATGTGCCCCGGAAGCTTGTACTGGTCACTGACCCTTTTCTGGTGTATCTTCCTGTGTATCCTGTGTTGTACTGGTCACTGACCCTTTTCTGGTGTATCTTCCTGTGTGTCCTGTGTTGATACAGCTACCTCATTTCTCAACCACGTCCTATGTTTTCCTGGTGATCTGTGTCCCACCTCCAACCACTTCCTCAAAAAGTTGACTGATACACCCTTAGACACCTTGGTTGTGGGCTGACTGTCGTGTCCCGTCCCCCCCCAGTAGGGTTTCTCTGTGGCTTTGGAGCCTGTCCTGGAACTAGCTCTTGTAGATCAGGCTGGTAACGAACTCACAGAGATCTGCCTGCCTCTGCCTCCCAAGTGCTAGAACTAAAGGCGTGCGCCACCACCACCTGGCTAAGCCACAAGCCCGGCATAGGCTGAGTTTTCTTCAAGCTGCTGAGGTCACCTTTACCCTCCTCAACTTTTTTTTTATTTTTGAAGACAGGGGAGACAGGCTTTCTATGTACCTTTGGAGCCTGTCCTGGGACTTGCTCTGTAGACCAGGCTGGCCTTGAACTCACAGAAATTCTTCTGCCTCTGCCTCACAAGTGCTGGATTAAAGGCGTGTGCCAGCAGCACCCAGCTCCAGTGTTCAATTCTTGGGCACTCAGCACCCACAGGTAAATATATGCAGGCAGAACACCCATCACCTGCACACACAGATCTAAAATAGAATGAAAACGGTGAATACACAGCCCCGTGTTAGAGCACTTGCCCGGCTTCGCTACCTTCTCCTTAGCTGTGGTAATATGCCTGACAGATGCAACGGAAGAGTTATTTTGGTTTGGTTTGAGGGTACAGTCTACTGTGGTAAAGCTATGGAGGAGACAGCTGGTCACACTTGTGTCATAAAATAGAGATGAACCAGGCTTCAGTTGCTTTCTTTCTCTGTTTTTTAAGACAAGGTTTATCTGTGTAGCCATGGCTGTCCTGAAACACATTATGTAGAAAGAGGCTGGCCTCGAACTCAGAGATCCAGAATGCTGGATTAAAAGCATGTGCCACTAACGCCTGGCTTACTTTCTCTTTTTTAATGAACAGCATCTGTCAGGCAGCAGTGTGTGAAGCGGCAGCCAGGGTCTGAAAACTCTTGAGAGCTGGCCACCGATGGAATCACTCCCTCTGTAGGGTCCTCCCTGTGTCCTCTTGGCTGTCTCAAGGGTGCCTGGAATTTATCTGGGCTTCAAACCCTAAGGTAAAACACCTGTAGGTAAAACACCTTTAGCATTCAGCCTCTCATTTGTGCTGTCCTACCTCCTGTCAGGCAGAGCTGGTATAGTACAGGGTGGGGTACAACGCTCTCAACCCTTCCATCAAGAAGGTGGGCAGAGAGAGAGCTGCAGGGTCTTGTGTGGTGCCTGTGTGCATGGGAGACATATTTGCACTTATACCATGAAACAAGAGACCTGGGTTAGGTCCTTGGGCAGAACCTAATTGAACTGGGTTGCAACCAAGCCCTGCCATAAGGTAACCATGGGCCAGAACTCCACGTGGCCAGACGCCTTCTTACCTGGTCCCGGCCCCTGGAGAAGGCAGGCAGTCCAGCCAGCCCAGTGCAGGGAGTGTGACAAAGCCTGCTCAGAGACAATTAGAGTGCAGCGTTGCTGAGTGTAGTGGCATACACCTCTAACCCCAGCACAGGGAGGTAGATACTGGCTGATCTGGGCTTGAGGGTAACCTGATTTGCATAGTGATTCCAGGTCAGCCAGAACTACATAGTAAGACCCTGTGTGTTGTAACATAATTTTTTTGTACACAGTGAAGATGTGTCACATTGGTTGGTTTAATACAGAGCTGAATGGCCAATAGTTAGCATGATCTCCTGGCACAGAGAATGCTGGGAAGAAGGCTGGAGTTGTAAGGAGACACAGAGGAAGTATGACATGTAGATGAGGTAGCAAGCCATGAGCCATGTGGCAGCACATAAATTAATAGAAATTGGTTAATTTAAGTTATAATAGCTAGGGCTGGAGAGATGGCTCAGAGGTTAAGAGCACTGGCTGCTCTTCCAGAGGTCCTGAGTTCAATTCCCAGCAACCACATGGTGGCTCACAACCATCTGTAATGAGATCTGGTGGCCTCTTCTGGACTGTAGGCATACATGAACTGGTGT
This sequence comes from Mesocricetus auratus, assembly GCF_017639785.1. Classification (NCBI taxonomy): domain Eukaryota; kingdom Metazoa; phylum Chordata; class Mammalia; order Rodentia; family Cricetidae; genus Mesocricetus; species Mesocricetus auratus. The sequence continues at coordinate 52,208,570 of NW_024429182.1, read as the reverse complement.
ATACATAATAAATAAAAATCTTTTTAAAAAAGTTATAATAGCTAGTTAGAAATAAGTCTAAGGTATCAGCTGTGCTTTCATTTTTTTCTTTTTGAGATAGAGTTTCTCTGTGCAGATTTGGAATCTGTTTGTCCTGGAACTCACTCTGTAGACCAGGCTGGCCTTGAACTCAGAGATCCACCTGCTTCTGCTGGGATTAAAAGCATGCACCACCACCGACTATCTTGAGGTTTCATAATAAGAAATCTCTTTTTTGGGAGCTGGCTGGTGGGACAGAGAAAGAAGATACAACCCTGTCTCAAAACAGGTATTTTTAGCTGGGCATTGGTGGTGCACATCTTTAATCCCAGCACTCGAGAGGCAGAGGCAGGCGGATCTCTGTGAGTTCGAGGCCAGCCTGGTCTACAGAGCGAGTTCCAGGACAGCCTCCAAAACAATACAGAGAAACCTTGTCTCGAAAAACAAAAACAAACAAACAAACAAACAAACAAAAAAGGTATCTGTAGAATACCCAGGCAGTGTAGAGGATGGGCATGAGTTAGGGTGGGCACAGATGCCCTCTAGGAAGTCTGAATCCTGGAGTCTCTGGTTCTCCCAGGCTACCCGGCTCTAACAGCTAACAATCAACCTGACTGGAAACCTCTGAGAATGCTTGTGAACAAGGCAGTTTCTAGATTTGCCTAAGTGAGGAGGCTGGGCAGCCCCATCCTTTGGACTGGGGTCCCAGAGTGGGTAAAAGGAGAAAGCAAGCTGAGGACCAGCGTGTCTGATTCCTGACTGCGTGCGATGGTCCACTGCTCGAGCTTCTGCCACTGAGCTCCCTCCGTGGACCCTGAAAGTGTGAGGCAGACAAACCATTCCTTCCTTAAACTGCTTGGTCTGGTATTTTGTCCCAGCAACAAGACAAGTAACCAATAAAATGGTCAAAGATAACTAGAGCTACCCATCTGCCCACTATAGGGAGAGCACCCTGTCCCTAGCATCATCACAGAAAGATTGACTAATGAAAGGTCAGAGTGTGTGATGTAGGAACTGCTTGTCATCACTAGACCTAAGAATGAAGGGGTCAAGCGCCAGGGCATGTAGTGTCCTCAGACGCTGGAAGTTAACCAACAGTGCCCCAGAGCCCCAGGAAGAAGCGCTCCCTGTCCACACCTCCATTTAGCTTGAGGCTGTGACTTCAAACCTGCACAATTATGAGATAACTGAATGGCTGGACTGGGCTACTATGGTAATGATGATGTCACAGGAAATTGACTCTGGTGGCAGGGAACTATTGTGGAATATTTATTTAAGATGTGTTACATTCAGTTATACTATGATGGAACATTTGTTTGATGCAAAGATGTGTTTCATTCTTTTTTTTTTTAAAGATTTATTTATTTTGTGTACAGGTTCTTCTTGCATGTATATATGCCTTCAGGCCAGAAGAGGGTACCAGATCTCACTACAGATGATTGTGAGCCACCATGTGGTTGCTGGGAATTGAACTCAGGACCTCTGGAAGAGCAGTCAGGCCGAGCAGTGGTGGTGCACACCTTTAGTCCCAGCAATTGGAAAGCAGAGGCAGGTGGATCTCTGTGAATTTGAGACCAGCCTGTTCTATAAGAGTAAGTTCCAAAACAGGTTCCAAAACTACACAGAGAAACCCTGTCTCAAAAAAACAAAAACAAAACAAAGCCAAGCTAAGGCCAGGCATTTATGAGTAAAAATTAGTCTCCCTGTATTTATTTGGGAGCTGGGTGGTGGGCCCCCAAAGAGGAAAAAAAACCAACAAAAAAGCATAAGAAACAGTGGGGTCTGGGTAGGAGGAAGGAGGACCAGCTACTCTGCCATGCTGGCCCAGGCCAGGTCCCCAGATGCAAAGGCCTAAGGTGCTAAGGAAATATTGCTAACCCTTCCAGCACATGGAGCAGGCTCTGAAGTACCCAGGATCTTTGAGGTCATCCTTGTCAATCAGCCTGCCTGAAAGATCAAGAAACAGCCCTAATGTCTGTCTGTCATGTTGGCACCACTAGTCACAGCAGCCTGGCAGAGAGCTACACATGACAGGCAATATGTTCCAGTTGCAAGATCAATGCCTCAGGGACATATGGCTCCCCTCCTCTTAAATCTAAAAATGTTCAGTGAGAAGCTGAACCTGCAGTTTCTGGTGTTTATCGCATAGGGCCAAAGATCACATCATTGCTGCCTACAACACCAGCCTGCTGTGGGGGCCACAGAAGGTCTAGTGCTGTCCCTGTCCTCCAGAGTGGGTGTTCCCACAGTTCCCATGAAGCCTAGTAATCAGAAGGACCTAGGAGGCCAAGGGATGGCAAAGGATCCATAGAGCTCCTCCTGGACCCACCTGAGCCCAGATCTTCCTAAACACCTCTTCCCAGACCCTGAAAAGTGGTCCCAGGAGCTACCAGATGAGACTTTACTGTGGTAAAGTCCTGAGACACTATATTCTAGGCACACAGGCCATGTGTAGTTAGGACACCCTGGCTATTCCATATTACAAACCATTCCAAAGTGTGGTAGGCAATGATTTTATTAATAAGTCAAATGACAGGAAAGATTGAGGACACTCGGGACATAATCCCAGAGGGTTAAGGCACAAGTAATGCCTAATGGAAATGCATAGTTTGTGTACCCACGCACACACACGGCCTGGCCCCTCACATAACACACCTGGAGATGGCCAAGGCTGTCACCAAGAGAGTGGGCTGTAGCTCTGGGAAGGCATATGCCTCCAAGAGGATTGAAAAGTGGCAGGTGACATCCCCTACAGACATCCCGACAGCGAAGGCAGCCTTTTCCTTCTCTCCACTGTCCAGAACTCACTGGGCAGGTAAGCTGCTTTCACTAGAGAAATGTGAGGCTTTGCATTCCTGTGGCGTTCCACTGTGACGACAAGGCTCATCTCTGTGTCTCTGGGACCCCGTGGGGATTCCTAGAACGTACTGAGAGCTGTGTATGCTCTCCTGGAAAGCACCCCTTCCTGGACCAGCTCCTCTCTAGAGCAGTCACTGCTGCCAGGGGGACAGAGCTGGGCCCCTTTACAGTATCCTTAGGAGAAAGGCTTGAGTTAGTGTGGGTGGCCTCAGGCTCAAGTGAGTAGCCAGGTCCTAGGCTTTAACCACTCAAAGCAGATGAGACAAGATGCAAATCTAACACCCTGAGACCCACATCACAGGAAAACAGGACTGGCAGGTATGTCCCAGAGCCATTCAAGCCCAGGGAGGTGTAAGGGCTTACCAGGAGGGCTTTTCCTGTGTGGGGTGTAGAGCCATCCCTAGGACAGCCACCATTCAGCACAGAGACCGGCAACACAGCCACAGCAAGGCAGCCCAACTGCTCAGTCTCTGCCTGCAGAGACTCCCTCCAGTCCCACACATCCTAGGAGAAAAGTGGCAGCCTGTCCTGGCAGTGTGGGTGGAATGTCAGCAGAAGAAACACAAGATAAGGTCACCAATGTCCCAGAGACCAAAGGCAAACACTGAACTTGCAGGTCCTGAGCTCTGACTTCCGTCACCAGCCACCGGGACTGCCAGCAGTCCCTTCGGAGAGAAGACACAGTCTACTTGGGGTGAGCAGAGGGGCAGCTGCTGGGCCTGGAGTCCAGGAAGAGGCAGGCTGTAGAAAGGGCTGCAGGCCAGCTCTTCCCAGTCAGGTTCAGGGCAGGCTTGGACATCCCTTTTCCAGCAGACCCTGCACAGCACAGCCCTAGGCCCACAGTCTTGGGACTAATGTGGGTTAGTCCTGCCTAGGGCAGTGGCTACTCAGGTCTGGGCACCCAGATGTCAGGCATGGCTTCCCTCAGCTCTGCTCCAGGCTGTCGTCAGTGGGCTGTACCACGGAGTAGCTGCCCTGGCTGGAGGAGAGCTGCCGGCTGAAGAAGGACGTGGTGCGCTTGGGTTTCACTCGCTTGACCCCCTTGTCTGCGAAGGCGAGAGAGACAGGCTGAGAAGAGGGGCTGGGGGGCTGGGCTTTGCCTCCACTGAGACAGCTTCTTCTAGAGTCTGTTTGAACTGTGCCTTTCCCTCAGGGCTGTCATCATTCTGAGCCTGTCTCCACCCTGATCCATCATCAGTGGCAGGACAGGGAACCATGGTCACCCTCACCAATCCCAGACGGGATGACTCCAGACTGGCTCTGCCCAGGGACTTTCACTAAGACAAGCACAGGTGACAATGGGAAGCCAAACAGATGACAGAAGGCAGTGGCTACAGTCAGGGTGTGAGGACAACGGCACCATGGTCTGCCTGCTCACGTCCCTAAACCCATCAACTCATGAGGGAAAACATCCGATTCCAACAACAGGCCTTTTACAAAATACTCAGTACCCTTCAACATTCAAGCCAAACAAAGACATGACTGTTGGGCCCCAGCCCCACCAGGTCTCTGTGAATTGCTGGTCAGCCTACAAGTGCAACTTGTTTTCCAGTCCAAGTGCTTCCTGTGTTCTAGTCCTGGCTTACTGCCCCAGCCTTGACCCTCTGACATCAACATTCAGCAGGAGGAAAACATGATCTCTTCCACCTGGGGTTTTTCCACTGTGCTGTAAACCTGTATATAAAGCTCCTCCCTCTTACATGAGAGAGAGCTCTTAGCATTTGTTTTTTGTTTTCTTGTTTTGTTTTGTTTTTTTCTAGACAGGGTTTCTCTGTGGCTTTGGAAGCTGTCCTGGAACTCCCTTGGTAGTCCAGGCTGGTCTCGAACTCACAGAGATACGCCTGCCTCTGCCTCCCGAGTGCTGGGATTAAAGGCGTGCGCCACCAACGCCCAGCCAGCTCTTAGCATTTGTAATGAAGACACAGACACAGACACAGACACGCACACACACACACACGCACGCACACACACACACACACACACACACACACACACACACACATTCTCCTGGCAATAAAGGCAGCACATAACATTCTCTTAGTACAAACTCTTTCCCTGATACCTCGGAGTTGCTTGTGGTGCGTGCGCCGCACATGACAACTACACGCAATGAAAGGACAGGATGTCTGAGAGCCATTTCAAGTTTTGGGTCAGCACAAGTTACAGTGAAGACAGTGTGTGATATACTAACATTAAAAAGAAATAAATGGTGGGGCTGGAGAGATGGCTCAGCGGTTAAGCGCTCTGGCTGCTCTTCCAAAGGTCCTGAGTTCAATTCCCAGCAACCACATGGTGGCTCACAACCACTTGTAACTCTAGTTCCAAAGTATATGATACTCTCTTTTGGCTTCCTTAGGTACCAGATACCCAAGTAGTGCACAGACACACATGCTGACATAAAATAATTAATAAACTAAGCTGGGTGGTGGTAGTAAACACCTTTAACTCAGCACTCAGAAGGCAGAAGCAAGCAGATCTCTGCAAGTTCAAGGTCAGCCTGGTCTACAGAGCATGCTCCAGGACAGCCAAAGCTACATAGAGAAATCCTGTCTCAAACAAACAAACAAACAAACAAAATCCAAAAAACTCCAACATGGTCTAGTATGAAGGAACTATGTATTCCAGGTTGTCCTCAAACTGGAGAATCTGCTTACCTGGGTCTCCTGAGTGCTAGGGCTAAAGGCATGTGACGGGATACCCAGCTTTAATTTTTTTTCAATAGACAGCCTAGCTGGCCTAGAACTTGCTATGTAGCTCAGGGTGGCTTTGGGCTTCTGATCCCACTGCCTCTACCTCCCAAGTGCTAGGTTTACAAGTGTAGTCACCACACCTGGCTTTAAAAAAAAACATCCCAGGGGCCAGAGAGCTCAGCATTCAAGATCACTTGTTCTTGCAAAGGGACCCAGGTTTGGCTTTCAGCAGCCACATAACTCCTATTTCAGGGGGTGGGGAGATCTGACTCCCTCTTCTGGCCTCTGTGGGCACCAGGCACACACAGGTAGTGAATGTATGTACATATATGAAGGCAAACATACATGTACATAAAAATCTGTAAGTATATAAGCATATTAGTTATAATAAGTAAACTTTGGTTTGACTCAAGCATGCTGGGCAAGTTCTCTATCACTGAGCCACCTTCCCAGTTCAAAATACTTCAAGCTCTGAGATTATATGTACACACTGGAGTAAAATGTGCTTTTTCAGATTATGAAAATGACTTTAAGCCGGGTGGTGGTGGCTCACACCTTTAATCCCAGCACTCGGGAGGCAGAGGCAGGCGGATCTCTGTGAGTTCGAGGCTGGGCTGGACCGACAGCCTTGAAAACAATACAGAGAAACCCTGTCTCGTAAAAACCAAAAAAAAAAAAAGACTTTAGCTGGGTGTAATGGCACTTACCCGTAATCTCAGCACTTTGGAGGTAGAGGCAGGAGGATCAGGAATTCAAAGTCATCAGTTACATATTCAAGTTTAAATTTAGTCTAGATTACAGGGGAAAATGCCCAAAACAAACCACCACCACCAACAACAAAAAACAAGGTGGCACACGCCTTTACTCCCACCACTAGGGGGACAGAGCCAGGTGGACCTCTTGAGTTCAAGGCAAGCCAGGTCTACATAAGAGAGTTCAGAGCTATACAAGGAAATCTTAATCTAAAAAAACAAACAAAAAAATGTTATGTGTGTTGGGGGAATGGGGTTCATGCACCACAGGTATGTGTGTGGAGGTCAAAGAACAACTTTCTAGAGCTTGCCTTCTCTTCCCATCACTGGGTTGGGTTCTGAGAGGGGAACTTAGGTCTCCGGTCTTGGTGGCAAGTCTCCTTACCTGCTGAGGCATCTCACCAGTCCCTAACCCTAACCCCACTCTTTATCTTGGACTAAGTCCAGGTGTGCATAATCATACCTATAATCAAAGACATTGGATCCCTGATAGCACTTCCCACTCTCAGGAGCATTCTCATTTTTCCTTAATAAATCTACATTCACTGCTCAAAAACGAGATATTAGCAAGCTAGAGATGTAGCTCAAGGGCAGAGCACTTGCCTAAAACGACTGAAGCTCTAGGTTCAATCCCCAGTACACTTGTTTTGTTTTTTTAAGACAGGGTCTCATCCAGGCAGTGGTGGCACACACATTTAATCCCAGCTCTCTGGAGGCAGAAGCTGCCAGATCCCTGTGAGTTTGAGGGCAATCTGGTCTATAGAGCGCGCCCTAGGACAACTAGAACTGTTACACCTAGAAACTTTGTCTAGAGAAACAAACACCACAAAAAACCAGGGTCTCACTGTGCAGCTCTTTGATGGACTGGAACCTGACTATGAAGACCAGCCTGCCTTTACACTCACAGAGATCCCAGTGCTTTTGATGGACTGGAACCTGACTATGAAGACCAGCTTGCCTTTACACTCACAGAGATCCCAGTGCTTTTGCCAAGGTGCATGCTGTGTCACCACACATGGTTAATTTCTTTTTAATTACAATTTTTTCTTTGTGTCTGGACATATGTATGTGCCTGACATGGTGTATGTGTGTGGAGGTCAGAGTCCATTCTGTTCCCTACCCTGTGGTCCAAGGGATCTAACTCAGCTGTTAGGCTTCGTGGCAAGCATATTTACCCACCAAGCCTCTTACACTGGCCCTAGTACTACATTTAAGAAAAAAAGGCATGAAAAGTTTCTTTCCTGTTTTCCATTTATGGAAGACGCTACAATGGACATGTTTGTCAGTGCAGCGGTAAGATGAGACCAACAGGAAATACCCCCGAGGGCCTCACCCCAGTTCTTCTCCCACCCTCTGGAGTTCCTGTGCATGTGCACGCTGTGTACACACTGTTTGTGTGTGGTATAGACACACCACCAGAGGCTTACCGTCTTCCACATAGTCAATGGTGGAGAGATGCTGAATTCGGCTACAGACCACACTACCCTGCCTCCGCAGCTTGGGACGCTGAGTGGGAGGTGGAGAGGGACTAGGAGCTTCCTGAGAGCCAGATGCGCTCTCCTGGGGCAGAGTGGGCTCAGCGGCCTGGCTCAGCTCAATGCAATATTCAATGAGGCCACTCATCAGCTCAGCCTGGGGAGGAGAGAAGGGCTGGGGTGAGGCCACAGAGCAGCAGTTACTGAGGGACATCATGCATTACCCAGCCCTAAAGCCTTTGTTTCTGGTGGGGGCTGAGGGGAGGGAGGAGAGAACTCCCAGCACCCTCATTGCAGCTCACAATTGTTTGTAACTCCAGTTCTTGGGGATCTGACACCTATGGCAAACATCAATGTGCAGAAAATAAAAATAAAAACAAAACAAAAAAACCAAAACAGGGCTGAAGATGTAGCCCAGATCACAGAATGCTTTCCTAACATGCATGAAGCCCTGGAACATTCCTCAGCATCACATAAACAGGGCATGGTGGTTCATGTCTGTAACCCCAGCACTCAGGAGGCAGAGGCAGGCAGATCTCTTCGAGTTTGAGGTTAGTGATTCTACAAAGCAAGTTTCAGGATAGCCAGAGCTGCAGAGAAACCCTATCTCAAAAAAGAAAGAGAAAAAGAAAAAGAAAAAGAAAGACAAAGACAAAAGAAAATGAAAGCCAGCCAGGCTTAGTGGCACATTCCTTTAATCTAGCATTCAGAGGCAGAGGCAGGCCCATCTCTGAGTTTGAGGCCAGCCTGGTCTGCAGAGAAAGTTCCAGGACAGCCAGGGTTACACAGAAAAACCTTGTCTCAGAAAGACAGAAAAAGGGGGGGAAGGAAGCTGGATGTTGGTGGTGCACACCTTTAATCCCAGCACTCTGAAGGCAGAGGCAGGTGAATCTCTGTGAGTTCGAGGCCAGCCTGGTCTACAGAGTGAGTTCCAGGACAGCCTCCAAAACAATACAGAGAAACCCTGTCTCAAAAAAAGAAAAAAAAGAAAGAAAGAAAAGGGGGTGGGAGGATTGCCGGAGAGATGGCTCAGTGGTTGGTAGCACTGGCTGTTCTTCCAGAGGACCCAGGTTCATTTCCCAGCACCCACATAGCAGCTCACAACTGACTGTAACTCCTGTTCCAGGGGACCCAAAACCCTCACAGACATACATTCACACAAAACACTGATGCACATTAAATTTTAAAAAGGGGGTCTGTATCCACATAAAACCCTATGCAGAGCCAGGCGTGGGTGGGGCACACCTTTACTCCAGCACTTGGGAGGCAGAGGCAGGCGGATCTCTGTGAGTTCGAGGCCAGCCTGGTCTACAACAGCTAGTTCCAGGACAGCCTCCAAAGCCACAGAGAAACCCTGTCTCGGAAAAAAAAAAAAACAAACCAACCCCCACCCACCAAAAAAACCCAAAACCCTATGCAGAAATGTTCAGTGCAGCTTATTGAAGTGAAAGCGGGAACAACTCGCATGCTCTTCAACAGGCGAGCTGTGCACCTGTGCAGCTGACCACTAAACACTAAAAAGGGACGACTGGGACCTGGGGTGGGGCCATTCAGTGACAGAGGATTTACCTAATGTGTATGGCGTGGGTTTGATTCCCCAGCACCAGAAAGCAAGAAAGGAAAAAGAAAGAAGAGAAAGAATGGACAGACACACCACACGATACGGACGAATCTAAAAGCATGTTGTTTAGTGAAAAGCAGCCACCCTCAGTGATGAAGGGCTGAATACAACTTGTGCCTCTGTTTGCTGCTTACTAGGTAGCTGGGTATTCCATTTTTTGGGAGACCAGAGGGAGAGGACATGTATTTTCAAAGATAGGAGTCCTGGAATTAGTCTATGTACTAAAGGAAGAAAGAGAGGCAAGAACAGTCCCCAGAAAGGCTCAGAGCAGGGACAGCTCTGCCATGGCTGAGTACAAGGGGAACGATGGGTGGTGGACGGAAAGAATGGATCTCCTTAACACGGGCCCTGCACCTGCTGCTCAGCTGTACTCTCTGGGGCTTCTGCACAGGGATGGCATGACTGTGCAGACATCATGTGTGGTCCCAGAACAGGTGCAGAGCTCACCAGGGCCGCTCAGGCCAACCGATGCCAAGTCAGACACTCCAACCTCGTTCCCAGGCACCTAAGAGCTCCCAAGGTTTGGGGCCCCCTGGACCCAGTCTTTCTGAGTGTGTGTGACCACACATCACTACCTGCTTGGAGTAGATCCTCAGTAACTTGTTGACAGGTGTGCCTTCACTGTCACCATCAAACTCTAGCCACAGGACAGGCTCCTCCTCCTCGGGGGAAGTGTGGTCCCACGACAGCTCCTGAAAGCGCAGGCCCAGCAGCACATACTGGGCAGTGGGAAACCAAGGACAAGGCGTGAGCATCTACTTCCCATTGGGTCCCACCAGGCTCCACCTGAAGAAGACACTTAACCAGGATGCTAGCCTCTCCACACTGGTGCATTCTCCTTTCTGAGGGAGGGAGGGCCTCGTTATGTAGCGCTGGCTAGCCTCAGGCTCACTGGGATCTGCCTGCCTCTTCCTCCCTCTGCTGGGATTAAAGGATGTTTATTTTCTTGTTTGCTTTGTGGCTCTGAGAACTGAACTCAGAGCCTTATATATACAAGGTGAGAATACTACCACTGGCTAGAGCCCAGGACCTCCACGCTAAGTCTGCATCTCTTCCAGTATGACGTCAGGGATCCATACTCTTCAATGCTCCCTCCAGCAGGTTAGGCCCCTCCCTGATGGCCAGAAAATCAGCCAGGGCAAGCAAGGGTTTTGCCCTGAGAACAGCTGGGATTGGTATGCCAGGGCACAGGTGCAGGCAACTACAGCACAAGGAAGGCCGTTGACACCACAGTTTACATGGCAAGCCAGAGGTAAGGCAGACACCAAATCAGAGCTCTTGGCCAGCCCAGGGAGTTCCCAGCAGGAATCTTCGTGGAAAATGGCCAGTGGGTCTCCACCATTGGCCAGGAGCAGCAGCAAGGTGCTGCCAGACTCTACACTCAAGAGTCAGAATCCCAGCTGTCACACCTCTGTGTGGCTCCGAAAAGCAGATTCAGAACAGACTCAGAGAAGGTCTCAGAATGCATGAGCACAACTCCAGACATCTGAGGGAGGCAGAGTCACCTACACAGTCTACTCAGTACTGTTCCTAGGATGCCTGTAGTCCTAGGGGAACCAAGAAGCCATGGACAAGACCGCCATCTCCCTTCTGTCCCACCACGGGCAATTCATTCCCACCCTGAGGAGCTAGACTGAGGCAGTACCTTCTCCCTGCTGTCGATGACATATACACCTTCCAGACTGATGGCCACGGTCACTGGTTTGCGCCCGCCCCGATGCAAGAAGCCCTGGGCTGGCTTGTCGACCTCACCATGGAAGAAGGCACACCTGGAGACAGCACTGGTGTCAGCCCCTCCCTCCAGCACACAGGAACACTACTCTGGCTACCCAGAGCTGTTTGGGTGACCTGCCGCCCCCACCTCCCGGCGGGAAGTAATAAGGCGGTATTGGGGGTAGTTAACACCTCACTGGCTGTGTAGGTGCAGACTGAGCAGGTGGAAGGAGAACTGGGTAACACAGGGGGCACCGTGGACAGAAGGACAGCACAGACCCAGCCAGGAGGACGAGCCAGCTGCATCACGGACCCCAAGGAGCCTGGGTGCCTCAGGGGAGGGGGAAGGTTGAGCCCGCTGCACTGCACTGTTCATGGCAGAAGGGACCCGCTGGGGCACTCGGGGAGTAGGACCGCCTAGAATAGTGAGTGACATCTGAGCTTAAGACTAAAGGGAAAGGCGAGGTGGTTTCAGGGTGGAAGACACCTAACTGCCGTCTCCTCTATGCTACACCATGCTTTCACCATTCTGAGGTTCTCCTTGCTGCTCACACTTGCCTAAGCCACAGCCCAAGTCAAAGCTGGTTCTCTCCATGCAGGAGGGGACTAGAGGTGAGGGAACTCTAGTTCTTAGGTTCAGCTGATGAGGAAAATGAAATCATAAGACCCCATTTCCATTGCACTCGCTCTTGGATCGCCCATTAGTGAGCATAGGCACACCCACACACAACACACACACACACACACACACACACACACACACACAAGATGTCATCTTATCCATTATAAAAACCAATAAATTATTTGTCCCTGGTAGGCCCACATCTGCTCCATTGTCCAGTAAAACTCCATAAAAGCTAATCACACTGGCTGTCTCACCCCACCCTACCCCGCCTGTTTTTTCAAGACAGGGTTTCTCTGTGTAATAGCCCAGGCTGTCCTGGAAGTCCTCGATCTATAGACCAGGTTGGCTCCAAACTCACAGTGATCCACCTGCCTCTGCCTCCGGAGTACTGGGATTAAAGGCGTGCACCGCCACCGCCGGCTGGCTTACACTTGTTTTCTAACCCTCTTCTCATACTACTGAGGCCAAACCACAGCACAAAGATGAGCTCTCAACGGGGCACAATGAACAAAACCCTGAAGATGCAGGACTGGGCATGTGGCACCTGGCATGAAGAGACTCCTGCCTGGACAGTCTCCTCCACACCGTTCCTCTCCTCCACTCATCTCTGACCACCTCTCAGAGCTCCAGATCTGAAACAATTCACTAATTGTTTTTTTCAGCCCTACACTGGGAACCCAAATGCCTGTGTGGAATCACCACTCAGGCATCTACTAGGCACCTTTCAGCCGGCACATCCAAAGCCAAGTTCCCACCTGCCCCACCGAAGCCCACATCCCAGCAAAGGACAACTGGCCCAAACAATAGGCTAAAGTTCGGAAAACCATCTGTGCCTAGATTACTGTTCCCACCTCCTCTACTCTCCTGGCTGCTATTTACAGTGGCTCCTACCTCTGTCTTCCCACTCAAAGGGCGGCCTTCTCACTATGTGGGGCATGCCCAGCAAGAGAGAACTACTTGTTACACAGTGTGTGAGCAGGAGCTCTAGCCGAAAGGGCCATCAGCCAGCCAGGAAGTGGCTGTAGTGGGTAGGAGAGGACCGAGGAGTGCTGGCTGGAGACGGGAGGAAGAGACACTTGGGACAAGTGTCAAGCCAGCTCCTAAAGAGGATGCTGCCACTGGAACACAGGCGGGGTCTCTTGCTGCCACACTGTCAAGCCTGGGGATGGTCTGGAGAGTAAAGAGGGGGGAGGAGCTCTAGAGATACACCACTTACCCGTAGAAGGGCAGCTCGTGGCACTTGAGGAGGTAAGCGCGATAGTGGGAGCCCAAGGTGGTCTCACTGTCACTGCCTGTGGCCTCCTTTACCTGGCGGTAGGCATTCAGCACACCTTGCTCGCTTGACCCAGTCTTGGACCCTCGGCCCCGGAAGGCAGCAAAGAGACCATGGCCTCGTTTGCAGAGGTGGGCAGGGAGGAAGGAGTCCAACTTCTCCCTGGAGTGGAAGGAAATGAGGTAGAAGGGGCTCGTCCAGGGGTGTTAGGGCTCACATGCTTACGTACCTTGCTCATAGGGTGGACAAGGCTTGGTAGGTGGCAGGGATTAGGAACTCTTCAAGGCACAACTACACCAAGGCCCTCTGCTGTGCAGTAGCGTGGCCGAGTCTTTCCCTGTACTACGTTAGGGTTACTACCAGTTCCCAAATAACAACACAGAGACTTCTTATTAATTATGAAAATTCGGGCTTAGCTTAGGATTGTCCTTCTAGTTCTTATAACTTAAATTAACCTGCTTCTATTAACCTACATTTTACCATGTGGCTTTTTACCTTTCATTTTGTATGTCTGACTGCCTCCATGTCTCCTTGGTGTCTGACTCGTACCTAGAGTCATCTCCTACTTCTCTCTCTCTGTCCCAAGTCCCGCCTATAACTCCCGTCTAGTTATTGGTCGTTCAGCTCTTTCTTAAACCAATCGCAGTATTACATCTGCACACAGTGCACAAATATCTTACAACACAGCAGGGGTGACAGAGATGCTGAACTGCAGAGATTCCCCACTGTCCCCACCCAGTAATGGCTGCTCAGCCTGGCTCAGGGCCAACCCTGCTTGATATGCAAGATCCACTGTTTTGTTTTGTTTTTTTTTAAATTGTGTATACAGCCTTCTGCCTGCATGCCAGCAGAGGGCACCAGATCTCATTCAAGGTGGCTGTGAGCCACCATGTGGTTGCCGAGAATTGAACTCAAGACATCTGGAAGAGCTGCCAGTGCTCTTAACTGCTGAGCCATCTCTCCAGCCCCGCAAGATCCACTGTTGAGCTGGGGGTAGGACGCTCTTCCTCTCTAAGAAAACAGGGCTCACAGAGGAAGGAGTCCAGAGCAGCAGGCACTCCCTGTCAGCAACACTGTTCACCCAGGAAACTCAAGAGAATAAGCTGGCAGAAACACAGACAGGGTGTCACCAGAACCAATTTCCACCCAAGAGGGAAGGAGACAAACATTTTTAACACCCACTGCATGCTGGGCTCTATGGGGAACCCCTTCGCATCAAATGAGGTATGGCAGATATCAGAGCAATGTCTGAGTCCTGAGGCTGGACAATTGAGTTTTCTGGCCGGGCGTTGGTGGTTTCCACCCAAAATGATATGAATGGTGTGATGTTCTGTGCTGGCTAGTTTTTTTGTTTGTTTGTTTTTTGTTCTTTTTTGTTTTTTCCAAGACAGGGTTTCTCTGTGTAGCTTTTGGAAGCTGTCCTGGAACTCACTCTGTAGACCAGGCTGGCCTTGAACTCACAGAGATCCGCCTGCCTCTGTCTCCCGAGTACTGGGATTAAAGGCATGCACCACCAATGCCCGGCTGTGCTGGCTAGTTTATGTCAACCTGATACAAGCTAGAATCACCAGAGGGAACCTAGACTGAGAAAATGCCTTCATAAGACTGGGCTGTGGACCAACTTGTAGGGCATTTTCTTAATTAGTGACTGATGGGGGGGGGGGGAAGCCAATTATGAGTTGGGGCCACCCTTGGGCCAGTAGCCCTGGGTTCTATAAGAAAGCCGACTGGGGGAGGGGGGGGACTGGAGAGATAGCTCAGTGTTTAGGATCACTGCCTGCTCTTCCAAAGGTCCTGAGTTCAATTCCTAGCAATCACAGGGTGGCTCACAAACATCTGTAATAAGATCTGGTGCCCTCTTCTGGCCTGCAGGTACACATGCAGCCAGGTATGGTGGCGCATGCCTGTAATCCCCTTAATCCCAGCACTCAGGAGGCAGAGGCAGGTGGATCTCTGTGAGTTCAAGACTAGCCTGGTACACAGAGTGAGTTCTAGGACAGCCAAGGCTGTCACACGGAGAAATCCTGTGTCGAAAAACCAAAAGAAAGAGGCTGAGTAAAAGCAGACCGAGCGAGCCATGAAGAGGAAGCCAGTAAGCAGTAAGTAGCCCCCGCCCATGGCCTGAGCATCAGCTGCCAGTAAGCAGTTAAGTAGCCCCCACCCATGGCCTGAGCATCAGCTTCTCCCTCCAGGTTCCCACCTGGTCTGAGTTCCTGCCTTGGCTCTCCTCAGTGGACAGTGATTCAGGAAATGTAAGCCAAATAAACCCTTTCCTCCCCGAGTGCTTTTGGTTCTGATGTTCCATCACAGCAGTAGGAACCCAACTAAGACACTCTCTCAGTGTCCTGTCCAGCAGGACAAGAATGGCCCAACACCAACTAGATCATCACAGATTCATGGAAAACAGGGCATCTTCCTTACACAGCTAGAGCCCCCAGGCTCGCTCTAGTGCTCACGCTTGGTCCCAGGTCCACTCTACAGGGTTGCTACAGCCTGATCATCTGGAATCATTTTCTCTATTGAGCTTCCTTCCTCTCAGAAGATTATAGCTTGTGTCAAGCAGACATAAAACTAGCCAGCACAGAGTATCACACCATCCACTCAAAACACAGGAACACAAGGCAGGGAGACTCTCTATATAAGAATGACCATCATGCCGGGCGTCGGTGGCGCACGCCTTTAATCCCAGCACTCGGGAGGCAGAGGCAGGAGGATCTCTGTGAGTTCGAGGCCAGCCTGGTCTACAGAGCTAGTTCCAGGACAGCCTCCAAAACAATACAGAGAAACCCTGTCTCGAAAAACCAAAAAAAAAAAAAAAAAAAAAAAGAATGACCATCTTCCAATGCAGGCCACCTGAACTCCTGCTGGCAGAGAATGACTCTCCAGCAGACCATATCCAGAGTTCTGGGCTTGAGGACTCAAAATTAGCATTTACATATAGGCCCTGTCTACAAGAGAACCAAAATTCCACAGGCACAGAAGATCCCAACAGAGCCCTCAGCTTTAGGTTAACTTTGTAAACCTCTATGGTGTCACCTTGTCTGGAGAGGAGTCCTGCTGGGCTTTTGAAATCTAAACACCCAGGCCATGGGGACAGCTGATCCAAGGGAAGAGAAGGGAAAGGCCAGGAAGGAACTTGTTAGCCTGAGTCACTGGGTACATGAGGGGACTCCAGCTGTGCCCATTTCACCATCTGTGTCCCATCCCCTACCAGTTCCCACATGTCAGGAAAGCCTGCAGGCTCACATGGGGTCCATGGAAGACACAGCTGCAGCCCATCAGCGGCCTAGCCACTGTACTTCCTTCCTGTCTGTGGGTCTGGCATAAGCTGTGTGCCATGAGAGCAGCCAGGGGGCTCCAGCTGTGTAAGGAAAGTGGTGCCTCTCCTCTGCAACAGTTGGTACAGCCACTTGGTCACAAGGGAATGACATCCCTGAGCTGAGTTGAATGACAAGGAGCACAGGGTCTGGGACAGAGCTGAGCTCAGCCCAGGACACCCTGACCATCTGGACTTGCATATCACATGAGTTAACAAAGGAATTTCCTGTGCAAATAAGTTGAACTGGGCTTTGTTTATTTGTGTTTTTGTTTTGTTTTGTTTTTTAAGACATGAATGCTCTGCCTGCATGTATGCCTGCGGGCCAGAAGAGGGCACCAGATCTCATTATAGATAGCTGTGAGCCACCATGTGGTTGCTGGGAATTGAACTCTTAGAACCTCTGGAAGAGCAGGCAGTGCTCTTAACCACTGAACCATCTCTCCAGGCCCAGACCTGGGCTTCTTTTCAGGCACAAGAAAAACAGACTTGCTCATCTTGAGGTTCAAGACACCACGGCCACCAGCCTTAGACAGCTCAGCTGTAGGCTTTCAGGGGACTTTGAACCCAGAGCAGTCCTGCCAGGCTCCAGTCACCAGTGTGGGGTCTCTCCTTGATGACTGGGGAAACAAGGAGCTCTGGTTAGAAATAGGCTGGAATGCAAGTTTACTAGGCACCAGAATTTGTCATAATTTTTGTTTGTTTGCAACAGGGTTTCAGGTACACTATGTAGTTAAGAATGACCTTGAACTCCTGACCTTCCTGCTTCATTCCCTGTTCAAAGAAATTGCCAGCATGAGGCTCCATGCCTGGCTCACCACTCTTTTTTTTTTTTTTTTTTTTTTTTGGTTTTTCGAGACAGGGTTTCTCCGTGGCTTTGGAGGCTGTCCTGGAACTCGCTTGGTAGTCCAGGCTGGTCTCGAACTCACAGAGATCCGCCTGCCTCTGCCTCCCGAGTGCTGGGATTAAAGGTGTGCACCACCAACGCCCGGCTCTGGCTCACCACTCTTTAGCCCAGGCTGCTTGGAACTCATGGCAATCCAGTCTCAGCCTCCCAAATGCTAGGATTACAGGTGTGAACCAGACCTTAGCCCTGGAATTATTTCTAAATTTTTACAGAGGCAGAGAATGACCTGGTCTGCTATTATGGCAGATTCAACTCTCATCTTTCTAGACATGAACCAGAAGCAGGCAACGGCATGGTGAGTATCTGGGGAACAGGATTCTATTCTTGGGGTTTGAAGTTTAACTCAACCTTAGTGGTTACTGGGAAGGGGAGGGGAGAGGAAGGTCACGAGGTTACTTCCTGGCTGTGACTCTAAGGAATAAAGCACTACTCTCTCCAGACTTCAGCTAGAGGTAGAGCTCCATCCCCTTGCGCTGAGGACGCCTCTGAGACATCATTTCATGTGTATCCACTGTCCACAGGCTGAGGAAAAGGTGCTAGGAAAGTAGAGAACGCACCAAGGCCACCGGTAAGCATGCGTCATCAGAAGCCTGCCTTCAGGACTACCCCGCCTTGTAGGACCTAGAACCACTTGTAGGTAGAATCTTGTACAGCGACTTTCCCACTGGGTGCCCATCCCAAGTCTCACTGCCCTTACCTCAGAGTGCAGGCAGCAGGCTGGTCAGGCTGGTAAGGCCCAAGCTGCACACGGCACACCAGGGCACCCAGCACCTCACAGTCCTCCAGGTCACAAGGGTATCGAGCAGTCAGCACATTGCCCTTGGCTTCCTCATAGAACAGCCGCAAGACCTCATCATCATGGATCTGCAGGCCAGCGTGGCATGAAGATGACAGTTCAGAGGCACTGGGCAGGTGTGATTGTCTAGGTGTCTAGGGTTTTGGGGAATGGGCACTGGGCAGGTGTGATGTCTAGGTGTCTAGGGTTTTGGAGGAATGGGCACTGGGCATGCCTTACCACCTTACCTGGAGCTCTCGGTGCTTTGGGAAGAACACATTCCTTCGGAACTGAAGGGAAGGCTCATCTGGGGAGAGGAGCCGGAGTCAGTGCCTGGTCCACCTGCATTACACAGCCCTCCCCTCCCCTCCCCTGCCCTAAATGGCCCACCCAGACTCCCAACCTCATTTTTTCACCAGAAAGAGCCCTCCTGAGTGGGGGTTGCTGACTAGACAGTGAGCACACAGTGTGTCTCTGTTCATAGCCTCTCCCAGCCTAGCCCTCCCAAGGCTCCCTGCAGGTACCCCTTAAATTCTGTCAGGGGTGGCTGACTGACCCATGGCCACATCATCATCGGAGGCATCGGTGAAGCGCAGCAGCAGCTCTGGCCACTGGCGGCCCAACTTGTAGGGCAGGTGCTTGGGTTTCAACTGCACCTCTGCAGGGTAAGAGAGGAGATGGCATGAAGCTGCTGACCAGGCTAATGGTGCCCAACCACCCATCATACTTCCTGCCAACAGTGAGGGCAATCACAACCAACAACTGAGCAGGCCCGGAGCCAGTCAGACAATTCAAGTGCATTCACCCTGGAGCAGCCCTGACCTCTACTCTAACTTGGAGAGAACCAGGTTCAGAGGGGTTAGGCCACCTGTCTCACAGCGAGTGACAGATTCAGCTTGTACACTGTGAATTAGGTGACAGTGGTCCCGTGAGATGTTGCTTGAGAGGTGAGGTGGTGTTGGGCTCACCCAGGGATGTGCTGCGATGTACGGAGAGGGAGCCACCACATGCGTGCCAGACAGACGCCAGTGGTTCTTTGGACCACTTAGACCTTCCTTCTGGACCCTGATCTTGACAGGATAGCAGTCCCAGCCTCCAAGTGGCCTCCTTGTCTCTAGCCTCCTCCATTCGACGTCTACACCTAGCCCCAGGCCTTTCTTGTCCTATTTTTCTGAGCCCACTTTCCTCCGCCTCTCCCATCCTCCCACTATCCACAGGCTCGCAAGACGGGGCTGTGGAGCAACAAGATTACTCACTGCACCTGAAGCCCACAGGGGATGGCAACTTCACAGGGCCACACACAGTGGCTACACGGGACCAGAGCTTAGCTTCCCAAGCCTCCCTTGAGTACACATCTGACTCAAGAGTGTCTTTGCTTAGGTGTCCAATGGAGGACCCCATGGGTCTGATTCCCTGTCTGTCCCAGCACTGAGAAAATCCAGAGTGGGATGGCAGGTCTGGGGACAGGCATGTGTTCCTCAGGCCTTCACTCCCAGGTCCCTGAGATCCCACCATCGGACTACGGCTGTGCCAACACCACAGCCTCGGACTTTTGGTGGGACCGTCCTCCCTAGCGGCCATCGTCCAAGTAAGACGAACACAGTTCCTGGAGCCAGTTCCAAGCAGAGGGGAGAAGGCCAAGCACACCAAAACGAGGCGCATGAACCCTGTGCCTCCCAGACACCCGCAGCTGGGAAGGCAGGCAGGCCACTGCTTTGCTTAGTGCGGGTGTGTGTGGGGAGTGTCCTGGGGGCCTGAAGACACCCGCAGCTGGGAAGGCAGGCAGGCCACTGCTCTGCTTAGTGCGGGTGTGTGTGGGGAGTGTCCTGGGGGCCTGAAGCAGCCTTTCAGTCTTGTACCCCAGCCTGGGAAGAACGTGGGTGGTAAGCGCACAGCAGCCTCAGGCACTCTCCTCCTGGACAGCCGCGCACAGGCAAAGCATTCAGCCCTTGCCTCTAGCCGGCTACAGGAATGCGAGGGCGTGGGGGTGAATACAGTGGAGGAGGAGCAGGCTTCCGGGCAGCAGCA
Organism: Mesocricetus auratus; assembly: GCF_017639785.1. Classification (NCBI taxonomy): domain Eukaryota; kingdom Metazoa; phylum Chordata; class Mammalia; order Rodentia; family Cricetidae; genus Mesocricetus; species Mesocricetus auratus. Next base: position 52,188,518 of record NW_024429182.1, on the reverse strand, counting down.
CAGCAGCCACCCACTAGGACCCTCTATCCCCAACTTTCCATATAACCAAGGGGCCCACAGCCCCTAAGCAGCTCAGAGAGCAAAGGAGGGGCTGGGCCAGCAGGAAGAGGGTGGGCGTGAGCCTGGGAACAACAAATGCAGGAAGCTGGGGGCAGGGAGGAGCAAGGGTGGGGGCTGGGGCTCCACCCACAGGACAGAGGCGGAGACCCTAGGGACCCCAGGAGAGGAAGGCACCAATTCTAATCCCTGGGGCCTGACCCAGCATGCCTCCTTCAAATTCTTGAGGCCAAATACCTTCTTCCTCCACAAGGGGGATAGTCTTCTTGTTTTTTTTTTTTTAAACTGGGGACTGAACCCAGGGCCTTTCATAGGCCCTGTACTCTACTACTAAGCTGTATCCCTCCCCTCAAAGGGAACTTTTTTTTTATGACATACTCTGGTACATGCTCAACCTAAAAATAATAGCAACAGTTATTATTATTACTGTGCAATGTGCGGTCACGAATGTGAAAGTCAGAGGGCTGCTTGAGGAACGTGTTCTCTTCTTCCACCACATGGGTCCCAAGGACCAAACTAGGGCCACCAGGCTTAGCAGCCAGCACTGTCACTGAGCCATCTTGCCAGCCCTCAAAGGAAAACTTAAGTTCAGAAAAAATGTCTGGTGCCAGCACTGATTTATTTCCCCAAATGATTCTCCTTTAGTTACTTTCTTCCTGTGTCAACAGGCTCAGGGACCATAATGAGAGACTTGATACACTGGCCCCCGAGTCTATAAAACCCTGTCTCCATTCCCACCCCACTTTGAGGCCCCTGCCTGTGAGGGCAGGAAGTGTGTGGTCACAGGGCCAGAAGCCAGGTAGGGTGGAGAAAGCCATGTTCCTCTTCTTCCTGCAGCCCCGCACCTAAGCAAAGACATCCCTGTCCAGGGCCGCTTGCTGAGCCATGTCTACACCCTTCCTGACGGCCAGCGGTCCAGAGGCTCCACGCTGTGGCCAGTCTTGGTCCTGATACCCACTAGCCCACAGCTCCAGATCCAGTACTTCACATTCCTGGGCAGACCTGAGCCATGGGGAAACACTCAAGTCATACTCCCAGGGTGTGGCCCAGACAGCAGGCTCTGTAAGCAGGGGGCCTTCTGCTCTTCTGAAGGTCAGTACTGAACCAGCACAAGAAAAAAGACAGCGACAAAGGATCCAGAAAGTTCCTCAGGGCTCTGGGACGCACCCGGTTGCATCTTTCCCTGCCAGACCTTACCTAGAAGAGGGGAGACAAGCCAGAGTGCAAAGGCCTCCAGGGCCACATCTGGGAGCTGCAGGACATCGTGGACTGCGCGGTGCAGCTCATGGGCACTGATCGAGGACAGGTTCTCCACAGCCAGGGGCACTACTGTGTCATCAGCCAGGTACACCAGCACATCAGCTGCTGGAATATACGTCGGACAGTGTCAGTTGAGGCCCACCACCAGGCCAGTAAGGCATTCTCCACCACCCTCTGCTCCTTTTTATGACCCAAACTACACTGACATATCCCCTCAAGACCCCATTAACAGTGAGGATGTTATGGCCAGGTATGGGGACACACATCTGTAGTCCCTGGATTCAGAAGGCTAAAGCTGGACGATTTCAAGTTTTAGGCCAGCCTGGGCTACATAGCAAGGCCCACTATTTAATTTATAAATAAATAAATGTGCTGCTTTTATGGACTTTCTGAGACCTCAAATTACCAGCCCCATTTCACCCCCAAAGATCCAAAAAGTACAGCTTATGTAAACCACCACCTCCCTTCTTCTGTGTCCTCAATATTGCCGCATTTCCAACAATATTTCTCAGGTGGAAAAGCAGGACAGGGGTGACCCATCCTGAGGTCACAGTTCGCTATCAGGCTGGGAGCAAGGCCAACTAGTGACCTTCTGACCCTGTCTGGGTCAGACTAAGAGGGCAATGGCAATTTCTAAGGCCACCCGGGTTACGGCAGGTTCCAGATCTCAGCTTTGTTGGAACTATTCAAAACTCTAAGGATCAATACTATGGCTTTTACAGAATGCTTTAAGTAGACTAGAAAAAAAAAACCTCAAATAGCCAAGTGTTCCCTTATAACAAGCTTGGGTCTGGAGCCCATAGCCAGTGGGAGATGCCTGGCAGGGTACACAGGTCAGTAAAGGAACACTGAGTTTGGGTGCTCAAATTCCCAACTTGCAATCCTTGTCTTGCTCTCTACTTATTGGCTGAGTCCAGTGGGACTCTGTGCCAGTTGTAAATCTGTAAAAACAGTTAAAAACTCTTCCTCAAAATGTCACCATCAACCCAATGAAGCCTGTAAAAGTGTTGGGCACGGCACATAGCTAACACAATGAAGAGACTTTTAGATTCTGGTCTCTTCTGCTCCAACAGCTACTTTAAGAGATCAAACAGTCTCCTCCAGGAGACAGAGGTCCAGATCCATTTTATAGGCAGGAAAACAGGGCCTTGAAGGCTCAAGTTCATGATCACGCTGGCCCATTCCAGCAGTCTGGGACCTAACAACCTCTCTGGGGCCAAATTGCCTTCCAATAAAACAAAGAGGAAGAGAATCCCTGCTTTCAAAAGGCTGTTTGTAAGAAAGAAATGGAATAAAAAAAAAGTGGTGTCACTTTCTATTCATGTGTCTTCACTTGAACACATGACTTTCCACAAACGAGAGAAGATTCAAGAAGACTATGGCTCTGTCACTAAGCTAGTGACAGAGCCCAGTTAGGTTCTTTGACTTCTATAAGTGTGTCACACCGTAACACATCTTATTTCTTACTTACTATATAACATTAACCTACTAAAAAAGAAGACAGACCGGAACCATGTTCCCAGGACTGGGGCCAAGAAGGGTACAGAAGAGACGGGGAAAAAGGGCAGAGACCTACCTCGGACTCCCACGGAGGAAACGCTGCTTCGGTGGGACCGCTCAGCGTGGCCGGGCTGCCCGGTGTTACCCTCTGCCCCATCCATCTGCAGCAGGAACCTAGGCAGATGGTCTCAAGCTTTCAGTCAAGAAGCAAAGGGGTCCTGGGCTCGGTCTACGGGTCTTAATCTAAGCACAGGCTGAAAGTGGGGAGTGACCCTCGGCCGAGTGCAGGTCGGGGTGGTGCTGGGTCAGGGCAGTGACCGTCAGGTGCAGGGGTCGCAGGTCGCTTGCAAGGGATGCCCAGGCAAGTCAAGGCGCGTCCCCGTCTAGGGCGGGGACCCGGGCAGGGAGTGGCCGCACTCTCACCTCTCAGGGTCGCAGAGCTCGCTGCCTCTGCTAGAACGCCACCCGATTCTGGCCTTCAACTCTGGACCCACCACCACGCCCGCCAGCAGAGCCTCAGACTTCTGCTGAGGGCCGGTACGCAGACCCGCCGAACCTACGATGGGAGGAAGTTCGGACCCGAGGCCTCGCCTCTCCGACCGTGGGAGCCAATCGGAGCCCGGAGCCTCAGCGCACGCGCGCTCACTCGTTCCGTCCTCCAGTCCCGTCCAGCCGCCTGCCCCCCAGCTCGGTGGTCCGAAAGCCCCCTGGCACGAGCCCAGCCTAACCACACCCCTTGTTGTGTCCAGCAGAGCCGCCTACTTGAGTGACCAGTGTCGCTCGGTGCTCAAGACCCTTGATAGGATGTGGCCATGAAAACCAAGGATGAGGGCGCGAGCTGTGCCGCTACCTCTCCCGGTGTCTTGACTGGGCCCCTCTCTGATATGGAGATGCTTCCCTGGGACCAGTGCATGTCTGGGCACTGGGTGGTGTGGCACAGCCCTCCGGGCCCTGTACTGAAGCCCTTTCAGCCCCTAAGGGGAGACTGGCCCTTGGCCTTGGACAGGAGTCAGGGCCCTCACCCTCTAATCCGTTTTTCACCTGTAACATGAGGAAGTTGAACTGAGTGGCTCTCAATAATCACTTTACCCTATATTGTGTTTGTATGTTGGAAACGCAGGACTTGCAGGGTGCAGTCACAGAAGCCTGGCTGTCTTAGATACACAACCTGTAAGATCTAGAGGCATTGCGGTCCCAAAGAGCTGAGGCCTGGAATGTGCCGAGAAAAACAAGTTCATGGGCCCTAATAGCGTCACATGAACGAGATTGTTCCAGGTGGCAACAGGGGCTCGGGGATCAGGAGCAGAACTTGAGTTCGCTCTGTCACCTGATTTCCTGGCTCCTGGCTGGTCTTCAGCGTTGTTTTTGTTTTGTTGAGCTTTACAATTTAATTCATTTAAGGCCAAACTTGATGGCACCCAAGCCTTTAGTCCCAGCAGAGGGAGACAGAGGCAGACAGAGCTCTGATTTCCAGAAAAACCAAAACCAAAAGCAAAACAAACAAAACTACAGTAGGTGGGCCAACCGTGGTGGTAAATGCTGCACCCCTAGCTGGTGGATGATGTAGGCAGGAGGAAAACAGAATTTCAGGACCACACTTGGCCACATAGCCTGGGCCATATGAGACTGTCTCAAAAAAACAAAACCCACAATAACAAAAGTAAGTATTACAGAAGGCTACAGTACTGCTATCGGAGATGCAAAACGCTAAGGGCGGAGAAGGGAAGGTCTTCAGTTCCTGCTACCTACTATGTGCTGGACATGGGCCAAGCCCTTTCCTGAGTCTCATGAACATGTGCTGTGGACTCTGAATGGAAACATTTATGTGCTGGATACTTTAAAGTGTGTGTGTGTGTGTGTGTGTGTGTGTGTGTGTGTGTGTGTGTTAAACCCAGGGCCTCTGCATGGGAAGTAAGCACTCTAATCCTGGACAACACCTGAGAGAAACCGTGGAACCTTTTGTCTTTCTTCCCTGCTCTATTACTGCCTCTTGTTCCCCCGTTTGGACTTTTCCTTCCTCCTATTTCCATGTCCTCTCTGTGTGTGTATGTGCATGTGTGGTGCATGTGGGTGTGTGCATGTGTTATGTGTATACACATGTATTCTGGATGGCTCGGTGAGTAAAAGCGCTTGCCGCACTCCTGACAACCCAAGTGGATAAGATTCAGGCATCTGTAGTCAAAACACTTCTGCAGCCAGACGGACAGCGGAGACGTAGAGTCACCTGAAAGTTGGCTGACCAAGCTGTGCAGCATCAGAAGCACGAGACACCCGCTGCAACCAGGAAGAAGGTTTCTCTGAGTAGCCCTAACTGTCCTGGAAACCTCTTTGTAGACCAGGCTGGCCTCGAACTCAGCACTTACTGCTCTTGCAGAGGACCTGGGTTTGATTCTCAGCACCCACATGTTAGCCCATAGCCATCCTTAAGTCTAGCTCCAGGGAGTCTGGTGCCTTCTTGTAATCTTCACGGGTACTAGGCATGTATATGGCACAGACACATACAAGTAGGGAAACCACTCATACACATAACATAAATCATAAAAATTGAACGTTTTAGCCGGGTAGGGGTGGTGCACGCCTTTAATCCCAGCACTCAGGAGGCAGAGGCAGGTGGATCTCTGTGAGTTCGAGGCCAGCCTGGTCTACAGAGTGAGTTCCAGGACAACCTCCAAAAACAATACAGAGAAACCCTGTCTCGAAAAACCAAAAAAAAAGTTTTGTTTTGTTTTTCAAAACAGGGTTTTCTTTTTTGTTTGTTTCAGGTGTGAAATTCCCTTCTTTTTATTTTTTTTTCAAAACAGGGTTTCTTTGTGTTGCCCTGACTGTCGTAGAACTTGCTTTGTAGACCAGGCTGACCTCGGACTCACTGAAATCCGCCTGCCTTTGCTTCCCAGTGTTTGGACTAAAGGTGTGTTCCAACACTGCCCAGCTTATTTTTAATTTTAGATTTTGCACAAGAAGGAAAGTGTGATAATGGTCTTTCTGAGGTCCGCTTAGCATGATGATCTAGTTCTACTAAGTGTCTCTCGAATGACGGCATTTTGTTGTTCTTTGCCCCTGAGTCTCCATTGTGCGCATGTACTATCCTTTGTCCGCTTCTTTGTTGATGCACTGGGACGTCTCACTCCTGGCACCATTCACCCGTTCACCATCCATTACCATGAACTGTTTACCCTGTGCCACATTCTCTAACCCTTTAGGCATGTCAGTGGATAAAGCCCCTACAGGTCCTTGACTGCACAGCCAGCCAGCTGGCTGCATAGAACAGGTCAGTGACAAGCTTGAGGAGGGAGGGGTGCAGACTTGTGGGTGATTTTGATTGTCCACGAGATGACTTGTGGGGGCGTGCCTCGCTGAGAAGGTGATGTTTCAACCCCAGCTTGAAGAAGTCCAGAGAGAGTTATGTCTAGGAAGAGGAAGCCAAGCCGGCTTTAGGGCCTCGTGGCTGAGAGCCTGTTTACAGTGGAGCAGGAAGCAGGACATGAGATCAGAGGGGAAGGGCGGTACTGGGAAGGCTGAGACAGCACAGAAGGGATTCAGCCTTTCTTTTTAATTTTTAAAGAAAGAAAATTCGTTTGTTGCAGTTTAGAGACAGGGAAGTCCTAAATCTAGGCCCTGGCATCTGGTGAGGACTTCCCTCGCCTGGCATCTGGTGAGGGCTTCCCTCACCTGGCATCCGGAAGCCCGGGCCAGGAGAGCAGGGTTTTTTGGTTTTGATGCAGTGTAGCGCTGGCCTGTGTGCAGTCAAAAGCCCATTGTTCCTTCCCCTGGGGAAGAGGAGGCTGTGGTTCTGACTCAAGGCTGTAAACAACTCCGGAGAGAGCAGACAAACAGGCTTCAGGGCCTGGTGAGTCACTTCTGGGGGAAGGGGCCTCTCTTTCTCGGACAGTCCTGCCCTAGACTCCGGAGGCTGCTACAGGCCTCTGTAGCACAGGACTGACACCTGGTGGCCACATTTGTGACTTTCCATAGCTTCATAGCATGTCAGGATAGGTAAGGCTTGTGCTCCTTGGGAATGAATGGGAATTTGCTCTGGACCGGCTGGTCAAGCAGAGACTTGCTCCTCACTCAGTAAAGCTGCCTTGGAGAGGCTCACCAGGCTAGGACTCAGTTACCATCCTCTGTCACACAGCATGGTTGTCACTGTCCAGGGACAGGACTCAGGCTAGCTGTGTCTGGCAACCTGCCCCTGGAGATCCCATCCATTGAAGGCCTCTTCCAGGCTCAGGGCCACTGAAGTTGGCTCACTCTCCTCACTAATGGTTGCCTGAGGTCTGGGCACTGGGCCACTTCTCACCCTCCAGCCAGGGTTAAACATTAGTGGGAGGTTATCGGGTTCGGAAAGGGGGTGGGGATTTCACTCACAACAGTCTCTGCAGCCCTGCCTGGAACACCAGTTCCCACCCGAGCCCGTACAATGCCTGTGGAGGAGTTCGTGGCTGGCTGGATCTCTGGTGAGACATTTTTCTTCTTTCTGTCATATCACCCCTTAGGGTGGGTTGCTTCCCAGGGAGGGTGGGCTGTCAAGAGTTGTTCCCTCTGGAGTACCCAGAAGCTACCTGTTCCCAGAGCCTTCTGGGAATGGCCAAGGAAGCAGAGGGGAAAGAAGGCAAGAAGAGACTACTTCGGCATCCCAAGGCCATGCTACCTGAGAACACTAAGGGCCTGACCCAGACCCCTTCTCGTAGACCATTCACCTTTGACCTCACCGGCTGTCCTAACTTCCCCTTTGGAAATCTGCCCTACCTGGCAATGGGTGGCACTCCTGGGCCTTGAGAAAGGACACGATGAATGTGCCGATGGTGATACACCCCACACCTTAGCATTTTCTGTGGAGAATAAGACTAGAGAGTGGGTGGCTTTCTCCCCCAGGGCCTCAGGACTCTGAGAAGGGCTCCCAGCTCTGCACTAATTGTGACAGGTAGAAAGCAGGAGAGAGGAGCCAGCGGGGCCTGTTCTTATTCAAGGCCACAGAACTCTGAGAGGAAGCCAGAACAGCTGACACAGTCAGGAACAGCAGCCATTCCTTCTAGAGCAGTGGTTCTCAACCTAATGCTTTGATCCTGTAATACAGTTCCTCATGTCCTGGTGAACCCCAACCTTAAAATTGTTTCGTTGCTACTCCAAAACCGTAATTTTGCTACTGTTATGAGTTTAATGTAGATATCTGGCATGCTTCCCCAGGGGGTTGAGAACCACTGTTTTAAAACCGTCTTCCAGTCAGGGTTGGGGCAAATGTTACAGGTGGGTCTTCCCTGCTGCATGTGTCCTCAGGCGAGGTCACAGATCTGCTTGCTTTTTCCCAGCTGCTTTGTGACCCATTGCCAGGTGTGGCGGGGCTGGGTAGGGCAGCTGGAATCGCTGTGGAGCCCCACGGATGTGGATGTGGGTGTCTGAGTGTACCCGGCCTTCCTGCTCCTCCCTGGACCCCTCTCTCCTCTAGTGGCGACTCACTGCTTCGGTTTGACACACGCCTTTACTCATAGCACCTTCTTGTCACCTTGTCACCACAGGAGCTGTGGGGCTGGTCCTGGGTCACCCATTTGACACTATAAAGGTGAGTGTAGCAGAGGTGCCCGAGGGGCAGATGGTCCGCCTGGAACCTGGCTATGAGACCAGCTAACTGGGCTGGCTCACTCGCGTGCCTGCCGGCGTCCGCTGCGTGGGTGAGCTGGCAGCCACTACGGGAGCAGCCCTGGCATGCCCATTTGCCTCACATGCCAGCACTTTCCATCCAGGTGCGGTTACAGACGCAGAACACATACCAGGGCATTGTGGACTGCATACTCAAGACTTACCGCCATGAGTCGGTAGGTAGCCCACTTCTTTGGGGTAGGAGTTATCTGGGCACGTAGTATCTGTTTCTGCCTGGCAGTTGCTTGGCACCCCAAAAGTGGAGTTGAGGTCCTCACAGTCTCTCCATCTGGTGTGTCTGCCTGGGACAGGGCTTGGACAGAAGTGATGTGCAGATAGCAGAGGCCTGGCAGAGACGGGCGTGGGGTGGGAGCCCACCGTGCCTCACAGGGCGCCACTGTGTTGCTCTGCAGGTCCTGGGCTTCTTCAAGGGAATGAGCTTCCCCATCGCCAGCGTAGCCCTGGTCAACTCTGTCCTGTTTGGAGTGTACAGCAACACCCTGCTGGCCCTCACAGCCACCTCCCACCAGGAGCGGCGGGCCCAGCCACCCAGCTACACAAACATCTTCATAGCAGGTTGTACTGGGGGCCTCCTGCAGGTGAGAGGGTCATGTATGAGCACACGTTCAGGTGACACAGTGATGGACTCAAGCCCTACACCGGGGACCCCTAGTGCATGATAAAGCCTTCCTAAGGGGTACTTGTAATCATTGCTCTAATCGACCGAGCCATGTTGTGCCTTACCAGCCAGACTGTGCCAGCCTGGAGGTGGAAGGTCATGGAGACCAGGGAGACAAAAAGCAAAGGGTTGGGGGGGCAGCATGAAGAAACTGCTAGGTAGAAGCAGCCAGTGTCTTCTCTTGGGCTTGTCTACCTTCAGAAGGGTCTACTAGCCCCAGAGTGGCATGAAAACTATGCAGCATGGTGACCTTTGACCCTGAGGAACTGTCATGCCCAGTAAAGCTGAGTTTTACCCTGAAGTAATCCTAAAGAGGTCCTAGTCCATTCTACCTGCTCAGCCAGGCCTTTGCCTGCAGCACATGGATAACCATAGTCTCTGAGCCTTAGACCACAAGTCACAGCCCTCGGGGTCAGCCATCATCAAGCCACTACCATCATTTGTTTTGGTCTCTGTTCTTAACACTGTAGTAGCCAGGATTCTGTGGGATGTGGTGGAGACTAGAAGAGCTTCCAGGCCCTGGAGGAGACCTGACATAAAGGGAGTATCTAGCAGAAAGGGACAAAGGGACAGGTGCCACTTCAACCCTACACCCCAGATAGGCTCCTGGGTGATCCTCTAATGGGTACCTGCCCTGATGCCACTGATACTTCACGGGGCAGAGAGCAAGAGCAGAGGACAAAGTCAGGGTGTGCTGCCAGTGGTTAATGATTAAAGAGACCCCGAGAGTCCTGGCTTCTCTTCTCCTCTTCCTCTCTTCTCCTCTTCCTCTCTTCTCCTCTTCCTCTCTTCTCCTCTTCCTCTCTTCTCCTCTTCCTCCTCCCCACTTATTTGTTTGTAGGTTTTGTCTTGTTTTTAGACAGGGTTCCTCTGGGTAGCTCTGGCTGTCCTGGAACTCACTCTGTAGACCAGGCTGACTTCCAACTCACAGATCTGCCTACCTCTGCCTCCCAAATGCTGGAATTAAAGATGTGTACCCCCACCCCCGCTTCATTCTTTAATTTTTATTTTTATGTTTTTTTTTGGGGACAGGGTTTCTCTGTATTGTTTTGGAGGCTGTCTTGGAACTCACTCTGTAGACCAGGCTGGCCTTGAACTCACAGAGATCCGCCTGCCTCTGCCTCCCCAGTGCTGGTATTAAAGGCGTGGGCCACCAACGCCTGGCTCATCCTTTTATTTTTTTAAATGGTTTATTTTTTATTTTATGTGTATGTTGCTTTGCCTGCACATATGTATGAGCACCATGTGTGTGATGTGTGTGTGCAGTGCCTGCAGAGGCCTGAAGAAGGTGTTGGATCTCCTGGAACAAAAGTTACTACAGATGGTTTTGAGCCCCAGTCCTTGCAGGAGCAATGAGTTTTCTTAACCACTGAACTATCTCTCCAACCCCCCTCCTGCAATTCACTATGTAGATCTGACTAACCTCAAGTTTGTAACAATCCTCTCCTCTTCCCCAAATACTGGAACTATAGTTATATGCCACCAAACCAAGCTTTATGTTCCTTATTATACTGATATGTGCCTACATATTTCTGAAGCCTGGAGGCCTGTACTCCTCAAAAATAATAAGAGACTTAAGACCCTCAGGAAAGTGGCTTGACTTAGGCCCAGTCAGGCGCTACTTCTCAACAACTTTCTCCTCTTCTCTTGGAAAGGAAGAACCAGAGACTGTTAGGCCATAAACGGTGACTTGGTCCAGGGACCTGTTAGAATCCAGGGTTTTGAGCCAATTGTGTACCATGAGGAGGTGGGAGGATGGGGCAGGAGCTGACAGCTTGTGGCACAAACATTGCTTGTGGCCTGGTCAAAGCTGCCCTGGTTAGTAGCCCTTTAGGTTCCATGGTTCCACCCACTTTAGAATTAAAATTAAAGGTGTGTGCCACCATCACCCGGTGTTTTGATTTTTTAAAAAGATTAATTTTAATTCTAAAATTAAATCTAAATTCTGCTGTGGAAGCTAGAAGGGGTATATGATCTTCTGGAGCTGGAGTTACAGGCAGTTGTGAGCCGCCCCATATGGGTGCTGGGATCCAGACTCAGGTCCTTTGGGCAAGGCGGTATTCACTCACCGAGTCACCTCTCCAGCCCTGGTTGTTTTGTTTTGAATAAATGTTTTGTTTTGGTTTTTCAAGACAGGGTTTCTCTGTATTGTTTTGGAGGCTGTCCTGGAACTCGCTCTGTAGACCAGGCTGGACTCGAACTCACAGAGATCCGCCTGCCTCTGCCTCCCGAGTGCTGGGATTAAAGGCATGCGCCACCAATGCCCGGCTTCCCATCTCAATCTTAATAGTTTTTTTTGTCAGGGCTGGGAGGACTGCCCTGGGGCCTCAGAGAGGTATGATGCTGAAGGAAGGAGACCATAGATGTTGGGTCTGCTTTAGAACAATGCCAATGGCCTTCACTGCAGCATCAGCTCCTCACTGTTTTTGCTGATGGGCTGAACCAGCCACTGCAAACATGTGCTCCTCCCTGGAATCAGGGAGCCCAGAAGCCCACTCCCACTTGTCCTTGAGCTCATGTGCCTGCTATCTCAGGAGGAGGGGCTAGTGTTGAGCCTATCGGACCTGATAATAAGGGAGGCAGTCTGTCCTCATCTGTACCCAGATACTTGGCCAAACCCAGCCATGTAGGTGGGAGGCTGGGAGCTAGTCGCAGGAACCTCTCTGCCCTGTTGTGATGATAAGCAGATCTTCCCAGGAACCTCTCTGCCATGTTGTGATGATAAGTAGATTTTCCCAGGAACCTCTCTGCCCTGTTGTGATGATAAGCAGATCTTCCCAGGCAGAAGCTCCACCCATCCCCTCCATGTCTTTCTCCACAGGCCTACAGCCTGGCTCCTTTTGACCTCATCAAAGTCCGGCTACAAAACCAGACAGAGCCAAGGATGCAGATAGGGAGTTCTGAACCCCGGTACCGGGGGCCTGTGCACTGTGCAGCCTCCATCTTGAGAGAAGAAGGACCCCAGGGACTGTTCAGAGGATCCTGGGCCCTGGTGCTGAGGGACACCCCTACGTTGGGAATGTACTTTGTCACCTATGAAGGGCTCTGTCGAAAGTACACACCAGAAGGCCAAAATCCCAGTAAGTGGGGTGGGGTGGGGTAGGGGTACAGCAGAGGCTAGGGAGGGAACTAAAGGCTGGGGAGATGCTCTGTTCTAGTCTGACTCCACCCTGACTTCCTCTGCCCCAGGCTCTGCCACAGTACTGGTGGCAGGGGGCTTTGCAGGCATAGCCTCCTGGATCACAGCCACACCTTTTGATGTGATCAAGTCCCGGATGCAGATGGACGGACTGAAGGGGAGAAAGTACCAGGGAATGCTAGACTGTATGGCAAGCAGCTTCCAGCAGGAGGGAATAAGGGTCTTCTTCAAGGGCATGACCCTCAATAGTGCCCGTGCCTTTCCTGTCAATGCTGCCACCTTCCTTAGTTATGAATACCTGCTGAGCTTGTGGAGATGAGCCTGGCCCAGTGATGCCAGCAACTCCTCAACAGGGTCATGGCTGACAGCAGCTTGGAAAATCAAGCTAAAGCACCCAGCTGCAGGTACAAAAGTACGAGATGCCATGCATCACCCAGAGAGTTAAGGAGTCAACTTGCAAGAAACCAATAAACCTGGCCCTGTACAGACTCCAAGACCCACCCATCACCAGTCCACCTCTTTCCAGAAAGCAGGGGCATAAGGCACATACAAATAAGCCAGGCCACCATGTCACAATTGCCCCTCTGGAGGAGCTCTCAGGGACCAGTCACTGTCTTGGTGCCACCAAGTCATGGGGCTCAAACCATTCCCCTGGACAGAATGACTTGTCTCCTTCATGTACAGAATCCTTCTGTGGTTCCCATTACCTTCAGGGAAATCCAGGTCCCCAGCTTCCGGCTGTCCTGCCCCATTAAGTGGTCCTCTCTCTTACCCACTTCCTGCTATGGTCCCTCATGTCCCAGGAGTGCCCAGTGGGGTGTAGTTATTGTCCTTCCAGTGGCCTACTCTCCTCCAAGACCCAGGCAGAGCTCTATCGCTAGGGTCCTTCCAGCCCTGACTGTGGGTCCTGAAGAGCCCAGCCCCTGCCTACCTCAATCACAGCTCTGTGTATGGTGCTTTATGGTTAGTTGTTCTGCTCCTGAGTCATTAATCTGTGAGAATCTCTTGGTAAGGATGCACTTGTCTCTTGAACAGATATATGCAATAAAGTTTCATTTGATGAAGTACTGATGGTCCCCTTCAGTCTCTGCTCCCACCACACATATCTGCTGAACCCTTCAGCCCCAAGTCCACACCCTGGCTCCTCTCCAGCTTGTCTCTCCTTGCCCACATCCTTCCTTACATCCATCTCAGTTGCTAAGTTAGATTTTAAAACTGATTAAGATCACTGGCTGTTCTTCCAGAGTATCCAGGTTCAAATCCTATCACCCACAGAGCAGCTCACAACCATCTGTTAACTCCAGCTCTGCAGGATCTGGCTTCTGTGGGCATTGCATGTTTGCAGTACATATCCATACTGGGGGCAAAACACCACACACAAAATAATAATGAAAAAATATATATAACACCTGCCAGCACTCAGGAGGCAGAGGCAGGCGGATCTCTGTGAGTTCGAGGCCAGCCTGGTCTACAGAGTGAGTTCCAGGACAGCCTCCAAAACAATACAGAGAAACCCTGTCTCGAAAAACCAAACCAAACCAAAACAACAACAACAAGAAAATAAAACACCTGGATAAGAGGTGGCATAGGGGGCTGGAGCATCTCAGGGGTTAAGAATACTGCCTGTTCTTCCAGAGGTCCTGAGTTCAATTCCCAGCAACCACATGTTTTGAGATCTGGTGCCCTCTTCTGGCATGCAGACATACATCATATATGCAGGCAGAACACTGTATATGTAATAAATAAAAAATCCTTAAAAAAAGATTTAGTTATTTAAAAAAAAAAAAGAGGTGGCATAGGCCTCTAATCCCAGCACTCAGGAAGCATGGGCAGGCAGATCTCTGAGCTCAAGATCAGCCTGATCTACAAAGCAAGTTCCAGAACAGCCAGAGCTATAGAGAGTAACCCTGCCTCAAAAACCATAAACAAAATAAAATAGTCACTTTACTCTTTCATGACTTCCCATTACTTGTTGTTTCTTCCCCAAGTAGGGAAAGTCCTTAGACAAAAAACACAAAAACAAAAAGTTTTAGCAAAATGAGTGAATGAGTTAATTAAAGAAAACTGGTCTTCCTAATTTCCTCTCTGGAGGGCCAGTACTCTAATAGTGCTGCCTTCTGTAAGCAACTAGATTCCAGATGATTATTACAAACAGAGCTGAAAGCCTTGCTAACTGATCCAAGAATGAAGGAGCTTTTCCCAGAAATAGAGGATGTGAGGCCAGGGTGCCTCCTAGGGTGAGTGCTGACTCCATGACAGGAACACACAGAACTGTGGGAAGAGAACCTGGGAACAGCATACAGCACCTTGAGGTGTCAGGCATGGGGAAGCTGCATCCAAGACTCAGAAACGGAGCCAAGATCCTCAGGGGGCTCTACCAGTAAAGGGGCGGACTGAAAATCTCCAGCCACCAGGAAAAGGAACAGGCTCCCCCAGAGAACTGGGAACTACATTGTTCCCTGGAGCCCGCCTCTGAGAAACTAACATTGCGTCTTCTTTGTGCCCCCTCGTGTCCAGAATAAGCAATTACGCCTTTTTCTAGAGGTGAGCTGCCACACACCATAGTGTATAAGTCCGAAAGGTGAAAATTTCCTCAAACATAATAAACATGATGAAGATGAGAAGAGTACCTAAATATATAGTCATCTATCTCCTTTTTTCCTTTGAGACAGAGTGCCACACCCAGCTTTGAGTAGACATTTTTCCCAAAAAAGACACAGCCAGCAAAAGCTGGGCAAGGAGCTGGGCCAGGTGGTGTGCACTTTTAATCCCAGCACTCAGGAGGCAGAGTCAGGAGGATCTGTGTGAGTTCCAGGCCAGCCTGGTCTACAGAGTGAGTCCTAGGCCAACCAGAGCCACACGGTGAGACCCTGCTCAAAAACAACAAAAACTAAAACTGATCGGCCAAGCAAACAAAAGAGCTGGGCAAAGTGTACACAACTTGGGCTGGAGAGATGGCTCAGCAGGTAAAAGCACTGACTGCTCTTCCAGAGGACACAGGTTCAATTCTCAGCACCCCCACAGCAGCTTACAGCCGTCTGTAACTCCAGGGGACCTGACATCCATGGAAAACCACCAATGCATATAAAATAAAAACAAATAGAATTTAAAAAGTGGTACACACCTGCACTCTACCATTCTGGACACTGTAGCAGAATTGAAAACTCAAGGCTAACCTGGTTCAAACACAAGGACGCAGGATTTTGAAAGGTTTCAACAATATTAATTATAAGAGAAATGAAAACTATAGTGAGATGTAGTGGGAATCTAGTAATCATTGTAACTAGGGTAAACGTTAGAATGTAATAGTTATTTACCACTGTATCTAGGATAACAGTAGGATGTTTGTTGATGGTACCTAGACTTTGAAGAAATCTTAGTAGAGACAGTGATTGTTTGTTATGATTTATAGAGTTATTTTTCTGAGGAAGTTTCCCTTCCATTATATGACTCTGGTCACAAGACTATACAGGCACACTTAGAGGTCTTGAATTATTGGGTACTGTTTGCAGCACACAATGTAAAAATAAATAAATCTTGGCCGGGCATTGGTGGCGCATTCCTTTAATCCCAGCACTTGGGAGGCAGAGGCAGGCGGATCTCTGTGAGTTCGAGGCCAGCCTGGTCTACAGAGCAAGTTCCAGGACAGCCTCCAAAACAATACAGAGAAACCCTGTTTCGAAAAACAAAAAAACAAAACAAAACAAAACAAACAAAAAACAAAAAGTAAATCTTAAAAATTTAGCAAAACCTCCTAATTTGGGGGGGTCTCAAGACAGGGTTTCTCTGTGTAACAGTCCTGGCTGGCTGTCCTGGAACTCAATTTATAGACCAGGTTGGCCTTGAATTCACAAGGATCCACCTGCCTCTGCCTCCAGAGTGCTGGGATTAAAGGTACTATGCCAGGCAACCTCCCAAAACTTAAAAAAAAAAAAAAAAGAAAAGAAAGACAAAAGCCAAAGGGCTTAGTGGTCCTGGTTCTATTCCTAACACTGAATGAGTGAATGAATTGATCTACACCCTGTTCTCTTATATGTCACGCTGGTGTATGCTGTCCCCAGACTGCCCTCTTTACTCACAGGGAGAACACCTCCAGTTCCTAGTGCCCCAGTGATTGATAAACTAGACACAAAATAGATAAGAACCACAGGTGTCTGCCAATATAAACAAGTTTCCAGTGGAAAGAATGACCTGGTCAGAGTGCTAGACCTCAAATGGCCCTCAGTAAAGTGACCCGTAGAGTGTCACACTGTAAACACCCGTACACAGCCACTGTTAAGACAGGGTTACTAGCTTTTCGATTTTCTGGGGGCTCTCGGAACATCTTGACTCCATACATTCCGTACTCAGGGGTACTCTTCGCCCCTGCATCCTTCTCATTTCTCTCTCTCTCTCTCTCTCTCTCTCTCTCTCTCTCTCTCTCTCTTTTTTTTGTTTTTGTTTTTTTTTTTTTGTTTTTCGAGACAGGTTTCTCTGTGGCTTTGGAGGCTGTCCTGGAACTCCCTTGGTAGACCAGGCTGGTCTCGAACTCACAGAGATCCTCCTGCTTCTGCCTCCCGAGTGCTGGGATTAAAGGCGTGCGCCACCAACGCCCGGCTCTCATTTTTCTCTCTACTCAGGGTTTTACATATCGAAACTCACCACTGGGTGGGTGGGACGGCTCTATGGATAAACACACTGCCACAAAAGCCTGGAGACTTGAGTCTGATTCCCAGAACCCACAGAAAGGTGAAAGAAGAACTCCGCAAAGTTGTCCTCTGGCCTCTATGCACTATGGTAGCGTGTGCGTGTGTGCATGAGCACTCCCCCCAGCATACATACTTTAAATTTTTTTTTTTTTTTTTTAGTTTTTCGAGACAGGGTTTCTCTGTGGCTTTGGAGGCTGTCCTGGAACTCACTCTGTAGACCAGGATGGCCTCAAACTAACAGAGATCCGCCTGCCTCTGCCTCCAGAGTGCTGGGATTAAAGGTGTGCGCCACCAACGCCCGGCTCATACTTTAAAATTTTAAAAACAAACAAGGTTGGGCACAATGGCACGTCTTTAACTCTGAAGGCAGAGGCAGGTGGGATCTCTAGGAGTTTAAAACCAGCCTGATCTACAGAGTGAGACCTTGTCTCAAAAACAACACCCACACACGAACACCAAAAACAGCTCACCTCTGCTGGTTTCACCCAGCTTTGGGGCCAAAGTACTCTGCACAAGTCTGTCCTGCCTAACAAAGGTGTCATCTTTGCAATCTTGTTACATAGAAGGCCTTGATGCTTGATGTAAGGAACTGTGGTAAATGAACAAGTGGATGCAATTTGTAAGGAATGAATCCAGATCTTATTTCCCTGGCCTGCCTCTGGCCACTGTACCACACATGGTCTGATACTGAAATGATAAGAGTTGCCAAATGTTTGGGTCAACTTTCCAGGAAGGTCCACGAGTGAAGTCTTCAGACTTCACCCTTTTCTCATGTAAACCATGCCTGAGAAACTGAGGGATGACTCAGTTGGTACAGTACTAGTTCGGGATGCACCAAACCCTGGGTTGGGTTCAATCCCCAGCACCACATAAATCAGGGTATGGCAGCAAACCCCTATAACCCTGGAACTTGGGAGTGGGAGGCAAGCAGATTAATATATTCAGAATCATCTTCATGGCCAGCCCAGACTACAGGAGACCCCATTTCAAAAGAAAAAAGGAATACCACATACTGACCTCCTTTCTGGTTAAAAATTTTATTTCCAGAAGCAGACTTGGTTTTGACACAAAATTTAAGGGATTGGGGCCATCTGTTAGAAGTCCACCTTTCACTGGGCAGGGATACACACCTTTTATCCCAGCTCTTGGGAAGCAGAGACAGGCGGATCTCTGAGTTCAAGACCAGCCTGGTCTACAAGAGCTAGTTCCAGGGCAGGCTCCAAAGCTACACAGAGAAAGCCTGTCTCAAACAAACAAACAAAAAGTCCACCTTTCTAGGTTCCAGCCTCTCTAGACTAACTGCCCCCAGAGCTTGCCTAGAAGCTACACAGCCCAGATTCCCACTCTAGAGGCCCCATCTGTAGAGACAGACTGGGCTTGATCAACTTTTACTCTGGCCTTAGACTTTTTGTCCCAACTCCCTTCTCTTCTGCCCCTTCCGCACGCTGTTTCCACAGGAAAGAGTCAGTCTGCCTCTGGAGAGGTGTTTCCATGGGAAACAGGAGAGGGCGATTCTGCAGGCTGCCGCATTTCTTCACAGACAGCAGAGCTGTTCCACCTCCACCTCACAATCGTAGAATTTCTCAAAGGGCTCTGGAGAGGTACTGTTACATTCAAGCCACCTCCTCAAGGTGCACAGTGCCCTCAGGGCATCGGCTTTGGTGGGCAGGGACTCAAAGCCATCTTCTTCCCTCCCAGTGTCTTCAGTACCAGTCTCCTCTTTGCATACTCTAGGCCCTGGGGCCTCATCCTCCAGGTCCACAAAGTGGGAGAACTCCTCCTGACTCAGCCCACTTGGGACTGGTGACATCTCCGTGTCTTTGTCCAGAGACAGTGGTGTTTTGCCTGGAGCGAGACCTTCGTGAATGAAGCTGCTCAGAATGAGCTGAGGAGGCACCTTGGCCCAAGCTGCTGCCACCATATGCAGAGCATCTAACACTGTGATGCTGGCCCTGGCTTCAGCCAGCGAGGTGCCGTCTCTCCCACTCTGCATGGCAGCCAGTTTGCTCAGCAGACGGTGACGGTAATGGGCCTTAAAGGCCAAAACCACAGAGCCAGGCAGGGAGGGTGTGGTACTGGAGGCAGAGAGAGGCAGGAGTCGTACATGGTGGAGTCCAGGAAGGCTGGCCCACTCCTCGGCCACTCTAGCAGCCAGTAGCAAGGCAACCCGTCGGCCCTGCTGTCCCATGTCCTGGTCAAACTGTGCCAGCCACTGTGACCAGGGGATGGCAAGATCAGGGTGATAAGAGGCAGGCAGTGCCTCACTGTTGACCCCAAAGAAGCATCTTGGGGCAGCCTGGAGCCCGCCCACAAATACCTTTCGCTTTTCTGTGCCCCTGCTGTTGGCACACAGCAGCACCTGTAACCGGTCACACGCCAACACTCTGCCAGGCCCTGCCCGGTACAACAAGGGCACTTCAGCACAGCCAAACACATCTTCTGGTGAGAAGTCTTTAAGAGAAAGAGGTGGCTGGGCCTGGGATGGAAGCCCAGGGGGCGGTGGCTCGGGAGGGAACAGAGGGACGAGGACCTGGCGAGCCCCAAAGCCCACATTGTTTCGGCGTTTCCAGCGGACTAGCCAGCCAATGCTGGGCACAAAATCCTGACCCATGATATCAGCCAGCTCCTTGGCCTTGTGGAGCAGCATGGGCCCCGTGACATCCCAGGCCTTGGCCCGGGCAATGTGGTACCAGCAGAGTAGGGCCTCGTCGATCCCGCTGTATTTGGATTCCCGCTTCCGCTTGCGCCCATGGTTGGCTGTGCCACTACACCAGTCTGCCAGCAGCTTCTCCTTGTTCTTGCAGATGCGTGAGATCTGGGGCTGCGAGACCTGGAAGCGCCGGGCCACCTCTGACTGGGACATCTTGGACTCATCCAGGAGTTCCAGCACTTGGATCTTCTCAGCCAGGGACAGGGCGTGAAGCTTCTTTTTTGAGCTCAGCTCCATGACTCTGCCGGGCACCTGCTGGGCAGGAAAAGTAGGAGAGGGTGCATAGGCTGAGGGCAGGAGGGATAGGAGAGTACAGGCCGTAAGAGGACGGGTGATCTGCTGGAATGCAGAAGGCTAGGCGAGGCCAGACCAGTTGGAAGAGAAGGGATGACCAGGCTGAGGGAGAAGGCCAGGCCCCATCCTAAAGACTGCCAGAACAGAGCCGGCAGTGTCTCTGGTCAAAGGCAGAGGGAATTCTGGGCTAGGGTTTGTCATTGTTGGGGTAGAAAAAATGACTAGAGGTCAGGGGACTGCTGTAAGGACAACCAGGGAGCAGCTGCAGGGACAACAAAGGAGCTATGACAGAGGCCTGGGGCTAAAGCTGAGTGAGGCAGGTGTAGAGGCCTCAGAGTGGCCCGGGAGGTAGCCCTGCGAGGAGAGGGGAGGAAGGCCGGGGTTGAATTTTGATGAGGCAGGTGGTGGACTGAATGGACAGAGTTGATGTGAACAGGTTAGATGACACAGATGACAAAGCCAGATGGATGGGTCTGAAGGCGCCAGTCTAATTTGGTGCTGGTGAGGCGGAATGGTAAGGCTAGTCAAGAGTCTAGCCTGAAGGGAAGTGGAGGGCACGGTGGAGAGTGAAGGTGCCAAGGTGCCAAGGCGACAAAGGGCGACACAGGGAGGGTGAGGAGGCTACGGGCAGCAAAAAGGGGGAGGGATGTCTCCCGCCGGGTGGTAGGTAGTCTGGAGGGATATCAGGGAGCAGCGGTCGGGAGCAGGAAGCCCCAGAGCTGGCCTCTGCGTCCAGGCTCGCTCCGCCTTGACCCAGGGTCAGTCGGATAGACGGACCCAGGCGTCGATCCAGTCCGCCCGCCCGCCCGCCAACCCGGACTCCCGCTCCGCACCCACCTCCAGGCGCTGTCCCGCGGCTCCCGCCCCTGCCCCAGCCCGACTCCCGGGCCCGGGTGTGCTAGGTTACAGCAGAACCAGAGAGGGACGGGCGCCGCGACCCCGAGGGCAGAGCGCTGCCGGGAGGTGCACGGGCGGCGGGCGCGCGCACGACAGGGACCTGCCCGCGCCGCCCGTGCCGAGCTCTCCCAAGGCTGGGAAAACCGCGGCCGGGCCCTCAGCAGCCCCGCCTTGGCAAGTTTGATTGGCCACCAGTTTCACTTGTCCCACCTCCGACTGCATGTCATTGGGCGCTGAGGAAGTGGCGGTCCGTCGGCCTTCTGGAGGAGGAGCTTCCCGCGCTGAGGGGCAGGAACCCGAGCCTCGAGCTAGGGTCTGGCGGGAGGACCCGGCCTCAGAGCCTGATTATCTCTCGGGCGACCGGCATGCCAAGACGGTGACCCAGGTGGCTTCGACCCCATCCCCACGGGGTGCCAAGCAGGGATATCCGCCCTCCCGAAGTTGTTTTAGAGACAAGATGAAACGAGAAAACGAACGGATGTAAGCTTTAAACCATAAAACTCAGTTACCATGGACAGCGCTGGCCTTCAGCTCACCAGCCCGCTACAAAACACAGGTCACCAGGCCTGAGGGGGCAAGAAAGGACCTATTTCTGCCAGTTTGGGTGCCTCATGGCAGGATCTAAGTTCCTATACTAGTCATTTCCCTCAACATTTGGTCCTGAACTAGGTGTAGATATCTTAGCCTTCCCTGATCCTTAAACAGCCGGGACCTCACTTCTCTGTATTTTCAATTTCTCCAGGACCTCACTTCTCTGTATTTTTAATTTCTCCAAGTCTCTTGTGAAGCCAACATTTCCTAAGTCTATTTCAGTGGTCTCATTTGCACATTTCTTTTCTGGCCCTCAAGACTACTCTAGTTACCAAGGATAGCTGCCTGGCTCCCTCTACTTCTGCCCTACTTAGCAGGACAGGCAGAGCACATCTCCTCGGAGCCCAGAGCACACAGCCAATTTACCAAATGCAGAGCTCAGCTTTTCAATAGGCAAGGAAGGTGAGGCAGGATCACAAATTTGAGGACATCCTAGGCTACATGAGAAAAAAACCAAAGCCTCCCCCCACCACACACACATGCCATGGGACTGGTGTGGAAATAAGGGGACACCTTTGGGAGCAACTGTTCTTCCTTCCTTGCTGAGGTAGGGTTTTGCAGTGTGGCATACTCCAATCCAGTTGGACGTTAGCAGATTCGGTCTCCACCTCCTATGTCTAAGAGCACTGGCATAATGGATTCATTGGGATACTGGGACAGAATTCAGGTGGTCAGGGTTACATGGCAAATGCTTTAACTGCCTGAGCCATCTCCCAGGTATACCAGCAGTTTGAGTGTGCACTACTCTTACAGGAGACCTGAGTTGAAGTGCTGAAGGGATAGCTCAGCTGTTAAGAGCACTGGCTGCTCTTCCAAAGGACTTGGATTTCATTCCCAGCACACATATGGTGGCAAAACACTCAAAACATAACCAAAAAAAAAAAACCCACAAAGACCAGCGTTCAGTTTCCAGCACTTCAGTGGCTCAAAACTACTTGTAATTCTAGCTCCCAGGGATGAGATGCCCTCCTTGTCGTGACCTCTGCACTGATGTATATATACACGTACATTTTTCTTAAAATAGGGTCACCCTGTGTAGCCTGGCTGTCCTCAAACTCTCTGTAGCCCAGTCTGGCCTTGAGCTCAGTCAGAGATCCACCTGCCTCTGCCTCTGGAGTTCTGGGACTAAAAGCCTGTGTCACTACTGTCAGCTCACATAATTCTTAAGAAGTCAATATATAGTCAATCGAGCTATACAAGATCCATTATGTAATATTAAAGTACTAGTGTGACTGGAGGAACTTGCTGTCAGTATAAAATAGCCTGGGAATGCTGGAAGGCTACATTATGGACAGTTCTGGCTCTGGAACCCTGCTCTTGCTTAGCAGTACTGCAGGCAATGAAAAGGCACATCAGATCACAAGACTTGAGGTTACTCTCCTCCTGGCTGCTCTATCATCTATCTAAGAGCTTTCCTTGTCCCATGATGACATCACTGGTTTGCACATGTATGGAGCTGAGAGAGTGGGCATTATGCACATTGAATGACCAGCCCAGCCAGAGGAAATCAGATCCCCCTGGAACTGGATTTACAGGTGGTTGTTAAGTCACCCGATATGAGTGCTGGGGAACTGAACTTGGTCCTCTGCAAAAGTAATAAGCACTCTTGCTTGCTGAGCTATCTCTTCAGGCCCTGCTTTAATTCCTTTGAACTTATACCAAGAGCAAGCTTCCATGCCCACTTTAAACACCTGACATCAATCACAATGTCATAAACTTGCCACACCTCCATCTACATAGCTGTCTTCCCAACCAGCCAAGACACAGAAATAAATAGGGTGCTAAAGCTGATTTTAACTCACTTTTTGTACTAATCAAAACAGCTTCATTCTTTTCTTTATAATAATAATGATTGTAAACTTGAATTTATACCAAAACTAACAAAAATTTTTATATGGTGGGGCTCAACAAAAATTTTGATTTTGGGAGAAAAAGTTGTTTCAATTTTTCAAAAAACCACTCTTATTAAGAAAGTAAGTTTGAAATGAAATGGCTTTTCAGGTCAGATGGTGGTGGTACACACCTTTAGTCTCAGCACACGGGAGGCAGACAGGCTAGTCTGGTCTACAGAGGGAGTACAAGGATAGGTTCCAAAAGCTACCCAGAGAAACTCTGTCTCGAGAAACAAAAAAACCAACCAACCAACCAAACAAACAAACACACAAAACAAAAGAAAAAGACTTTCAACAAGCAGTTAGGAGACAAACCATCTATCAGAGGGCTCTGTGTAAAAATGTTTATTTTTACTAATGTTTTGAATACAGGAACTAAGGATAGGAGGAGGGGGCCTCAACTTCACAGAAAACAAGTCAGGGCCTGCCCACAGCTAAGGAGGAAGGCCATTCCAGAGTGTTCTGGCATGGACTGTCCCCTCCTACTTAATGTCAGTACCACTAAGCAGGAAACAGAAAAGTCAGAGTGAAGACTTTACCCAGCTGCTAGCTAGCGTGCAAGGAAAGGGGACCTCCCGTGACCGCGTCAGAACACACAGGCAGGAGGCAGAGACTCCTGATTCAGTTAAGGGCAGGAGGCTGAATGCCCAGGTCCAGGAAGAACGAAAAGGGGACTTTGGAGGTAGGCTTTTTTATCGAGTTAAAAAACAGGCACATTATCCAACTTCTCCTTGTGGCCCCCAAGCTGCTGGCACAGCTCCCTGACATTGTCCCTCTCCACCACAAAAATGAAAGGGAATAAGGAAGGAGGCAGAAGACTCAAAGTTCTGAGGATGGGAAATGCTTAGATTGCCAGGGACCACCTGTGAGCGAGCCAGCCAAGCACAGGAAGGACAGGTGAAGCTGCTTGTCTACAGGACAGAGCCAGGAGGAGCCTGAGAACAGGAATCCCAGTTCAAGCACAGACCCCAAGTAGCATGACAGAAGACACAGGACTGCTTTGGCAGAGGCAAAGTGAAGCAGAACAAGGGTATGAAAAGGTCCTAGCAAGTGCCACCTCAGCCTGATCACTCCAGCTGCTCTCAGCAAAGGCCAGGCCTGGCTCACCCCTGGGGTAAAACTCTGGAAACCAGAGGGGGAGGAGGGGCTAGGCCAGGCTTCAGACAAGTGAGCTGCTCTCATATTCCTTCTTGGAGGAACCCATTTGAACCCTGTGATTACCAGGGACTTGGGCCCAAGGCAAGCAGAGTGAATGCACTTCTTGGAGAGCAGAGAGAAGTTAGGCCCACAGGTCAGTCCTGGGGCAGCATGCTGCTCCTTACTCCCTGAGGGCTTGGGACCAGAGGCAGTCAGAGTTGCCACCTCCCTGTGCAGTTGCCAAAGGCAGGTTGGCAGAACTACCAGAGTGAAAGAAGAAGAGGGGTATGAAAACCAAGGTAGAGGACAGCAACAGCTTAGAGGTGTGGGAAGCTGGGTGGCACATCAGGAGGAGTTCTGGTTCTGGTAGATGGATGCCTTCTCCTTCAGCAGATCCAGACACAGGTGGCAGCTCCAACTTCCTACAGAGAAGCAGAGTGTTAGGGTGGATCCCATCTGCTGTCTTCTGACTCTTCACACCTCTCCCCAGGAAGGACAGGGCAAATTCTGTAGCAGCAACTTCGTGGCTATCCTGAGCTGAAGGAAACGGCTTGGTCTTTTTTTTTTTTTTTTTTTTTTTTTGTTTGTTTTTTCGAGACAGGGTTTCTCTGTGGCTTTGGAGGCTGTCCTGGAACTTGCTTGGTAGTCCAGGCTGGTCTCGAACTCACAGAGATCCGCCTGCCTCTGCCTCCCGAGTGCTGGGATTAAAGGTGTGCGCCACCAACGCCCGGCCCGCTTGGTCTTTAAAGCTATGAAAATTGGAACTGGAGAGATGGCTCAGCAGTTATGAGGATCTGGGTTCAGTTCCCAGCACCCACATGGAGGCTTACAACTATGTATAACTCTAGTTATAGGGATCTGATGACCCCTTTGCTGACCTCCAAGGGCACCAGGAGGCATTCACGTAGTACAATGACATACATGCAGACAAAATACTCATACACATACACTAAAAATACATATATCTTGGGGGCTGGAGAGATGGCTCAGCAGTTAAGGGCACTGACTGCTCTTCTAGAGGCTAAGGCAGGGGAGTGCAAGTTCAAGGGCTACCTGGGCTACAGAGCTAGCTCAAGGCTAGCTTAGGCAATTTAGTGAGGCCCTATCTTAAAAAATACAACTGTGGAAAGCCGGGTGTTGGTGGCGCATGCCTTTAATCCCAGCACTCGGGAGGCAGAGGCAGGCGAATCTCTGTGAGTTCGAGACCAGCCTGGACTACCAAGCGAGTTCCAGGACAGCCTCCAAAGCCACAGAGAAACACTGTCTTGAAAAACCAAAAGAAAAAAGAAAAAAAAATACAACTGTGGGGACAGAGAGATGGCTCAGAGCCTGAGGACTTGAGTTTGGTCCCCAGAATGCACAGAGAAAGCAGACCTGACTTCTAAGTGTTGTCTTCTGACCTCTACACTAGTGCTGTGGCTCAGCTGCAACAGCACTCTTTTTTTTTGGTTTTTCGAGACTGGGTTTCTCTGTATTGTTTTGGAGGCTGTCCTGGAACTCACTCTGTAGACCAGGCTGGCCTCCAACTCAGAGAGATCCGCCTGCCTCTGCCTCCCGAGTGCTGGGATTAAAGGCGTGCGCCACCACCGCCCAGCTTGCAACAGCACTCTTAATAATTTTCCTTCTTCACCGGGCGGTGGTGGCACACGTCTTTAATCCCAGCACTCGGGAGTCAGAGGCAAGAGGATCTCTGGGAGTTCGAGGCTGGGTTGGACGACAGCCTCCAAAACAATACAGGGTTTTTCTGTGTCGCTTTGGAGTGTGTCCTAGAACTTTCTCTGTGGACCAGGCTAGCCTTGAACAATAATTTTCTTAAAAGAGTTGGGAGATATAAGGATATAGCTCAGTGGGAGGACATTTGGCCAGCATGTACAAGACCCTGGGTTCTATCTGGATTACATAAAAAAAAAAAAAAAAGCAAAGCAAAACAAAACAATATCCAAAAGTATAAAAGAATAAAAGAGTCTTTCTAATCCTAAGGCCAATATATGCTATGGTATTCCAACAAAGAGCCAAACAACGTTATATATTTAAGCTTTATGAGCCACATAGTCTCCTATCTTCATGTTCCTTTAAAAACCACTTTAAGAGCTGTGTGGTAGTAGCGCACACCTTTAATCCCAGCACTCGGAAGGCAGAGGCAGGCGGATCTCTGTTCTAGGCTAGCCTGGTCTACAGAACCAGTTCCAGGACAGACTATAAACTACAGAGAAACTCTGTCTGGAAAAACCAAACCAAATCAAAACAAACAAGACAAAAATGAAACAAAAAAACATGATTTAAATGTAAAAGTCACTGCTGACTTGCAAGCTATGTAAACTGACAGAGCTAGATGTAGCCCATAAGGCATACCATGCCAACCATGACCTACAGCAGAAGGCCACCTGATGTTCCATCGAGGAAAGTATAATTGGCCTGCAACTCTTGACTACCCCAGTGACTCACAAAATGTCAATGGGAAAGTCCTTGGGCCATCAGTGCAAGTTCTGTCTATAAGGTGCTATTTGATCATTAAACAAAACACAAGACACCATTTCCTTCAACGCTGATTTGGAGATGGATGAGGTATTCAGTAGCACTGTGTAGCCCTGCAGCTGTTAAAGTACTCACCAGCTTTGCTAGTGGCCTCATTCTCTGCAGACTGACCTACATTACAAGTCACTTGAAGGCTGGCTCCCGCCTGTGCACAGCAGAGCTACTAGGTACTTGGGCCCTCCTAGACAAGCTTTGAGTTCCTTGCAGTGGTTCTCAACCTTCCTAATGCTGAGACCCTTTAATACAG
This sequence comes from Mesocricetus auratus, assembly GCF_017639785.1. NCBI lineage: Eukaryota > Metazoa > Chordata > Mammalia > Rodentia > Cricetidae > Mesocricetus > Mesocricetus auratus. The sequence goes on along the minus strand of NW_024429182.1, from coordinate 52,161,258 downwards.
CTCCTCATGTTACAGTGATCCCCAAACACAAATTATTCCATTGTTACTTCATAACTGTAATTTTGCTACTATTATGAATTGTAACATAAATATCTGACATGCAGGATATCCAATATGTGACCCCTATGGGGGTTGAGACCCACAGGCTGAGAACTACTACCTTAGAGGCAGAAGCTAGGCACAGAAACACAGTTAGAAGGGACTTTTGTGGAAAAGAACCACTCCTTGTTGCCACCATTGGTGTTGGTATAGCACTTTCATGAACTTGGAACCACTAGAGATGCAGAAAGATATCCCAGGCTCCAGGGTCAACTCCCTCCCAAATAGGGAAGAGAGGAAAGAATCAATCCATCAGTGTGGGAGAGTGATAATAGAGATGTCATGTCAGATAAGCTGCCAACTGAATTTCTGGACTATACGAAGGGAGAAAGCTTTCTCTTTGTAACTGTTCTCTGCTCAGCTAGTTCTTTTTCATGTTGGTAATTTTCTGTATCTCTAATGACAAAGTACAAACATTAAGTTCTTTCTTTCTTTCTTTCTTTCTTTTTTTTTTTTTGGTTTTTCCAGACAGGATTTCTCTGAATTGTTTTGGAGGCTATCCTGGAACTCGATCTATAGACCAGGCTGGCCTCGAACTCACAGAGATCCGCCTGCCTTTGCCTCCCCAGTGCTGGGATTAAAGGTGTGCGCCACTAACGCCTGGCAAACATTAAGTTCTTTAAATTAAAATTCTATACCAGGCAGTGGTGGTGAACACCTTTAATCCCAGCACTTGGGAAGCAGAGGCAGTTGGATCTCTGTGAGCTCAAGGCCAACCTGGTCTACAAAGCAAGTTTCAGAGCAGCCAGGGCTGTTATACAGAGAAACCCTGTCTTGAGAATAAAAAAATAAACAAAAAAAGACCTAAATGCATTGTCAATGTTTTACTTGATGTTATGGATCCTTCTGGGATAAAGTATTTTGAGTAGATGTGGGCCACTTACCTTCAGGAGGCTCAGACATGGATGGAGTGAGACAGTACATGTGGTAGCCACGGTCACAGTCATCACAGAAGAGCAACTGGTCCTGCAGAAGGTAAGAAGAAAGAACAGGGGTCCAAAGGCTTATGCACCTAAGTTATGACACTGCTGCTATTTCCACAAGGGACTGACAGCTGCTAAGAACAGATGTAGAGGGGCTGGAGAGATGGCTCAGCAGTTGAGAGCACTGACTGCTCTTCCAGAGGCTCCAGGTTTAATTCCCAGCACCCACACGGCAGCTCACAACTGTCTGTAACTCCAGTTCCATGGGACCTGATACTCTTACACAGATATAAATGCAGGCAAAATATCAACGCACATGAAATAAAATAAATAATTAAAAAAAAAGATGTAGGACCTATCTATCTCAACCTATTCAGATTCTAACTGATCACAAAGCCTACTATTTCCCTACAATCTCTTCTCTACAAAGGTGCCAGTTACCTTCTGAAAATATGAGACAGAACATATTACACAACATCCATTCCCCAATAAAAGGCCTCTGACAACATCTCCAAGGCCCAAGCACAGAGGTGGAGCTCAGAAGCAAAGCTCATGCTTAGTGTACACCAGGTCCTGGGTCAATCTCCAGGATCCCTCACTGCTCATAAAAGGATACAAGACCCCACAGAGCAAACGACGCCCATATCTCTGATCCACCTCCCCGACACAGGAAAGATCTAGTGGGTAGCAATGTCCTTGTTACAGGGGGCTTGCCAACCTCAAGGTAAAGACTGGCTATACCTTCTTGGAAATATACTCACTTCATACCTTCTTGGACTGGATCTTTGTATTATCAAAACTCCAACACCAACTTCATTTCCTCCAAAAGCAAATCTAACTAGAAACCTCTATCAGTATTAAGTTAACTCTTTTTTTGTTTGTTTTTCGAGACAAGGTTTCTCTGTATAGCTTTGGAGTCTGTCCTGGAACTTGCTTTGTAGACCAGTTAACTCTTTGGCTCATCAAGGTATATCACACAAAATTCTGTTACCCAAGTACACAAATTCAGAAAGCATGGTCTTTTCTGTCTTACTTAGTGACCTGAGAGCCAAAAACACTGTTGGTGCTCAAGAAACAGATTTTTTTTTAAACAAGTGTAAAATTCCCTGGGGGAGGTTAAGGAGGGACATGTGGGGAAGCCCTTGCTTGCTCTGGAGGGAGCCGAGGGGAGAGCCAGGCAGGCTGAGAGGGCACGGCACGCACGTCATTCTCCGAAGTGCCGCAGAGGTTGCAGCACTTGCACTCGATGCACTGCCAGCGGTAGGTCTTCACAGCCGCCATCATCACAGGGGTGAACTGCAGGCAGGACGGGTGCCCTGTGGGGGAGGTGAGTCAAACAGGAGGCTGGAAACCCCGCGGGGAATGGGCAAGGGAGGCTGCCTGGCTGACAGCACTGAGTAGCCAGGTCAAGAGTTTCCTGGGCACTGAATGCAGCCTGCTCTCTGAGAATGGAGGTACCTGAGCGACCACAGTCAGAACAGGACACTAGCTCCTCAGGCTGCCCTGTCTTCTTGTTGATTTTTGAGTCCCCCAGGCAGAAGTCACAGTAGTTGTTGGGCAGGGCTAATCCATCAGGTCCTTTCTTGGCTACAGGAGAAAAAGAAAGAAATTCTGAAGGAAACTCTGGGTTACCCCACACTTCCTACAAGGAGGACTTTTATTTTAAACATTTTTTAAATTTCATTTTATATTCCACCCAAAGTACTTCCTCCCATCCCTCCTTCTGTCCCCCTTGCCTCCCCCTCCCAGCCCACCCCTCATCCACTCCTCCCAACAGGTAAGGGATCCCATTGGGAGTCAACACAGTTTGGTACATTAAGTTGGGGCAGAACCATGTGCCTCCCCAAGGAGGGTTTTTATAACCAGGCTGGCTCCTCTCCTGTTTGCCCATCCTGACACCTCAGCTTACATTTCTGCTCCTCAGACCTCTGGGAAACAGGAGTGGGTGGCTGAGAGTCTTCTTTGTCCTCTCCTTCCTCCTCAGCTAGGTGGGAATGGGCATAGTGGTAACTGAGACCAGGTCGGTTCTTGTAGCGTTTTCCACAGACTGGGTGGAAGAAGATTGCAGAGAAATGTTAGGACACGAAGGTGCTACTCACCCACTCTGACAAGCTGTAAAGCACCATCTAAGGCCCATGAAAAATACTCTGTCCCCAGGATTTCTAATCTGAGATGAGCCTTAGTGACGGCCCCTGCCCCTTATCCAAGAGCATCAGGCCCTGGACATCCCAGTTTCTAGGATTCTCTTCCTAGAACACAATCCCACAGCTACTAATATTTTTCTACACTGGCTTTTGGAAGGACTCAGCCCATGCTGCAACAACTAGCCCTGGGAATAGCAACTGTCTGGGAGCTCCAGGTCAGGAAAGTTCTATGGTCTTGCCTTATGACAAAGGGGGAAAGGTAATAAGGAGACGTCAGACTCTTTTTCTGCTATGTAAATGTGGCACGCTCATTCCATCCCATGTATACCATGCAGTCAATCCCAACTGAATAGGCAAAGGGCTGAGGGTGGGTTTCTTAGGGGACACCTACCAACTGAGCAGCCAGAATAACTGTCCCCAAAGAATCTGAGATATATTCCCATACTAGAGTCCTGCCCAGCCCCTGCCAACAAGCAAGGAAAGAATCACGGTATCTTATCTTGAGTGATGACACCAAGAGGGGCAAGGGGGCCAGCAGGAAGGAATGAGGAGGATGGGAGTAGGTGGTGGTATGATAGTGGGAATATTAGCTGACCACCTGGTGTCTTTTCTGGGGTGCATCAGATGAATCTATTCACATGGGTGCTGTTAAGACGAAGTTACCCCACAGACTAGGCCAAGTAAGACTACGGGAGACGAGCAACGACAAAGAAAGCTGCTAGGACTCTGAGAGCGGAGCACAGCCGGGGCTCCACAGCACTACCATCAGACCACTGCAGACTCCAAAGCAGACACCACAGGAAACGAGAAAGGCAGGAGGTCAAGGGAAGAGGGAAAAGGGACAGGAAAACCACAAGTCTGAAAAGTTGAGAGAGCTACCTCTCTGGGGCGCTTTCGAGGTATGCTTTTGTTTGAAACTATCTGAAAGACAGAAAGAAAAGTCATGAGAAGAAGGCCTTGGTACATTTGAGACAGGGCAGCAACAGCAGGAAAACAAGAGCAAGTGAGAGAGAACCCCAGCAGCGGTGCTACAGGCTGGAGCACGGAAGTAGGGTGAGCCAAAGCAAAGGTAAAGAGGACAGACAGACACTGACCCTCAGGGCTGGCCCCCTGTGCCCTGATGGGTCAGCAGATCTGGATGCTGCCCACTATGAGGCCAACTCTGTCTGCTGTTGAGTTCCCTCATCCTCCCACCCCAGGAGCCACAGAAATCTCTCCCAGAGCATGCAGGTCCCACCCACTATGAAGCAAAGGCCAGGGCTTCTCAGAGGTTGGCAGGCAGGATAAGAACACAGGCTTATTTTTATCACTCAGTGCAAGAACATGATCCCCTTACTCTCATATCCAGAGCAGGAGCAGGGTCCAAGACAAGAACTACCCACCCCTCAGGGGGCACTCACTGTCACAGGCATAGGGCTTATCCCGGTCCTCAAGGATGGAAGCATCCAGTTTCTTCCGGGCACTGCTCACACCCTTACTCTGCCAAGAACAGCAAAAAGATGATGCCATTACTAAGGTGTCTAGGCCAGAAGAGCAAAGCAACTACAAGAAATAAAGCCGGGCCTTCTGGACCAGTCTGCTACATCCTTCAGGCAGGGTACTGGCTCCTTACCTTGGATTTCCCCTTTCCCCGACGTTTTGGAGTATCTTCTTCATAGTCCTCATCATCAAGATCATCTAGGAAGTCATCAGGTTCAAGGATCCGCTGAGTAGACCAGAAGATTTGAATGAGCAGAAGTCAAGTACATCCAAAAGCTTCTTCATGGTGTAGAATTAGCCACCTGGGATTACCCAGAAGCTTCTCTGGAGCTTAACCCCACCTATAATCATTCTTCATCCTACACTCCTATCCCTGCTTCCTTTCCTCTGAGCCTCTTCAAGTTGCTTTCCCCCATTTCTCTGTTTCCATAAAGCTCTCCCTGATAACCCAGGCAGTTATGCCCTGTCTTGCTTGCTCTGCTTCTAATACTTATGTCCTAGTTTAAATGAGTTTTGCTGCTTACTTGTGTGACTTTGAGGGAAGTTCTAATGGCTTTGCTTCTGCCTCCCTGTCTGTGAAATGGGAACCACAGGACCTACCTCATAAGGTTGTGCAGGAGGAAGCATATGGAAAAACACTTAGACAGTACCTGGCTTATCTGTAGCTCTTCTCATCTTTAAACTTAGTTGATAGGTGTGAACCAGGTGTGCTTCACCTATGTAACACCAGGCACCTAAGGTTTCTAACGAAATCCTTGTATGAAAGAGAATGAATAGTTAGCCTGTACTGAGACGAGGGCAAGCAGTGACAGGCTAGACAGTAGCAGAGCCAGCGGCCAGCAAGAGCCACAGGACCGCAGGGCAGCCTCAGCTTCTGTTTCGGCTGTTTTTCTTTTTTGTGCTAGGGCTCACACACCAAGAAGCAAGTGTTCTACCATGGATCTTGGTCAGTTCTGCTAACTGGTCCTTACTAAAGTCCTCTAGCCACAGAGATAACATACCTTCCGTGCTCGACTGTTGGTAACAGGAAACTCGCCCAGGCTGTCATCATCAACACGGGGATCTGGAGCGCCTCGTTTCTCCAGAGGGTCAGTACGCAACAGAGCCTCTAAACTGCTGCCATCCTGAGAGATAAGCCCCTCTTTCTTCAGGGTCTGGTCTGTGTCTGGAACAAATCAGAACGAAGCAAACTCAGAAGGGCTGAAGATGAGTCTATGATATCTAGGGCCAAGTCAAAGTCAGCCACTAACTTCTGTTCTACAGGAACCAAAATGGTTCAGCAGCACTGGAATACAGCTATTTACCTGTTTTCCCTAACACAGTGAGTTCTTTGAAGGATGGAAACATACGTCATTTAATTTAGTATGTGCAAGAGCTAACACAGAGCCAGGGAATAGCAGGTGATCAGCAAGCTTCTAGCCACGCAACAGACCATGGCCCTGCTTAGGAAGTGGGCCCCTTACTCCGTTTATTTATTTACTCATGATTATTGTGCATATATGTGTAGTATAGATCTGTGTGGTGTATGAACACATGTGGGTACACATGCTGGAGAAGGACATCGGAACCTTGATTTAGGCTGGGATTACAGGAACATGCTGGTCACACGAGCTTTTTTTTTTTTCCCAGACAGGGTTTCTCTGTATTGTTTTGGAGGCTATCCTGGAACTCGCTCTGTAGACCAGGCTGGCCTCGAACTCAGAGATCCGCCTGCCTCCCGAGTGCTGGGATTAAAAGCGTGCGCTGCCGGGCGGTGGTGGCACACGCCTTTAATCCCAGCACTCGGGAGGCAGAGGCAGGCGGATCTCTGTGAGTTCAAGGCCGGGCTGGACCGATAGCCTCCAAAACAATACAGAGAAACCCTGTCTCGTAAAAACCAAAAAAAAAAGCGTGCGCCAATAATGCCCGGCACATACCAGTTTTTCATATGAATGCTAGATTAGAATTTAGGGCCTTATGCTCACACAGGAAGTACTGGGACATCTCTCCAGCCTATATTATTTTGAGACAATTTCATGTGTGTTTTTTTTGTTTGTTTGTTTGTTTGTTTACTGAGACAAGGGTTTCTCTGTGTTGCTTTGGATCCTGTCCTGGAATTCACTCTGTAGACCAGGCTGGCCTCCAACTCACAGAGATCCGCTTGCCTCTACCTCCCAAGTGCTGAGATTAAAAGTGTACACCTCCACTGCCCAGCTAATTTCATACATCTTATTTTGAGGCTCTCATGTAGCCCAGGCTGGCCTCAAACGCCCTGTGTAGCAGAGAATGATCTTGAATTTCTGATCCTCCTGCTTCAACCTCTTTAATGCTGTGATTATGTAGGAATACACAACCATGTTCAGTTTATGCAAAGCTGGAGATCAAACCCAGGGCCCTGTGCTTGCGGGGTGAGCACTCTAGCACCTGAGCTACAACATCTCCAGCCTCTACCTGGTTTAATAGATGGAAAGGAAAGCCTGGGATCCTCAGGTGGGTGAGCTCGACGCTTTTTCCGCCAGCGCCGGGCAGGGTAGGAGTACAACTGTCCAGAGGCCAATCCTGAGGAAGGAAAAAAAGAGCAATCAAACCCTAACCCAGCCATAGAAATGGCACCAAATACTCTATGGATGAGAACTCTGTTGAGCTCTAAAACAAGGGAGTGAGCCTGGGTTGGATGAGATATTTCATGGAAAAGAAAAACAGATATGACTCGGGAGGCAGAGGCAGGCGGATCTCTGTGAGTTCGAGGAAAAACAAAAACAAAAACAAACAAAAAAAAAAAGAACATAGATAGGGGTTAATTTAAGTTATAAGAACTAGTTAGGGCCAGGTGGTGGTGGCACACGCTTTTAACCCCAGCACTCAGGAGGCAGAGGCAGCCTGGTCTACAGAGTGAGTTCCAGGACAGCCTCCAAAACCACAGAGAAAACCTGTCTCGAAAAAACTGAACAAGCCTAAGCAAGGGCCGAGTTTTCATAATTAATAAGTCTCCATGTTTTTTGTGAGTTGGTGGTCCAAAGAAAAATCTACCTACACTTCAGAGGCCAGAAAACAAAGGTGCTGCAGCTTCATGCTCCCACTTATCACAAGACCACATTCATCTACCGCTGTGAGCAGTAGAGGAACTTCACACTTTCCCATCTCATAAGTGAAAAAAAGACACTTCCTTGTGCTCTTGAGTCACTTCACTGAAGCCTCAACCTTACCTGGTCCTCGGTGTCGCTTTTCCATCCAGATATAACAATTGCTCTGGGCTACTCCAGTCTGTGAGTCCAAGAAAGGCAGGCGCACGCTACGCTCAGCACAGAGGCGGGCATTGTAACTGTGGCACTGTTCCATGGCATCTTTGTAGTACTGTTCCCCAAGGCTGCAGCAAGGTAAGACAGAGGTGTGGGGTGTCAAGTCATCCTTCTTCCCTGTCACCTGCTTCTCTAGAGGACTCAGGAATCTGGGAGACTCTCTTTTCTGTTATTTGTCTCCTTTACTGCCTCAAGGGGCACAAAGAACCTTCACTAAGCCATCACATGAGGAAAGACAAGTTACCATGAGCTGGGCCACAGCTCTGCATAATAAATAATAAACCATCACTGTAAGGCAAGATTTTATCATGTATAGAATCAGACATAAGCCTTTTCAAATACTTGGTTTTTATTTTTCGAGACAGGGTTTCTCTGTATTGCTTTGGAGGTTGTCCTGGAACTCTGGAGACCAGGGTGGCCTTGAACTTACAGAGATCTGCCTGCCTCTGCCTCCCATGTGCTGATATTAAAGGTGTGCACCACCAACTTTGTCTGTTTTGTTTTGAGACAAGGTCTCTCATTCTGCATCCCAGGTACTAAACTCATAGAAATCCCTCTGTCTCCCAAATCAAACTTAAATCTTTTTTTTGTTTGTTTTTTGCTTTTCTGAGACAGGGTTTTTCTATGTAACAGTCCTGGCTGTCCTGGAACTTGATTTGTAGACTACTGCCGGGCGGTGGTGGTGCACACCTTTAGTCCCAGCACTTGGAAGGCAGAGGCAGGAGGATCTCTGTGAATCTGAGGTCCACCAGAGTGAGTTACATGGTGCAACCATTTCTTTAAAAAAAAAAAAAAGATGTCTCAGCAGTTAAGAACACTGCTCTTGTAAAGAACCTGGGTTTGGCTCCCAGCATCCATCTACTGGTTCACAACCATCCATTAACTCCAGTCATGGGATTTAATTCCTTCTTCTGACCTCTGAAGGCACCAGGCACACATGTGGTACGCATGCATATAGGCAAAACACTCATACACATAGAATAATTTTTTAAAAATGTAAATGCTCTTCATGTACAAACAATCCAAAGGTAACTAAGGGGAAAAGAAGAGCACAGTGCTGAAAAGTGTCACAGGAATAGGATATCCACATAGTCACAAGGTAAGCAAGATTTGCAGTGTTCCAGTCAGGCGGTAGTGGTGCACGCCTTTAATCCCAATGCTCAGGAGGCAGAATCAGGTAATCTTTGTGAGTTCAAAGCCAGCCTGGTATACAGATCGAGTTCCAGGACAGACTCCAAAGCCACCCAGAGAACACCTGCCTTGAAAAAACAAAAACAAAACAAAACAAAAAAAGAATCTGCAGTGTTCCAGGGAGAGAAACTCCCTAGGTTCCTCAAAGCTTTTACAAAGCACCAGTACTAACAGAAAGCCTGTTACCCTAAAAGGCCCATCTCAGGCCCTTCCTAACTGCCATACAGCTGACACCCAGAATTTTCTGGCCCTGAAAGATCCAATCTGAAATCTGAAGGGGATTCCCTAAGTATTAGCTAGATGTATTCTATCACTGAGCTATATCCCAGCCAAATATTCATTAAAAAAAAAAAAGGAGAGGCGTGTGTAGCTCATACTGGACTCAAACCCAGTATGCAGTTAACAATGACCTTGAATTTCTGCTCTTCTGGTGTCTATCTGTTTTATGTGGTGTTAGGGAATCAAACCAGGATCATCTGTATGCTAAGCAAGTACTCTACCAACTGAGTTATATCCCTAGCCTTCAATCAACCTTAAAAACAGACATAATGCTTTAATTCCAGCACTCAGGAGGCAGAGGCAGGCGGATCTTTGTGAGTTCGAGGCCAGCCTGGTCTACAGAGGGAGTTCCAAGACAGCCTCCAAAACAATACAGAGAAACCCTGTCTCGAGAAAAAAAAAAAAAAAAAAAAAAAACAAACAAACCAGACATAATGAGTTCAGGAGCCTTCTTTCCCAAACCACCCCCATTACCCATGAAGATGTCTAGATCACATCAGGATGGATTTGAGAGTAAAAAGACTGGCTTGGCTAGTTATCAATAGACACAGACATGCAATGAACCTGTGTGGACCTCTAGTCCTCTCCTACAGATCAGGGCAGTTACACTAGATGAACTCTAACCAACCAGGGTTCTGATGGAGACAGTAAGGGTAAGGAGGCATGAAAAGCAGGAGGGAGTCAGTCTCTGTGGCTAATACCTACCACTAAAGCTATGTCAGCAAGCTGATGGGGACTGTCACTGAGCAGTCACAATAGACCACCAGAAAATGAAAAGGACACACACCATACACAGCAACACAACAAGTACAGCCTGACTCGACTCAACGAGCAGTAATAACTGTAATTAAGGTACAAATGTGTTGGAAAGCACAGCGCAGAAAGAGAGCAAGCTCACATTTGCTGCCTTTAGGAGGCAGCCACATCCTTACCACACAGCAAAAGTGGGTAAACAAGGCTGAGTGCAGCAGCTCCTTTGTTTCTGCTGATGGGAATTGATGCTGACACTGGAAGTCAGATGGAAGGAAGGACGAGCCCACTGGGGCTGGCAGCTGTGACGCCAGAGCATGGAGACTGAAGGCGGCTTGAAGAGTGACTGACATGTCCAGTCAGTACTCTTGCAGGTTAGGCGCAGCTCTAGAAGGTGAAGCAAGGGGTCTAGGAGGTAAGATGGCCAGAATTGAAGTGTGTGTGTGTGTGTGTGTGTGTGTGTGTGTGTGTGTGTGTGTGTGAAGAGAGCAAAGGGGGAGAGTATACTTATAAATTCCTGTGGCAAAAAAACTTCAAGCTTCTGTTATTCTATGGACCTAAGGACATTCTATTTACCTAACTTATGAAGTTTTAAAACTAGTTAGCAGCCATGGTTATTTTAGATTAGTATTTATCCTAGTAAGACCACCATAAAGACTATTTCAATCATGACATCACATTTGAGAAAAACAGATCATTAAAATGGAAGTCTTCTCACAGGACAAAATAAAAGATGAGCCAGTGGTCTTATCCTCAATGTGTGATGTCAGCTGACACAAGACTTTAAGCACACTATCATCATGAAAAAAAAAAGCATCAGAAAAGCATCTTTCAGGGTGAGAATAGTGAGGGAAAGCTCTGAGGAGGCACGTAATAGTGGCGGTCCACAGTCTTCTGCACCTTAACTGGGGAGAACCAAGCTCACTGACACTCAGGAACCAGTGGCTGACTAAAGAGTAATGGGCACCCAGCACTTAAAATCCTACACCAATGGGTTGGCAGCTCATTTTCTGGAAGACCATCTTTCAACACTAAGAGCTCCATTAACATGTAATTCTGAAAGCCTAGGCAAGCACATTCCGCTAGAACAGTAAGTTTTTCAGGGTAGAAGCGGTGACTCTTTTTTTTTTTCACAGGACACTTGTCCCCCCCCACACACACACTGGAACAGGGAAAGTCAACAAAGAAAAAGGCAGGTTGGTAACAAAGAGTTAACGTCTGAGTCCAGAAGGAGAACTATATCAACAGCCTCATTTATGATTGAGGGAGACGTTAGCCTGAAGGGAGCTGGGGAGACTGGGGTGGGCAGATCAGAAAAGTATAACAGTGCTGGGAGGGGTGGTTGACGGAGGCAGCAGGATACAGCCAAAAGCAAGTTAAAAAAAGTCACAAGAGAAGGCACTTAGCTTAATGGAAGTGGGAAAGCATTTTCGAAGAAAAGGGCTCCAAGCAGCGGGAGGGGGGAGCAACTTAACCTTAAGGGGGGAGGGGGGCTCTTGCGACGACTGGGAGTCAGCCCACGACAAAGACAGGCGAGAAGCTGTGAAAGTCCCCCAGAATAGTTCCCAAACCTTTACTTTGTCATTCAGAATCCAAAAGCTTCGACTGTACAGCTGAATACTTCAAATCTTCTACCCTTATATCACACCCAACATGGCCATTAAAGAAAGAGAAGGTCATTTTTAAGTCTAATGGGCATTAACCACCCCATTCCAAAACTCGCTCGGATTCTTCTTCAAGGAGGAAGGAGGATGAAACGCATCAAAACCTCAACATCTCTAACTCACGGGAAGCGGTTAAGAGGCCAGTACCCATTCCCAGTGTCTCCCAACAACCGTTAACTTCAGCACAATGGCATCTATGGTACAGAGAACGCCCACCTAGGGACTCCTGCGGGCCAGGAGGCCATGGGGTTCCGGTCTGGTTCCCCACTCCCCGAAGTTCTTTCCCTCCCGTTTCTACTCTTGGACCAATTCTTTCCAAGAACACCTTTCGTCTCCGGTACCCCGGATCTCCTAGTTAATGTCATCGAACTGCTTAAGTCTTAGGATCCCAGCAGGAACCGCGGAGCCAGTAGCCCCAGGGAGGGCGGTGGGCGGGGAAGGGACCGCGACCTCCAGGGGCCGCCCGGCCTCGGTTGGCTCCGCGAAACTGACGCGTCTCCGGAGAGGGGCCGAGAACCGTGCGCCTCTCGATCACAGCACGTAGCTCCGCTCGGGACTCGGCCCGCGAGGAGGACGCCCGTCGGGGGCTCCCGTGTGCCCCCCTCCCGGCCTCCACAAGTTTCCAAAAGAAGCCCGGCGTCTTATCTGGAGTCTTCCGTAGCACTCCCTACCAGGAGTCGCACAGCAAGGACTTCCCGGGCATGTCCTTCTCTCTGTCTTGTCTCTTCCCGCACCCCCTCTCTACTCCCAGGCCCCTTTACAAGATCTCTGGTTCCGGAGAGAGGGAAAAAAAAAAAGACCACTCACAGCTTCACTACATTCTCCACCACAGCCGCCATCTTCCCTGCTCCTCTCCCTCAGGCCGGGAGGCCCCGAAGCCCGCAACGCGCAGGCGCTGAGCCTACTCAGGACACTCGTCCTCGACCCTCTGCGCAGGCGCAACAGTGAGTGCGCGCACGCACCGGCCCACCGGCTCAAGAGCTGGGGAACCAGCGCGAGGGAGCCCAATGCGCAGGCGCAACTGGAAAGACGTACGCGCAATCGGCTTCTCCGTCTAGAGGATCCGCCTCCTCCATTTAGAGGAGCCTCGGAGAGAAGGTCTGCCGTGGCTAGATAGTGAGAAAGGCAGGTGAAAAGGCTACGGAGACAGATGACGACATTAGCCACTTGGTTGACTCACAGGGAGGAACACTTGCGCAGTGAAAAGTCACCAGTGTTCCCAAACATCGACCGGTTTTAAAAGTGAACTCCCAGAATAGGATGTTCTTTGGCATGACTCGCGTTCTGACAGTTACCATACTTTCCGGTCAGTAACCCTAGTCCTAGAACTTCACTGGTACCTACCTTTTCTTTCTTGAGAGCTACTCTTTAAAAAATTTTTTAATGCTTTCTTTTGGTGTGTATGCCTCTCTGTGTGCGCACGCATGTACAGTGGCACATATGTGGGAACCAGATAGCAATTTGCAGGAGTCCGTTCTTTCCTTCCACTTTGTGGGTCTGGGGGATGGTAGTCATGGTTGTCAGGCTTGGTGACATCCCACCAACCCTTTGCTTGCTATTCCTAAGCACATTCACACCAATGAAAATTTCAATATGATGAATGTAGCTAAATGGAGGAGGCGGATCCCTCTAATACCACAATCAAAAGGAAGTCCCAAAGTACAAAGAGGCATTTTTTTTTTTTTTTTTTTTTTGGTTTTTCGAGACAGGGTTTCTCTGTGGCTTTGGAGGCTGTCCTGGAACTAGCTCTTGTAGACCAGGCTGGTCTCGAACTCACAGAGATCCTCCTGCCTCTGCCTCCCGAGTGCTGGGATTAAAGGCGTGCGCCACCAACCCCCGGCACAAAGAGGCATTATTGGACAGCCAACAATGTTAAGTGTCCCTATGGTACACTGTCTTTTTAATTTTTTTTTTTTGGTTTTTCGAGACAGGGTTTCTCTGTATTGTTTTGGAGGCTGTCCTGGAACTAGCTTTGTAGACCAGGCTGGCCTCGAACTCACAGAGATCCGCCTGCCTCTGCCTCCCGAGTGCTGGGATTAAAGGCGTGCGCCACCAACGCCCGGCGTCTTTTTAAATTTTTATTTGTAATTTTTGTTTGTTTTGGTTTTTGAGACAGAATCTCAAGCTGGACAGTGTGGTGCACCCTTTAATACCAGTACTCAGGTGATAGGTCTATGTGAGTTCAAGGCCAGCCTGGTCCACAGAGCTACACAGAGAATCCCTGTCTCAAAAAACAAACTAAAAAAGATTTGTGTATATGTGTATAAATGTATTCCATATGTGTTCTCTGGAAGAACAGCAAATACTCTTAACTACTGAGGTATTTCCAGCCCTCAGGTGTAATTTTCTTTATTTTTTAAACTATGCTTTGTTTGCAGGTGTGTCTGGGCACCGTGTGTGCTTGGTGCCAGGGTGAGGCCAGAAGAGGGTCTCAGATCCTCTGGAACTGAAGTTACAGATGATTGTGAGCTGTGGTTTCTGGGAATTGAACCCTGGCCCTCTGGAAGAGCAACTAATTCTCTTATTAATCTCTGAGCCATCTTACTAGTCTCCTGCAATTTTTTAAAAGTATGTTGTACTCAGCTGGGCGGTGGTGGCACACGCCTTTAATCCCAGCACTCGGGAGGCAGAGGCAGGCGGATCTCTGTGAGTTCGAGGCCAGGCTGGACCGACAGCCTCCAAAACAATACAGAGAAACCCTGTCTCGTAAAACCAAAAAAAAAAAAAACAAAGTATGTTATACTCATCCATGGTTGGCTGAATTCATGAATGTAGAACCCATAGATACACAGGACCAATTGTATATTGTATCTTTTTTTTTAGTTAGAAAATGCAAAGTCTTATTATCGAATCCACTCCCAAGTACAGAATTTCTGTCCATTCTCTTACTAGTTCATCTCAATCTTTTGCAATATAAAAACAGTTATAGCGTCAGGTGTTGGTGGCGCACACCTTTAATCCCAGCACTCGGGAGGCAGAGGCAGGCAGATCTCTGTGAGTTCGAGACCAGCCTGGTCTACAGAGCAAGTTCCAGGACAGCCTCCAAAGCCACAGAGAAACCCTGTCTGGAAAAACAAACAAACAAAAAACCCTGTTATAGCATTAATTGAAGGGCAGAGATGTAGCTCAGTTGACAGGGTGCCAACCTAACATGCAAGAAGATCTGGGTTCTATCCACAGTACCACATAAACTGAACCCAGGTCCTCTGTAAAAAGCTAGCATTCTTACCTAGTGAACCATCTTTGCAGCCCCTTCCAGCCCCTCCCTGCCAGACATCTAAGTCAATGTCCAGTAGCCACCACTGATACTTGGTTAGTGTGATAGTGAATCTTGGTCATCAACTTGATGAAATCATCATGGAAACACTCTGTAGGGGGTCTATGAAGGAATTTCTAGATCTAGTTAATGGCAACGTGGGTGGCACCATCTAGTGTGCTGGGTCCCAGACAGGAAAAAAGAAAGTGATCAGTGCACCCGCACGCACTGTCTTTCCCTTCTTGACTGTGGACACAGCATGACCAACTGCTGGAGCTCCTGCTCTCATGATTTCCTCTATGTGATGGGCCATACTGTACCTGCAGAACTATGAACCAATAGAAAACTTCTCTGAAGCTGTTTTGATGGATCAGATATTTTGTCATAGCAACAAAGTATCCAACGCAGGTTATCCTTGTTTCATTTTCATTGTGGGTGCAGACTTAAGCACAGCCTCTGGAATCTTCTAGGGTGTGGCTTTTCTCATATGAGCCTACTGTCATGGAGACTGGCCCACCTTTGGAAGGAAACCTGGAACAAGGGTACAGGATGCTCAGCCACCAGCAGCAGCATGTTTTATTGCAACCAGAATCCCCTGGTCATGTGAAGAAGGGATGGGACAGGACACAGCGTAACTGCCTGGTTATGGACAACATGCTCCCAGACCAGGACACAGAGACAGCTGGGAAGGTATCAAATGATGCTGAAGTGGAGGGTAGCTGGAAAGGGGGTAGAATCCATTTCAGCAGAGTCTTCCTTGAGTGGGACCTGAGGGAAAGGGGACAATTGGAAGTGAGGGTTCAAATGACCTAAGAGGCTCAGAAGTATCTGGGGCAACTTTTGCATGAGTCCCCTGTGGATGTTGTTAGAGGAAAGCAAAGATGCACTCTGTCCATTGGGAGGAGGGAAGGAAAGACAGGCTCAAAGTGACAGTCACTGGCAGCACCCATGGTGGGACCTGGGATCCTGACTCCTAGATCAGGACCACGTCCATAGATGTCTCAGGTGTCACCACAGCCTGGGTGACCTGTCTGCTCAGCCAAGAGTCTATGTGGGGATCTGCACACGGCTCAGGTCCTGATCCATGATCTGGAGGACATCATCCAGGATAGAAGGCCCCAGGTCCACGTGCAGAGACAGCAGGGAGCTGGCATGGGACAGGAAAGGCTCCTCAGCCTCAGGCTCTGGGCTCACCCCATTGTGGGGCGAGCTGGCCTCTGGAATCCTCCAGATGTTCACATTTCCTGCCTCCTGTGGGGAGGACTTTGGAGAAGGCTGTGGTGACTCCAGGTGCAAGCGAGGGGGCTTAGGGGGAGCCTGGGCTGTGGGCAGGGTGAGGGCCTGAGGACCACCAATGACAGGAAGGGAGATGGCGTTTTTGAGCAGAGGTGAAAGCCCGTCAGGGAGCTCTCGCCCACACACTGTGGCTGTGCGAGTGAACTGGAAGGGAAGGTCAAAGCTGCCATCCTCCTCAGCCTCCTCCACTGCTGTTCCTGGAAGGAGGTGGAACTTGCCCTGCAGGAAGGAGATGTCCCCAAACATGTCATCCCCACCACCACTGCCAATGTGAATAGTGTGACGGAAGTCCCCAAGTGGTGGGCTAATCATGTCTGAGGACAGCAGGTCCCGAAGCTTCTCTTTCTTGCCTTTGCGGCTGCCACGCTTCAGATAAATGGGGACCTTCGTGGACATGGTGACTCCAGCACACAGCCCTGGCCACTCAGTCCTTAGTGCCCTCTCAGCACCCTCAGCCCAGAACGCTAGCTCCAGACGGTGGTGGTCAGATTCCACACTTGTAAAAAGTAAAGATTAGAGGGTAATGTGATCAAAGTTAGCCCGAGGAATTGGGAAAAGTTAAAGGCCAACGAAGACAGGGTATGTGGACACACTTCACTTTTCTTCCCAAGTGGACGAAAGCCTTTTGGAGAACGGAGGCAGAAAGGTGAGGTCTCGTCAGTAGTGATGTTTTCCTCTTGTTCCAAGATTCTTTCCTTAGTCCAAGGTTGGGAAGCTGAAGTGAAAGAAAACATAAATCAGGGACAGGAAGACAACAGACAAAGCCGAAATGCATGTCAGTTATGCCAACATTCAGGAGACACAGATGAAGGATCAGGAGTTCAAGACCAGCCCAGGCTACATTAGATCCTGCCTCAAAACAATACACAACAAACAAGAGTTGGGGATGTAGCTTAGTTGTAGTGATTGCCTAGCATGTAGGAAGCCCTCATTCAGTCCCCAGTGCTCCATAAACGTGTGGCAGTGCTCCGGTATCCTTGGCACCTGAAGGGTAGAAAAGGAGATCAGGAATACAAGGTTAACCTTGGCTACATACCAACTTTTGACTGAAACCAGCCTCAGATACGTAAGGCCCTGTCTTTTTTTTTTTTTTGGTTTTACGAGACAGGGTTTCTCTGTATTGTTTTGGAGGCTGTCGGTCCAGCCTGGCCTCGAACTCACAGAGATCCACCTGCCTCTGCCTCCCGAGTGCTGGGATTAAAGGCGTGTGCCACCACCGCCCGGAGGCCCTGTCTTTAAAAAATGGAGAAAAATAGCTGGGTGGTGGTGGCACAAGCTTTTAATTCCAGCTCTCAGGAGGCAGAGGTAGGCGGATCTCTGTGAGTTTGAGGACAGCCTGATCTACAGAATTCCAGGACAGCCAGGGCTACACAAAGAGAAACCCTGCCTTGAAAAAAAATGGAGAAAACATAGAGGGGAGAAGGGGCAGGTGAGACAGCTCAGAGGGTAAAGCACTCGCTGTAGAAGCTTGCAGACCTGAGTTTGATCTGCAGAGGCCGCAGTGAGAGAGAACTGCCTTCTGAAAGTTGTCCCATGCAGGCTGTGGCATGTGCCCACACTCACACACACCATAATAAAAATAACTTTTAAAAACAAAAAAAAAAAGTCAACTCTCACGTGGGGCTTAGCAGATCTTACCTTTAACGACAGCACAAGGAAGGCAGAGGCAGGTAGGTCTCTGTTACTTGAGGCCAGCCTGGTCTACATAGCAAGGATCTGTCTTGTTGTTGTTGCTTTTCAAGACAGGGTTTTCCTGTGTAGCACTAGCTGCACAGGAGCTCTCTGTAGACCAGGCTGACCTCGAACTCAGAGAGAGATCCAACTGTTTCTGCCTCCTAGAGCTAGGATTAAAGACGTGGGTTAAACCCCCTCCTTTGATTTTGGTTTTTGGTTTTTGGAGACAGGGTTTCTCTGTATTGTTTTGGAGGCTGTCCTGGAACTTGCTCTGTAGACCAGTCTGGCCTCAAACTCACAGAGATCCACCTGCCTCTGCCTCCGAGTGCTGGGATTAAAGGTGTGTGCCACCAATGCCTGGCTTTGTTTTTTGTTTTTAAACGGTTTGACTATATTGCTCTGGTTGACATAGAGTTCATTATGTAGACTAGGTTGATCTGGAAGTCAAAGAGATCCACCTACCTTTGCCTTTCAAGTGCTCAGACTAAACTTGTAAAAGACAACACCCCTTCCCAAGTCTCTTGAGGGAAAAATGGAGGCCCAGAATGTTAACGGTAAGTCCTTAGACACCTACAAACCCCTGCCCCTGATCCCTGGCTCTGCTTATTGCTCCTGCCCGGGTATTCACCCATATCCCTGACCTCCATCAGCTATATTCTGCCGCACAGGAAGTGCCTCATTGTATGTGAGTCCCACCATTGGTATCAACTCCTACTCAATGGAGGATGGAGAGTTGGAACCCTCCTCTCCCACCCAGGCCTGGTACTGTGCTGGGAACACAGCCAACAATGCTGAAGGGCAAATGCCTCGCACTGGACCCATCACTTCCTGATTGGAGGTTTCCCTTCCCTCCTCCCTCAGGTCAGGCACAGAGGCTGAGTCTGGTGTATCTGTCTGACACTCCTCCTTGCCCCCCCCTCTTCCCAGCTCCTCCACCCTGCCCCCTGCCTCTCCCTCTAGTGCCAGCATAGAGAGACATGGAGCAGGATACACAATACTTTTTTGGGATTGGCATTCTTCTGAGAACTTTGCCAATGTTACCACAAAATTCCTCTGATCCCCATTTGAACATTAAAACTCTCGGGGCTGCCATGAAGCTCTGGCAGAGTGCATACCTTGCATGAGAAACAAATAGAAACAAACAGGAAGTATCAAAAACAGTTTGGATTTCTGCAAGACACTACAGAGAGAGGCAAGCAAAATGTGGAAACATGGTCAAAAGGATGCCACTAATCTTTTTTAGCTTTATTATGTATATGAATACTTTGACTGCAAGTAGGTAAGTGGGCCACATACATGAGGTGAGAAGCGAGCATCAAATGCCCTGGAACTGGAGCTACAGTTGGTTGTGAGCCACCATGTGGGAGCTGGGAACCCAACCTCTGCAAAGGCAACAAGTGCTTTAATCACTGAGCCATCTCTCCAGGCCCGAGAGGGTGTCATTTATTAAAAGTATTGACTAACCAAGGCTCCTGCCATCCATACTCCATATATGCCAGCATGCATAGGATCCTATCTTTTTTTTTTTTTTTTTTTTTTTTTGGTTTTTCGAGACAGGGTTTCTCTGTATTGTTTTGGAGGCTGTCCTGGAACTCTGTAGACCAGGCTGGCCTCGAACTCAGAGTGCTGGGATTAAAGGCGTGCGCCACCAACACCCGGCCAGGATCCTGTCTTAACATGAGAAATGAGAAAGAATCAGGAAGGTTGTATAACAGTTGAAAGAGAGGTGGTATGTGGTCACTGCTTTGGAAGGAAGGGTATTCCTAGCAGGTGATCTGTAATATACATGTATGAAGGGGTGTTGGCCTAAATGCTGATGATGGTATAATTTCAGGCTGACTTCGCTCTTGTTTAGACATTTTGAGGGGGGACTGAGTCTCACCTTGACTGGCCTGCAACTCAGAAATTTGTCTGTATCTGTCTTCTGAGTGCTGGAACTAAAGGTGAGTGCTACCATGCCCAGATTCTTTTTTTTTAGATTTATTTATTTATTACATATACACCAGATTGAATTATAGATGGTTGTGAGCCACCATGTGGTTGCTGGGAATTGAACTCAAGACCTCTGGAAGAGCAGTCAGTGCTCTTAACCTCTGAGCCATCTCTCCAGCCCCCTCATGCCCAGATTCTTAAAAATTAAAAAAAACACAGTGGAAGACACTGAAGAGATGGCTTGTTGTGAAGAATATTACTGTTCTTCCAGGAAACATGAGTTCAGTTCCCAGCACCCACATGGCAGCTCACAACCATAAGTAACCATGGGATCTGATGTTCTCTTCCAGCTTCCTCAGGTATCATGCACAAAGGAACACACAACATACATAGGCAAAATACTTATATACATAAAATAAGAAAAATAAGAAATCTTAAAAAAAAAAGGAGCAGGGCAGGCCAGGTGGTGGCGCATGCCTTTAGTCCCAGCACTTGGGAGGCAGAAGCAGGTGGATCTCTGTGAGTTCGAGACCAGCTTGGTCTACAAGAGCTAGTTCCAGGACAGCCTCCAAAGCTACAGAGAAACCCTGTCTCGAATTACCAAATATATATATTAATAGTAATGGATGATTCACAAATTTGAGTGTCATTCTTGCACAGAGACCACACTAACCATCTCTGTATTGTTCTGATTTAGTATATATGCTGTTCAGTTTTATATAAATGCAGTTTTCTTTTTTGAGATGCTGTGTAAAAACATAAAACAAATAAAAATCCAAAAAACTGAGTATACTCCAGCCATCAGTTTCTTAATAAGCATGTATTGTTTATGTAGTCAGGGGAAAAAAGCAAAACTATGTTTAAGGTGGCAAAAATGCACTGCGAATGGGGGTCATGCCGGTTACACAAAGAAGGAAGCAGAGGTGGAGCCAGTCCACCCTCAGTCCCTTGGTGGGGGTTGGTGTGTGGAGGGTCTGATGGCCCTACACGCTCATTTGACTTCACTCGGAGAATCCAGTACAAAAGGTAAGGAAACGTATCCAAGCCCAGATCACAGCCAAGGGCAGGGCCAGAGTAGAAGCCAGAGGAGCCCACTTTCCTACACTAAGCCTCCTCTCAGCCAGCCCATACCTGAGCAAAAGAGACATCCCCCATTTCCTCTGCCTCAGTCTCCATCCTGGGCAGGCTAAGGGTAATCAGGAAGGGCAGGAAGGAGGCAGCAGGATGCAGGCAGGGCACAGTCCTAAGTGACACCATCCTAGCACAGGCCCTTGCTCAGGAAACCCCACCCCAAGGCCGGACACCCTAGGCCAGTCATGCTGAACCATGGAGGCTGGACATCCCTGGGCTCCAGAGCACCTGCAGCCAACAGGAAACAAAGGAAAGACTCTCATGGCAGATTACAGCTATTCTAGAGGAGCTGTGGGAAGAGTCCCGTCTCTGACTTATTCTGTGAGGGAGAGTTTGGATGACTGTTGAGATCTGCCCAGAGCCTGGGCCTGGCCCTTCCCCCCCCACCCCCACTCTGTCACACTAGAGCTCCAAGACAACTTGGGTGTTTCCACAGCAAAGTGGGCGTCCCTGACAGCTGTCTCACTCTGAGCCAGATGTACCCACCCAAATCCAGATGTGAGGAGAACAGAGGCTAAAGGGAAGGGTGGGGCCAGTATCACCACCCAGGAGAAAGCTGGGGATAACAACCAGCAACCCTAAATAGAAGATCTAGCAACCACAGGATCAGAGGCTCCAGGCTGCCAGGGGGGTTTCCTTACACATTAACTCTCTAAGCCACGCTGTGGTGGGTACCATTACTGTCCTAGATAGCCACCAGAGTGTGACCTCAGAGATATGAAGGAGCTTCAGCAAGGTCATCAGCAAGCAAGAAAAGGCACTGGTGCCAAGGCTAGCCATGTGGCTTCAAGGCAGTGGCCCATCCAGTGGTGACATGGATGGGAAACGGAAGAGGAATTATCAAGTCTCCAGGCTTCCTCTATGCAGTCATATCCCTTGGCTGCCACTTCCCCAACTTGCAAGTGTTCGGAGCTACAAGAATGAACTCTGATTAGAGCGAGACTGGCAGGAGGAGCTTCCTCCAGCAATGGGAGGAGCAGACGGGAACCACCCCAGCTCTGTGGGTTGCCCTGGACAGCAACACTGGGCCTCCCTCAGAGAAAATGACTTCCTGGAGGCAGATCCCCTCTGGTCATGGAGAATATTTAGCTCTGTTCACTATGGATGTTCATGGAAATTCCCCTCCTTCCATACATACTTCAAAACTAGTGACTTTTTTTTCTTTTTTTCTTTTTTTTGTCACAAGGTCTCACTATACAGGCCAGGCTGGCCTCAAACTCACAGACATCTGCTTACTTCCACCTCCCGAGTACTGGGATTAAAAGGTTGCCACCTGAAATTGGGCAGTGGTGGCACACACCTTTAATCCTAGCACTGGCAAGGAAGGAAGAGGCAGGCAGATCTCTGTGAGATCTAGGTCAGCCTGGTCTACAGAGAGAGTTCCAGAACAGCCAAGACTACATACTGAGTCCCTGTTGAACATTTAAGTCTAAAAAAAAAAAAAAGTATGCTACCATGCCCAGCTCTGGTGTGATTTTTGCCTTTTCTCTTAAATGTTTACTAAAAAGGGTTTTTGTTTGTTTTTTTTCTGGACAGGATTTCTCTGTGTAACCAGTTGTCCTGACTGTCATGGCTGGTAGTCACTCTGTAGAACAAGACAATCGAACTTAGAAATCTGCCTGTCTGTAAGAACTAAAAAACTGTCTCTAAAAAACAAGCAAACAAAAATTTAAAAAGTTGTATTTATTGTTATTGTGTGTGTCTGCACATGCGCACACAAGCTCCTCCATAGTTTGTATGTACTATGGCATGTGTGTGGAGGTCAGAGAACAACTCTGCAGAAGTCAGTTCTTTCCTTCCATCTTTACATGTTTTGGGGATAGAACTCATCTCCAAGCTTTCTCCGCAAGCGATTTTCGCTGAGACATCTTGCCAGCCCAAAAGAAGTGGTTTGGAATCTAGTTCCCACCTGGGACTCTGTGACCTTGGGCAACGCAAGGACTCACCTTCTCCAACATTAAAATGGTCTGGCCCATTGCTATACTGGAAACTAGAGGCTCTACACAAATAGAGATGCGTGGACAGCCACTATCAGAGAATATTCAACAAATATCTGCAGGGGCTTTCTCAAACCCTTCAGCTCTCCTTGGTTGCAAGAACAAAAATCGAACCCTACTCAGCCCCCAGGCATGGGTCTCCTCTTGGCCAGCTGTGACAGGGCCACCTCAGAATCTGGTTCTCCAGCAGCGGACTCCCTCCCTGTGTCCCAGTGCAGAAAAGAGCTAGAATCCGTGGTCGCTAGGTGGCGCGCGCGCCCTCGCTATCACCCAGTGTTCTAGGGTCCCACGGAGCACACCCGCTCCAGGGAGACGCCCACCGAGGAGCTGCGCGCTCAAATTCCCGAGGTGTATCACCCATACGGTCTTTTTCTCTGGATCGCACAATCAGACCACGGTGAGGGTAGAATTGCGATGATCGGAGACCTTGCACGGGTCCCCAAGCTAAGGGAGGAGCCTTGCCTGAGCTTCCCAGCCTGGGCGAGGTCTCAGTGTCTGCTTGGCGCACCGCCAGGTTTCGGACGTGCAGGCCCCCGCCCTCCCGCGAGCCCCGCTGCTCAGCCCTGGCTCGTGTTCCCGCGCCGACCCCTCCAGTTCCCCAGCCAAGCGCTGCCCAGAGCGGCCCAGATCTGTTTCAGTAACATTGCAGCTAAAGATAGGAGGACACCTCACCATTCGCTAAAAATACGGCCTCCAGCCCAGGCGGGGACACAGGCCAAGGAGAAGATGCTCCCTGGTCCCGGAGTTCCAGAACAGAACACTGCATGCAGCAGGGAGCTACTAAACTGACAGCACAGCGCCCTGAGCGCTGTGGGAGGTCAAGGGTACGGGGGCGGGGACCCAGTCGCTTGCTAAGAGGTCTGATCTGGAGCCAGGACCGAGCACCACCCTGGAGAGGACTCTCCAAGATGCCACCACAGGCCTGAAAAACCTCAGCCCAAACTCACCTTGAGGAGCGCGGGCAAGGCTGCAGAGCTGCGCGTCTGGGATACAGCACCAGGGAGGGCCTGGGAACTTACAGTATGGACCTCAGGCCCTAAGCCCCACCTCCAGCGCCCAAAGCCAATCCCGGGCCGTTTCTCTCCAGTCCCTTCCCACACATCCCCGCCCACCGCGGCACCGCCCAGGTTCTCAGTTCTGCAGACTCCGCTGCAAGATTCCAGAGCCTCAACCTCCAGCAATTCAGAGCACTAGTCAACGAGTAGCAGCGATGGATTTGAGGACGCCAGCTGTGCATGTTGGAGTCAAAACTTTGGGCTAGAAGAAGCGCTGGGCCAGCAAAGGCCGGAAGAACGAATTCTTGAGAAATCTCTAAGCGTCCTTGGATGGGTTTCCTTGTCGGAAAGACTCAGACCCGGGAGGCTTCCGCACTAATGTATTCTGTGACTCTACGGGAATGAACTGGGGTTTGCAAGCGTCTTACAAACTTAGGACGCTTTGAAGAGTTTTCTCTAAACTAGGAGTGAGGGTGACAGAAAAGAGGGAGAGAGAAAGATTCGGGGAGAGCGCGGCGCAGACAAAAACAGAAACACAGAGACAGACCAAGGAAGACCTAGAGAGACTGGGCATGCCTGTGTTTGGCTGTCCGGCTAGGTGATTTCCAGGTGGGTTTGAGCTAGTACAGAGCTTCGTTCATTCATACAGGCACACAGGATCAGAAACAGCTATTGAAGGGCAGGTCCTAAGGTTGCTGAGACAGACAAAGGGGAACTTGTCATTGCTCTGTTTTGTGACTTCGTGGAGTAAGTTTGCTGACTGTCTACTTGTGGTTTGGGAGGCTGAGTGGTCAAGAAATTCAAGGTCCCAGGCACAGAATGCCAGCCTTTCAGGTGGATAAGTTTTAAAAGGGATGAGCCAAAATAAAAGTGGACATCTGGGAGGGAAAGAGCCAGAGTGCTTGGCTTCCAGATAGCAAATGCAGAAAGGGGGTGTGTGTACATGAGGGAAGGGTGCTGGGGTGGGGGATGTGTCAATCAAGCCAGGAGGGAGGGGAGAATGGGAAGAACTATGAGTCACACGTCCCTGAAGATGTCCATGCTCTGGACTAGGAAATACAATTCTGAGGAGCTCAGTGAGTTTCCCTGTATCCCTCTTTTTCTTTTTTTCCTTTTCTTTTCTTTCTTTTTTTTTTTTTTTTTTTTTTTTTTTTTTTAGTTTTACAAGACAGGGTTTCCCCGTGGCTTTTTTGGAGGCTGTCCTGGAACTCAACTATGGAGACCAGGCTGGCCTCCAACTCGTGGAGATCCGCCTGCCTCTGCCTTCCGGGAGCTGGGATTAAAGGCATGCACCACCAATGCCCGGCGTTAATCCCTCTTTTTAATCCCCAGCCACACATGCATGTATGCACACACACACACACACACAACCCTCACACATATGCATCCCTAGATCAAGAGCTTCACATTTTAACCTCTGGAACCTATGTGGGAAGGGGGAATTTCAATTACCCGGGAATTACGATAAGCAGAACTCTTGGGTTCAAGCAGTTCTCCATCCTCAATCTTCCAAAGAGTAGGGACTTATGTATGTAGACCACCATGTCCTGTTCAACTAACTTTAGAAGACAGCTTATCCTCGGCTAGGCATATACTTTATTTAGTGCATAGAGTATCATGTGTGAGACCCTGGGTTCCGTCTTCAGCACTGCATAGACAGGATAGATGGTACAAGTCTGTGATCCCAGCACTCAGAAGGTGGAGGCCGGAGGATCAGGAGTTCAGGGTTATTCTCCTCAGCCATAAAGTTAACTCAAGCCCCAAAATAAAAGAGGAAAACTAACTTTTAAATGTTGTTCTCTGACCTCCAAGTCCAACCACAGCAAACATGCATGCCCCCCTACCTCCACAAAAATCAGTGTAATTTATTTTTCAGACAGAGTCTCACTATGTGACTCTGGCTGGCGTGGAGTTCACTATGCAGAGCAAGCCTGTATCAAACTCACAGAGATCCACCTGCCTCTGCCTCCCAAGTGCTGGGATTAAAGGTGTGGATCATCGTACCTGGCTCAACGTAGTTTTATTGTTGTTGCTGGGTTTGTTTGTTTTGTTTTCATTTTTTAAATTTGTTTTGAGACAGGGTTTCTCTTCATAGCCTTGGCTGTCCCTGAACTCACTATGTTGATCAGGCTGGCCTTGAACTCACAGAAATTGACCTGCCTCTGCTGTCAATTATTATTATTATTATTATTATTTTGGTTTTTCGAGACAGGGTTTCTCTGTGGCTTTGGAGGCTGTCCTGGAACTCGCTTGGTAGTCCAGGCTGGTCTCGAACTCACAGAGATCCTCCTGCCTCTGCCTCCTGAGTGCTGGGATTAAAGGTGTGCGCCACCACCGCCCGGCTCTGCTGTCAATTATTAAAGAAATAAAGATAGTCCTCAATGGGACAAGTTTAATTGCAAGGGACCTTAAAAATAGAAAAGACAAAAGAATGAAAGAAGGGCCACAACCTAGGCCGGGCAGCACATGCCTGACATCCCAGCGCTAGAGAGCGGGGAAGCAGAGGCAGAGTAATTACTTCAGCTTTGAGACCAGCCTGGTCTACAGTGAATTACAGGCCAGCCTAGGCTGCATAGTGAGACCCTGTGTCAAAAACAAGAAAAACGGGGGGGGGCAGTAACAATGAAATGGTTCAGCTTCTGATCCTCCTGCCTCCACCTTCTGAGTGCTGGGATCACAGATCCCACAGGTCCATCCTGTCTATGCAGTGCTGAGAACAGAACCCAGGTCCATCCTGTCTATGCAGTGCTGAGAACAGAACCCAGGGCCATCCTGTCTATGCAGTGCTGAGAACAGAACCCAAGTCCATCCTGTCTATGCAGTGCTGAACATTGAAGGTGTGTGCACCATACCTGGCAGGATTTAATCTTCAGCTGTACTCCTTGCTCAGTGCCCCAGGACAGGTCAGGATTGACCTGGGTGGCTTAGGGGAAAACAGGATAGTACTGAAAAGGAACCTGGGACACACTGTCATATGGGTTGAGGGCTGTACTTTGAATATGTCCCCCAAAGGCCATCTTCTGGAGATTTACTCCCCACAGCAACAGTGTTGGGAGGTGGTGCATGCTGGAAGCTGTTTAGGTCAGAGGGCTCTAAGCCCACAAAAGGATTAGTGCCAACTATGGAAGGGTTGGAGGATCCAGGCCCACTTTCTCCTCTCCCCACACACTCGCTCTCTCTTCTGCCGCCTGCCAGGGGATGAAACAGTATGAGGACCCTCACCAGATGCCAGCTGCTGTCCAGATGTTCTGAGACATTCCAGCCTCCAGCACCACAGCTGGCAACAAAGCAGGAACTAACAGAAGTGGAGGGTTGGGGGAATCATAAGCTCCCCTCCACAGTGCTGCATTGCCAGCAAGCAGCCAGGACTCTTTGAGCTAGTCTCTGTAGGGGGGTGGTGGCAGGGGTGGGGCTGGAGCGGGTATGCAGAGAACAGCAGAGCAGACTGAAGCTGCCACCTGTGCTCTGGGAATTGTTTTCAGCCACCCTGCCTGGATGGGAAATGCTGCTTGGATGGCTCCTTGGCTCTTACTGTTATCCTGAGCAAGACAATGCCCTGGTCCCCACCCAGGATGGTGTGGCCCTGGGTTCTGCCTGTGCAAGTGCTTGAGCAGGACAGCTTAGCTTTTCCTCCATTTATGAACAGGCTAGAGACACAGAATCCCTGAGGAGATTCCCAGTGGGTGGGACTGTGCATACATGGGATTGTGTATGCATACCTGGGTTACCATTTGGAATCTCACAGTTAATCATTTATAGAATGGAATTTCTAGCTGGGCACTGTGGTATGTGCCTGTAATTCCAGCACTCAAAGGTTGAGACAGGAGGATTGCCATAATTTCTAGACTAACTACATATTGAGTTCCAGACCAGCCAGGTCTACAGAGTGATACCCTGTCTCAAAACAAAAGAAAAAAAATAAAAAGATTCCAGTTACTAAGCTGACTTCTTACACGACTCCTCAGGTTACATGTAAAGACCTAGGTGTGTGGAGGGTGGAGGCTGAAATGACCTAATTCTTTGGGGACAGTCTGGGTGGTTTGCACTTCTGTTAGAGACACTCAGGTAAGGGTCTACAGCTCCCAGGCTGAACTGTGTTCAAGTTGGATATCTCAATTGGGATATGCATGTGTCCATTGGGATGGTTTTTGGGCACTGTGGTGACTAAGAGGCAGGGCCGCCCAGAAGGCACAGAGAAGGGCTGTGCAGGCCATGATGGATACACTAGAAGTGAGGGTTTGGCTTTTGTCTTAGCTCACGGAATCCCTGACCTAGGATGGGCCTGCTAGGTCCAGCCCTACAGCTTCCTCCCCCACGGAGATGACCACACAGACTGACTCAGTCCTTCCTTCCACTCCCTGCCACTTCTTCCTGGAAATTGCCCTCATCTTGGGCCCTGACCTGATCAGCCCTGGGGAATACTGCCAGAAGTCCCCCACCCCCAAAGACTGGCCAGAACGAAGAGATCAACAGGGAGTTCCTTTCCTCTGCACTGGGCTGCAGCCAGATCTCCACTCCTTGGGAATACAAGACCCTGAAAGGTAGGAGGTATGAAAGCGATAACAGGGATGATCACCTAGGGGGCACCCAGAGAAGGCACTGGGAAGGGACGGAGTCTCACAAGGTGTGTGAGCTCCCCTCCTGGGTCACTCTGGGAGTGATGGAGGAGCTGTGTTCACCCCAGCCCCAAGCCTTGAATCCCAGCTTAGCACTGCTTGCAATGCCTGTGACCTGAGCCCACCCCAGGCCTTGGCTGGAGTTTTTTCCTTAACTGTTTTGTGTTTCCTTCCTCCCCAGGACTCCTGCCAAGCCCTGTCCTCCCCTCCTCCCTTGTCACCCCTTTTGGAGAACTTGACCATCCAAGTTTGAGGTTCCAGATGAGCAGTCATCCATGGAATCACCCCTAGATGGTGGCCTCTACCCTGGAGCCCTCCTTGGGAACTTGGTTTTAGGGGGACTTTCCTTTAGGTTTGAGTTTTGGCCTCTAGCCCAATGCCATGGGGGTTTTCCAGTTCTGTCCTAGTAGGGACAAGCTCAGGCACTTCCTCCCAGAAGCCTTTGGGAGTGTTCTGGCCCCATGACTGTCATTGGCCTAGGAAATAAGTTACAAGATGAGCAGAGCCTGCCTTCTGGACTTCCCGTGCCTAGGACTGCCTAGGTCCCTTGTTATTGTCATGAAAAGTCCTCCCATCTCAGGCTGTTTCAACCCTCAGTCCTCCCTCCTCTATCTGTGAGTGGTGGCATTGCAGGTGTGTGCCAGCATACCATCCTAAAAAGACTTCTGTTTGTCTGTATTTTGAGACAGGGTCTCTCTATATAGTCCTAGCTGCAACTCTATATGTAGACCAGGCTCTGACCTCAAACTCACAGAGATCTGCTTGCCTCTGTCTTCAGAGTGCCGATAAAGGTTTGAGCCACCATGCTTGGCCCAAAAAGTCACTTTTGCATGTGATCTTTTGTTGGAGCCCCGGAGACCTTTAAGTTGTAGCAGAACTAAGTGGCAGTTTGAATTGAAACAATTTGAATTGAAAAGTTATTATGAACAAACTGGTCATGCATACATTGGTTCCTGGAACAGGCTAAACATAAGGTGTTCTATAAGAAATATTTCCTTCTGTACCCAGGCCCAGTACTTTCCATTGCCCCTGTCATAATCCCCCGCCTTGCCTAAACTGCTTTATAAAAATGAGACCTTGCTAGCTAATAAACGAAGCCTTGACGCAACTCAGACTGACTCTTTCTTTACGCGCTTGGCTTCCACTTCTCTCTCCCTCCGTTTGACTCCTACAGGTGACACCCACTCGAGACCCAGTAAATAACCTGGCCTGCTGGACGGGTCAATCTTTGTCTCAGGACCTGCTGGACTACAGAAGACACAGTGGGCAAGCGAGGCCAACTCTGGAACAAATAACCCAAGGTGAAAGAACAGCAGTTCTAAATCAACATGGACGTGATGTCACAAAGTCCCCAGGACAGCATCACACTCTGAATCACCATTAGTGGTTGACAACCAAAAGAAGGACAAAAGAGGCTCTGAAATGTGGTTCAGTAAATAAAGGTGCTTGCCACCAAGCCTGGCAACCTGAGTTCTATACCTACAACACACACGGTGGATGGTGGGAAGAAAGAACCAACTTTCAAAAGCTGTCCCTGACCTCCATATGTGCACCATGAAAATACACACCATACACACACACACACACACACACACACACACACACACACACACACCACACACACATCACACACACATCCACATCACACCACACATACCACACACACACATACCACACATACACTACATATACCACACACGTACAACACACAGAAACACATACACACCACACACATACCACACACACACATACAAAGAAGAACCACAGGGGCTGCAGAGATGGCTCAGCAGTTAAGAGCTCTGGCTGCTCTTCCAAAGGACCCAGGTTCAATTCCCAGCACCAACATGGCAGCTCACAACTGTCTGTAACTCCAGGTCCAGGACTTCTGACATTCTCACATGGACACACATGCATGCAAAACACCAATGATCATTTTTTTTTTTAATCTTGAAGAACCACAGAGATAGATTTGCTACCAGAGGTAGAGAAACAAAGACGAGGGTTAGCAAGGCTTCAAGGAAAGGGGGACATGTGAGCAGGGAATAATGGGTGAGCTGGAGTTTGCTAGGTGGAGAAAAGGAAGGACATTCCATGGGGACCATGGATGAGGTGCACACAGAGCAGGGCTCAGGAAAAATGGTGTGCTGGCTACATCTTTTTCTTTTTCTCTTGTCAACTTGCTGCAACCTAGAATCCTGGGAAGAGGGAACATCAATTCAGAAATTGCTCAGATCAGACTGGCCTGTGACCATGTCTGCCAGACTGCTGTGACTATTGGTTGGGCGGCACCGTCCCTCAGCAGGTGGGGCTGGGCTGAAAGCTGGCTGCTTGTATTCCACTGTGGCCCCTGAGCTCCTTCCCTGACTTTCCTCAGTGGTAGACAGTGACCTGGAAGTGTAAGCTATAAACCCTTCCCTCCCCACAGTGTTTTATCACAGCAGCAGAAAGCAAACTAGGGTAAGAGATGGGCTCCTTGTTTGTACACAGAACCTGTCACTCTTGTTCTGGAGGCTGCTTTCCAACTTTGCAGGCTCCAGTGTGACTGACCCTACACCTCAAACCCTAAAAGTGGGTTTGAGGCTTTTACTTGGCCAGTCTGAGCCATAGCAATAGTTCAGGGGCAGAAATGGTTTAACAGTAAATATGAGCTTGGAAACTTCCTGGGACTGTGAGAGTTCCAAAGGCCCAGACTAGGAATGCTAGTGATCAGCTTTGCTGCCCTCTGAGAAGAGCCTGCCTGAGAGTGAGAGCAACAGGGGGAAGCAGAGGCACTTCCTGTGAGGATGCACACTTATAATTCCAGTACTCAGGAAGTGGAAGCAGGAGGATCAGGAGTTCAAGGTCAGCTTGGACTACTCAAAACCTGTCCCACTCTCCCCTCCAAATAAAGAAAGCAGAGCCAAGAAGATGAATCTATGACATTGTTTGTGCTCCTGGTTCCAGCCATGCTCAAAGCATTTTCCATTACATTAGCTAACAAATTCCAGTTTTTGCTTGGGGTTTTGGTATAGTTTCTGTCACTTGCCACCGAGAAGCAAAGACTCATTGCTAAGTAAAGGCCAGCCAGAGATAGTCATAACATTTGCTGAATCAAGTCTTACAGAGGTATGCCACTGTGGCAGTTTGAATAAAAATGGCCCCCATAGGCCCATAGGGAGTGTGTGGAGAAGTGTGTCTCAGTCTCATCCTGCTGCCTGCAGATCCAGATGGAGAACTCTCAGCTCCTTCTCCAGCACCCTGTCTGCCTGTGTGCTGACATGCATTATCCTCATAGTCCATGACAATAATGGACTAAACATCTAAACTGTAAGCCAGACCCAATTAAATGTTTTCCTTTATAAGAGTTGCTGTGGTCACAGCAATTAAACAGACAGACACAATCAAAATAATCTTTTTGTTTTAAGAGACAGTCTCACTATGTAGGTCTGGCTGGTTTCAAATTCACTGTGCTGGCTAGTTTTATATCCACTCGACACAAACTAGAGTATCTGAACCTAAGGAGGGAACCTTAATTGGAAAAATGCCTCCATAACATTCTGCTGTAGGGCATTTTCTTTCTTTTTTTCTTTCTTTTTTTTTTTTTTTTTTTTTTGGCTTTTCGAGACAGGGTTTCTCTGTGTATCTTTTGGAGGCTGTCCTGGAACTCGGTCTGTAGACCAAGCTGGCCTCGAACTCAAGAGATCTCCCTCTGCCTCTGCCTCCTAAGTGCTGGGATTAAAGGCCATGTGCTACCACCACCATCGGCTGTAGGGCATTTTCTTAATTAGTGATTGAGAGGCCAGCCCATTGTGAATGAAGCCATCCCTAGGCTGGGTGGTTCTGGGTTTTGTTTTGTCGTCGTCCCCCGCCCCCCAGGACAGGGTTTCTCTGTATTGTTTTGGAGGCTGTCCTGGAACTAGCTCTGTAGACCAGGCTGGCCTCAAACTCACAGAGATCTGAGTGCTGGGATTAAAGGTGTGTGCCACCAACGCCCGGCGGTTCTGGTTTTTATAAGAAAGCAGGTACCAGGCAGTGGTGACATACGTCTTTAACCCCAACACTAGGGAGGCAGAGACAGACGGAAAAGGAAAAAACAAAACAAAACAAAACAAAAAAAACAGGCAGGCAGGCTGAGCAAGCCAGTAAGCATTCCTCCATGGCCTTTGCATTAGCTGCTGCCTCCAGGTCCCTGGCCTGTTTGAGTTCTGGTCCTGGCTTCCTTCAGTGATGGCCAACAATGTGGAAGTATAATCCAAATAAACCCTTTCCTCGCCAACTTGCTTTTTGGACAAGATGTTTCATTGCCACTACAATAGAAATCCTAACTAAGAAACTTGTATTGATTCTCCTGCCTCTGTCTCCCAAATGCTGGGATTATAGACTGAATTCCCATGCTCAACCGAGACTCACATTTCTTTTTTAATTTAGATTACTTTTTCAACAAGGTATCTTTTCATGTGGCTCAAAACTCAGAAGTTTTAAGAGTCAGTTTCTCTGTCACCCTTGACAGATGATGGCATTATCAGCTTTCCCAATCACTCCCAGAACTGTTGAGTAAGCGAGGCCCCTCCCATCTGTTTTACACAAATGCTAAATATTTAGACAAGTTGAGCCCCCAAATCCTGCAGGCACAGATGGGAGTCACAAGGAGGGCAGGACCCACTGTTGGGGGTGGATGACTGGGAAGGGGATGGAAAACCATCTTCTGTGGGGCCTCTGTTGTTTTCTGTTGGCATTATACTTTGCAGACTGCTTGCTGTGGTTTGGAGTACACCCATGCTGAAGTCTAATTCCAGCCAAGCCTAGTGGTGCAAGACTGTGATTCCAGCACTTGAGAGGTGGCATGTGCCACACACTCTAGCAGAACTAAGGGACAACTGCCAACAAGACTATCCTAGTCCCTGGGAATCGAGAGTGATAGCATAAGTGACAGCTATGGAACACTTAAGGAAGCAAGGGGCAGGAAAGTTGTGATTATTTTTGTTAAAGGCAGGGATTGGATGGGGCTCAGTGTCTGAGAGCATCTATTGTCTTTTAGACTACAATTCCCAGCATTCACATTCGGGTGGCTCCTAACTGCCTGTAACTTAGCTCCAGGGCAATCTGATTCCTCTAACCTTCTAGGGTACCTGCATTCACATGCATATAGCCCCCCACTCATAATTAAAAATAATAAAGAGCCAGGTGGTGGTGGTGCACGCCTCTAATCCCAGCACTCAGGAGGCAGAGGCAGGTGGATCTCTGTGAGTCCAAGGCCAGCCCGGTCTACAGAGTGAATTTCAGGACAGTCAAGACTACACAGAGAAACAGTCCTGAAAAAAAAAAAAACTTTCTCTGTGTAACCTCCCTAGCTGTCCTGGAACTTGCTTTGTAGACCAAGCTGGCCTTGAACTCACAAAGATCTGTCTGCCACTGCTTCCTGAGTGCTGAGGAGATTAAGGTCATGTGCCACCATGCCCTGCCTACCTTATAACTCTTTTAATTTATTGTCTTTCACATCATACATCTTGATTCCATTCCTCATCCCTTTTTATTTGCCCTCTGCCCTTGCAACACCCCCCACCATAAGCCTAAAAAAAATGCTGGTGGGATGGTTCAGCAGGAAAAGGCACTTGCCTAGAAAGCTCAATGACCTGAGCTCAGTCTCCAGAACTACTTGGTGGAAGGAAGAGAACCGACTCTCACAGATGGTCTTGACCTTCATATGCATGCTGTGGCTTACATGCCCCACCCAAATAAATAAATGTTAAAAAAACAAAGGCTGGTGAAGTAGTTCATTCAGCAGAGGGTTTGCCAGCATGAGTGAGGCTCCGGGTTCCATTTCCAGCACTGAATAAACACCCATGGGATCCCCGCACTCGGGAAGGAGGAGGACTAGGGTAAAGGCCAGCTTCAGCTATGTATTGAGTTTGAACAGGGTATGGGGGGACATGTGACACATATCCCTAGGGGCAACTTCTGTTGCTGTAGGCACTCATGGGAACAGCAGACTTTAAGGGAAACCTGTCTGGAGTCAGGAATGACCTTGCTCTCCATCTCTGTCTGGCCCCTCTCTGGTTAAGCCAGAACAGGCTCAGTGCAGTGAACTCCACACTGTCCCCGCTGGGTGGAAAAGCCTCCTCTGTTGGCACCAGGGTTGGGGACTGCTCTTGATGCTCCTGCTGTGTGCTGGAATAGCCCTGGAGCCCCTGAGCATAAGGAGTGAATGCAGTGAGCAGTGGGGACAGGGCTGGCTAGGCTGTTAGAGTAGTGTCCAGGAACCAGGGTCAGTGGGGTCATGGACAGCAGCTGTTTTTGAGACCTCTGAGCCAGGGCAGCTGCAGGCCCTCAGCTGTCAGGGAGGCTCAGGGCTGAGAGGAGCCTGGGGCTGGAGGAGGGTGGGAATGAGAATGTGGAGCTGGCTTTGGCCCAACCTGGTCTAAGGGCAGCCTACTCTAGGACCCTAGGCATTTCCAGGGCATTCTCACAGCAAGCAGAACTGACGGTATGTGAGAAGTGACCATTGACTGAACACAGCTGACTGAGCCCACCTTGGGTGTCTGTCTGCTCTCTTGGAAATCTTTGGAAGTTTCCCAGTCAGAACTTTGCATCTGCCTATCCCTACCATGCCCATCCAACTCTGACCTTTGCCTTGTGACTTTTAGTTCAAAAGTTGCCCACAACTTCCTTTATGGCTGGATCTACAGCATGACACCTAACCCCTGACAAGCTCCATGAACTGAATTTATAATAGTGACTACTATGTCACCCTTTCCAGGCCAAGGTCCCACCAGATCAGCTCCTGGTATGTCAATGCTCCTTCCTCCACCTCTCCTCCCAGACACAGGACTAGACTGGTTCCCAGGACTCCTCGTTACCCTAGTGGGTGGCTAAGTGCATCAATGCATGACACAGCTAAGAGACAGACTCATGACTCAGATTCCAGCCCCCTGGAGCCTTTACATTAAAGCAAAACTCACAGGTCCTCAGAAGGTCTTTCAATGTTGTGTAGCTAATGTGCTCAGACTTCCTCCAGCTAAGATTACATCTACAAGTTACTGTGTCGCCATGCCTGGCTATATATCTGGGGTATATAACAAACTTCAGTGTTGTAGAAGTGTTAGAATCAGCAGCTTTGTGATGGAGGGAAGAGCTGATGTGCATGTGCAGGACTATCAAGTGATTCTGCCAGGGCCAAGGACCCTGAGGTCAAGGGAAGGAGATCTACACTCAGGGTGACTCCAGAAGCAGGATACAACGGAGGATCTGAGGACCAGCACCCTGGTGTTGGCCCAGCCCTCCCGGCCCTGGTGACCCTCATGACTCCAGTTCCCTAGCTTTGCTCCTGAGTTCCCACGAGTGGGAGCTATGAGGGGCTTTTGTTCCCCTCAGCAGCTTTGCCCTACCCTCTCAGACAAGGAGCTTGACTCCTAAAGGGTAGTTATGCCTGAAAAGAGAGAGGGTGGCAGTTTCCCTCAGGGAGGGAAGAAAATGCCCTGGGCAGGAGGAGGCAGACTGTTTCTTCAGTTTGCTTTGAGCGCTCGTGTCAAGGGCACGCTGGAGACCAGACCTGGGGAAGATGCCACTAAGGGAAGTTGGAAGGCAGACGGGGCCCTGCCAGCCCATAGCCTCCATCACCAGTACTTCAGTTTCAGGGTCATGTGCCCATGTGCAGGCGCACAGGCGAGCTCTGTGGATGGCAGGTGCTGCAGGAGGCTGGCAATGCAGTTGAAGTGAGGACTAGAAAAGTGAGTTGGCAGTCACTTGGCACCAACTTCCTGATAAGAGTGAAAAGGAGCCTTCTGGAAGCAGAGAGGCTGTCTGCTCTCTGTGTCTTAAATGCCCTCCCACATCATCTCCAGCCTCATTTGATTTGTATCCAGGCAACAGTCCTAGGCTTCCATTGATGCCTAGTGACAGGGAACCCTCACAACCTCCCATTGCC
The DNA here is from genome assembly GCF_017639785.1 of Mesocricetus auratus. NCBI lineage: Eukaryota > Metazoa > Chordata > Mammalia > Rodentia > Cricetidae > Mesocricetus > Mesocricetus auratus. The sequence continues at coordinate 52,124,651 of NW_024429182.1, read as the reverse complement.
AAGTCTCCACCTCTACCTAAGCCTCCAAACCTTCCTGAGTCTGGAAAGACAGGGGTTCTGTCCACTGTGAGGCATGGATAGGGCACTACTATTCCCCACAAGCCATTAGAAGCAAATGACAATTGCTAAGTGCTACAGCTCCCCAGAGGAGTCTCATGGACTTCCATGATAAGGGCTAAGGGTGGGCAGGCTGCAGGGTGTAGCTAGAGCTTGTTTATCGTGGCCTGGTGGTTTAATCTTCCCAGGCTGTTTCTAAGGCAAGGGAGGGACAAACTGAGAGCTCATGTTTGGCTTGGTTAAAACACAAAAGCGTTTGTGTCAGGCATGCCACTTGAGGCTGACAAGTCACGTTGCAATGTAGACTATTAAGTGTTTCCTGTGGCCAGGTGTGGTGGTGTACACCTTTAATTTCAGCACTTGGGGGGCAGAAGCTGATGGATCTCTGAGCTTGAAGCCAGCCTGGTCTACAGAGTGAGTTCCAGGACAGCCAGGGCTACACAGAGAAACCCTGTCTCAAAACAACAAAAAACAAATAAAAGTTTCCTGTGTTTAGAAGCCAGAGGACAAGGGTTATCAGTTCCCCAAGTTGGAGACTGTTTCTAAATCTTTCCTCAAAGATAATCTTTTTTTTTGAATTTACTATGTTCACCAGGCTGGCCTCAAACTCAGAGAGATCTACTTGCCTCTGCCTTTCTCATGCTGGGATTAAAGACAGCTTCCCAAGCACTTTCACGAAAGGTGAAAGGAAGCAGTTCTCATGGAGGGCAACCTGCTCCTCCATCAGAGGTGGAGCACAGGCTGGCTCTGGGAGGGCCCCTATTTCTGTCAGTCAAAGCTGCTACTCCTCACACTTCCTAGGAAAACAGTTTGGGTTTTCCCATCTTGTCTTTGGCATGCAAGGTAGGACAGCTTGCTTATATTGGGCAGAAATCTGTGACAATTTACCTCTCTGTACTCTTTCCTCAGATGCCAGAACATATGGGCATGGTGATGTCCTGGGAACTGTTCCTGACCGTATCTGAGCTACTGCTGGACCTGGCAGAATAACTGACTAACCAGAGACTACAGCTATGGAAGGGCTCATCAAGGCTGCCTCTTCCAGATGGAGAGGTGGGGCTGAGAGCACAGCATGCGTGTGAGACATGGTATATATGAGACAAAGCACAGGGAGAGCCAGGCAGGCTGCCAGCTGCTTGCTCTACAGCCCAGTTCTGAAGCCAGAGCCCAGTTTCTTCCTCAGCAACTGTAGTCTGGGGACTCTGGGAGGATGCAGGGTAGGGCTGGGAGAGTTCCAAGGGGCTGAACAGAGCCCAGCGTGACCAAAGCTCTGCCTTCTCTGGACATAGGTCAAGTAGACAACATTCCTAGGATACTACTCAGGAAAAAAAAAGTATGAGATTAAAATCAGTTACACTAAAAATTTATATTTATTTCTCTAAATGCCATGTTTGATTCATATAGAAAATCAAAGTTTTCCTGCCTTTCTGGGCAGGTTATCTCCTAAATGGTTCATTTCTGGACACCCTATGTTCCTTCTGAAGCAAGAAGAGAGGCAAGAGGCAAGAGGCATGATTCAGATCAAGGCTCAAGAGCCAGGGGCCCCAGCCCTGCAGCCCTGTCCCTATGGCCAGATCCTTGTCAGGTGCCCCAACAGCTAGGTCACTAGAGGGTCACACCTGGCCTCTTGCCTGTGAGGCCACGTGACCTAGGCTGAAGACTCAGATCCTGACCACCTGCGCAGCCACACTCAGGCCATGCCTGCCCTTACTGTCCATGGCCCTGAGCTGTCTCCTGAGGTAGAGGCGGCCGAAGGTGCCACCCACCTGTCCTTTGGTGAGCCGCCCAGGATTCATACAGACACAGCCAAGGATGTCCTGGGAAAGAAAGGACACAGGGTTTAGTGGCTCTCAACTGGGCATAACAGAGTCAGAATCTTATATGCATTTTAGAAAACAGAAGGACAGCAAGCGTTCAGGCAAATGTGTTCATGTGTAACTACAGGCTCTCCGGGGCAGAATAAGGAATGCAGGGGCCTGGTGGGAGGAGCTCCTACGCTTGGGGACAAAACTGATCCCAATAGGTTTTTGTTTTTCCACGTGAAGAAGATACTTAGGAGGCTGAGGCAGGCCAGTGAGAGCTCCAGGACATGCTGGGCTGTAGAGACCCTGCCTCAAATGCTCCCTCCCTTGAAAAACAGAAAAACCCTCTTTAAGACTGGACTGGAGGGCTGGAGTGATGGCTCAGCTGTTAAAGGCTAGGCTCACAACCAAAAGTATAAGACTGGACTGGAAAATAAAAAATAAAAGACTGGACAGGATCCAGCTTAAAAACAAAAACAACAATAACAACAAAACTGGTGTGGTAGACTCCCTACAAGGGACTCAAGCCTGAGGCGGCTGAGCCTGCAGATCAGATCAAGAGCTCCTGCAAGGCACTGCTGGCTGAGCCCATGGGGAGTCAGATCAGAATTCAGGGGAAGACATGTTCCCAGGTCACTCTGACATGGCCTGAAGTCCTCACTCTGACACCTAGGCTCCACTCAAGTGGTCACATGCTGCTTTTACTGCTTCATCCCACCCACAGACTATTTGTGACATTCCCAACCCCCAACAATCAGCCCGTGTGCTGGCCCCAAGCAGACACCGTCCCATTCAGTAGACACAGGTAGAGTTGAGTGCCAGGAAATCTGGAAGGAAAAGTCAGGTTTTGCTGTCTCTGGAAAAAAGCCAGTTCAAACCTACCTTGACGAAGTACCTCAGCTCTGATGGCACTATGAAGACATCAGGGGTGACCGACATCTGGGCATAGGTATAGAAGTTCTCATAGTCTATGGCCATGTCCTCGTGGGGCGGGTAGAGTGGGTAGTAGCTGCAGAGATGGAAGAAGCTCTAGTAGCAGCGATTCAGGAACCCAGCGAAGGCCCCCACTCTCAGTCTCCACATTCCTGGTACTTATGGGCTGGCCTTCTCTCTTTCATTTGAGGGAACAGAACCCAGTTTTGTCACCATAGGGTAAAATGTGCTGGTGGTCCTGTGAAGCAGTTGATTCAATGACTCTTTGGGGTTGCCTGGCATGCTTACCTTCTCTGTGTCAGGATATGCCTCAGGATTCGGCTGAATCTGTCTGAAGTCCCTGAAGACCTGGAAAGGAAGGGCAGAACCAGGTTTCTCAGTCAGTCCTCTTCAGGAAGGAAGGAGGACTCAAGTCAACTGGAGAGAAGCTAAATAGCAAGGACACAACTGCAGGGGAAGTTTGGAGACAACCCTGCAAGCAGCTGGCTTTTTCCCAGGACAGGGAGGCAGGGCATAGGGCTCAGAAGGAAAGAACTCAGGAATCAGGACATAGGAGGCCTCAGTGCAGAGGCTGGCACCATCTTACACAAGAGGACACACACTCTGCACCACCAAGCCACCCCAAGTGCCACACCCCAGTCAAAGCACACACCCTACTCAACTCCTGGCCCATCCTCCTGGCAAGGAGGGATTGATGGAAGAACCAGCTGCCTAGCCTAGAAGCCAGGCCTGGCAGTGTCCAGTTCTCTGAGGGCCCCACATTCACTATCTGATGAGTCCCTGGTAAGTCTACGGAGAAGACACTTCAGCACTCAGCTCATACATTGGGAAGGTAAAGAAAAAGGGACTAGAGCCAAAAATATGAATTTCATTGCCTGGTGTCTCATGTAGACATAATAGACTTGGTTCTTTGGGGTCTCAGGCATGACAAACTAGTGACAGCAACAAATACATCTATCTGCCTGATGCCTATTACAGAGAAGGAAAAGGTCTAAGTTTATGATCTAAAGTGTGGCTCTCATGACTCCTTGTCAAGACTGTCAAATAGTTGCATGGTGATGGCGCATGCCTTTAATCCTAGCACTCAGGAGGCAGAGGCAGGCGGATTTCTATGAGTTCGAGGCCAGCCTGGCCTACAGAATGGGTTCTAGAACATCCAAGGCTACATATAGAAACCCTGCCTGGAAAATCCAAAACAAACAAACAAACAAACAAAACTGTCAAGTAGCATGATGTGGTGGGGGTCAGGATGTAAGAAGCCAGCTCTCTGTTGTTGACATGGAATGCTTCTTACCTACAGATCTCCTCGGCCCCAATGTGGAACAGCAGGTCCGTGGATGTCAAGCCAAATATCACTCCATTTATGGAGAGGCTGCAGGGCTCTGACACAAACTGCACTCGCTGAAATGAGAAGGCACTGACATGAACATGTGAACAGAACGGCTAGAGTTCCTCCCCACCAAAGCTGGGGGTGGGGTTAAGGTCCAGAGACCACTGAGAAGGACCAACCCATGTACAGCAGCCTACGACCTGTTGGCAATTTAGAAGTCAGGCTCCTGAGAGGGATGCTCTGCCCTCACCCCAGGGCCGTCTTCACCCCATCCACTGCTCACTGGCCAGAGTGGTACCTTTTTGTCCTCTCGAGGCAGCTCAGAGAAGGTAAAAGGCGGCTGTGGGTATACCGGTTCATGTTGTACGTCCCTTAGAGATGGGACAAAGACAAGTTGGGAGCCGGAGCTGCTTTGTCAAAACACAAGCACAAGAGGGACAAGAGGTGAGTCAGCAGAACTGGGCCACAGGCTCAAGGTGTAAGCATGTCCTTCATCCAGCAGTCCTCCAGGGAGACTTGGATGGCATTCCACTCTGACCAGACACTCTCCCAGAACCCTTCGAGGGAAAGGCAACCAACCTGCTGTCACACACACATCCAGCTGGATCTGATGTATATTGTTCAGGACACACGGTCCCTTGCTTTGTCTGGTATCCCACTACAGAGGGAACTCTTGTCTAGAGGGAAAAGGGAGGAAGCTGAGATCTAGAGCTGGGCATGGAAGGCACTCACGCAAGCCCAGCCCTTGGGAAGCCAGAGAGGTGTTGAGTTTGAGGCTAGCTTGAACTACAGAGTGAGATCATATTTAAGGGGGAAGTCTCAGGACTAGAACTGGAGCTTAAGTTTTACTCCACTCTAAAGGGTGTAGGCAGCTTGTGGACAATAAAGTTCTCTGGATGCATGGCTTGGGTGAAATAAGTGAAGCCAGGGAGAGTGAGGCAAACTGGTCAGATCCCGAGGCTGCCCCTCGCACTTCTGAAGATCAAACCAAACCTTTCAGGCAGCAAGGGCTAGGCCAGGTCTACTGGGCACTGAAGACAGAGACTATAGGAGGGACATTCACCTTGCCACTCACACCAGGAAGCAACACTGTTTCTACTTCTCAGCAAACCAATGTGAAAGAAATACTCCACAGCAGAGGCAGCTGTCCCTTTGATGGAGACAGGAGAGTCTCTAGGGTTACAACATGCAGTAGAGAAAAAGAGCTGTGTCTCCACAACCACACAAAAGAGAGAGGGAAAACCTGCTTCTTTGGTTCCCTTCTCTATGCTTGGCAGAGACCCACGGTGAACCAAACGGTGTGAACTGTTGCTGTGAGGGCCTGCCTGGAACCAGCCACCGGCTCTCACTTGCAGCCCTTCATTCTCGTGCTAACTGTGGAACAGGTGAGATTCCCGGAGCTGGCACCAGAGGTAGTTGTAAGCAGCTTAATGTGGGTGCTGGGAGTCAAACTCCAGCCCTCTGTAGGAGTAGCAATAGCTTTTTTTTTCTCTATTCTTTTGTTTTTTAAGACAGGGTTTCTCCGAGTAACAGCCCTGGCTGACCTGGAACTCACTTTGTAGACTAGGATGGTTTCAAACTCACAGAGACCCGTCTGCCTCTGCCTCCCAAGTACTGGGATTAAAGGCCCGTGTCATCACCACCCAGCTGCAGCAATAGTTCTTAACTGCTGAGCCATCTCTCCAGTCCTGCACAGGGACTTTGGACATGTGATCAGATACCAGAGCCTGGCTCATTGTAATAGATCATCATAATCTTGGGAAATGTACTTTGCATATTATTCACAATCTCTTAGACACCAAGTTAGCTGGGGAGTGAGCAGAAAGAAACAACCTATGCTCCAGGTTGCCAGGAATGGAAGTCCGAAGGTACAAAGGACTGAGGTAAAGCTGTCTGTCCTCATGGAACTAGGCTGCTGTTTAGGACCAGCTTCAGGAGAGCAACGGTTAAGGAGGAAACAGCTTTTACTCATGGTTTGGAGCTGGCTATAGGGGGAGGTGCCAGGGAGAAAATTCCAGCTATGTGCAGCATTGCACAACTTCATACATCATACAGTGGGAGGGTCTCACTGCTATCTTTTTTTTTTTTTTGGTTTTTCGAGACAGGGTTTCTCTGTGGCTTTGGAGGCTGTCCTGGAACTAGCTCTTGTAGACCAGGCTGGCCTCGAACTCACAGAGATCGGCCTGCCTCTGCCTCCCAAGTGATGGAATTAAAGGCGTGCGCCACCAACGCCCGGCCTCACTGCTATCTTTTGAGCAGGGAAGTGCATCAGGGCATTCTGCTGCTATAAGGGAGCTCGCTCACATCTGCCGAGTTCTGCTGAGAGTTCAGTGCTTCTCATTTCTGATCCAGCACCATTTATACACAGCTCTGGCAGGGTGGGGCTGTACCCCTGCTTTGCAGCTCACTCTAGCCATAGATGAAAGTGCCTGGTGGCGCTGGGCACTGACTCTCAGAGTAACAATGCTTGGTCTATTCTTTGTTTGTGTCACTGCTATCAATAGCAACATGGGATGAGGAACCAAAATCAGAACCCAACCTCATGTTGGAAGCACCAGCCAGTGCTGGATGCCACTCCAATGCTTGTTCCTGTTTTGGGATGTTAGGGGATTTATCTCCTGAGGTCCTCAGCATTCCCCAGGTTTCCTGAATTCACCTGGGGCCCTAACAGATATGGGGGAAGAGGAAAGGTATATGTAACCTTCCACTTGAGAAGGGAGGGGAGTGGAAGCAGTTGAGGGCTCAAGTCTCCTGCCTCCAGGCCTGATGCCAGCACAAGGTTGTATTACAACTAATCAACCTGAGATCTGTTCTCAGGACAGAGGGCGGAAGGAAGACCTTTAAAAACCACCTTTGTTACAGTTTTGTTTTTAAATTTCAGCCTCAGGAATGTTTGTTTATCATGAGTTCAGCAACAGACAGCAAATCCCAGGAGACCACCCACTACAACATTTTCTTTCTGACCTGGCCCAACCATGGAAAGGCCTGGAGCTGAAGGGCCAGCTTCCTGATGCCTCTCTGCATCCAGCTTTAAACTCTTCCTGAACCCTTGAGGCCCTCACACTCTGGAATCACAGCACTTATGTCAGTCCTGTCTTCCAAACTTTGTTGAGGAATTAGGATCCACCCTCACTGGAGTCTCTCCCACCCACCACTCCAGCCCTTGGCAGCCATCCACCACCACCGGAAGCACTGACTCAGGGAAGGAAGTTGGGCTTACCCCAAAACAGTCCCTTCATGCAGCAAGAGGCTTGGGGCCTCTCAGAATTTCACTGCCAATCAAATGCTTCCCCAGGCCCCCTGGGAATATTCCCATGGAGCAACAGTTTATACAAGGGCAAGTGAGAAAAGGAAGTAAGGAGAAAGAACGAAGGATGAGAGTGTGTGAAGTCTGTCCTTTCAAGTTTGTTTAATCGGGCTTACAAAGATGGCTGTTTACCCACTGAGCACTCAAGTTCAAGGGCCCTATCTGACCTCTAAGTCCAAAAGGACAGGAACCACCATGGCTTTTTTTTTTTTTTTTTTTTTTTTGGTTTTTCGAGACAGGGTTTCTCTGTATTGTTTTGGAGGCTGGCCTCGAACTCACAGAGATCTGCCTGCCTCTGCCTCCCCAGTGCTGGGATTAAAGGTGTGTACCACCAACGCCAAGCGAACCACCATGGCTTTAAGCAGCTTCAGTTTCCTACTGGTATGTCCTGGCAGACCTGCATCTGGAACACTGACCTTCTTGTTCCTTCAATAACTGTTCTCAGGCACTGCTTGAAAACATCTTCAAATGGGCTTGTCAGCTGACAGTTCTGCAAAAAAGGAAGGAGCTGCACTCAGAGAAGTGCCCAGGCCTGAGGGGTGACCCTGAGGGGCTGGGAGTGGACAGAGATGTGACCATGAGAAAGATGGAAGCCAGACACAGGGGCTTGTGCTTTGTATTATCAGCACTCAGGAGGGTGAGACTGCCGTGAGCACCAGGCCAGTCCAGGAGACAGACTGAATTCTAAGCCAGCCCAGTTCTAGTGTAAGACCCTGTTGCAAACAAACAAAACCTGGTGGTGGGTTGGGCTGTCTGTTCATCTGCAGGGAGCTGAGTCTAGATAAGGGAAGAATTAACCTTCTTGCACGCACACTGACGTCTAGGATGAAGACAGCCTTGAAACCTTGTTTATGGAGGTGAAACACCTGGCAACAAAGGCTAGGAGGCTCAGGCCCTCCACCAAGATCCTAGGAAGAACTAACTTATGCACTAAAGGACCTCATGACATGAGCTGCCAGCTTAAGATAGCAGCCACACAAAGGATTTCATAGTACCCCTCTTTTTAGTGAAGTAGCTAGTATGTCTCGTAGGAGACTTTGAGACCAGATAGCCAGACCCACAGCTGAAGCCCATCTGCTTTTGTTACTGTTTTTGTGCCTGAGCAGTAAGTTGGTGTAGGCAAAGGAACCACCTATTTCCAATTCCCTCCCTGGCTTCCAGATGGTCTTGTGTACTGGAGGAATGGAGCTTTCAAATTCAAGGTGTTTTACTGAACACAGCCAGTAACAATGTTTCCCTGGTTGGCCACAGGGTTGATGTAAACCTGCTGCAGACACAGATAAACTCCAGAAGAAGACTGAAAGAGTCTAGGTTGAGAGCAAGTGCCCAGTCCCCCTCCAGGCACTTACCTCCACCTGTTCATGTTTAGCATCCAGGAAAGGTCCAAACTGCAAATGAGCAGAGATGGGGAAACAAAAATACCCAAAGAACAAATCAGAATCTTCCATGTTTGCAAAGGCTTTTGGACAAACTGTCTAAAAGCAGTTTCCTGCCTGGGTTCACTTGTTCCTCCAAGATTGCCTGGAGAGCCTGGGGAGGTAGCAGATGGGCCAAGGAGTCCTGTTCCCTCAGGGGGCTTCCCAGGGCCCTATAACCCCTTGCCCCCAACAACACTAGGCTCTTTTCTGTTTTTTTTTTTTTTTTTTTTTTTACACCTAGTACCAAGATAGAGCAAGAATGCTGCAAAATCAGGATAGAAAGACAATACTCCTGGCCTCTGGACTAAGTGATGGCTATGGAGTATGTGAGTATGTATATACCTCCAGAGGTGCAGATTGAGAATTTAAAAATCCCAGCACTTGGGAAGTAGAGGCAGGCAGATTTCTTTCTTTTTTTTTTTTTGTTTTTACGGGACAGGGTTTCTCTGTTTTGGAGGCTGTCGGTCTAGCCTGGCCTCGAACTCACAGAGATCCGCAGGCCTCTGCCTTCCGAGTGCTGGGATTAAAGGCGTGCGCCCGGCGAGGCAGGCAGATTTCTACAAGTTGGTGCCCAGCCTAGTCTACAGAGTGAGTTCCAGGTCAACTAGGGCTACATAGTGAGACACTGTCTCAAAAAAAAAAAAAAAAAAAAAAAAACCAAAAACAAGGAAAGAATAAAAACAAAACAAAATCTTTGTAAAAGGAGACAGATTGCTGGCGGTGGTGATGCATGCCTTTAATCCCAGCACTCGGGAGGCAGAAGCAGGCAGATCTCTGTGAGTTCAAGATCAACCTGGTCTACAGAACGAGTTCTAGGACAGCCTCCAAAGCCACAGAGAAACCCTGTCTCAACTCTCCCCCCCAAAAGGAAACAGATTGATGTTTCCTAAAAACTTAAAATAGCATTAGAACCCCTTTCTAAGGCTGATTTCATTTCCACCCCGATAGCCTCCCTACACACCTACCAGGATGCAGACATCTGGCCGGTCATGGTTGATGATGGAGATCAGATCAAGCAGGGGGTCGTATGTGATGCTGTCAGAGGTGGTATAAGGCCCACAGGCAACTAAAACCATAGTTTGCTCAAAATCTGAGACAGAAGGCAGTGTAAGGTCATGAGAAGAAAGAACTGATATTGGGTGGAGGAAGAATGAGAGGCCATTGAAGGGAAATGACACAGGATTTGCCACATCAAGTTCCATGAATGCAAGTCTGGGGATTCAAGGTGAGGACCTCATCCCTCCCCATGAACGCTGAACCAAGTAAAAAACACAGGCAGGGAGGAACTTGAGCCATGGAGTGCATCTGGGCAATGTGAGCAGAATGACAGTAAATAATTAAGCAAAGTGACATGAGCTCATGCTGTGCAGAAGTTAGGGATCATCAGGGAATTCAGTGTGGTGGGAGAATGTGGGGGAATTGAGGCCCAGAAGGGCAGGCTCTGTTGGAGGACCAGATACTGGACAAATCTGCTGGGTCCTCAGGCTACCTGGACACTAAAGCTAATAGGCTTGTGCTCCTACCCCAAACTTGGGTTTCCAGCCCTGTCCAGCCTGAGAACTATCTGGATTTGAGTGCTTTGTTTCATTTTCAAAGCGCGTGCCACCACTGCCTGGCCAATAATTTATTTTTATTTTATGCACATTGGTGTTTTGCCTGCATGTGTGTCTATGTGAGGGTGTCAGATTTTGAGTTACAGACAGTTGTTAGTTGCCATGTGGGTGCTAGGAATCGAATCTGGGTCCTCTGGAAGAGCAGTTAGTAGCTTTTAGCTGCTGAGTCCTCTCTCTAGCTCCCTGGATTTGAGATTTTAAAGTCAGTCTGAACTAGTTTCTGTGGCTTATACAACAAACCTCCGAAATCCCCCAAATTTTCTAATATGTAGCATTATTTTCCTATTGGTTTTGTATTTCAGGAATTGGAGAGATGGCTCAGCAGCTAAGAGTGTTGGCTGCTGTCCATGGGGACCCAAGTTTGGTTCACAGCACCCACATCAGGCAGACTACAACTACCTATAACTGTTGCCCCAGGCATCTGACACCCTCTTCTGGCCTCCATAGTGAACATAACCATACGCAACACACATAAAAACAAACAAAAATCTTAAAACAATAAATAAAACAATGAATTACTCCAAACTTGGTAGCTAAAGCAATTTACTATCTTACAGTTCTGGACACTGTAAGTCCAGAAGTCAAGGTGTCAGCAGGGCTGTGACTTATCTGGAGGCTGCCCGTGCTCCATCTTTAAAGTCAGGAGCCTAACGTTTCTGTTCCTGACTCTGATCCTTTTGCCACCCATGTTCAGAAGGACCCATGTGGTTGCACTCAGCCCACCTGTATAATTCCATCCAAAAGACTCATTATACAGACCAAGCTTGACTTGAACTTACAAAGCCTCTGCCTCCTAAATACTAATGGTGCATACTACCATGCCATCCAGACCATACAAAGTAACATATTCACAGCCCTATAGGATCATGGAAGTGATATTCAGTCTACCACAGGACTGAGACCAGGACGGATCTACCTTAGACCCCCACACAGATAGTTTCTGAGGCTGTAAGAATAATGTCCTGAGCTGATTCCAGGTCATCTCCAAGAATGACTTCACACACCACCAATGTGTGTAGGGCACTAGCAATATGCCAGCCAGCATTGACATTTATTGAAAATATTTACTGGTGTCTGTTCTATTTTGCTTACAAAAATGCTTAGAAATACTTTCCTTTTAGCTGGGCGGTGGTGGCACACGCCTTTAATCCCAGCACTTGGGAGGCAGAGGCAGGCGGATCTCTGTGAGTTCGAGGCCAGCCTGGTCTACAGAGTGAGTTCTAGGACAGCCTCCAAAGCCACAGAGAAACCCTGTCTCGAAAACCCCCCCTCAAAAACAAATAAATATAATCTTGCTCCCCCCACCCAGTCACTTGTTCTTCAATTCTTCTTCCTGCTCCTTTTTTTTTCCCTCTCAAGAAAGAGTTTCTCTATGTATCCCTGGCTGTCCTGGAACTCACTCTGTAGACCAGGCTTGCCTTGAACTCACAGAGATCTGCCTGTCTTTTTCTCCCGAGTGGGGGATTAAAGGTATGTGCCACCACTGTCCAGCTCTCTCTCTTTTTTTTTAAAGACAGAGTCTTACTATGTAGCCTTGGCTGGCCTGAAACTCCCTATGGAGATCAGGCTGGACTTGAATGCAGAGATCCATCTGTTTCTGCCTTTCAGTTACTGGGATAAAAGGTGTGCACTAGCATGCTTGGCCAGAAACTATTTTTTAAAATTACACCCTTATTGTGGAATAACTATAGAATTGCACAAACTTGCAGAGAGCACAGAATTCTGCATTTTCTGGGAGCCCTCTAACATTAACATTTCCTATAACACAGTACATTTGCTGGAATTAACAATGGTGTGTTACTGCTGACTAAACTAGGTTTTTCCAACAGTGTTCCTTTCTCCTCCAGGATTCCATATGGGGACACCCTGTTTGGGTTATAACATATACATCATTTCCCTTTTTCAAGTACCCTTCCCACAAAACAGTAGCCCGGATTACAGGTGTTCACTTTGTTACCAACACAGCCCAGAATGCCACTATCAGTGTTCAGGAGGTTCAGATCCACTAGTGGCTCTTGAAGAAAGGGCCTGTAAGCCCACTGATTAGTGGTGTCTTTACTGTTCTGCATGTCACGCCCATACAGTGGGCTTGAGCCTGGGCAACTAAAGTCTGGGACTTTGTCTATCACCCCCATTGTTAGCAAGAAAAAATTTGAACCAAAACTCACCTGCATCGTCTTCAGTGGGCTGATAGAATGGAAGCGGCACACCCTGAAACAGAAGAGGGCTCAGCTGCACTCTTGTCCACCACTGCGTGTTTGCAGGTATGCAGTGGGAGAAGTGATGACAGAGGCCGTCTCTGCCTTGCTCTTGGGAGTTATAGGGAGAGCCAGATTCTGCCATTCTTGTAAATAGCTCACTATTTAGAAAATAGTGACTAAGCAGAGCAGGCAATGGGAAAACACAAAACACTTGGCCATCTCAAGTAAAGTGGGTGCCAAACCATTGCCATGTAGGGCAAGGATGGAAGGGAAAGGAGTCCACCTACTTTGTCGGCATCCATGGAAATCTCTCGAGGACCACAGTGGAGAGATAACTATAAACTACAACTTGAGGCTAAACTTGACTGCAGCCATTTCTGTAAATGAAGTTTTAACGGGACTTCCTTACAGTCATTTGTTCATGAGTGGCCTATGGCTGCACTGGCACTATAATGATAAGACACGTGTGGTCTTACAGCCTTTTATAAAACATCTGCTGCTTTGTCCTCTGGAGGAAAGTTTACTAACTTACAGCTTGGAGGTGGGTTCCAACCCTAGAAACAGAAACTACTAAGAAACATACAGAGACTGAGAAAAAGCAGTTCCTTGTACCAGAACTGCACATATTGAGGCTGGAGCAAATATGGTGTGGTGGAGGGGCCCATCCTGTACCTCATAGAGTTTGGTGGCAGTAAGTCTCCTACCAGTGGTGTTGAATCCTTCCATAATTACAACCTGAAAGACAAGAAACACAAGACAGCTAAATAGGAGAGATAAATGAGAAGTCTGGATAAACAACCTTTGGTAATTATAAACTTAGGGCATTCTCCAGAAAACAAATGAAGGGGGCTAGATCAGTTACAATTATGCTCTACACAAATGACCCAATTCTCATGACAATCCCATGAGGTAAGAATTTTTATTTCATTTTGTGGATGAAGACACCCTGGCCTCGAAGGTCAAGTGTGCCCACAGCCACACATCTCATGAGGTAGAGCTAAGATCTGAACCTGGGCAGTTGGATCCAGAGCTAAGGTTGGAGCAAGGAGAAAAAACAGTTCCTAAAACAGTGGACCTCTACAACCCGACCTCATGCACCCGGGACGGAAACCAAGAAATAGTTGCCCACTGCATGCTCTCAGGTCTGCATCCCAGAAGGTTCCACAGTCTCACCTGTCCAGGAAACAGAGAATATTCCTTGAGGTCAGATAAATCCACTGGAATCTGTGTGCCCGAGGAATGTTCCCGGTCTCCCTCAAGAATCACTGACTTGCTGTTCAGCTTCCCATTGCTGTCACAGCCAATCTGGCCCAGCAGGATGACAGGCTCCTACCAAAGAGTGCAACATAAGAATGACGGCACAGCGAAACCCCAAATAGCATCTGCTTTGGGAGGTGATCACAGCATCACCACTAAAAGGGTAAGGACCCTTCAAGGGTGTCTAGTCCACCTCCTGCCTATCAGGTGTGCATTGAGAGGCTGCCAAAGTGTGAGCACTGTCAGTCTGGGAATCCCCCCAAGCCCTGTAGCCCACAGCACTTCTGGAAAACCACAACTATTAATAGATCACATTGACTGAGTCTGCCACACACTGTTCACAGCTGACATGTATTAACTCTTTCAACCTTCCCGACCACTCTAAAATAGATATGGCACCTAGCAACAAGCGGCAGAACCATATGATAATTTTCATTAAGGTCAAACAATAGTGAAGCCTAGACCCAAAGGCCAGAAGTTGGCTCCAGAGCCAAATCCTCAGCTGTGCTCCAGTAGCTCCTGGTACCTGCATGCCCCTGCCTCCCCACAGGGTTTTGCTACGTAACAGTATATCCTTGAACTCTCAATCCTTCCACCTTGAGCTCTCAAGGGCCCAGATACCACGTGGGACATCACATTACCACTTCCACAGGAAGTTCTTCATAGACGGAACTGAAATCTTTCCTAGAGGCTTCCTGTGTAGGCTTCCACTCTTGGGAAAAAACGGAGTACATCTACTCTCTCTCTCATGTGAGGCCCTGCCCCCATACTTCCTTTTAATTTTTTCAAAACTTCCTGCAAGACAAAGTTATTTTTCTTTTCTTTTCTTTGACACAGGGTTTCTCTGTATAACAGTCCTGGCTGTCCTGGAACTTGCTTGGTAGACCAGGCTGGCCTCAAACTCACAGAGATCCACCTGCCTTTGCCTCCCAAGTCCTGGGATTAAAGGTATGCACCACCACCGCCCCACTAAGAACAAAGTTTTATGAATGGTAGCTTTTCCCTGGAAGCAAACAGAGGACAAATGCACATTCAAGGATTATTTATACAAGACACATCTTCTCTTAGATTAGCAATGTTCCAGAGAAAGTACCCACACCAGAATTAAAGCATGATGTAATTCTAGATGCCGGAGGCAGGCACCGATCTGCTTTAGTGCTCAAACTGAAGGAATGGTCCAGGCAATGAGAGAATTCCCAGCCTGAGGCTCTCACCTTGCAAACTCAGACACTTCTACCTGCAGGGGCTCTCCAGAGACACTCTCCACCACGACAAAACAAGGTTTCAACCTTTTCTTCTGTGTAAGCCCCAGTCCATGAGGGAGGAAAGAAAGTCTGGGACACAGCCAGGGAGCACTTGTCTTTTTTAAGAGAGACCCATTTTTGTTTTTCGAGACAGGGTTTCTCTGTGGCTTTGGAGGCTGTCCTGGAACTAGTTCTTATAGACCAGGCTGGCCTCGAACTCACAGAGATCGGCCTGCCTCTGCCTCCCAAGTGATGGAATTAAAGGCGTGCGCCACCAGCGCCCCGCAGAGGGACCCATTTTTATCAGAGCTAACTAAACTGGTGTTGAACTAGAACACTGGTGAGTGGAAAAGGGTTTCTTCACGGACTTCCGAGAGTAGTAATAATTTATACTGGGAGTGGCAGTGCACACCTTTAATCCCAGCACTGGGGAGGGAGGCAGAGGCTGGAAGGTTTCTCAGTTCAGTAGTGGTAATTAGCGAGAACTCTTCCAATGACTCTTACTTGTGCTGGTTCTAGAAGAGGAGTAAAAGCCTCAATCTTGTAATGTTCCTTCAGTTCGCTGCCAAGCTCTTCTATCTTACAGGTCAGAACTGCAATTCAAAGGTGACAGGGTGCTGTCAGTAAGACAATCCACTCAGCAAGAAAAGACAGAGCACACTGTTCAGCATGCCAGTCATTCTATAGGACTGAGAAACATGGACATCTGCCCAGTCTGAACCCCAGGCTTCAGTGCATCTTATGACACAATGAATAGTCTGGTTTGCCACTGGGCCTCTGGAGCTCACACGGCATAGTCCAGAGCATCATCAAGAAACCCACCCTCACTAGACTGCAGGGAACTCAAGAACAACCTGTGACAGTTTTCAAGGAAGCAGTTGTGAGTGTTCATAACGCAAGAGCTGACCGCCTTCACAGCTCATGTTCCATTACTAGGATGGCTGTGTACTTGTCTTCAGTGAAGTGACATGACTTGGGAAATTACAGCATCACCCAGTGTCCTTCCCCTCACTGAAAGAGCACCCATAAAGACACTGACTAACTTCTGGATTCAGAAGCCAGGTAACTGTTCCACCAGTGAGTCAGGCTTTGTTACTCACTTCTCTCAGTCCTTCTATGGGCTTTAAACCCAACGCCTTTCCAAGAGGAAAGCAGTTACCTTCACGAACATCTGAGAGCTGCTGAAACATGGACTTGTAGCTGCTCGTGAGTGGCTCTGGGTACCCTATGACCTTCAGGCTGATGCCTGCAGAGCTTCCTCTCCCAGACCAGGACACGCCCTGTGCTGAGCCAAAGGTGGTGACCACTTCTCCTCGGTTGGTTCTGGAGCTGTATTTCTGGGAGGGGGCAGCACTGACAGGAAGCAGAACAGATTAGTATCACGGTGTCTGTGGCTGCCTGAGAAAGGAACATGAGGAGGCTAGGCTTGGGAGGCCTGCAGAAAAAGCAAATGGTCTTACAGATCTAATCAACATGGAGATGCCAGAGTATTCTGACCTTTCAGGAATTTCGAGAATGAGGCACCGAGGAACACCAGAATACAAAAAGTTTAGAAATTTAAAGACAAAAACATATAAAAAGATTGCTATTTTTCTCTATCAAAATTAAATGGAGCAAAACACAACGCACTCTGAACTGACTGGACTGCAAGTTTCAACTACTCTCTTTTCTTCTCGTGAGCCATCCACAGTTACAGCCCATCATTTGACCCTGAAACAGTGACGGAGGTCAGAGATTGCTGAGCAAACGCAAAAACCTACAATGCAGTTGAAACCAGGTATGGTGGCATACATCTGCAATCCTAGCACTCAAGAAGCAAAGGCAGCATAGGAACCACAAGGCCATCCTCAGCCAGGTTTGAGGACAGCCTATGGTACATAAGACCCTATCTCAAAAGAAAAAACAAAAAACAAACAAAAAGCCCCCCAAACAAACAAAGAACTCAGTACAGTTAGTTCAAAGAACAAATAACACTAAAATAAAAGTTCAACAAAATGAATGAACCTTTCCCTTGCCTCTGTGGAGGTGGAAATGCAATGAATGAACAGTTAAAAGGGAGCGAGCACCCTAACCCTACCCCAAGACTGCACTGTCCACTCTGACCGGTAAACTAGAGTGGTAAATTCAACAATAGCTGGATGTTGCTCATCTGCTTGGAAGCTTCTAATCTTCCTGCTGTAAAGACTGTTTATGGAGAGGTCTAGAGACACGCTACACTCAGCACACTAAAACTCTGTAGAAACTCACTTTACAAGGGGCATGGTCCCAATTGTTGACATCTGTTCTTTTCAGACAAGCTACAGAAAATTAGCTCAACTAATTATCTTTATCTCCAGGACTGCTTCTACCTAAGTAATTTATAGGCTACTTTTCATAAATTATAAAATGAGTTTCTGATGTCAGCTTTCTTGGTGCACACTAAAAAATGATCAGGCGGGGAAGTCACCAGCTTCTCTGGACTCCACCCATGAAAGGGCATGTGTCACAGCAGCCCTCTAGGGTCATCAGACACTCAGAGGGAACAACTATAAACATGGCCACAGAAATAGACCTAAGGAACTTCCTGCTTACCCCCACAATGGCTCTGCAACAACTTATCTGAACCCTCTTAGGTTTCAGAGATGCTCTTTTAAGTCTACAATGTTGACTTTGGAAAGCAGTTTTGAGATCTCGCCAAACAAGGTGGAGCACAGTAAAACCAAACTATCCTTCAGGATCCAAAACAACCTATGGTCAATAGCCATGGAGCCTTCAGTTACTGCCTCTCTGCTTTTAAGATCTGTAGCAGTGGTGATACACGCCTTTAGTCTCAGCACTCTGGAGGCAGAGGCAGGTGGATCTCTGTGAGTTGGAGGCCACTCTGGTCTACAGAGTGAGTTCCAAGACAGCCTCCAAAGCTGTCAAGAGAAACCCTCTTGAACTGCCCCACACACACACACAAAAGAAGGAAAGATCTGTATCCTATGTGCACTGAGGATATTGCCTGCGTGGATGTATGCACACCATCTGTGTGCTTGGTACCTGCAGAGGTAGAGAGTTTATGGATCCCATGGAACTGGAGTTACAAATGGCTGTGGAGACACAATGTGGATGCTAAGAACCAAACTTACGCTCTGTTTAAGAGCCAGTCAGTGTTTTAACTGCTGAGCCATCTCTCTAGCCCGTCAATGACTCTCTAAAGTGACAGAACTGAGAAACCTACACTCTGGTTGGTTTAGAAGGATCAAGAGGTTGGTAGCTCCCTAAATGGCCAAAATGTTGTTCCTGAGCCCCATGCTGATGTGACACATCTCTCTAACGGGAGACCTATCATTTATGGATTTCAGAGTCGCACATGATCTCTGTACATTTATGTATAATGGTGGCAGCCATGAGGAAGTATCAATTAAACCTCTGCAGGAGAAGATTCAGTGATGAGAAAACACTCAGAAGCCAGCTGTCACTGAGCATGGGATGAACAGGTTATGCAATGCTGTGAACAAAGGTGCATACTTTTCCTTTAAAAAATACTTCAGATTACAAAAAGAAACCCAAGTAAACGCAAACGAGTAGGAGCAGGTGAGAGCCTATTTGTCTTGACTGACCAGACGTTGCAGACGCCTGGGCTTCTGAATAGCCAGGCTGTTTTCAATAGGAGATATCAGTTCCTGATCTAGGAAATGAGCCCTAGAGAAGTGGGTGGAAAGCAAGTCTCCTCAATTACTGCACAAAACAGTAATTTTCCACAAGGCAGAGAACCACAGGCTTCCCAGCCAGCGCTCGGTAGATGGCCCACTCCTTTGTGGGTTAATAAGTTACTTGCAGTTCGCCTTGTCAGCAGAGAAAGAGGCGCGGCTTTCTTGGCCCTTGGATCGATCGTGATACATACCTTGGGGAGAAACTTGATGGTGAGAGAAGCTGATGTGGACTACGAGTAGAGACACTCCTTTTTGTTAGGGGGGTTTCTGGGGTGCTGCTAGCTCGCTTATGGGGACCCTAGAAACAAGATGAAAAACGAAATCCCAGTCACTGTGGCTTCAAGTTGCTAAGTAGGTGTAGAGCCGATGCACTCCCTTAGAAAAGACCAAGAGGCGCACACAGTAAAGGATACAGCTGCGGCCCTCGGGAGCCATCTGCAGCAGTGACCACATAACCTTCAACAGTAACCCATAGCCAAGGGCCCCATCTGCATTCTCAAGGCTGCCATGAAAGATGGTCGGCCCTGCCCCCTGACCTGTCAGCTCGCACGCACGTCTCCATCCCCACTGCTTTCTGCTTTTAGGAAACACCCGAGTTTGGCAATACATAACTTTGACCTGTGTTCACACATTCTCCAGAGAAGGGATGGGACCATGTTACACTTCTTTTGGCCAAGTCTACCACACATTTTCCAAATTAAAGTCTGGAATAACTCCAGGCAGATAAGGTAGTTGAGCTCATACTTGGAGAGAGTAGTCAGTAAACACCTCACTAATGGTTGCAGCTGGGTTTTTTTTTTTTTTGGTTTTGTTTTCCTTTTTTAGTTGTTCATTTCTTCTTTTTTTTTTGTGCTCATCAATAAGAAGGCAAAGTGCAGAATAAAGGATGAAACACAATCACAGGACCTAACATTCTCTAAAGCCTCGGAAAATGGGATGTTAACAGGAAAGACTTGTCCAGTCCAAGGGCTCCAAGCTTACATGCAGAAACTTTTCTGACACAAGGGCTCCTCCTGCTGGTCATTTGAAGAAATGCCATCAAGTTATCAATTGGTAGGCTGTGGAACCCAAGGTGAGAACACTCAGAACCATTAACTAAGACAGGCATGATGGTTCATACTTGAAATCCTAGCCTTTGGGAAGCTTCAGTGCAAAGATTACCAACGTCCAGGCCAGCTTGGGCTACAGAGTGAGATCCTGACTCAAAAAACAAACCAAACCAAAAAACAAAACACCAAAAAAAAAAAAAAAAAAAAACCAAACCAAAAAAACTAAGCTTTATCAGAAATTAGACTTCCAAATATTTGTGGTTTTATTTTATTTATATGCTTATATGTGAGCTTGTGCATGCAGGTGAAGGTGCCTGGGGAGGTTGGAAGAGGCATCAGAACCCCTGCAGCTCAAGTACACACAGCTGTGGACCCACACACTGATGCGGGTCCTCTGCAAGAACTAACGAGACAGCTCTCCAGCCTGTGCTGTCTTTTTGCCCGAGACAGACTCAGGTATTAAAGGCCACAATGGCCTTGACCCCACTGTAGCTGAGGCTATCTTTCAACTCCTGAACTGCCTGCCTCCTTCTCACAAGTACTAGGATTACAGCTGTGAGCCACCACACCTGGCGTATGCACTCGATTTTAAAAGTTAATTTCTCTATTTTTACTCATTTACTCACTGAGCCCTCTCACTGGCCCTCTAAAATAGTCACTACATGTATTGTATGACCCTCTAAAGTAACTTTTTTTTTACACTGTCTCTCTGGAGATCCTACCTGTGCCTCCTGAGTCCTGGAATTAAAGGTGTGCACCACCACTGCCCAGCTAGGGTAACTTTTAACTTATATATTTAGTTGAAAAATATTAAGATACAATTAAGGAATATTCAAGAATGGTTATTTTAGCCAGGGCTACATAGCAAAACCCTGTCTTGAAAAACCAAAATGAAAAAAAAAATCCTAATTTAAAAATAAAGTTTAGCTAGGAGTTAGTGTCACATGCCTTTAATCTCAGCACTTCGGAGGCAGAGGCAGGTGGATCTCTGAGTTCAAGGCCAGCCTGGTCTACAGAGCAAGTTCCAGGACAGCCTCCAAAACAATACAGAGAAACCCTGTCTCGAAAAAAACCATAAAGTTTACAGAATTTTACACACCAATTTTTAAATTCTATATGCACTTTCCATAACCAGTACAATCTTTTATCCTTAGTCCTGTTTTCTGACTGAATTCATGAATAATTTCTATGTCTCTTTCTCTATTGCTAGATTATAGCTCATTTTTAATTTCTTAAGGTTATAAATAATGTTATGATGTACCTCATCATGCATATAGCTTTTTCCATGATTTGGATCATTTCCTTAGATATTCTTAGGGGGTTGCTGAGAATGGACTCCAGTGCCTTGTACATGCTAAACATGTACCCTGGGGCTATACTCCTAGTTCTCAGGAGATGTTTCACTAGGAAGAATGAGTAAGATGAAGGATAAACATGACTTTGGGGTTTTGACACATTTTCTCCAGCTATTTTCCAAAAAGCTTCCTCCAATACACTAATTCTACAGCTGTCATGGAACAGGCCCTAGGGAAAGAACAGTGAATAAAGCAGTGTCCAGGATCTGAGAGCTCCTGTAATGGAGTGAGATGGAACAGAATTAAGGTCCATGGTAAAAGAATGCAAGAGAAAGGATACAGGAGAGGAAGCTGCTACTTTGGACAGGTTAGTTCCCCCTGACAAGAGGTCACAAAGAGAGTGTATGTTTGGTATGCAAGAAAACCAGTGTGGCAGGAGTGGGAGACAGGACTGAGATGGAATCACACATATTATTCAGACTGTGAACCTTAGTAGGGAAACTGAAAATCATAGGGAGTTGGGAACTTTCTTTGGTGAGACCAGGCTGTCCTAGAACTCACAGAGATCTACCTGCCTTTGCCTCCCAAGTGCTGGGTTTAAAGGTGTGCACTATCAAGCCCAGCTTTGTGGGTTTTTTTGGTTTTTCGAGACAAGGTTTCTCTGTATTGTTTTGGAGGCTATCCTGGAACTCAGAGATCCGCCTGCCTCTGCCTCCCAAGTGCTGGGATTAAAGGTGTTCAACACCAACACCTGGCCTTGTGGTATGTTTTTAAGAATGTTACTTTAGAATAATTTCCATGTTCACCTTAGAGGGTGTTGTATAAGAGTTCAAAAGGGTCTCCTCTTCTTCCTCCACTTCAATCCTGAAAACACTGGTCAAGGAGAGCAATTACATGAGATTAATTGAGAAACTGCTTTTTCTTTTTCTTTTTTTAAAATATTTTATTTATTTATTATGTATACAATTTTCTGCATGCCAGCAGAGGGCACCAGATCTCATTCAAGGTGATCGTGAGCCACCATGTAGTTGCCGGGAATTGAACTCAGGATCTCTGGAAGAACAGTGCTCTTAACCTCTGAGCCATCTCTCCAGCCCCCAAGAAACTGCTTTTTCAAGACCAGTTTCTCTTTGTAGCCTTGGCTGTCCTGGAACTCACTCTGTAGTCCAGGCTGGCCTCGAACTCACAGAGATCCACCTGCTTCTATCTCCCAAGTGCTGGGATTAAAGGTGTGTGCCACCACTGCCTGGCTGAATATTAGTTATTTTTAAAGATTTGTTTTTAAATTATATATACAAAATACATATATGTGGCCTAGTGCAAAGACCTTCTGCATAAAAGGATACAGCTCTTGTATAGAAACAATGTCTCTGGTTCCTGCATGCCCACTGTCTTTGGAGGCATTGTGCCAGGCTTTGGATAATTTTTTGTTTAGAACCTGAAGAAGGAATAGAAGCAGATGGTGAATATATTATCTCATAGTCTGATAATAGGGAGGGCATTTCCCATTGGAAGTAATAACAGGCATTCAAAATATAAGCAAAGAAGAGTTAGGATATAGCACTGGTAGAGCACTTGCCAGGCGTGCAAGAGGCCCTGGGTTCAATTTCAGCATCACCCCACCCCCACAGAGTCAAAGATAAGCAACTACTCCAAAAGTGTTAAGTAGCACATTAGTACACATATTTAACACTGGGAGACAGAAACAGGTGGGTATGTGGGTTAAAGGCCAGCCTGGTCTACATAGTGAGACAATGTCTTTAGAAAAACAAAAACATGACAGGCTGGGCATGGTGGATGTCATGTCTATCATCCTAGCATTTGGGAGACAGAAGGATCATCCACCCCCCAACACACACAGTGAAAATAAAAGCTTCTCCCACAGGAGTTAGAGAGATGGCTCAGAGGTTAAGAAGACACACCACTCTTCTAGAAGATCTAAGTTCCATTCCCAGCACCCACATCAAGCGGCTCACAACAGACTAACTCCAGGTCTAGGCGATCTGACACCTCTTGCCTCTACAGGCACCTTCACTCATGCACATATACACATAATTAGAATAATAATAAAAATAAATAAAATAAAAAGCTTTCCCAGTAACTGTCTGCTGACAACACATAATCCTAATAATAATTCTCTTTCACACCTGCCATCTACCAGGAAGTTTCAGGTGCTTCACATGCAACCTATTTAATTTTTACAACCATCATTAAAAACACAGTTATCAGAACTTGACAGAAGAAAAAAAAACACAAAACCAAGGCTCAGAAATAGTAAGTAGGGGCCCAGTGATACGATTCAGTGGGCAAAGGCACTTTCTGCTAAGCCTAATGGCATGAATTTGAACCCCAGAGCCCACTTACTAGAAGGAGAGAATCAACTTTTCCTTTTCAAGATAGGGTGTCACTATGTAGCCCTGGATGACTGTCCTGACACTCGACATATAGACCAGGCTGGCCTCAAACTCAGAGATCCAACTGCCTCTGCCTCTCTTAAAGGTGTGTGCCACCACCATTTCACAACCAACAACCGTTTTTCATGGCTGTCCTCTAAGCACTGTAGCACAGGTGTGCAAACGCACGTGCACACCATAAATGAATGCACAAAGTTGAAAGACACTATGCTAGAAAGACGAAGAAGGGAGGAAAGGAAGTAGAAGACCAAGCTCACACTGGGACCAGAGTCAGACTCCAGAGCCTGCATCTTTTCATATTGCACACCTCCATGCAGCAGAACATCAGTTAGCTCACATTTGCTCTCACCTCGTGTTCAAAAGAGTTCAGGATCTCTGCAGTCAGGCACATTTTCCCTGTGCTGGTGCAGAAGGCAATAAGCTCGCTTACCATTCCCTCCTCAGTCTGTCTGTACAGAACACACAGTTCTGCCACTGTGGGGAGAGAAACCAGGTGAGGAAAAACTTAGTTCATTTCTTTCTTTTTTATTTTTTTAAAAGATGTACTTATTATGTATACAGTATTATGCCAGCATGCTCTCATTACAGATGGTTGTGAGCCACCATGTGGTTGCTGGGAATTGAACTCAGGACCTCTGGAAGAGCAGCCAGTGCTCTTAACCTCCCAGCCACCTCTCCAGTCCTTCGTGTTCACTTCTTTTTGCTTTCATACTGAGGTGAAGCAATCCCCTGATGTCCAGTCACTGCTTATTCATAGGCCCTGGGAACAGCAGTGAACAAAACCAAGGCGTTTTTTGTTCTTATTCACAGGAAGCTCACACTGAGAGGAAGACAGGACAGGAAAGTATATGGTACCATAGATGCTCAAAGATGAGATGCAGAAAAATGAAGTGGGGGGGAGGGTCAGAGAGCTAAGGAGGAGCCTGGTAGTTTGCACATGAGGGGCCAGGAAGAGGCCTCAGCAGGTAAAGTGCTCGCCACACAAGCGTGAAGACAGGAGCACAGCGAGCACGGCGGCACGTCTCTACATCCCAGTGTGTGGATGGCAGCGGGGAATGCCTGGAGCAAGCTAACCAGCCAGGCTGAGTGATCAAGGAGTGAAGGTAACCAGCAGGAAGTGATTCTGGTTCTAAGTCCTGGCCGTTCACAGGGAGATGAAAGTGAATCTTCAAAGGCTGAGAAGTGGTGGTGAGAAAACCCAAAGGAAACCCAGGCTTGGTGCCAGCTCCTGAGGGTGCCCAAGCAGCAATAACTCTAGCTCCAGAGGCTGGCTCCCTCTTCTGGCCTTTGTGGGCTCTGCATGCGAGTGCTGCGTTTGTATACACACTCATTCACATAAAAATAATCGTAGCACTCAGGAGGCAGAGGTAGTTGATCTCTGCTACTTTGAGACCAGCCTGGTCTGCAAAAACGGGCCCTATTTCAAGAAAACTTTAAAAGAAAGAACAGATTGTTTTTAAGTCTTCACAAGGACTTGGAGTATGTCAGTCTCCATGAAGAAATGCATTACCAATTATTAATCGTGTTTACATTCTGCTTCTTTTTTTTTTTTAACCTTTAAAAGAAAAGCAGACAGATCTCACTGTTTAATCCCTAGCTGGCTTTTAATTCTCTGTGATCCTCCTGGCTTCAGTCAGCCAAGGGCTGGGATAACAGACAAGCCCACTTTCACTACGGTTTTATTTCCTAAAACTGAAAGTTAAAGTACTGATGAGTGGTTACAGCAAGGGTACACACAGTGCTATTCTGAACCTGACACACATTTTCCAAGAGATGCGTGATTTAAATCTTCACCATTAGACTCCATGGACCAGTATGATGAGGCACTGGACTCCAGAGCAAGAGCCTGGGGTTGGCACACAGCGTAGACAATTGATTCTCCTTGCCTGTGTTCCTTCATCTATAAAGAGAGGGAGCCAATAAGCTCCCTGAAGTTTCTTTCAAAGCAAAGACAAATTATTAGGAATCCACCTCGAGAAATTCCTATTTGCACAGACCACTAAAACTATAATGAGCCAGGCAGGGCGGTGCACACCTTTAATATCCCAGCAGGTGATCTCTGTGAGTTCGAGACCAGCTCAGTGGTCTACATAGTGAGTTCTATGACAGCCAGGGCTCCTTAGCAAGACCGTGTCTTTAAAAATACAACTCTGATGAGAAAAGTCATAGAGCAACAGATGACTGACTAGGCATGAGCTGCAAACAGTCCCGATGTCTCCTTTTGACCATGTCACCTGTTGCTTGATCAGGACCCAAGCAACACCCACGAGCATACGGAACTTGGAAGGGACCCTCTCGGTTCGGGACTCACGTTTCTCCATCAGGGAGTCCTCGCAGTCCAAGCCGAAGATTTGTAGCTCCTCCGCCAGCTGCTGGGTGGACACGGCCATGATGACCCCGGGGGACCGGGCGCCTGCCGCCGGGCTCCTACCTCAGCTCGTCTGCTCCGCAGAGGCTTATCCTTTCGCTTTGGGGGAAAGTGACGCGCCACGAGAGACCAACTGGCCTAAGTCCTCAGAAGACCCTACCTTCAGGTCACAGAGAGATACGTCAACAACAACAAAAACTCGAAAGGTCTGGATCCGCAGAGAAAACTTGCTTCCGAAGCTACCGCTTAGCTTCTCAGCGAGGAGCACAGTCAGGAAAAACCCGCCAAACGCTTTGCTGGGCGCGCGCTTGCGCGAGGACCGATCAACATGGCCCTCCCCGCGCACGCGCCGGTCCGTGCATTGCGACTGCGCAGAACGCGCCCGCTGCGCGCCAGTCGGCGCGGAAATGAGTTCCGGCCTCTGGCTGCCGCGGTGTGTTTCAGAGGTCGCCTGCTATTGCCTGTTTGTCCCGTTTTTGTGGGGCAGGAGGTGCTGTTCGCCCGTGGCTGAAACTTGCAACAGGAGAGTAGATCACCGAAAGGGAGCGCTTAGGGCAGTGGCAGTGATTCTCAACCTTTCTTTTTCTTTTCTGTGGCTTTGGAGGCTGTCCTGGAACTCGCTTTGTAGACCAGGCTGGCCTCGAACTCACAGAGATCTGCGAATGCTGGGATAAAGGTGTGCACCACCACCGCCTGTCCCATTCTCAGTCTTTGTAATGATGCGACCCTCTAATACAGTTCCTCATGTGGTCACCCACAACCATAAAGTTATTTCGTTACTACTTCATAACTGTAATTTTGCTGCTGTTGTAAGTTGCAGTGTAAATATCTGATATGCAGGCTGTCTGGTACATGACACCTGTGAAAAGGTTGTTGGGTTCCCCAAAGGGGTCGTGACCCATGTTTTGGGAACCACTGACTTGGGCAGTAAAATGAGTGAATTATCTCCCTGATATATTTCCTCCCCCCCCCCCCTCAGGACAGGGTTTCTCTGTGTAACAACAGCCCTGGTGCTCTGTAGACCAGACTGGCCTCTAACGCACAATGATCCACCTGCCTCTGCCTCCCAAGTGGTGGGATTAAAGGCATGTGCTACCAGCACCCAGTTTATTTCCTAATGTTTGGAACCAAAATCTGCATTGGCTTGGTTTAATCAAGTTGATGTGTTCTGGGCCATTAAGGAAAATGGATGGAAAAAAACAAAGCAGAATAAAAGTCCCAAACTAAGTGAGGGGGGGTTACGTGAAGTTATGTCATCAGAAGCCCAGACCCACGAGCAGCTGCAATGGCGTCAGCAGCAACTCCCTTAGCCCACATTCGTAGGATGTACTCTGGCCGTGGAATCCCAGAGCACAGAGGTTTCAATTAATTCTACCCAGCCAAAGGCAGTTATTTTCTTCTCAAGGTCCCTGTCTTATGATAACTTTGTATGAAAAGTTGGTATGCTATAACTATGTATAAAGACTTAGTGTGCTAAATAATCTCTGTAACTATGGGAACCCTACTGAGACTTGCAGCCTCAAGACTCTTCCTCCCTTCTTCTCAAGGCCTTGTCTTCTGATAACCTTTGGTGTGAAGTAACCTCTGTAACCATGGGAACCCTGCGGACTGGGACTTGCAGATTCGGGACTCTACCCACCTCCTTTTTTTCTTTAAAAGTACCTTGCTTTTACGACTTGGGGCTTCAACTCTCCCAACAGAGTTGAGTCCTAGATAGCTGGCATTCCGGAAATAAATGGACCTTCTTGTACTTGCATTCGGTGTCATTAGGCTTCTTGAAGCCTTGGGGTCCTCTCTGAGTGGGCACAACAAATTGACCTGTGACACCATGTGCTAAGAATGGAATGGAGCACTGACAGCCTTTAAGAAAACAGTGTGGCCGGGCGATGGTGGTGCATGCCTTTAATCCCAGCACTCGGGAGGCAGAGGCAGGCGGATCTCTGTGAGTTCGAGGCCAGGCTGGACCGACAGCCTCCAAAACAATACAGAGAAACCCTGTCTCGTAAAACAAAAAACAAAACAAAAAAAAAAAAAAAAGAGAAAAGAAAACAGTGTGAGCCCAGTGTGGTGGCCCACATCTTTAATCCCAGCCAGCACTCAGGAGGCAGAGGCAAGAAGATCTCTGAGTTCAAGGCCAGCCTGGTCTACAGAGCGAGTCCAGGACAGCTAGGACTACACAGAGAAACCATGTCTTGAAAAACGACAACAACAACAACAAAGGACACACCTGTAATCCCAGCACTTGGAGACTGAGATGGGAAATCTCTGCAAGTTCCAGCCAAGGCTATACAGAGAGACGGTATCTCAAAAACACAACAAAGAAACACCAAACAGGAGCTGTGGTTGTGCTTGCTTACTGCTCCCGAAAAGGACTTGGATTTGGTCCCAGCACTCATGTGGTGGCTCACAACCACCTCTAACTCCAATTTCAGGGGGTCTGACACCTGGCCTCCACAGGCTCCTACACAAAAGTGATAGACATACTGAGGTACTCACAAACTCTCATAAAGAACACACCTTTATCCCCAGCACTTGGGTGGCAAAGGCAGGTGGATCTCTGAGTTTGAGGCCAGCTTGGTCTACAGAGGGAGTGAAACCCTGTCTCAAAACAAAAATGCAAATAAGCTTTTTTTTTTTAAAGTCTCATTGACCTGGCCATGTTGCCTCATATTTGCAATCCCAACATTTGAGAAGCTGAGGCAAGAGGATTGACTGAGATTTCAGCCAACCTGGGCCACATTCTAAGACTATTGAACAGAAAAACAAAACAAAGTCTTAACTGATTTATCACAATAATAGCCAAAGCACTGGGTAGGGCTGCAGGAAATTGGCCACCAGGTAGCAGCAGGGTTGCACAGTGCCTGGGTTTCATTTCAGGACTGCTGCACACTTGATAACTGAGGTTTAAGATTTTCTTGATAATGAGAGGCTACGAACTGTGAACCAATTAACAGTTGTTTATAGAGATTAGATAGAGTGCTTGCTTGGCAAGTCTTGGGTTTGACCCCTAACATCTTATGAGTAGGGCTGTTGGCACATTTGTTAATCCCAGCACTTGGGAATAAAGGCAGGAGGACCAGAAGTTATCCTTAGCTATACATAAGGAGTTCAAAATCAGCCTGGGCTACAGGAGACCCTGTCTCAAAAATGAATGGATAAATAAATAAAGCAAAGTCATGTTTCTTTTGACTTTTATTATTTTATGCATATGAGTGTTTTGCCTTCATGTATGTCTGTGTATTGCATTCATTCATGATGCTGAGGAGGCCAGAAGAGGACATTTATTTCACTAGAACTGGAGTTACAGACAGTTGTGAGCCATTATGTGCTGGGAATTGAACCTGGGTCCTTACAAGAGAAGCAAGTCTCTTAAAATGTTGAACCAGCCGGGTGGTGGTAGCACATGCCTTTAATCCCAGCACTCGGGAGGCGGAGGCAGGTGGATCTCTGTGAATCTGAGGTCTGTCTGGTCTACTGAGGGAATTCCAGGACAGCCTCCAAAGCTATATAGTGAAACCCTGTCTTGAAAAACAAAACAAAACAAACAAATAAATAAATAAATGTTGAACCATCTTTGTAGCTCCCAAAGTAGTGTTTTGCTTTGTTTTGAGACAGGATCTCTCTGTGTAGCCCTGGCTGTCCTGGAACTCACTCTGTAGATCAGGCTGGTCTTGAACTCAGAGGTCCACCTGCCTCTGCCTCCTGAGTGCTGGGATTAAAGCTGTGCACCACCATGCCTGGTAAAAGTAGTGTGTTGTTTTTTGTCTTGGTTTTGTTTGGTTTGGTTTTTTGAGACAGGTTTTCTTTGTGTAGCTTTGGCTGTCCTAGAACTAGGTCTGTAGACTAAGTTGACCTTGAACTCATAGAACCTGCCTGCCTCTGCCTCCTGGGTGCTGGAATTAAAGGCCTACAAACTACTCCCTGGCAAAAGTGGTGTTTCTTAAGGCAACCCCAAAATGCTAAAACCAAGACAAGGTAGGAAGAAAGAAACAAACAAAGAAAGAAAGGAAGAGGAATGGAAGGAAGGAAGAAAGGAAAGGAAAGTAGTGTTTCTTAAGGCAACCTCCAAAGGCCAAAGCCAAGACAAAGAAAGAAGGAAAAGTAGGGAAAGGAGTGAGGGAGGAAAGGAAAGGAAGGGAGGGAGGGGAGGAGGGAGGGAAGGAAAGGAAGGGGGGGGAGGGGAGGAGGGAGGGAGGCAGGAGGGAGGCAGGCCACCTCTGAGGACCTGAGGTGAGAGCAGGGAGGTTTAGGGACACGGAGGGAGTGGTGCAGCACTTGAGGTCATCCAGCACCTACTCAGCTAGGTCCGTCTCCAGGTCGTCTTCATGCCCTAGGTGAACACTCTACTGCTGAGCCGCTTCCCCATCCCTACACCATCACTCCCTGTTGAGACCATTGTGACCTCTCATAAACTAATATATGACCCATCTGTTCAGTCTCTTCTCTCCAATTCTTCCTCTCAACCTGACCCAGGAGGACATCTGACACATGACTGTTCCTCCCTGTACCCTACTGGAATGTTCACAGCTCCTAGAGCTAACTCCAGCTCCTTGTTTCTTTTTCTTTCTTTCTTTTTAATTTTTAATTTATTTATTGTGTATACAGTCTTCTGCCTGCATGACAGTAGAGGGCACCAGATCTCATTCAAGGCAGTTGTGAGCCACCATGTGGTTGCTGGGAATTGAACTCAGGACCTGTGGAAGAGCAGTAAGTGCTCTTAACCTCTGAGCCATCTCTCCAGACCCAGCTCCTTGTTTCTTGTCTCATCCCTGCAACATTTTCCCAGTGTCATCTTGCTTGGCCTCTGTGGTCTCTTCTTCCTCACCCTCATCCCCGCTGGGATTGAACACAGCTCATGTTTGGACTGGTATTTCCCTGTCAGAACACTCCCTGTTCTGTCCTGATGCCTGGCTCCTGCCACATTCTCAGCAGACGCACATCCGCTGAGGAAGTCGAGTGTCAGGGGAGCTGGTTTAGGGTCCCCTGGCCAGGGGAGGGTCTTTCCAGCCTGGGCATAAAATGATTGCACTCCCTGCACTCAAAGGACAGGTCACTGACCCAGGGACTTCAGAATCCTAGCTCATGAGGCGAGTATGAAATTGAGGGTAAGGGTCGTTGGCAGACCTCAGAGCACCCACAAAAACTGGCCCATGCTCTTGAGAATCTCTTGGACTTCCATCAATGCCATCATGCCAGGCTACCACAGCTGAAGGACTTCAAGATAGACGTGGGTCAAGCCTGCAAGCTTCTGAAGCAAAGTGTCCTTACTCCCTAGGGGAGTACTCTACTGCTGAGCCAGTGGAAACCTGCCGCAGCATTTCTGCACAAACAACTGTTCCCTGCTTGGTGGGATGTCTGCTTACCTTTTTTTTTTTTTGGCTTTTACGAGACAGGGTTTCTCTGTATTGCTTTGGAGGCTGTCGGACCAGCCCGGCCTCGAACTCACAGAGATCTGCCTGCCTCTGCCTCCCGAGTGCTGGGATTAAAGGCGTGTGCCACCACTGCCCGGCACCTTTTTTTTTAAAAGATGTATTCATTTATTACATATACAGTGTTCTGCCTACATGCCAGATTGAATTGTAGATGATTGTGAGCCATCATGTGGTTGCTGGGAATTGAACTCAGGACCCTTGGAAGAGCAGTCAGTGCTCTTAACCTCTGAACCATCTCTCCAGCCCAGTCTACTTAACTTTTATATTCACATGATATTATAAAAAATGTATTGCGGAAAAAACTAAGCATTTGAAAGACAAATCTTTCGCGAACATCCTAATTTTGAGTGTCATTGGAAGGAATTATCTTTGTTGGTCTAACCTACTAATCCCTGGAAGGATTTATTGTGCGGTCATGGGTCAGATTTCTTAAGACTACTCTGGGCAGGACACTCTCTTGAATTCATATTCTCCATGTCTGGATGACTGCCATATTTTCAGAGCTACAGAATCTTTAAAAATACAATAAAGGCTGGGCGTTGGTGGCGCATGCCTTTAATCCCAGCACTCGGGAGGCAGAGGCAGGCGGATTTCTGTGAGTTCGAGGCCAGCCTGGTCTACCAAGCGAGTTCCAAGACAGGTTCCAAAACAATACAGAGAAACCCTGTCTCAAAAAAAAAAAAAACAATAAAGGGCTGGAGAGTTAGTTCGCTCAGAGGTGAAGAGTACTGGCTGCTCTTCCAGGGGTCCTGAGTTCAATTCCCAGCAACCACATGTTGGCTCACAACCATCTATATTGGGAGCTGATGCCCTCTTCTGGCATAAAGTCGATAGAGCACTCATATACATAAAATAAATAAACCTTAAGAATTAATTAATCCTTAAAAAATAAAAATACGATAAAAATTTAAATATGGCCAGGGGAGATGGCACATACCTTTAACCCCTGCATTTGGGAGGCAGAGGCATGCAGATTTCTGTAAATCCAAGGCAAGCCTGATCTACATAGCAAATTTCACACCAAGGATATGGGAATATGTCCAAAGTCTGGACTGTAAGCAGACCTGAAGTCAGAGAGAAGCTGTGAATGTCAGAGACATTCTCAGTCCCTTTTATGACTTCTGGGAACCTGCACCAGGTCCCACTTCTGCAAAGTGTTACTGCTTTGAAAGCTAACAACAGGCAGATGCCCATGCATCCATGACTCTCGCCTCACTTCTCACCAGCTATTCCAACTGCAAGGCCCACTGTAGGCCTGAAGACCCACCCTGGGGAGACACAACCATCCCTCCGCCACACACACCCCCAGGGAAAATGAGCTTTCTTCCAATGTGTCTGTAGGAACAGTCATGCTAAATAGAGAGTTCTGGAATTTTGGGGGGGGTTAAGAAAATTGACCAGGGAAACCATAGAGTGTTGATGGCACTGTGACCCTGAAAAGACCCAGCATCCCTGGTGGACCTGGAAGGCGGTGTTTTTATTGCAACAGACAGCATGCTTCCCTTTGGTCCCTGCAGGCTGCTATCTCTTTCTGCTTGGGCTTGGGTGTGGTTCTGCAGGAAAGTCCATGATGTCCTCTGGCTTTGCATGGAGTTCTGCACCAGGGCCCCTTAGGGGGAACTTAGACACTCACTCTCACTCCCTGCACAGGCTCTTGGCAGCTTAAATGGTTTCTTTGAGGGGAGAAACCCCCAGTTGTTGAAGAGAAATTTCTTCACTTTTACGTTCTGTGTCTCTTTTGGATAGGCCTTCTTTGACTCTGCTTAAAGGCAAATAGAAACTGCTGTCATTTTCCTGTTTTAGCCATTTCCAACTTGCCCACTTCTCCACTCTAAACAGGTTTCATTTTTAGAAAAATCCCAATGTTCAAACCATTTTTCAGTTTTTGTTTTGTTTGTTTGAAACAGTGTCTCATTAGAGATCTGTTGTTGACTTGTAATTCATTATGCAGACCAGGCTGGCCTTCAACTCACAGAGCTCTGCCTGTCTCTGCCTTCTGAGTGCTGGAATTAATGGTGTGTGCCACCATGCCTGGTTTATGTCATTCTGGCAAGCATTCTACCACCATGCTGCCTCCTGAGCCCCCCCCCCCCAACCTCCCTTCCTGTATCTCCTGGTCTATTTCTCTTTTTTTGGTTTTTACGAGACAGGGTTTCTCTGTATTGTTTTGGAGGCTGTCGGTCCAGCCTGGCCTCGAACTCACAGAGATCCACCTGCCTCTGCCTCCCGAGTGCTGGGATTAAAGGTGTGCGCCACCACCGCCCGGCTCTCCTGGTCTATTTCTATCCTGTCTCTTTTTCTTCATTGTTGGGCCAGTCTGGTTGAGAGGAAGCCATCATAGAGGGAGGCGGAAGTGGGTTTTTATGCACAGCCATGAAAGATCACTCTGACTTCCAGGTGTCTCTGGAACCATTTGGTCCCATACTCCACAGTGCCAAGGACGCTCACCTTCTCTCCATTGCAGCAATGGTTTCCACCAGTGGCACATTTCTGGTCTCGGTCAGGAAGCAGGCAACAGCTAGTCCAGCCAAGACTGAAGTGGCACCAAAGGACACAGGTGGAAGGACAGGGCTGATCTCACCAAGTGTGCTGACCAAGGGTGCTGCCAAGCCTCCGAGGCGGGCATTGACAGAGGCAAAGCCCATTCCCATCTGCCTGTGGGAAGAGCAGATCTGTCAGCAGCTGAGTTGGGGCCCCCAAAGTGTCAGACCCTGTGGGTGTCAGAGAGGGGAGTGGACCCCTGCCTGGCGGGGTGCCACTCCTCGTACCCACCTGATTTCTGTGGGATAGAGTTCTCCTGTGAACAGGTACACGCAGATGAAGGAGCTGGCCAGGCAACCTTTGCCCAGCGCTGCCTGCACTGTCCGCAGGGTCTGCAGGTCTAAGGAGCAAAGAGGGATGCAGAGCTGAGGCTGGAATAAGGGTCTAATGGAAGGCTGGGGGACCTTGCATTGGAAAGAGGACCAGAGGGTAAAACTTGGGGCGAGGAGGAGGTACAAGAGGAAGCCATGAGTTGATGGCGGAAGTCTTTAATCCCTGTCCTTGGGAGACAGAGGTGGGTAGATCTCTGTCTAAGGTCAGCCTTGTCTGCAAAGAGGTCTCAGGCCAGCCAGGACTGTATAACAAGACCCTGTCTCAGAGACAGAGAGACAGAGAGACAGAGAGACACAGAGACAGAGAGACAGAGAGACGGAGGGAGGGAGGAAGGGAGGGAGGGAGGAAGGGAGGGAGGGAGGGAGAGGAAGGGCAAAAGGGTATCCACTGCCCCATCTGACTTCTACTTCCTCACTTATTTGCATCTGTGACCATGGCCTTCAGTGGAGACAAGACAAAGTTTGCAGTCAGGCTTTGGTCCAAACCCTAGCTCTGACCCAGGTAGGTGACTTAAGCCACAATGACCTCCGATCTCAGAGGCTTTCTGTTCTGCCAGTAGGGAAAATACTAGCACTGCTTTGCATAGTTATTTGAAGGGGTTATAAGGTGGACATATGTCACTAGTGCAAAGTGTTTGGTGCTCACTAAGCATTTCCTATTATGTCATTAACATATTTGTCTTGTTGCTTGTGTAAATTGCAAACCCTGACTCAAATGTCCCACATTAAGTGCTCAAAGAAATTGTGGTACCAGCTTTAGATTGGTGTTAGCTGGATGCACGCTGAGATGCTATGGGGAAAGTCCCTGAATTATCCACACCAACCCAGTTCTGCATCAGTTATACAAATTCCTCTCTGGCATGGTGCCTTAGGTCTCCATTTTATTCTTTTTGAGACAGGGTCTCACTTTCTAGTCCAGATTGACCTAGAACTGATGCTCTTTCTGCCTCAGCCTTCCGAGGGTGCAAGTAATAGGTATGTTGCTGGCGGAACTCCAGAGGGGCTCTTTTTTTTTTTTTATGAGACAGGGTTTCTCTGTATTGTTTTGGAGGCTGTCGGACCAGCCCGGCCTCGAACTCACAGAGATCCGCCTGCCTCTGCCTCCCGAGTGCTGGGAATAAAGGCGTGCGCCACCACCGCCCGGCTCCAGAGGGGCTCTTATTGCTTCTGGGACCCATGTCCATGTGACTACCACAGGACAGCAATGATGACTCACCCTCAGGGACAAACATGTTGGCGATGATCATGAGCCCAGCTAGGATGAGGAAGGAGGCCACTGTGGCCCGTCGTCCCACATAAATCATGGTGGTGGTAGCGACCAGCATGGCTGGGATGTCGATGATCCCAAACAGAGCCTGTACCAGGTAGATACTGAGTCCAAACTTCTGCAGGTCCATGGCCAGGCCATAGTAAGCCACGGAGTTGGAGAACCTGGGAAAGGCAGCAGAATGACTCACTACTCCGAGGCTCAAGGCAAGGGACATAGGCTGTGCAATCTGGGGGTCCTCCCCTTGGGGAGTTCAAATCCCCTGACCTCCAGCACATCTTCTGGTCCCCTAAGCCTCTGATTTCCCACTACAGCTTACCACCCTCCCCCTGAGCTCAGGCTCCGAGCTTTGGGGTATGTTTGGTTTTCACTGTCAGTACAACTTTAGTGAGGAAATTAAAACAGTGCCAAAGAATAAAAGCATAAGAAGACAGAAGTTGCCGGGCGGTGGTGCCACACACCTTTAATCCCAGCACTCGGGAGGCAGAGGCAGGTGGATCTCTGCGAGTTCGAGGCCAGGCTGGACCGACAGCCTCCAAAACAATACAGAGAAACCCTGTCTCGAAAAACCAAAAAAAAAAAAAAAAAATAAGTTAAAGAACACAGGAACTATAGTTAACCATAGTTCATACCAGTCTGTGCCTGCAGTCCTAACACTTGGAAGACTAGCCTGGGCCACATAGGGAAACCCTGTCTCAAAAGCTTACCTTTATTTTTGTGTATGACTGTATGGTTTATGTGTACATATGTATTCCTGTGTGAGTACACTTACATGTGTATACACATGCATGTGGAGGCCAGATGTTGACAACAGGTATCTTCCTCAATAACTCTCCATGTTACCTTCATTTTATTAGTTAATTTCTGTTTTAGTGTGTGTACCTGGACACACGTGGAGGTCAGGGGTCAGCTTTGGGGTTAGTTCTTTCCTTCTACCTTGGGTTCCAGGGACAGAACGCAGACTGTTGGAGGTTCTGTGACAGTGCTTTTACCTGCTGAGCTATCATTCAGTATTGGTGCCTTATTTTCTGAGACAGGACCTCCAAACTGATGGAGCCCTCACCCCTTCCCATTCTCTCTCTGACATGCTTTACATCATAGCTCAAGTTGGCCTGGAACTCACTGTATAGCCCAAGCTGCCTTAAATATCACAGTAATCTTCCTGCCTTGGCCTCCCAAGTTCTGGAATTATAGGCAAGAGCCAAGTATCTAGTTGTGTTCGATTCTGGATCAGACATGAAAATCTGTCAAGCTGAGTGATGTATATTTTTGTGTGTGCTTTCAATTTGAGGGAAGGGTGGCACACACCTGTAATACCAATACCGAAGAGACCACAACAGCAAAATTCAAAGCTCAATGCCTGCCTGGGCTATAGAGTGAGACCCCATCTTAAACAATCAACCAAAGCAACAAAACAGACAAAAGTGGTGAATGGATGGGCATAAGTTTATCGTGGTCCTCCTCATTCCTGCCTTGAGTTGACACAAACCCTGAGTTATCCAAACACCAATATTAGGCGTTGTTTTGAAAGAATTTTGCACGTGTAATGAAGGTCTTATGGCAGGTGACTTGAAGCTAGATGGGGGAGGGGTGAGGGAGGCTGAGCCAATCACTTGATTCTTTAACCCTGAGCCTATAGGTCAAAGGCAGGGAGCTAGAAATTCAGAACCTTAGCCATTTTTTTCTGTTTTATGAGATAAGGTTCATATAGCCCAGGCTGGATTTGAACTTGTCATTTTTTAGAGGCTAACCATGAACCCCTGAGTTTTCTGTTTTCACTTTTCCACATGCTGAGGCTATGGGTGTGTGCCACTTCGTTCAGGCAGAGAGCAATCTGATGTGAGAGTCTCCACCAAAAAGGAGACTGTCACCTGGCCAGGAATGCATGTGGTCTCTTGGAACTGAGAGTGGTCAGTGGAGACATCCACCCTTCAGTTGCAGAGAGTAGAACCTTGTCAAATGAATTCTTCCTCAAATGCTCTACCAAGGTGCTCAGCTAGACAGATCCCTTCGACTCAGCCTTGTAAGAGCTGTGCAGGGCCCTAGCTGCCTCCAGCTGGGTCTTCAGCCCACAGGGTGGAATTGCTTCATAGGTGTTGCTTGCAGTAAGTAAAGCCTAATCATTGTGACTTTTAAGAATGCCAAAGAACAAACAGGAAAAAGCCACTGGGTTCATATTCATAGCCCTGAGGGCATGTTGTTGGCACAGTTAGTAGTGGAGATAAGGGATGGCTTTGTTCTTGAAATGGTCTTCCCAGAGACTGGACCATGACCAACTTGGAGCACCATCCAGGTGGGACTGGTATAAGCAGTGTTCTGGAAAAACCTGGTGTATGAGAATTGGATACCAAGAATAGAGGGTGCCAAGAGACAGACTAGTCAGGACCGGCAGGCTTCAGGCTATTTCGGACCTGTGGATGGAAGCACACCTTGGTGCCTAAGGGCAGGAGGAAGGGCTAAGCTGTGCCAAGATGGATCAGGGCCAATTGGGATATCCTTGGACAGTCTCAGGAAAAACATTTACATATCAAATGTCAGTTAAGAAGCTGTCCTTGGTTTAGTGCTTGGTTCTAAATGCATGGCTGACTACCCAATCAAGTTTGTTTACCCTACTAAGTTTGGATGCATGCTGGGGGACTGTAGGGGTGGCTGAAAATAGAGGTCACATTCAAGATGGCTACAGTCTTGTCACACTGGATCCCAGCACAGGGGGAACAGACCGAATAGATGTTTCTCATGATTCCTTTCTGTCTGACATCCTTGCACCTGGCAAAGCTGTCATATTCCTTCCTTTATTCACTCATTAAAAAACAAGTAGCACCACCAGGTGTTGGTGGCACACGCCTTTAATCCCAGCTCTTGGGAGGCAGAGACAGGTGGATCTCTGTGAGTTCAAGGCCAGCCTGGCCTACAAAGCTACACAGAGAAACCCTGACTCAAAAAATCTAAAAAGAAAGAAAAATATATTTTGCTGGGCGGTGGTGGCGCACGCCTTTAATCCCAGCACTCGGGAGGCAGAGGCAGGCGGATCTCTGTGAGTTCGAGGCCGGGCTGGACCGACAGCCTCCAAAACAATACAGAGAAAACCTGTCTGGTAAAACCAAAAAACAAGTAGCAGGACAGAGTATTAACTTATATGAACACATGTGTATGTGCACACGTGTGTGCATGTTGGCCCTGGGGTCAATCTCCAGAGAGGGGCAAAAGTGAGAGCACAGTCCCTTTTTTTTCTTAAGATAGAGTCTCACTATGTAGCCCTGACTTGCCTGGCACTCCCTGTGTAAACCAGGCTAGCCTTGAAATCTCAGAGATCTGCCTCCCTGTGATTGCAGCACTGGGATCAAAGGCGTGCACAACCACAACCAGCTGAGAACTTTCACTGTCATCCCAGATATCACTTTTATATAATTCGCTCTTCTCACCTTCACAATGGCACTAATGAGTGATGGGGAAACGGAGGAACCTAGAGATTAACATGCTCAGGATCAAACAGTAAATGGTGGTGCTGAGATTCAAACTCCAGCTGTCAGTTCCTCAGAGTCTTGACTTTTTTTTAAGTACCTTGAGTATGCATTGCTTTTGTAATTTGAAAATTAGCCACAACAGAAAACAACAGGATTTGGAGATATTTGTGCAAGCTGATGAGTTCTCATCTTCCTTTTCATCCTTCTAGTCCTTGAGGGATTCTAGGAGTCCCCGCCCCCACCCAAACAGCCTGGAGGGCCTCTCTCCACACTTCAGAAATGGTGCAATTGGACCCAGATGTGGCCTGAAACAACCAAGATTTTCTGTATAAACCAAAATTACACAAGTCAGGAGGCGTCAAGGGGGTTGGCCTGGTTGGAGAATCCTGCAGCAAGACCCAAGGCCCGGGGTCTGCCTGAGCCATGGCAATCCTTTCTAGAAAGATCCAAAAGAGGTGAGTTTGCAATTGGTAGTTTGTGTCTTTCCAGCAGGAAGAGAAAGGTGAGGATGAACACCAGCGGGCAGGCTCAGGTGGAGGGGAGGGGGGTCTGTTACAACAAACCTCAGTGAGGTCTTAGGGTCACCAATGCTCTCTTGCTGTCCAGAGCCAGATCATCAAGTTCTCTCCACCCCAGAGTGGGAGACACCTCTCCATTCCCAGAGCCCAGGGGACACATCCCCAAATCAGGTAACAGAATGTCAGGGGTCAGGGGTCACAAATACTGAAAGCCCTTTGTATGTCTTGGCTTTGAAACTCACAAGGACCATGCAGCAACAGGAACTAAATCATTGCCTGCCCCTCTGCCTCAG
The DNA here is from genome assembly GCF_017639785.1 of Mesocricetus auratus. NCBI lineage: Eukaryota > Metazoa > Chordata > Mammalia > Rodentia > Cricetidae > Mesocricetus > Mesocricetus auratus. The sequence goes on along the minus strand of NW_024429182.1, from coordinate 52,084,839 downwards.
CAAAGTCAGCTTCAAATATTTTAATGTACAGGAAATGCAGAAGAGAGAGCAAAGATGTTCATCTTTTTTCTGCTTGCCCTTTCAGTTTGTAAGGATTTTTCGTTTTGTCTTGTTTTGGTCAGTGATTGACCCTAGCACCTTGTATATGCTGGGCAAGTGCTCTAGGACTGGGCTACATTCTAAGCCCCCTTTTTATTTACTTGTTAAGTTATAAATTACCAATTAATTATAAATTTGTCAAATTATTTATTATTTTTATTTGCTGTTCATTAGTTTTTAAAAGTTTTGTTTACTTTTCTTAAGTTTGTGTATGTGTGTATCCGTGTGCGTTCATGTGCACATGTGTGCAGGTAAGACTGCTCAGATGTGGACACTCCAGATCTATATGTATCATCTGTACTGTTAGTGCATCTACAGAGTACCAGGTGTTGGGAGTAGCCTTCAATTTTTTTGTTTTGTTTTTTTGAGACAGGGTTTCTCTGTGTAGCTTTGAAGCCTGTTCTGGAACTCACTTTGTAGACCAGGCTGGCCTTGAACCCACAGAGATCTGCCTGCCTCTGCCTCCTGAGTGCTGGGACTAAAGGTGTGTGTCACCACCACCTCGCTGTAGCCTTAATCAAAAATGTATTTTTATGCTGGGCGATGGTGGCTCACACCTTTAATCCCAGCACTCGGGAGGCAGAGGCAGGCGGATCTCTGTGAGTTCGAGGCCGGGCTGGACCGATAGCCTCCAAAACAATACAGAGAAACCCTGTCTCGTAAAAACCAAAAAAAAAAAAAGTATTTTTATGTATGAATGTTTTGCTGGCATGTATGCATGTATACCACATGTTTAATTGGCAGATGTTGGCAGACAGTTCCCGAATAACAGACAGGGAGATTCCACAGCAGCAGATCCCCTGTGACTGGATTTACAGATGGTTTTGAGCCACCTTGTAGGTTATGGCAATTGAACCAGGGTCCTCTGCAAGAGCAACAAATACTCTAAACTACTGGGCCGTATCTCCATCCCTGGGGGTGACCTTTTTTATTAGGCTGCATGTGTGTGTGTGTGTGTGTGTGTGTGTGTCCTTTGCTTATGTATACACCTGTCTGTGCCAGTGTGCTTCCCTATGTTTACAATATAATGATCAGAGGACATGGGTTGTCCTCCTCTATCTTCTGATGCCTTATTCCTGTACCTGAACCTGAAGATCAGTTTGGTCAGGCTGACCACTCAGCCAGACCCCAGGATCTGCTTGTATTCAACATTACAGGCACACCAGGCCATGGTCAGCTTTTTACTCGGGTACTGAGGATTTGAACTCAGGACCTCATACTTGTAGAGCAAGCACTCTTAGTCACTGAGCCATCTCCCCAGCCCTAAGGACCAGGTCTCGAAAGGGTGTGACATGAGATTGAAACCACACACTCACCTGCTCATGATGTTGGAACTGTCTTACGACATAGTTTACCAATGAGAGCAGAAAGCATGTCCCCATGTCAGGACAAAGTATAGGGTATGAGCCCGTCACCTACCAGACAACCATGAGACAGCATGTGACCTTTCTGATGGCTGGGGTTCGGAAGAGGTCCAAGATAGAGTTGGAGGTGCGGACACTTGCAAATTCACTGTGGATGTAGGTGCTCACCACCTGGATGAGGAATGTCTGATCAGGGTCGTTGAGAGTTATGGCACCCCATTTCCCTGCTGGGGACTACGTTATCAGTAGAAAACAGAGCTTCGGCTGTGGTTCTTGGGATGGTATCTTGCCTTTTCCTCCTTTTAGTATGGAACCAGTGGCCTTTAGAAACTGCTTGCATGATTTTGAGATAGGGAGCTTGCAACATGCACCCCAGAAATCCTGAGGTTCTGTGGTATTAGAGATACACTCACCTAACTCCTGGTAACGTCACCATAATGTCACAGAGTGGTTAAAAACAGTTGGCTGGAGTTAGCTGTTAGAGCACTGGGTTAGCATGTGCAAGGCCTAGCTTCCATCTCCAATACAACCCTACCGTGTGCTCACAGGCAAATTACCAGGCCTAGCCAAACCTCAACGTCTGTTTCCTTCTTTTTCCAGTTTTTTTTTTTTTATTATGTATACAAATCTTCTGCCTGCGGGCCAGTAGAGGGCCTCAGATCTCATTCAAGGTGGTTGTGAGCCACCATGTGGTTGCTGGGAATTGAACTCAGGACCTTTGGAAGAGCAGTCAGTGCTCTTAACCGCTGAGCCATCTCTCCAGCCCCTTTTTCCAGTTTTTTGTTACATTTATTATTTTGTGTGTGAGCACACAGGTGTTACAGCATGTGTGTAGATCCAGAGCACAACTTTTAGCATCAGTTCTCTCCTTCGTGTGGGTCTTGAGGAGAGAACTCAGGTCATCAGGTGAGACAGCGAGGACCGAGCTCACTGAGCACTCTCACTGAGCACTCTCACTGGCCCCATCTGGTTGGTTTTCTTTCTCCTCCTCCTCCTTCTTCCTCTTTCTCTCTCCTCCTCCTCATGTGTGTGCTATATGAGTGTGCTCATGTGTGCATAAACTCACATGTGGGAGACAAATGTTGATAATCACATGTGTGTTTTCTGTGCATATTTCTTTCCTTTTCCTTTTTCTGCCCCCAAAGACAGGGTTTCACTGTATCCCTGGCTGTCCTGGAATTCTCTCTTTAGAATAGGCTGGCTTTGAACTCAGGGATCTGCCTGCCTCTGCCTCTCAATTGCTGGGACTAAAAGTGAGTGCCACCATGCCTGACTATGAAAAACGTTTTTGAAGTTCCAGGTTTTGTCACTGAACCTAGAACTTAGCATTGCATTGCAGACAGGCTGGCTGACAAGTGAGTCCCTGGGGTCCACCTCTCTCTACCCTGCAGGCGGTAATCATCACACCTGGTCCCCCCACAGCATGCTAGGGATTCAACTGGGATTCTCATGCTCGTACAATAAATACTTTGTTCTCTAAGGCACCTCCCCAGCCCCATACTCAACACTTCATACCCTACCTGCCCTGAGTGTGGTCACCAGTCTGCACTGGGATGGCAGGCAGGTAAGTCCTGGCCAGACAGGTTGCAGCATAACCGGAAGCTGTTAATACCACAAAAACCTACCCCAGCTTTCTGCTCACACACCTGCTTACCTCTATAGTCAGCCTTTCCCCTTCCCCCTTCCTGCCATTTATCATGGCCACCTTCCGGAGGTTCTGCACAGCTTGCTGGGACTTGCCGTGAAGGAGGAGCCATCGGGATGACTCTGGAAGCCACCTGGGACACAGAAGGATCATTCCCACCCACAACCCCAACACATCTTCATTGCCTCATACCAGACCCTAAGGCAGATGGCATGGTCTCCTGCTTCACAGCCAGAACATGCCACCAGCATCCCCTTCGTTGTTGTTGGCTTTGTGTGTGAGACAGGTTCTCCCTAGATAGCCCAGGCTAGCCTCAAACTCCTGGTCCTTCAGACTCTGCCTCCATAGTGTGGGAAAGACAGGTGTGCACCACAAAACCCAACACAATACTCCCTCTTGATTTTTTAAAAATTCCACTATGTGGGTGGGTCCCAGAATGTGGGTAGGTTACAGAAAGTGAACTCTGGTTGTTAAACTTGAAGGCAAGTGCCTTTACCCTGCTGAGCTATCTTCTATCTTGCCCACCTATTTTCCATCTTTTAAAAAAGCATATTGTACAGAGAATCACTGAAGAGTCCTTCAAAACCAAGACACACTTGGTATCTAATCTGGTTCCTACTCTAACTGTGTGGCCTTGGAGATATCATGGACCCTCTGGGGGCTCTACCTCAGTTCCCCTCTTACAAAACACCATGGGGTTGTTGTGAAGTATACTGGAGTTGATACAGCCAAATAATTTTGTGTGTTCCAGAGCTCCATGCCAGGGTAAGAGTTTTGCCAGAGTCCCTAAAGCCATTCATGAGTACCAGAGCTCCTGTGACCCTCATATTACCTTCTGTTCTCTGTGTTCAGCACATGGAAGACACTAAACACTCTGACCTATCAAGAAGCCACGTCAGAGCTGAGCCACACAGATGCATACCCCCACCCAAACCCACCTCTGCTGGACATACCAAGAGTAGAGGAAAAAGACCAGGAAAGGAGCAGAGACAGCAAACTGCAGCCACCGCCAGGGGCGGATCAGGTGTGCCATGCCAGCCAGGATGAGCTGGCCCAAGGTGAAGGAGAAGCCCAGCAAGATGCCCGCCACTGTCCGGCCCCTGGTCGGCATCCACTCTACAACTGTGGAGGAAACGTGGCCAGCTTGAGTGACTGATCCACCCCACAGCTGTTTAGTTCACCTGTCCCTTCCTCATGACTGTGGCAACTTAAACCCCACACCAAGATTTACCTAGACAATACTCCAATGTGGCCTATGGCAGGTCATTATAGGACACCAGACTACTATTGTTTCATTGTAAGACTGAATGTCCTGAGTCAGAGTGTGGGGCTTCTGTTGGATTGTCCCCTGGCAGCAGTGGCAGTGGACCCTGGTGGCCTTTCTTGGGCCTGAGTTTCAGTTTACTGATCTGTGAACTGCAAGGGTCAGGTTGATTTCCTTTGAGAGTTTCTCAGCAATAGCCACTAATTGTCTACAACATGCCAGACTTAGGTAGGGTCACATAGGTGACTGGGACAAAGGACCATGAGATAGAATGATCTCCTAAGGAGCCAGGAATCTATGGTTGCTCAAACCTGTAATCCAGGCACAGGAAAAGGAAGAAGGGAGATCAGGAGATCAAGGTCATCCTCAGTTAAATAGCAAGTGTGTGTCTTGCCTAAACCACATGAGTGTGTTAATGAGCAGAAGGGCGCGCGCGCACACACACACACACACACACACACACACACACACACACACACGGACGAAGGAGGGGACAATCCAACAGAAGCCCCACATTCTGACTCAGGACATTCAGTTTTACAATTCCAGACCCCTGGGTAGGAGGCTTTGAGTTGAGGTTTCTGGATAAGAATTCCACAAAACAGCCGGGCGTTGGTGGCGCACGCCTTTAATCCCAGCACTCGGGAGGCAGAGACAGGTGGATCTCTGTGAGTTCGAGACCAGCCTGGACTACCAAGCGAGTTCCAGGACAGCCTCCAAAGCCACAGAGAAACCCTGTCTCGAAAAACAAAAACAAAACAAACAAAACAACAACAAAAAAAAGAATTCCACAAAACAAAATTTAAGAAGATGTCCTACAATGGCTGTGATTTCCCCTTCTCATGACCCCAACCCCCTGGGTCCCACCTGGACTGCACTCACCCAGAGAGAGGGAGTTGAGGATGATGCCAGAGAAGGTCATGCCCATCAAGAACCGGAATACACAGTAGGCGCTGAAGGAGCCGACATATGCTGTGGCAGCCCCCGAAACTGCCAGCTGCAGGTATGACCAGACCAGTGGGGCCTTGCGACCCAACCTGCGCCCAAACAGTGAGGGGCTATGGAATCCCAAGGTGGCTAGATAACCCCAAGGGAACAAAACCTGTGCCTGACCCTTCTGCCTTGGCAAAGACACTAAAGCAAACAAGGGGACGATGAGAAGCCCAGTAAAAGCCACCCCACTAAATAAAATAGCACATGCAACTGCCAGGCTCCCAGTACTGGTGTCCAAGGCTGGTCAGGAGCAGAGGGACTTGTATGGAAGAAAATCAGAGTTTGAGGGACTTGGTCCAGGTTGGGGGATCGTGGAGATTTTGAAAAGACCCAGAGGCACATGCCTGTGATCCCAGCATTGGGAAGTGGAGGCAGGAAGTTCAGAAATTCAAAAAGTAAAAGAAAAACTTTCCCGGGACTGTGATAGTGTGAGCCTTTAATCCCAGCACTTGACAGGCAGAGGCAGGAGGATGTCTGTGATTTCAAGGCCAGCCTAGTCTACAGATCAAGTCTGTCTTCAAAATCCAAAAAACAGAAAGAAAAATGTTCGCAGATACATACACAAACTCATTACATTTATACAAATATGCACACACATACACGTGAGAAGAAACAGGAAGAGAGGAAGGAGAGAAAGAAAAAAGGAATGCAAGGGTTTCCCCTAAACACTCACCTGTCTGCGAGGCTACCAAACAAAGCAGCGCCTACCAGCACCCCAGACATGTAGACAGACTGAGCCAGGTCCCGGAGGGTCCGGGCCTCACACACCAGGTCCCACTATCAGGGAGAGAGGAATGCTAGGCCTTGTCCTGAGGCAGCAGTCTCCCCCAGCACCCCAAGCCTCCCACCCACCTCTGACCTCCATCACAATGGTAGATGGGAAAACGCTTCGGTCGTAGACCCAACCATCCTTGCAGTCCTCTGTGGCCACTGCATGGGGGGAGGCATTGGATTTCAGAAGGGCCCACTGAGGCTCTGTGTAGCGCAGGCAGGGCTCAGGGACCCCATGCTGGTTCAGGGGAATGGTGGCCATCAGCCAGGCCCCTGAGTCATTGGTGCTAGCCTCTGTGTAGTTGGCAGGGTGCCGGCAGTGGTGAGGGGCTGTAGCAGCCGTGAAGCTCTGCAGGAAGGTGTGGCATGCCAGCAGCCCACAGGGCAGCAGCAGCAAAGCTGTGTAGACAATCTGGAAGCGACCCACACCCCCCAAGGCATCCAGCAGGTCTGTGAAGGCCATGGCCAGAGGTCCTACTCAAGGTCCTGTGTGCCCAGGCCTTATGTAAAAGGGGAGGGGAGGGGACTGGGAGGTGGAGGAACAGGCCAGGGGTTAGGACCACACAGGCCCTCTACACTGCAGCTCAGAGGGATTCAGTTACACCACACAGGAGGCCTAAGTGTCCCTGTATCTGCAGGGTGCCCCTCCTCCAGGCCTGTCCTCCAGTCCTCTCCATCTTGTGTTAGGAAAGCCAAGGTCAGTGAACTGCTTGCTTATCTTACAAGAATAAAGCCCTGTATTTAAACTCAGAACACACTAAAAAAAGATGGCCATGGTATCTATCATGCACTTGTTTTTCTGTTTGTTTGTGTTTCGAGACAGAGATTCTCTGTGGAGCCCTGGCTGTTCTGGAATTCCATCTGTCAATCAGGGTGGCCTGGAACTCAGAGATCTGCCTGCCTCTTACTCCCAAGTGTTGGGATTAAAGGGTGTGCACCTGGCTCTTGAATATAATATGTTTTAAATAAGAAATAAATCAAGGCCGGGCGTTGGTGACGCACGCCTTTAATCCCAGCACTCGGGAGGCAGAGGCAGGCGGATCTCTGTGAGTTCGAGGCCAGCCTGGTCTACAGAGTGAGTTCCAGGACAGCCTCCAAAGCTACAGAGAAACCCTGTCTCGAAAAACCAAAAAAAAAAAAAAAAAAAAAAAAAAAGAAAGAAAGAAAGAAATCAAACACAACACAACAAAATAAACCAAACAGGGCAACCAAGAAGCAAATTCAGGGCCTCAGCTTGGGGTCAGGGTGCATTCAGACTGTCCCCACTCACCAGCCAATAACCTCTCAGCAAATTAAAGTCACTCTAGAGAGAGCCAGAAGGTTGGGAGGAGTCCACCATCCACCCCTCCTCCCTCCAGGACCTTCCTCACAAAGCAGCCCCCTGCTGGAGAGGAGAGGAGGCCAGTAGAGACTGGGCCTGGGGGCTCCCAGTGAGCCGGTGACTAGCAAACTCAGGACACTGTCTCTTTCGTTATCAGGAATGTTTCTGTGGCTAGAGAGAAGGCTGAGAGGTTAAGAGCACTGACTGCTCTTCCAGAGGATCTGTGTTCAATTCTCAGCAGTCACATGTGCCTCACAACCATCTGTAATGAGATCTGGTGCCCAGTTCTAACATGCAGGCAGAACACCATACACACAATAAAATAAATAAATCTTAAATTTATGTATTTATTTATTTCCTCCTCGCATCTTTCCTCCCCTCCCCTCCCCTCTCTTCTTCTCTCCGTAGGGTCTCACATAGCCAGTCTGGCTATATGTAGTTGAGGATGACCTTTTACTCTTATTCCTGGAAAGAAGAGCCAGAGGCAGAACAGCTTATGTAAGCTGTGGGTGTCCCAGTGTGGCTGAGGTGGGAGGCCACGCCTCCCCGAGCTTCCTGGTGGGTCAGATTTGTGCTAAGTAGGGGTTTTATGTTTCCTTGCCAACACTGGAAGAAGGAAGAGGCAGGGTCTGACCTCATGAAGGGCATTTGACACTAGAAAAGCCACCAGGGTTGGACGGCCAATGGAACCATCAAGTCCACATCTGTGCCCAGACCTTCTCAACATCTCAGGGGCAGAGGTAGCCACAACCAGATGCCCCCAGTCTTCAGCTAGGGTGAGCATGAGGTTATGACTGTCTCTAGGCCAAGGCTTGCTGGTACAATCAAGGGTTGGGAGAATGATACCCAGAGACAGATGTGCTGATTTTTCTTTTATTTTTCCACCACAATGAAACATGGGACCTCCCTACCCCACCCCCAGTGCCTGGTCCTCCATAGCCAGTGCACTAGTCCTTCAAGCATTCCCTTGAAAATGACCATTATAAAAAAGGGAGGAGGGGAGAGAGGGAGGGCCGAGCACTCTCCAGCCCAGGAAGTTCCTGGCGGGCACACAGGGCAGCAGAGGAGTGGTTTGCAGAGGGGATCTTGGCTGCTGCACAGGAAGGCACAGGTGACCCTGACTGTGAGGAGAGGCTTTCTACCCAGATGCAGACGGTGTGGGCTAGCCTGTGGTTATAAAGTCTGCAGGTCTGGGGATAGCAGGGGCTATGGCCTGTACAGATTAGGAAGGACACACATCCACACACTAGCAGAGGTTGGGGCAGGGGTGCCTGCTCCTGTCCCACAGGAAGGAATAAGCAGGGATCTGCCCTCCTGGCTTAGACATGAGCAGGGTCCAGAGCCTTTGGCCACTGAGGCAGGGAGGGTCCCATGACTCTGCCCAGAGAGCTGAATAGAGGTAGTGGGGAGCAGAAAGGACAGGAGGACAAGGGTAGCTTCCTGTTCCAAGGAAGGCACTTGCAGCTGATGTGGCCTGGTGTGGCATGGCAGGAAGGCATGGCTTGGCAGAAGAAGGAAGGAAGAACACGGCAATGGGAGTAGAATCCCCACTTCATGCAAACATAGTCAGCTGTAACCACTGCAGGGTAAGATGGACAGGTTACTGCGAGCAGCAGAAGGGCAGCATGGCCCCTTCAGACCCCTTCTTCGCCCATCCCAGAACATAGGATCCAGACCCAGGTCTCAGCTCTTACCATCCACATCCCATGCCCTCTGGTGATGAGTGATTTATTATTATTATTATTATTATTATTATTATTATTATTATGATGGTTTTTTTGAGACAGGGTTTCTCTGTGTAACAGTCCTGGTTGTCCTGCAACTCATTCTGTAGACCAGGCTGACCTTGAACTCAGAGATCCACCTGCCTCTGCCTTCCCAGTGCAGGGATTAGAGGTGTGCACCACCATGCTCGGGAGGGGATGCTTTCTTGCTTCTCTAGTCCAGGGGACCAGCCTGGGGGCTCCCACAGCTTCTATGAGCCTGGCCTTCCCCAAGAGGTCATTTTTTCCCCAGGCTCCAGGAGCCCCTGACCCAAATCAGGACTGGGGCTCAGATTTGGGCACTGGTTTCAGGGTCATGGACGTTTGCCCTGGAAGAGACAGGTGAATATGGAGGCCATCTCACCTTAAACAGATCAAAGGTAACAACACCATCCAGGTCTGTGTCCAGAGCTTTGAAAAACCCTGTGTTTAAGAACAGATGAATTAAGTCTGGAACATCGGCCAGTTAAAATCCAGCAAGACTACCTCCTACCTCCCATGCAGCCCATGGCCCCTTAAAGCCATGAAGCTCCCTGCCCTAAGAGGCCTCCTTAGGCCTTCGTCCGCCCACCTCATACACCAAGTGCCCATATGTAAGTCCTCTGTCCCCACTCAGCCTGCACCCTAGTCACTCCTGTCTCTCCCACTGCCTTTGAGGACACGTTGTGAGCACTGTGGGAAAGCAGGGTCAGTTAGGGACACTCACGGAACATGGTCTCCAGTCGCACGAGGCAACACACGAAGTTGTCGAAATCCACGGCCAGGTCAGGCTCTGAGTAGCGGGTGATGATGAGTTCGTGCAGCTTCTTGTTAAGCTTGAAGCCTGCACAGAGGAAGAAGAGCGAGTGAGGGCCGGAGCAGGCACAGCCACACAGGCAGTGGAGGAGCGGTCTACACAGGGTGCTGAGGGCCGAACTTCTGCCGGAAGAAGTCTGGAAGACCTCTTGGGTAAAACTGAGAGGGGCTGGGCAAGTGAGCGCGCGAGGGGGGGACGACACATCACACCCAGCACCCAGCTCACCCTGGGAAATCGGGAGCTGGCTGCAGAGGACTAGGCATCTGGTCACATTTGGGAAAACATCCTGGTTGTTTTCCACAGGCCAGTGTGGGAGAGTCCTACGCCTGACTCACTGGAGCTGCCCATCCTCTCTGCCTGCCCTATTGTTTCCTGAACTCCGTCACTCTCCCCCTGAGAATTACTTCCCCTTCTTCACATTGGGGATAACAAAGGGCTCTGATTGGAGGTTCCACAGATAAAGCACTTGGATCCCAGAACCCTTACACAGAGAAACCCTGTCTCAAAAACAAAACAAAGCAACAACAACAAAACAAAAAACCAAGGGTGTGGTAGACTGCAGGTAATCCCAGCATTCACATGGGAGGCAGAAGGGGAAAGCAGAATAGATAAACTAGGGTAGTCTGTGAGATCCAGGTTCAGTGAGAGACCCTGTCTCAGTAGGAGCAGTGGAGGAAGACAGATGATTTCAACCTCTGGCTTCTGTGTATGTCTACACACATATGAACATAAATACATACATGCACACACATACACATGCACAAATTAATTAAAGTCCCTTGTTTTCTTTAGGTTCTGATGAGAGGAAAGAGATGAACAGATGGAGTACTTTGCTCAGTAACCACAGCACCTGTAGCATCACCACCAACATCCCCCAGCGACAAGGGCCAGGCAGATGGTCCACTGGCCTGAGAGCTGTCAGGGAGGCAGCCTGGGGCTCAGGAGCAGTGGGGCCATCAGCCTTGGGCTCACCTGCAGCCTCAATGGCCATCCTCATCTCGTAGGCACTCATGCTGCCAGATTTGTCCAGGTCAAACTTCCGGAAAATGGTCTGGATGGAGAGCAAAGGGAGAGGACTGGGTGAGTCAGCAGCCCTTCATGACTGCCTCCTGTCCCAGGGAGAGTGAAGGGCAGGGGAATGGCCAGCAGGGGGTCATTTGCTGAGATGCACACAGAAAGGAAGTTCTAGAGGAAGACCTGGCTACACAGCTAGCCTGGGCTCTGCCACCAGGCCTGGCCATGCCGTGAGGGGCAGCAGAAGCCAGCCAGGGACCACCTACCAGGTAATTTCGGATTCGGTTCCACAGGATGTTGAATTCCACCAGGCCCAGCTTCCCATTACCATCACGCTTGACAGATGTTAAGAAGGAAACGGCACAGTTTAGAGAAGATGTGTAAGAGAGGGAGCTGGGGGAGGGAGCCTGGCTCAGGAGGGGAGAGTCAGCGGCAGCGCATAACCAGGGTTCTAGGTGTTGGGCTCAGTGAAGTGGATGCGGAGACGTGCAGAAATAGTGCCCGTCTTAGGGTCAATTGCGGACAGAAGATCTGTGCCTCAGTTTCCCTTCCTGGCCAACTGGAAATATCCTCCACATCCACAATCTCTCCCAGCTTTATGCAAACTTCTCAGCGGCTCCTAGGACAGTTAGACAGTATCTCTCTCAACCTCAAATCCACAAGAACAGAATCAGATGGAAGGATACGTCCATCAGGTTCACCATGCTGCGGCATGACTCCAGGCTGAAGCCATTGGTTCGCAGGTCTTTATCTGAAACAAACAAGCAAACAAAACTGCTACACTGGGCAAACAGTTCTAGGGTCTGAGAATGTCACTCCAGACCCTTCATGCTTGCCTGGCATACATGAAGCCCAGGTTTGGTTCCCATCACTGTATAAACCAAGCATGGTGATGCATGCCTGTAACCATGGCAGTTGGAAGGAGGAGCAAGGAGGATCAGGAGCTCAAGGCTAGTCTCTGATATAAATCCCCTGTCTGGAAAAAAGCTCAGAGAAAAGAAGAAAATGGCTGGAAAGAAAGATGGCCTAGTGGTAAAGAGAATGGATTGTTCTTGCAGAAGACCTGGGTTTGATTCCCAGCACTCACATGATATAGCTCACAACCATCTCATAACTCCAGATCAGGGCATGTGATTTATGTATGTGGTACATTTGTATATAAGCAGGGAAAGCATTTATATACAAAAATATATAATAAAATGTACAAATCTGAGCACGCCTTTAATCCCAGCACTCGAGAGGCAGAGGCAGGAGGATCTCTGTGAGTTCGAGGCTGGGCTGGACCGATAGCCTCCAAAACAACACAGAGAAACCCTGTCTCATAAAAACCAAAAAAAAAATGTACAAATCCACAGTCTCCATATAATGACCCCCACTCCATGCATAGACACAGACACACACAGTGTATAACCCCAGTGCCAGTAGGGGCAGAGGGAGGAAGATTGCTGGGGATTGCTGGCTGTCAGTCTGGTCCTAGGCTCAGTCAGTTGATGGAGAGTGATAGAGCAGGACACCTGATGGTTTTTGGTTTTTTTTTTTTTTTTGGTTTTTACGAGACAGGGTTTCTCTGTATTGTTTTCGAGGCTGTCGGTCCAGCCCAGCCTCGAACTCACAGAGATCCGCCTGCCTCTGCCTCCCGAGTGCTGGGATTAAAGGTGTGCACCACCAACGCCTGGCTGGACACCTGATGTCTTTATGTGCCAAGAGAAATGACAGAGATAGAGAAGTCGGTGCCAGGGCTCAGCTTAGAGGCCACACCAGCAGCCCTGAGCTGAGCAGTGATAAGGAGTCTGCAGCCCTGCCTGTGGGTACTGAGACCAGTAGAGCATGGGGTGGAAAGCTGTTGTCATGAGAAGCAGCAGAGCATTTCTGTGTCTCAGGAACCGGGTTCAAATCTACCAACTGGCCCAGAATGAAAGGAAGAAAGTACTGAACAGACATACAAGAAATTAGATAGGAGAGGAGCCAGCATTGCTGGCTGTGGGCTGGGGAGGGTAAACAAAGCTTTGCCACCAGGGTAAAGCCAGGGAGATCCTGGGCCGAGGGAGGTGTGTGGACATAGTCGAGGCGCAGCAAACCACAGGCAGGCTCATGTCTGCATGCAGCAGCCAAGACCAGAAGGGAAGAGAAAGTTGGGAAAGCTGCTTCTGTCCACCCAGCAGGGTCTGGAATTTAGTCTCACTCTACTTCCCAAGACCTGTGTCCTGGCCTTTGTATTGGCACTGGGCACCTGTGGCTGGCCCTGCCGTGGGCTGTCCGTCCTCCCTAAGCCACAGAGCTCAAGCGAGTAGATGGGGTGAGCAGGGTTAGTGAGGAGCTGGGCTGGGAATGGTGGTGACACCAGACAATGGAAGGCTTGCCAGCTGCCTACACCAAGGACATGAAGAAGGACAGCATGAGGATTGGAATGGCTTGGGAACAGGGCATGGAGTGGGGACGGCCATTTGGATATCCTCACGTTTGCTAATGATCCTGTTCAAGATGGTCTGCAACTCCTTGACGCTGATCTCCATGTCCTAGGGGAACAGGAAATATGGCATATGCTGGGTTCCCTCACTTCACACAGGGGTTCCTCACCCCAGCACCCACTCTCAGGCCCTGACATACCTCCCCTGCCAGCTTACTGAACAAGGTTTTGAAGGTGTCATCAATCTCCTCTTCAGAGAGCACTGCCTGTACCCAAAATGGAGAGATTACATCAGGCTATGGCCTTGTTGGGCCTAAAAAGGCTTGGATGCAAGGCACAATGTAACCTCCTGAGCCTGGCTAGAGTTTGGCGACCTGTCTCTGGCCTGTAAACTCCACGTGGGGGTGACTCAGCAAGGCCTGATTCAAGACTGTCCCCTGCCTAGCCACCCGCCTGCTTGGTGGAATATTATTGGCCCTTACTCCTCACTTAACCTTATCCCATCCCCTACCTCAACCCTATAATAAGCTCCTGCCTGTTGGAATAAAGCAAGATCCTGCTTGGAAAAGTCTCCAGACTCAGTGTGTATTTCTCCAGGTAACTAGGAGCTGGGAGGGTCTAAGTCATGGACACTGACAATCCCTCTCAGCCCCCAGGAGGAGACCCGCTAGCCAGGCCCTTCCCTAGCTTTACTGCTGGAGAGCCCAGCATGTCCTGACCCTAGCCAACACAGGTGGGGTGGGACACTCACAAGTCATCCCATCTCTCTGAGCCTCACTTTTCTAACCTGTAAAATGGGATCTGCACTCTGCCTGGGACTCTTATAGCTTAAATGATGGGTACAAGTCAGTTGGGTGTTGAAAAGTTTGGGCTAGGATCCCTGCTGTGGGAACTTAGACAAATTCATCAGCTTCTCTAAACTTGTGTTTCCCATTTAGAGGGTGATATTATGAAGGACCTAGATGGAGTAGCTATGGGGAAGAAACAAGATACACAGACCTAGGATAGGAAGTGCTGGGCAAACAAGAGACTAGCTAGTCTTGTTCTTAAGGGCTCTGTCAGGAGGGAGTCCGCCCTGCCAGCTGGAGCCCGTATCCCATCACATACCTGGGAGGAAGGAGGGGAGCACCTACCTCATCAGGGAGGTTGGCCTGGATCTGGTCATCTAGCTCCCTGCAGAGTGGAGAAGGTCAGTTACACAGCTTGGGGAAGCTGCGGTGGAGATGGGGAGGTGGGAGAGGCCGGGGAGTCTGCTACTCACTGGGTCGCAGCACCCTTCTCTGAGAAGAAGCGCAGCACAAAGTCAGCCTCCCTGTTGGGCTCGAAGGTGGAGGGCACTACTATATACTCCCCTGGTGGCAGGCGGACACGGTTGCTGACTTCTCGAAGGTTGATGAAGGACTCTGTACGCGCCCGAGAAGAATTAGCCAGGAAGAAGTCACGCTTCAAGTGCACAGGCTGACCCACCAGCTGGCAGGAGGAAAGAAGCAAGCTGGGGACTCGGTGCCCACTCAGTGTATGCTTAGACACTGGCCCAGGCCCGTGGACCAGAGCCCACACTGTGGGTCCTGCCTTGCTAAGTCATGGCACACAGCCTGCTAGACCCTGATTAGTCGCTTACCTTTCACAACCCTGAGTGCCTCTGCTGGAGGTGTGGCTCAGTGGTGCAGGGCACAGCACCTCCCAACCACCTTTACATTTATTCGTTGTGGCTGCAGGAGGGATGCCTGAATGCTAAGGGGGAGTCGAGGTCAGAGGAAAACTTGGGGGAGTCTGTCCTCTCCTTTCACCATGTGGGCTCCAGGGATCAAACTCAGCTCCTCAGGCTTGGGCACAAGTGCTTTTATCTACAGAGACTTTCCAGGTCCTGGTCTTGGTCTCCAGCACTACATTAAATTAGATACATGCCTCTCATCCCAGTACTCAGGAGGTAGAGGCAGAAGGATCAGGAATCCAATGTCACCTTCAGCTACATAGTGCGTTTTAGGCCAGCCTATGTTACATAAACCCTATCTCAAAAATAAATAAATAAGAAATAAAATGATACCAAAGAAAGTGAGTGCCCATCTGATGCAGATAAGGGACTCTACAACGCTATGATGCAGGGGTTGTTGAGATGGCTCAACAGGTAAGTACACTTGCTGCACAAGCCTGGTGGCCTGAGTCCCATCCCTCGGAGCCATGGAAAGGAGCAAGGAGACAGCCAACTCCACAAAGTCATCCCCTTATTCTACACTCATCATGTGGTATGTACACCTTTCTCTGTCTCTGTCTCTCTCTCACACACACACAAATAACAAATAAAATTTAAAAATTGTAATGCAGGAGGGGCATGTGGTCCAGGGGAGTCTCCCTAGCATGTGTGAGATATAGAGTCCACACCCAATGCTGCTAAATAAACTTAAGAGGCCATGTGAGTTCTGCTGCCATCACCATTGGCACTTTCCGGTGCTGTGCCTTGCGAGGAACCTGAATAGTGGCACTTTGCTGACCATCTTGATGGCCCTAGAGGAAATGCTATCTTCTCCTCCCCTAAAATAGGGCCTCATGTAGCCTAGGCTGGTCCTGACCTATTTTTATAATCAAGGATGACCTTGAACTCCTGAACCTCCTGCCGTTACTTCCCAAGTGCTGGAATTACATGTGCCAACATGAACAGATGGGAAGTGCCATAGTCCAGGGCTTCACCAACTGTTCAAGAGTGCAGAACTCTCAGCCCAGTGACACATGCTCCTAGCCCTCCCACTCCCAGGCCCTATTAGCCCTCCTGCAGTGTGAACAGCGTGACACAGAGAACTTAGCCTGTGTGCACTGAGTGGGGATTTGAGGGGCAGGGCTCAAATCCAGTCTTTGCTTCCTGCTCTTGCCCTCAGGAGGGCAATGACTGTTCTGCTTGATGAACAAGAACTGGAGGGGAAGGCGTTTTTCAGGCAGTGACAAGGTGATATCTCCCGATGCTGTATTCAAGGTAGGGGTGACTTGGGTCATGCTCCTCCAGGCCACGTCAGGCTGGTGAGTCCAGGGGCTGATGACCCAAGTTGGTAGAAAAAGAGCCACACCTACCTCCCGTGGGACCTGCAAGACAGACGGAGAGAATAATGCATATTTGCCCAGGCAGCTGGGACAAACAAGATGGGCAGAGGCCCTGAGCTCTTAGGGAGGGAGCCCAGGGGACAGGAAACTGGCCAGTGTTGACCAAGACCTATCACCCCATGGAAGTCTCTGTCCTTGTGACTTCCTGGGCCTCTGGTCCTTAGAACAGCTGCCAGGTAGCCTATCTCAGCGTGACAAAGCCCAGGGACATCAGAGACTCCACTTCATGGTACACACCTCTTTTTTTTTTTTTTTTTTTTTTTTTTTTGGTTTTTACGAGACAGGGTTTCTCTGTATTGTTTTGGAGGCTATCGGTCCAGCCCGGCCTCAAACTCACAGAGATCTGCCTGCCTCTGCCTCCCGAGTGCTGGGATTAAAGGCATGCACCACCACCGCCCGGCGTTACACACCTCTTTTTATTCATTAATTTATTTTACACATATGAACGGTCTCTCTGCATGTATGCCTATATGGCAAACAGGGCATCAGATCCCACTGTAGATGGATGTGAACCACCATGTGGTTTTTGGGAATTGACCTCTGAACCTCTGGAAGAGCAGTCAGTGTTCTTAACTGCTGAGCCATCTCTCCAGGCCCAGTGGTGCACACCTTTAATCCCAACTTAGGAGGCAGAGGCAGGTGGATCTCCGAGTTTGAGGCCACCCTAGTCTACAGAGTGATTTCTATGACAGCCAAGGTTACAGAGAGAAACCCTGCCTAGAAAAACAAACAAAAGCAAAACACCCAAAAATATAAAGCTGTAGGGGAGGGGACTGTAGGGGAGGGGAGGGCACTGACTAGGGACTAGAAGAGCCTCTTCCTGTGTAGCCCCTCCCCACTCCCTCCATAGGCCTCTGCTCACACCCTTGCTCCACAGAGTGCCCCACCCACTTCCTTCCAAAGCTGAGCCCACATTCTGACCCCAGCAGCCATGGCACACATAGAATTCAGCCCAGCTCCCTCTTCCCAAGAGCTGCACCCACATTCTAGGAGAAGGATGAATTATAGACTTTCCTGGAATCAATCACCTCCTTTGCCCTCTGCAGCAGTAGGATTCAGCAACTACCTACAGGAGCTCCATTCCAGAACTACAGCCACTCGGGCACTCAGGATGCATCTCGGGCGACCCCTGGTGGATTCTTGCTGCAGTGGGAGGAGGTGAGCCCACCCCTCGGACTAACCTCATACACAGCGAAACCAATGGTCTCCATGTCCCGGCCAAAGCGACGCTCCCGGCGGCGGTGCTTCTGCATGAGAGCCAACAAGAAGCTGCAGCCCGACTCGCGACTGTCATAGTCGTCTGCGTCGTCCACCTCCTCCAACCGGATCTTGAACTGGGGGTTTACCCAGAAGGTAGCTGCAGGAGGAGAGGAGGAGGATCAGAGGCAGGCAGGGCACGTGGGTTCCCAAACCTCTCCCTCACGCCCATCCCATGTCTACTCATTCATAAGCTCGTTCAACACTTCAATTATATAGCTCCTTGAGAGTCAGAAGACAGGGCAGCAGCTGGGCTCTGTCTGTCAGGGCTTGTCTTCTAGAAGCCAAAGTGGGTGAATGATCAGAATTACTACAAAGAAAAGTAAGCTGGAAGAGCTGCAGGATTTATCATAACTCAAGGCCCTGTGTTCTAAAAAGAGAAGCAAGCTGCTGTCGGATAGTGACAGCAAGTTGAGCTCCAAAGGAGTAGGCAGTGCCTGCTTTTCTCAGTGTCTTTACAAGAAGTTTTGAGTCTGGTGCCTTAGACCACACACCTGTTTTGTTTGTTTTTAATTGGGGGAGGCAATGTGCATGTGAGTGCAGTACTCACAGCGGCCAGAAGAGAGCAGTAGATCCCATGGAATTGGAGGTGCAGGCAGTTATGAGACACTGCTTTAGATACTGAGAACTAAACTGGAGTCTTCTGGAAGTGCCGTGTGCTTTCTTAAGAAATGAGCCATCTCATTTTACACAGAGAATATGAGCCCAGATGACAGGTCTGATAATGTGATATCATCATTACTCTACAGATAATCCAAACTCATGTGATGATAACATTTGTTTTGAGACAAGCAAAAACTGTTTAGAATTAAAATACCAACTTATAAAAGAAATGGCAAGCCAAGAAAGATGCTCTAAAATCTTTGCGTTTCTTAGAAGATCAAGTAAACACAACACGTATTGATGGGGCTGAGATAGTGGCAGAGCACTTTATCTCATATGTGAGGCCCTAGGACTGAGACGCAGATTTTGGAAAAACTAACAGCTACTACAAAACAACAAAGGAAAGCTAGGCTTGGTGACTTGTGCCTGTAATCCCAGCTTTTAGAGGTAGAGACAGGAAGATGAAAAGTCCAAGGCCATCCTCAGCTACACAGCCAGCTCAAGGTTGTCCAGGTTCTATGGGACATCTCAATGAAATGAAACAAAATGCAGTAAGCATGGTCTTGAGACATTCAAATTCACAGTGGGAAACACTTGCTACGTAGGAGTGTTGCCAACCTGGACTACAGAGAAAGATCGTGTGTTGCAGGGCAGTGGTGGCACACACCTTTAGATCCCAGCACTCAGGAAGCAGAGGTAGAGAGAGTTCTGTGTGTTCAAAACCAGTCTGGGCTACAGAGTGAGTTCTAGGACAGGTAATGCTACACAAAGGAAACCCTGTCTTGGAAAAAAAAAGGAGAGAGAAAAGAACAAAAGAAAAGGAGGGACGGAAGGGAGAGAAGACAAAGAAAATGAACTGAAACAAATATTAATATCTTAGACTGATGAGATGACTCACTGGGTAAAGGTGGCTGCTGCCAAGCCTGAGGACCTGAGTTTGATCCCTAGGATAAAGGTGAAGGAAGAGAAAACTGACTCCCTCAAAGTTGTCCTCTGACCTCCATGTGTTCACATCACTTCAAATAAAAATAAAAGCAACCTTTTAAGAAAGAAAAAATTCAGGAGCTGGAGACGTAGCTCAGTGTTTAAGAGCACTACTGCTCTTTCAGTTCAATTCCAGATACTGAAATAGCAGTACACACCTGTCTGTAACTCCAGTTCCAGGGGGTCTGACACCCTTTTACAGACATGCATGCAGGTCAAAACCCCAATGTACATTAAATAAATAAGTAAATGTTTGTTAAATAAAATGTTGATACTAGACTATTATAAAACTGCCTATGGGGCTCAATGATTAAAAACACTAGCTGTTGTTCAAGAGGACCTGGGTTCAGTCCCCAACATGCATAGGGAGGCTCACAATGTCTGTAACTCCAGTTCCAGATCTGTTGCCTGGTTCTGACAGCCATGGGCACTAGGTCTACATGTGGCACACAGATATAAATGCAGGCAAAACACTCATACACATCAAATGGAGAGATGGAGAGAAAGACAGACAGACAGATGAAGTTAAACTAAATGCATAAACAAGTGGGCTGGGCAGGGACTGCCAGGGATGGATCTCAGCGTAGAGCACTTACTCTGTCCACATGAGACTGAAGGTGCCACCCCTAGGACTGAAAACAAAAGAGGCTAATCTTCATAAAAAGGAAAAAGCAGAGGCTGGAGAGATTGTTCAGTGGTTAAGAGCACAGACTGCTCTTCCAGAGGTCCTGAGTTCAATTCCCAGCAACCACATAGTGGCTGACAATGATCTATAATGAGATCTGGTGCCCTCCCTCTTCTTACTTGCGGGCATGTATGCAGACACTGTATACATAATAAATAAATCAAACTTTTAAAAGAGGAACAAGCAGGTACAACAGCTGTACATTCTACCTAACAGACCATCTATCCTTGTGCAAACTCTTCTAGAACGCACAAGCGAAGAGCCTGTTCTAACAGAGCAGACAGCACAACAGCAGTGAGTCCAGTGCGAGCAGGAATGAACAGACAAAGCTGTGTGAAGTTCAAAAGGCTGGAGAGAGGGCTCAGCAGTTCAAAGCACCGGATGCTCTGCCAGCGCGCTTCACATGGTGGCTCACAACTGTCTGTAACTCAGCCGGGCGTTGGTGGCGCACGCCTTTAATCCCAGCACTCGGAAGGCAGAGGCAGGCGGATCTCTGTGAGTTCGAGGCCAGCCTGGTCTACAAGAGCTAATTCCAGGACAGCCTCCAAAGCCACAGAGAAACCCTGTCTCAAAAAACCAAAAAAAAAAAAAAAAAAAAAAAAAAAAAAACCAAAAAAACAAAACAACTGTCTGTAACTCAAGTTCCAGGGGATCTGTTGCCCGATTCTGGCCTCCGTGGGCACCAGGCATACGAGTACTACACAGATACACATGCAGGCAAAACACCCACACACATACACAAAATATGAAGCTAAAAACTTTTATCAGAGTGGGGATGTAGTTTAGTTGGTAGAGAGTTTGCCTCCAGGTAGACCCTGCACAAAGCTCAAGGTGCCACCCCAGGTCCTTAAAACCATGCATGGCTGTGCACACCTATAATCTCAGCACTTAGGAGGCAGAGCAAGGACAACCATAAATTCCAGGCCACAGAAACCCTGTCTTTAAAAAAAGTGGTTCTGTGGAAGCTCACTTGTAGCATATCTGAGTCCCTGGATTCAATCTCTAGGACCACACAACAACAACAGAACCTCACAAAAGCCATTCATTCTCCAACCCCTCCCCCAAAAGTTTAAAATAATGAAACATAAATATGTATTACTGGGGCTGGGGAGACACTCCACAGGTGCATGCCACCAAGCATAACAATCTGAGCTCCACCCCCAAGTCCCACAGGATGGAAAGAGGAGAACCAACTCTTATAGGTTTACTCTGACCTTGTGTGTGAACCCCTCCCAGCCAAAGTAAATAAATTATTATGAAATTAAGCAACAACAAAAAGACAAGCTGGATCAGGAACACCTTAAAAGTGACTCCTATTTCCTTCAAGAGAGTGTAGTAGGCAAGAAAAATTATCGTGCAGTAGGCAAGAAAAAGTATCAAAAGTTGTAAGAATGGGTCAAGACAAAACAAATGTGTTACTATTTGTTAATTGCCAACTAGTTAACTTCAAAGACTCTAGCAAGAGGTGAGTCTGGATACAAAATACCTTTGAAAGAGCAACTGTGCATTATTGTATCCATAAGTATCATTTGAGAGGCAAGAATTTACTTATGTATTTATTTTAGTTTTTTGAGATAGCGTTTTTTTTTTTCTATGTAGCCCTGCCTATCTTGGAACTCTGTATGTAGATCAGGTTGACCTCAAACTCAGAGATCCACCTGCTTTTGTCTCCCTAGTGCTGTGATTAAAGGCATGCTCCACCACGCCTGGCTCAATAAATGTTATTTTTGTTTGGTTTGGTTTGGGTTTCATTTTTTCCAGACAGTTTGTCTGTTGCTTTGGAGCCTGTCCTGGAACTTGCTTTGTAGACCAGGCTGGCCTCCAATTCACAGAGATCTGCCTGCTTCAGCCTTCCAAGTGCTGGGATTAATGTTATCTTAAAATGTTATTTTAAAAGCTATTTGGGGCTGGAGAACTGGCTCAGTGGTTTAAAAAAAAAGTAATGTCTTCTTTCAGAAGATCTGGGTTTAATTACTAGCACCTACATGGCAGCTCACAACTTGTCTGTGATCCCAGGGGACCAAAGCCCTTTTCTGGTCTCCACAGACACCAGGCATGCACCATATTCATAATATAAAAAATTGAAAAAATCTTACTATACACATATGAATGAGTCAAAACCCCAAAATATATAAACTCTGAATTGCTTCTGGTACAAGTATTTTGGATAAGGCATAGATAGACTCTGTTTATATTAGAAAGATAGCACACCAAGCACTAAATCTCAAAAGATGAACAAATCCAGCCGGGCGTTGGTGGTTCACGCCTTTAATCCCAGCACTTGGGAGGCAGAGGCAGGTAGATCTCTGTGAGTTCGAGGCCAGCCTGGTCTACAAAGTGAGTTCGAGGCCAGCCTCCAAAGCCACAGAGAAACCCTGTCTCGAAAAACCAAAAAAAATTCATATTTTCCTATAAAAGGGCATTAAAGGCCAGAATAAAGGGCTAGGAGGATAGCTCAACCTGAAAAGTTCTTGTCCTGAAAGCACAGGACATGAGTTCAATTTCCAGAACCCACACTAAAAAGCATTAAAAAGAAACAAAAAGCATGTTGCCAGACTGTGGTAGATGTGGTAGCAGTGGTGGCGGCTGCAGCAGCAACAACACATGCCTTTAATCCCAGCATTTGGGAACTAGAGGCAGGCAGATCTCTGAGTTTAAGGCCAGCCTTGTCTACAGAGTGAAATCCAGGACATCCAGGATTACCCAGAGAAACTGTGTCTTGAAAAAGTAAAAACAAGCAAAACCAAGTGTGGCATTGTCCACTTCTAATCCCAGAGCAGGGAGGTGGACACAGGGACATCTCTGAGTTCTCTGGCTAGCCAGCCTAGGCAGTCTCAAAAACGAGGTGGATAGCGGCTGAGGAAAACCTCCAATGTTGTCCTGGGATCTCCACTTGTATACACATGTGTGAACATCTGAACACACATGTGCCTGCATATATAGGAACTCAAACATTTGAACAAGCACACAGACACACACACACACACAGACACAGACACACACAGCCTAAAGATATGTTCTGAGATCAGAGGTCAAAATATAAAAATGCAAATTTTCTCAAAATTAGTCTAGAAATTTAATGAAAATTCCAAATAAGATCTAATTTTATTTTAGTTTACTTAATATCCCAGGCTGGCCATAAGTTCACAGAAGTCCTTCTGACTCACCCAACATGCTCTAAACAGAAATCTTTTAAAAATAAACTATTGCATTTATTCACTTTTGGTTACTCTAGGGAGGGAATCCAAGGCCTCATACTTGCCAGAAAACACACTGCCACTTAGTTACAATTTCAATGCCCCCAAATATTCTTAAGAAAAAAAGGATTGGAGCTGGAGAGATGGCTCAGAAGTTAAGAGCACTGATTGCTCTTCCAAAGGTCCTGAGTTCAATTCCCAGCAACCACATGGTGGCTCACAACCATCTACAATGAGATCGGGTGCCCTCTTCTGGCCTGCAGGCATACATGCAGGCAGAACACTATATATATAATAAATAAATAAATCTAAAAAAAAAGAAAGAAAGAAAATAGGAGTTACTAACCGAAAGCTAAAATGTGCAAGCAACACAGGAGGTGAGTTTGAAGAAGAGCCGGTGTGGCTACGCACGCCATTAGTGCAACACACGGGAGGCAGAGGCAGGTGGATGTCTGAGTCTGAGGCCATTCTGGGCTACAGAGGGAATTCTAGAACAGCCAGGGCTACACAGACAAACTCTGTCTTAGAAAAAACAAACAAACAATAAACAGCAACAAGAAGCCAAGAAGAGGTGGAGGCAGGAGAGTCAGAAGTTCAAAGTCATCCTTGACTGAAAATTGAGTTGTGTTGAACCTGAGTTCCAAGAGAACTTGGGCTGCAGGACTGTCTCCCCTGGGGATGGAGGGACTAAGCTCAGCAGTTAAGAGTGCATACTACTCTTGCAGAGGGCTGGTGTTAGATGCCCAGCATCCACAGGGTGGCTCACAAACTTCTGTAAGTTGAAGTCCAGGCATCTGATGCCCTCTTCATACCCTTCTGCACATGGACACCAGGCATGCACACTGTGCACACACATATGTGAAGCAAAGTACCCATATACATAAAATAAGACAAATACATTTAAAAACAAATCTTTAAAAAATTAGCAAGGAGACTCCTGAAGACGGAATACACCTTGTCTAATAACAGGACTTCTGACAAATCCATGACAATGACATCAATGAGCAATTGACAGAAGCTTGGACCAGGGCCAGAAACACCCAGACACAGGAACGGTACAGTAGCGCTAAAGAGTCAGCAGAGGGAAGCACAGGCCGCTCAGCTGTGGTACAGGAACTGTGTTTCACGTTTTGGAGAAAAATGAGAATGCTTTTAACAACACTGTGAGCTTCTCAAGGGAACAGCCAGAGGATGCAGGCAGGAGCCCACCACGGCGGTCAATGCTGCCAGGAAGGAAATGGCAGCAGGGCATTCAGAGCAGGAGAGGGAGGCGGCAGGGTTGGGAGGCTGGAGGTCAAGCGAGGGCCACGTGCTTTAAAATGGGATTTTTCCATAAGGACACAGGGAAGGGAGGAGGGTGAAAGTTAGCAATGCTTTCAGAGGAGAGGGAGGGTAGGCCTGGGGACAGCAGGAGCAGGAGCACTTCCGCCACCGCAGGAGCAGTGACGCAGCAGACACACAGTGCACAGAGTGCCTGGGAGATACATAGGGGCAGGGCGCCACCTGAAGTGACCATGGCCTGAGGCCTCCTCCTGCTCCTCTCCCTCCCTACAGTCCTCCTCTCCCTTTTTTATCTTTTCATTTTTAAGTTCTGGTTTTTTTGAGACAGGATTTTTCTGCCAAAGCTGGCTTGGAACTCCTGGTCCTCCTGCCTCTACCTCCCAAGCACTGGCATGAGTTGCCACGGCTTCTTTCCAATGACATGCAAGGTCTCTAGACGACAGTAAACGGAGAGGTGGAGGAGGGTGGAGAGTTCCTAGTGGAATGGTGAGGATTATGTAAAGTGCTTATTAGAGGTTTGTGGCTGTGAATTTACAAGGAAAGCAGCCTCAGTTGTGTTTTTAGTGGGTCTGAGTCAGTATGAAAAGCTGGGTTCAACTGGGATTGTGGTTGTGTTGGGTAACAGGAACAGAGCAGGAGAAAGGCCAGGGAACTAGACGTTTGCAAGGTCAAGATGAAAACTACGAGGACTGGCAGGATGGCTTAGTGGATAAAGGCCCTTGCCACCAAGTCTGATCACCTGAGTCAGATCTCTGGGACCCACATGATGGAAAGTGAGAGCAGCCTGAAAGTAGGACCTCCACAGGCATACCCCCGAAGGTGAGAGAACAGAGAGTCAGTGGGTCATGAGGGAAGGGTGCTGGGAATGAGGGAGTGACCAGCAGATGCTTGGATAACAAGGTTTCCTTACCCAGGCCCCAGGCAGTCCAGCATGGCCCTTTAGCGCCTTAAGGACATTATGGATGTATTCATTAATGCTAATTGAGGAACACCCAAGCTGACTATTTGTCTCTCAAGGTACAGAACAGGCTCGGCCTGATGGCCAGACCCACGACCCAGCCCTGTCTCCCAGTCTGCCTCTGGCTCAGGTCACCTGGGTAGTTCCTGCAGCCACCAGCTGTGCTTCCCCGGCGCCAGGTGCCCTCATAGAGAGTGGTGTTCCATTTCCGGAGGGTCCTGCTCTTAAGGGCATCAGGTGTGAGGTTGCAGATCTCCAGCTTGGTGAACTCACGTAAGAAGTCTTGGAATGACATCCTGAGGGCCCAATGCAGAGGTGAACCACAGTGCCCCATGATGAACTGGGGTTTAGGGAAGCAAGTAAAGAAAAAGTGTTGCTTACCAGAACTCCCCATCGTCCATTTTGATCCTCAGCTGCTCTCGGTCATAGGGGTCCACTCTGTTCCACTCTGAGGAGCTGTGGAAAGCAGGCACAGATAGGACTGGACACTACTGACCCATGTCTCTTCTGTCCCTGCATCCTGTCCAACCTGGTATGTTTTCCAGAGCCCAGATCAAGGTGCTTTCTCTAGAACCAGCCCTCTTGAGGTCCTTATGGGTCCCTACTAAAGGGCCCCTCTTCTTTTTGAGACAGGGCTCACTACGCAGCTACCATACTCCTGCCACCTTAAAGACTATGTAGCCTAGGTTGAGCTGGAACTTACTCTGTGCAGCCCAGGCTGGCCTCATATTTGTAGTGATCCTCCTGCCTCAGCCTCCTGAACACTGGAATAACAGGTATAAACCACCACACCAAGCCAGAGGTATCTACTCAAGGTCAAACCAGACGCCCTAGGTGTATCTGCAGGCTTTCCCAGTCCCACAGCCTAGGAAGGCTCTGTCACAGGAAATCTTAAAGGAGTACACAAGATGAGACCACTCTACTCAACCCTGAGTCCACCTCCATCCAGCTTCGGTGCAGGGAGAAATGTCAGGTGATTCCCCAGACTTGCCAAAAGTCCTGCCCCTTACCTATCACTCCAGGCTCCTTTCCATTCCACTGTGCCCCAGGGGTTCCTCATTCGGATTAGGCTCACCCGCTGGCCCTGGAAATCCACCTGTTCCCAGAGCACACATCAGTGCCATGCCCTTTTACACCCTTCCTGGCCCACCTTCTTTACCATCTCACCCTGCTTAGTACCCATCAGCAACCAGGGCCACATAGTCAGTATACCCTAAAGCCAGTCCTCTCGGGATTAACAGCCCAGCGGGGCAGCTGTACACATGAACTAGAGTCACTTGGGATAAACATCAATGCACACCACAGAATGGTTATCCCAATGGTCAAAAAAAGGTGAAATCGCCTCCCACAACCCAGGTCAGACGCCAGGAAAGCATGGAGGTGGGAACCACCCTGCAGGACAGGCCCCGCCCAGGACATACCTGCTGGGCACCTGTCACAGAGTAGGCATGGCCCTTCACCAGGTTCTTAAGTGTGGTTGCCTCCATATCCATGATACTGGAGATCTACAGGAAACATGCACTGTGGTCAGATGAGGTGCTACCCCAGCTTGGAGTGTTCATGGAGCTCACACAATCCTCCTTATACATACAGCCCACACAAAAGCTGATGGGAGAAGCTGTCAGAGACTCCTATCCCATCCACTCCATTGTTGCACACAATGCTGCTCCTCCTGGGGAACAGGGTCAGTCCACCTCATCGATTCTGTCACTGTGTTGTAACTGGCTAGGGCTGGCAAGATTGTGGATATGCATATATACACACTTATAATCAAGCACACCTTAAGAGGGACTCACAGCCAACTGGGGGAGAATAGGACAGGTCCAAATAGGGTTAAGCTCACAGAGTCATAGCCCTTTAAAAAAGTTTATTTTATAATCAACTCTAAATCTTTCTGTGTGTGACTGTGTATTGGTATGTGCATGGAAATGAAGAAACCCTCAGCAGCCAGAGGCATCACATCCCTCTGGAGTGGGAGTGACAAGGAAGTTGTGCGTTATCTCATCTGAGTACTGGGAACCAAACTTGGGTCTTCTCCAAGAGCAGTACATGCTCTAAACCACTAAGCCATCTCTCCAGCCCCATAGCTAACTTCTGACATTGTAGCATGGCATTGTCATTCACAAAGTACACTTGGCAATAGCTCAGTCAAGTCACTGAGTTTCAAATCTCAATGTTATAAGTAAGTTTCCACTAGGCATGGGTATCCTGGAAGACTGCATGATGCTGGTGTGGAGTAATCAAAAGCAGGACTAGGAAGGTCTGGATATGGTTGTGGGAATTGTGGGGCAGACCAGGGTAAGCAAGGAGAAAGGAGAGGGAGGAGCTAGGAGTGGGTGAAGTTTGAGTGTAGGAAAGAGATCTTATCAGAAAGCTGACCCACTGGACTGTGATGGCATTGGAACATGGGAAGGGACTAAGATGAGAAAGGGCATTGCTAACCTCTGTATCACTGCAGTTCTAGTATTTGTGCTGCCTGGAGAGATGGCTCAGTGTATCACTGCAGTTCTAGTATATGTACTGAAGAGCACGGGCTGCTCTTCCAGAGGACCCAGGTTCAATTCCCAGCATCCATAATGGAGGCTCACAATTGTCTGTGGCAGGGGAACAAGGCTGGGGCACAGCTGAGGCCAGAGGTCTGAATGTGGAAGATAGGAAGGAGGGGATGGGTGGGGCTGCTTCTGCATTCACAGCCTACAAAGAGGTGAGGGGTGTGTCTCGGGCTGAGCCTGGGCTGAGGATGAGATTAGGGTTGGGGAGAGGAACTTGGATATCACTCACATCAATGGAGCAGCCCAGCAAGGAGCCCCGTTCCAGGGCCTTCAGAATAATCTGGTAGAGGTCTCTGGGTGCTTTGTTCAGATCGTACCACTCGGTGACCCCACCAGTAAAGTCCTCAAAGGCTTCTGAGGTGGTGCCTCCCGAAAGGGCCTCGTAACTGCTGTTCACCCTGTGGGCAGTTCCAGATTAGGGAGGTAGGACCAGGTAAGAGAGACAGGAGCAACCCTTCCACCAAAGGCAGTTGAGAATTTGCCATAGGTTTCCTACTCACTTGGCATAGGCCTTCTCAAGCAGGGCACTCCAGAACTCGTTGCCCTGGGCAGAATGCACGAACACCAACTCCCCATTCTTGGTGGGCAGCAAGTCATCCACGACCACATCTATCCACTCCCCAAACTGCCACAGCTGTGGGGGAAGGGCAAGGTGAGCACTTGCTCTGGGGTCCCCCACTCCTCAGCTCCAGCTTCAGCTGGGCTTGCTAAATACACGAGTCTGGAACCATCTGCCAGGAACATGTGTAGCACACATGTATTCATAGAAGCATGCTCTTTTTCTACTAAACAGTCAGTCAGCCCTCCTCAGCCTCAGGTACCTCAAGTACAGACACTTTAATCTCAGCACTCAGGAGGTGATCTCTGTGAGTTCAAGGACAACCTAATCTACATAATAAATACCATTCCAGGACAGCCAGGGCTACATAGAAAGACTGGGTCTCAAAAACAAAACAACAGTCCCACAAAACCACAATTGGACCATGGAGATGGCTCTAGAGATAAAGGTGCTTGCTACTAAGCCCAAGAATTTGAGTTCAACTCTAGGATCCACACGTTGGAATGAGAGAACTGACTTCTGCAAGTTGTCCTCCAACCTTTACACACCACACATACACACTGCTAATCCTCATTAACACATACAATCACATACACACATGCATGCACACACGCAAACACATGTGAAAGTAATAAATATAATTAAAATTTTAAATGAACAAATAACTTGTCCCTTGATATTCTCCTCTAGACAAAAAGTTTAACTATCGACAGGATGTTTCTATTGCCTTAGATCTGAATCTCAGTTTCCCTACCCAGGAAAGGGAGCTATAACCAACAAAGCAGGTGACACCTATAACTCCAGACTGAAATGGAACAAGGTTCCTCTTCAGATAAGGAGAGGGTATGGACAAGAAGGCCTCCAGCCCATGTCCTTCCAGAAAACAACCCCTAAGTCCTGCCCCCTCCTACTTGCTTTCCTATCTCAAACCTGAGTGGACAGAAGAGGGAGATGTGGACTGAAAATGTATCACCCAGACCCTCCACCTCAGAGGGCAGGGCAGGTTCCCCAAATCACTGGATTTGCCCCAGAGGTGCCAAAGAATCTGCTTCCCTGGGTGGAAGGGGTAAGGTGCAGGACCAGGTTGTCTGGGAGCCAGTAACCATGGCAGGAAGAAGACCACAATAGTGAGATAAGAAGAAGCCATTGAAGGATCTGGGAGTCGTACTGGTGGCACTGAGAGGAATAGATTGGAGCACTGAGGGAAGGGGCGGGAAAGGGGTGACGAGGCTATCCCACTGCGAATTAGAGCTGGGTGGATGTGGAGATCTCAGTACAGAGTGTTGAACCAGCCTTTTCTTCTAGGCCAGAGCAGTGTGAGGTAGGGGGCTCTGAGGCAGGGGACCCTGCCTAGGCAGAAGGAAGCAACACAGGGACTCCAGGCGTGGCTGGGGTCATGACCGGAGGACCTCAATGAAGACTTTTGGGGTGTGCCTCTCTCAACACCAGCTCCTGGAGAATTCAATAATACAACTTGAAAAGTGGGTCATGTCAGAAACTTCAGGCAAAGATGGTTTAAATCCTGAGTCTGTCTTTGCTCCTAGACTCTGTCAGAGCTTGCCAATGCCAGGAAATTGGGAAAGGGCAAACCAACACTTGAAGACAGCCATGAGGTTTCCCCAGAAGAATACATCTTCAGCTGGGGAAACTGAGGCTTGGGTGAAGATAAAGATTGCTTTGTGAGCCAAAGCACAGCGTCTTTCTCCTTCCACACACTTTCTCCACTAACATGACCTTCCCTAGGAAGGCTGCCAGCTGAAATGCCTGCCCGACCATTCACACATGCCCGACCAGAGGTGGCCCTGAGCGTCAAACACCTTCCCGAGGGAGGGCTGCCCCACAGGGTGTGGCCCGGCCATGCCACCTTCACAGTGCTGTGGGCCATCCTTACTCGTCTCCCTAATGCAAGCTGTGCCTCCACCCCAGCGAGGGTGCAGGGCCCTTCACCTGGAAATGAAAGATGCCAGCGTATCCATCCTGGAAGCTCTGGCCGTGGGGAACCACTCGGTGCAGAAGGGGCTTGTTGAGAGTGAGGGAGGCAATGGCAGCCAGGAGCCAACAGTCCCCTGGAACAAGAAAGACACTTGTGAGGCTTGCTCTGTGTTTTCTCCGGGGAGGGAGGCGCTGTGTCAGTGGGATACAGGGACAACCTGGGATCCCCTGGGTGAGGTACCCTTCATCTCTCTCCCATTACAGAAAAGACCCAGGAATCTGGGCAAACCAGCACCTGTGCTGATAGCCGAAGCCTGTCTGGGCCTGCCGGAGGGAGGAGTTGGGGCAGTGCCCAATGGAATGGGAATGGGGAACTACATTGGGAAAAACACCCAGAGCCCCACCCCTGGGTGCCTACCTAGTGATCCCTGGCAGACGTCTGTTCGGGTGGCTCCATCCACGATGAACTGGGGGTTTGACAGCAGCTCCTACAAGACCCACAGTCCTGTTCTTGGGCCAGTCTTTCCTAGAAACTGGCATCAGCCACTCAGATACCACTAATAACGGGACCCCAGTCTACTCCTCACCCATGCCAGAGCCGAGTTCCACCCAGAGTCCCCTTCTTACCGTAGGACGCTTCCATTTGATGCCGTAAGTTTTAGAGGAATTGGGACCCAGTTCTTTGTAGCCCAGGCTGTGAGTCACTGGAGGGAAGGCCTCGTCTTGGAAGAGGACCCCATTCTGCAGGCAGTTTGCCCGCAGTTTTTCATAATCCTGGCCCAGGTACTTGATGGCGTTTTCATGTCGGCCCAAGCCCAGCTCCTTGGCTCGTTGCTTTTGCACTTGGGCTGATACCCCAGTGCAGTACACAGGTGTGATGAACTCCTCTGCCATCCTGGGGGACACATGGGCCTGCTAGAAACCCAGGCCTTCCCAGGAATAGAACACAACTCCTGCCTGTTAGTGCTTTCCCGGACCTGTCCATTCCTCCCCAAACAAGATTTCTGTTTCACTGTCCCCTTACAGAGCCTGAACTCTCAGCCACCTTGTTAGTCTCCCAGAATCTGAAAAGGGTGCCCAGTTTCTAGGTACACTGGTCACCACCTCTCCTTTTCCCTATTCCCATTATCCAGTGTTGACAGTTCTGTGTCGTCAGCCATCCAGCATCCAGGCGATGGTGTAGGGCGGAGGCCAGCCCACAGCAGTACTCCAGGTAAGATCTCTGACCCTGTTTGCCTGCCTGTAAGCCCCCTCTACAAAGTTGCTAAGCATCTAGCTCACTTGCCCCTTTCCGCGGCTTAGGAACTGAAAACTCCAGGCACTGATGCCCCTCCACAGGCTCCTGAGACACGCTGAACATCAGAGCACTGGACACTGACCGAGCTCCTGGCGATAGGGTGAGCGCTGCGCTGAGCTGCTTCCTGACCCCTACCCCTCGGGCAAGCAAGGAGAGGACCTGGAACAGGGGCCGATCAGCGACAGCACCCTAGACTCTGAACCAGTGGCCGGGATCAGACAATTGCAGGCTGGGCATCCAACTCCTTACCTGGGGGAGGGGAGTTTAGGAGATTGCTGCAGTCCCTGCTGCTGGCTTCCTTGGTGGCGGCTCAGGGCAGGGCCCAACCAGGAAGAGCGCTCTTACCCGCCTTTCACCGCCCCTCCGCCCTGGTTCCTCCCTCTTTGGTCCTCCACCTACTCCTGGGGCTTTCACCCCTCTCCCTCTGGTCTGTCTCTTATCTCTGCCGCAACGTTTTTTACTACCTCATACTCAGGGTGTCCCTCGGTCCCTCCCTTCCTCCGCAGGCTCTGAGCCAACTCTGCGAGAGGACAAATTGGTAAAAGACAGAGTTGTCCCCCGGGAGGAGCCGGGCGCCTGTCCGGGTGAGGAGGGTTGTGCTGGGACAGAAGGGCACAACCAGCCAAAAGGAGGGCAGGGCAAGGGGTATTTTTAACTAGGGCCGCAGCTCGAGTTGCAGGGCCGCTAGTTCCACCCCATGTCGCCCTCCGGGAAGGAACTGAGGACGGTCTGGGTTGTGGCACAGTCTCACAGCCCTGATCCGCCTCCTGCTCCCCAACGCGCCTGCTGGGTCGCAGCTGTCCGTCCTCCACGCGAGGCAGAGATTACCTCCGGCCGCTGCAGCTGCTCTCTGGACCCTCCCGCGCTGGGTGCAATCAGACCTCTACTGGACGCAAGGCAAATGGCAGCCCCACCCCGGCCTGTCCCTGTGCCAGCTCCCCACCCCTGCACCTTAAAACGCAAGCCTGCAGAGCTAGCACTCCGCCCTAGCGGTCCTTAGGTAAATCCGTGCCTGGATTCCCCAACCATGACTCAGAAGAGGGACAATGACCCCGCAGTCAATCTTTGTGCTGTTCTGATTTTTTTTTTTTTGAATCCAGAAGCTGAGGGACGTGGTCTTTCTGGCCTCTCTCCCAAGTTCTTGGTCTACCCACCTGGGAGCATGGCCTTTGTGGGGGTTGCCTAACCCGGGAGAGGGCAGCAGAGGCCCTGAGCACGAGGGCAGGCCCACCTGGGACCCTCAGATTCCACCTGGTGCACATCAAGAGGTTGGAAAGTCAAGAACTTGGAGGGACTGGAGTGGTCCCCAAGCTCAGGCCTCTTCCTAGATATGGAGGTCACAGCATGGCCGCATGCAGCCTGCCTAAGATATAAGAACAAACATTCGTTGAGTAAACGGTACCTATCTCTCTTGGGGTTCTAGGCGCAATGGCACTCCTAAAGTTAAGAGCTGACTGCATCTGACTTTCCCTAAACGGGCACTCAGGACCTGGCATTGTGTTCAACAGAGCATAAGATGGTGAAAACTCATGGCCGCTGCCTTCACAGTTAATGGGAAGGAAGAGTTGGTCCATAACACTTTCCTTACTGAAGCCTGATAAAAAGCAGGTGTCAGTAGAGGCTCTGATCCCACATGGCAGGGGTGGGGAGATGCGTGTACCCACAGTGTGTGTGTGTGCCTAAAAAAAAGCCTAGGCAGGTGGAGGAACTGAGGTACACCAGGTGTCACTTAAGCAAGGAAAAAAGAGGGGAGAGGGGCTGGGCAGATCCAGGGGCTTAGATTTTTGTTGTTTTAGTCGTTTAAAATGTATTTTGTTTATGTGTGTGCACATGCACAAGAGAGCAGAAGAGGGATCCAGACCCTCTGGAGCTGGAGTTGCCTGACATGGATGCTGGGTTCCCAGCAAGTCTAAAAGAGCAGCTCTTAACTGCTGAGCCATCTCTACGCGCGCGCGCGCGTGCGCGCGCGCGCGCGCACACACACACACACACACACACGCACGCACGCACACACACACACACATCCCTGCACTAGGTCTCATGTAGCCTAGGCTGGTTTTGAATTCTATATGTAGCAGAGGCTGGTCTTGAACTCCCAGTCATCTCCCAACTGCTGTGATTACAGGGTTTACCACTAAGCTCTACCAGTTTAGATTTCATTCTAAGTTGACAAGCAAAGGAGGCTGAATAAGAATGGGTTGGAGGGGACAAGAGAAGAGGTTGGCAACCAGATAAAAGCAAATGTGAAAGTGATTTTGTTTATTGTGTGTGTTAAGCCACATGGTTCATGTTGAGATCAACATTTGGGAGTCAGTTCTCTTTCCACCATGTGTGTTCAGGGTCAAACTCAGGTTGTCAAGTTTGGCATCGAGCACCTTTATCCACTGAGCCATCTTGCAGATCTCCTTTAGAAAATGGTTCCTTGGGCCGGGCGTTGGTGGCGCACGCCTTTATTCCCAGCACTCGGGAGGCAGAGGCAGGCGGATCTCTGTGAGTTCGAGGCCAGGCTGGACTGACAGCCTCCAAAACAGAGAAACCCTGTCTCGTAAAACCAAAAAAAAAAGAAAAAAGAAAAAGAAAATGGTTCCTTGACCTGAGTTCCGTTCCCAGCAACCACATGGTGGTTCACTACCATCGGTCATGAGATCTGGTGCCCTCTTCTGGCTTTCAGGCATGCATGCAGGCAGAACACTGTATACATAATAAATAAATATATATGTATATATATATTTGGTTTTTATGAGACAGGGTTTCTTTGTATTGTCTGTATTGTTTTGGAGGCTGTCGGTCCAGCCTGGCCTCGAACTCACAGAGATCCGCCTGCCTCTGCCTCCCGAGTGCTGGGATTAAAGGTGTGCGCCACCACCGCCCGGCGATAATAAATAAATATTAAAAAACAAATTTAGTATAAAATTTTTTAAATATTTTATTTATTTATTATGTATGCAGTCTTCTGCCTGCCTGCCAGCAGAGGGCATCATATCTCATTCAGGGTGGTTGTGAGCCACGATGTGTTTGCTTGGAATTGAACTCAGGACCTCTGGAAGAACAGTCAGTGCTCTTAACCTCTGAGCCATCTCTCCAGCCCTTAGTATAAAAATTTTAAGAAGAAAAAAATGGTACCTTAAATGGTTCTGGATCTTAAACATCCTGAAAAAAACCCCGCAAAAATAAAAATAAAAATAAAATTAAGAGATCAGTGGTTACCAGAAGGTGAGACTAGAGGGATAACTGGGTGGATCACAAGGAATTTTCAAGGCTGGGAAGTGAGTCTGAGTTGTGGTGGATAAATGACACTGTGTCTGTGAACCCACAGACCAGCAACACTAAGGAGGAACCTGATGGTGAACTGTGTGCCTTAGTTAGTAACATTGTGTCTATACTGCTTCAGCAATTGTAACAAGCTGAGCACAGTAATGTGAAATGATGATTTTTGTTAAGATATAGTCTTGTTCTGTAGCTCAAATTCATCTTGAATTCGTGGTCCTCCTGCTACAGCCACAAGACTGTGGTTCAGTTTCCAGTACTCACATGAATACTTGCAACCATCTGTAACTCCAGTTCCTGGATTCCAAAGTCCTCTTCTGGCCTCTGGGGGCACTGCCCCAAGTGGTGCACATACATAGACATATGCAAACAGCCCTTCATTAAAACAAATATTTAAATTAATGGGGCTGGGGATGTAGCTCAATATGAGTACAGTACTTGCCTAACATACAGGAAGCCCTCCGTTCAATGTCCAGAACTGTTTAAACTGCTTGGTGGTGTATTCCTTTTGTTCCAACACCTAGGAGGTAGAAGCAGGAGGATCAGGAATTCAAGTAATTTGCAACTACACAGCAAGTTTGAAGCTTTAGGATCCTGTCTCAAAGAAAAAAAAGCCTACTAGAGATGAGCCTTGGGTTTGGTGTCCCCCCTCTCCCCAGCAGGAAGAAAGGTAGGGAGGAAACAAAGGACAGATGTCTTAGTTGCTTTTTTGTTGCATGCTAAGACATCATGGCCAAGCAACTTAGAGAAGTAGCAGTTTATGGGGGCTTATGGTTTCAGGGGGTGAGTCAATGGCCACCATGGTGGGGACCATGGCAGAGGCAGCGAGGCATAGCATAGGAGCAGTAGCTGAGAACTGCACTTGTTTGAAACCTCAAAGCCCATCCCTAGTGAAACACCGCCTCTAGCAAGGCCACACACCCTAACTCTTCCCAAACAATTCCACCAACTGGAGACCAACTATTCAAACATATATAAAACTATCAGGGTCATT
Source organism: Mesocricetus auratus (assembly GCF_017639785.1). Classification (NCBI taxonomy): domain Eukaryota; kingdom Metazoa; phylum Chordata; class Mammalia; order Rodentia; family Cricetidae; genus Mesocricetus; species Mesocricetus auratus. The sequence continues at coordinate 52,048,743 of NW_024429182.1, read as the reverse complement.
TTCATTCAAACAATCATGATGGCACTGGGGAAAATTCTAGAAAATTCACACGACTTTAGTGTTGCATGGTGAGGTAACTATTGGGTTGAAAAGGATGAGAGAGAGACATTGCCAAGGGCCTTGAGGAAACTTCTTTGGGGGGTGGTGATGGAGGATGTTCTTCTGTATGTATGTTTCTCTTATTTTGGTCAGCCACCAAGCCTGACAACCTGAGTTTAACTCCTGGAATGCACAGGGTAGAAGAAGACACGTGGCTCTCATGCATTTCCCTCTGCCCTCTACCTAAGGGTTGGGTCACATGATGTTTTATTCTCTTACCTTGCTTGTTGACACAGTTCTTTCTATGATCAGAACCACCCAAACAGCCCTGGATCCGACCCTAAGAGGACAAATGTGGATGAGGGAAGTCCTAGTTACCCAACAACGTTAAAGGACGGGACAGAGACATCTGGTCATCTCAGGAGGGCTCTCAGTCAATACTGGAGACTCTGGTTTATTCCAGAATCATCTTAAATAACTTTCCAAAAGTGGGGGTACTGACAGAAGACATCTATTATCATGTATAGGACTGATATCAAATATTTCCTCTAATCCTCGAGACAATCCGAGGCAGCACTTACTCACTAGCCTTCAGGGTCGGAATAGGTTTGCCTAGTGCCTAGGTCTTTTGTTACACAAACTAGGAGCCATTCCCCACCATGGCCCAGCCATCTGGAGGTAACCAACTGACATCTAAAAGACAATGGCAGTACTGAGCTCCTAGAATTCTGTGGCTAAGCTGAGGCTTTTCTGAAATATTACATTTGGCCTCCCCCCCTGACAGTTACACAGAGAAATCCTGTCTCAGAAGATCAACAACGACAATTAAAAAAAAAGTCTCCATAAGACTGCCCTGTAGGCAAATCTCTGGGATATACTGTCTTGATTAATGATTGATGTAGTAGGGCTCAGCTCACCATGGGCAGGGCCACCCCTGGGGCGTCCACTGGTGGCGCTGGGGTGTAAAAGAGGGCAGGGTGAGCAGGCTAGGAGGACAAGCCAATAAGCAGCATTCCTCCACGTTCTCTGTTTCAGTTCCTGCTTAGAGCTCTACCCTTTCAGGCTGGACTGTGATCGAGAAGTGTACACTAAAATAAACCCTTTGCTCCCCTAATTGCTTTTGGTCATAGTACTTATCACCGCAGTAGAAACCCTAACTGAGACACTGGATTACTACACATTTAGGGATTCCTGCAACCCTCACCAGATTAGAGAATGTGGCAATGGCATTGTGCTTCCTACCAGTTCATTAAGAAAGAAACTGCTGGGGCCGGGCGGTGGTGGTGCACGCCTTTAATCCCAGCACTCGGGAGGCAGAGGCAGGCGGATCTCTGTGAGTTCGAGGCCAGGCTGGACTGACAGCCTCCAAAACAATACAGAGAAACCCTGTCTCGTAAAACCAAAAAAAATAAATAAATAAAAAAGAAAGAAAAGAAAAGAGAGAGAGAGAAAGAAACGGCTGGCTGGGCAGTGGTGGCGCACGCCTTTAATCCCAGCACACCTTGTCTTGTCCTGCATGTCTCTGCTGTTTGGCTATCACTGAGCAGTTTCCTCCTTTCATTTTTTGTTTTTGTTTTTTTAGATGGGGTTTCTTTGTGTAGCTTTGTAGACCAGGCTGGCCTCGTACTCACCGAGATCAGCCTGCTTCTGTCTCCCGAGTGCTGGGATTAAAGGCGAGCGCCACCAACGCCGCTCCCAGAGGGGTCTTTCTAAGGAGCAACCCTGTCCCTGTCACCTCATTAGCATGAATTCCAATGCTCCCCGAATGAATAACTCAAGGACTTCTGTGAAAGACAAATTCTATCACACAGAATATTTTGTGGGTCTCAGGAGCTGTGTGTTGGGAACAGGGTCAGAGGCCAATATATGTACATCTGATGCACACATAAACACACATATATATGACTGTTTATATTTTTTTTCTAGAGGAGGCCATAAGAAGTTCAGGAGAGGCCATTGAGATGGCCCAATAGATAAAATCATTTTCTGTAAAAGCCATCCAATGTCTTCAAGTTCTGGAACCAGTGGTGGAAGAAGAGAACCAACTCCTGAAAGTTGTCCTCTGATTTCCACATGAGCTCTGTAACACACAGGCACACAGGCACACAGGCACACAGGCACACAGGCACACAGGCACACAGGCACACAGGCACACACACACACACACACACACACACACACCACAATAATAATAGAAATAATTTCAAAGTTAAAAAATACTGTCACTGTTTCTGGGTTAACAAATGGCTGGGGGTTAAGGTAGGAGAGCTCAAAGTGTACAGGTGGGACTGGGTGTATAATCAGCAGTAAGAGGGCATGCCTAGCGGGCACAAGGCCCTGGGTTCAGCCCCTAGAAACACGCACACATATGATCACACTAGCCTATGATCCAGCACTTGGGAGGCTGCAACAGGAGAATTGACATAAATTGAGACAAGCCTGGGTTACACAGTAAGTTTTAGGCAAGTGTTTTGTCTCAAAACAAAAAGAAGAAGAAAGGGAGGGGAGAGGAGGGAGTGTGGAGAAGGGAGAGAGGGGGGAAGGGGGAGAAGGGGAAAGGAGGGAGAAGCAAGCAGAAACACTGTGTGGTCCTCATCTCGGCTTCTGATGTCCCGCCTCCAGCTTTCCTGCCTCTGCTCCTTGAGAGTCGCTCCGAGTACCTGCCTCGAAAGTGCAGGAACCACAGACCTTGCTGTCATGCCTGGCGTGGGACTACCTTTCCATGAGTGTCCACGTTCAGTTTAAATGTCCCCTCCTCTAGGAAGCCTGTCTCTATTAGCAATAAATCTACCTTAGGGTTTTGTTTTGGCAGTTCTGAGTTGAACCTATGGTGTGGTATGGGCTCTATCATTGAGCTTACACCCCCAACGTGGACATTCACTCATTATGTCTCTGGGGGTGGGGAACTGTATTATAATAATTAATACCGTACATTTGCCTGCAGTCCTAGGAAGGAACCACGTTTCATTATTTGTTGTTTTTCAAACAGGGTCTCTTGTAAGCCGGACTGTCTTCAGGTTCATTATGTAACAGAAGATGACTTTGAACTCTTGGTCCTCCTGCCTATGTCTCCTAAGCACTAGAATTACAGGTGTAGCCACTTTTCCTGATGACCGTGTCTCCCTCTGTTTCTTTTTTTTTTTGTTTGTTTGTTTTTTTTCGAGACAGGGTTTCTCTGTGGCTTTGGAGGCTGTCCTGGAACTAGCTCTTGTAGACCAGGCTGGCCTCGAACTCACAGAGATCCGCCTGCCTCCCTCTGTTTCTTGCTTCTTTCTTCGGGGCTGAGGATCAAGCCCAAGGCCCTTCGCACTCACAGTAAGTGCTCTACCAACTGAGCTGTACCCTGGCCCACAATGTGTCATTTACACAACATCCTAACCCTAAAGCAGGCTCTAGAGCTGTTTTCCACATGAGCTCTTCCAACAGGTTCCCAGGACACAACACCTCTGCTCATGGTAGAGGATGTCACCGAAGGAAAACTGAGCCTCAGGATGACAGCAGCTGGCCTCTGCTTGGAAAGGGGCAGAGCTGGTACTGTGTGTGCTTTTACTGCCCCACACTTGCTGGGCCCCTCCCCCACCGCCTGGGGCTAAGAAACCATGCCAGGACTAAAGCAGTGGATGTTCATCACGCAGGCTTGTTCTAGAGGCTGAGGCTGGGGTGGGACGCTGTCAGGTGAAGAGGAAAGTGAGGGGTACGGGCCGCACTGCCAGACGGAGGTCCACAGGCAGGAGTTCAGACACGGCTGGAGGCAGAGCATGGCTCAAGCAGAGAGCCAGCAGGCAGCCCCTGACCCTGTCAGCAGCTAGGGGAAGTGAGCGCTGAGGGAGATTCGGACAAGGGACGTGATGGATCTGCACTGCCCACAAAGTTAGGAAGAGGCTAAGCTGGACGCAGCCCAGATGCCCCTCCCTCCCTTCTAGTATTGACCTGAAGCCTCTGTCTCCTAACTCAGATGGTGTAGGTGCCTGGTCCAGTCCCATCTGAGGGTACAAGGCCATACTCCCAGAGGTTTCTGACCAGTGAGAAGCCATATTGGCAATGAAAACAGTGAGCGTTAGATGGCAGGGATGGCTCCCGCAGCAGTGGTGCAGGGCCAGCAGCTGGGCCCTGACAGAGGGACTCCTCACTTGAGAGCCCTCATTTCACCGTGGTGCTAGCACAGTTGCAGGCCCGCCCAGCTGTCTCATTGGCCATGACCTGAGAGGGGCAAACTGGAAGGTGGCCAGGCTGTGGAGGCCCAGCCTTGCACACCCCAGGTAACCAGCCCAACCTCACCTCCTCTTTGCCCATTGCAACTTGGAAGCCTACCCTAGCCCACAGAGAATCCATATGGCCCAAGAACTCTCCCATTTGAGAACAGCAAGCTTCTCCCAGGGCCCATGGGAAGATCTCACATTTAGGCTCCTCCACGTCATTGGAGAGGAATGAGATGAAGGCGTGCAGACTGTGTGTGGCCTGGCCCTGCCCATCCTCCCACCACTCACAGCCCCAGAATGATGTCGCTGTGTACCCATCACTGAACTTCAGGCTAGCATTTGGCAAGTAGACAAGAACTATGGGCAGGAGGGTGTAGTTGGAGTTTCATTGGGCCACCAGCTCACAAATAATGACACAGAAACTTCTTAGCAAGTGTGAAAGCTCAGTCTTAGCTTAGGCTTGTTCTCAACTAGCCCTGATAGCTTAAATTAACCCATTTATATTCATCTATGTTCTGCCAAATGGTGTTATTATTCTCCATACTGCCCACCCGGTTTCTTCTGTAAATGGCTAGCGACTCCACTGTTTGTCTGGGCTATATCTCCTGCCACAATATTGGCTAATCAGCTTCCTATTACACCAACCACAGCAATACATCTTCACACAGTGTACAAATATCCCACAGCAGGAGACCCCGGAGGAGAAAGGACCAGAATGAGACCCTGCTCTAAATAAATAAGTAAATGCATAAATAGCCAAGTATGGTATTGCAGGTTTATAATCCCACTGCTGGGGAGGTAGAGGCAGAGGGAACACACACACACACACACACACACACACACACACACACACACACACACACACACACACACACGGGTGGCTCAGGGTTTAGGAGCACTTGCTGCTCTTCCGGGGATCTTCGTTCAGTTCTTGGCACCTACATAGCTGCTCACTGTCTGTGACCCTAGTTCCAGGGGATTGGATACCTTTTCTGGTCTCTACCAGAGAAGAATTTGGGGTGGTGTCCTCTGCGGTAGAGAAGCAGGGACCCAGGTCGCCCCTCACTGATATACTGACATGAGAAGAATCAACTTCTAGCCACCACTGAAAACAGGTTCTAGCATGACCCCACAATCATGCCAAACTTGCCAACTGAGAGGGAGAAAGCCAAGGCCTCAGGCAAAAGGTCAGAATAATTTAATAGACTGTAAAATAAAATAGGGTCTCATACAGCCCAGGCTGGCCTATGAGCTTGCTTATCATGAATTCATGATCCTTTTGCTGCCGTTTCCCAAGACCTGGGATTATAGGTGTGCACCATCTTGCTTAGCCTCTGTCTTTTTTCTCTTTAAAGACAGGGGCTCGCTATGTAGCTTTGGCTGACCTGGAACTCCCTACATAGCCAAGGATAGCTCAAACTTGCAGTGATCCTCCTGCCTCTGCCCACAGACCTCTGGGATTACAGGTCTGCATTGCCATATCCAGTTTAACAGTACCTCTTCACTTCAACTTTCTTTTTTTTTTTTTTTTTTTTGGTTTTTCAAGACAGGGTTTTTCTGTGGCTTTGGAGGCTGTCCTGGAACTAGCTCTTGTAGACCAGGCTGGTCTCGAACTCACAAAGATCCGCCTGTCTCTGCCTCCCAAGTGCTGGGATTAAAGGCGTGCGCCACCAACGCCCGGCTCACTTCAACTTTCAACACCAACCCCAGCATTTAGACAAATTTCCTCCACTGACTTGAGATCTTCTTAAAAGGACAATCATCTGGGCGTGGTGGCATGCTTTTAATCCTGACACTTGGGAAGCAGAGGCAGGAAAATCTCTGAATTCCAGGTCAGCCTGGTCTACAAAATGAGTTCTGGGACGGGCAAGGCGACTTAGGGTGGTCCTGCTTCAAAACAATTAATTGTAATTGATTGATTAAATGTAAAAGTAAAAACCTTCCAGGATTGTCAGAGAGGCTGAAGACAGGCCGCCCAGTGGGGTCCTCAAGTCTGAACCTCCATAGGATCTGCAGGGAGCTGAGACCCCTTTTCTTCGCTGGTGCAGTATTGGCACTGAGCTCCCTCATGAGGCCTGGCTCTGGCTGGTGGGTACCTGTGGTTCATCAAAATGCCTTGGAGCAGTCTTGAGCTCACTGAGTCTTTGGGTTCCTCTGTCTCTGTGTCTTCAAATAAACTTCTGAGTTTCTAGATCACCATAAACCTTTCCTGGGTCTCCAGGTCTCTCCATCTGGATCTCAGAAATATTCTCTCTCTCTCCCCCCCCATCTCCCTCTCTTCTTGCTCCTGGTGTAATGCAGGAGCCTGAGTTGAATGTAAAAGCCTCAAATAACATGCTAGGCAAATTGCTCTCTCACCGAGCCCTCATAATTATTATTATTATTATTATTATTATTATTATTATTATTATTATTTTATGTGTCCGAGTTTTTTTGTATCATGTGCCTGATGCAGAAAAAGTTGTCTGATTCCCTGTTAGTGAAATTACACATGATTGTGAGCCACAGTGTGGGTCCTAGGACTCAAACTTGGGTCCTCTGGACGAGGACCAATGCTTTCCTCACCCCCACCCCATTACGTTTATACATTTTGAGTCATGGTCCCAGTGTCCCAGACTAGCCTAGAACTCACTTAAGTAGCTCAGGCTTTTTGCCTGAGTGGTAGAACTTCCAGCCTGTGCTTCCACACTTGACAACTTAGAATTCCCTGCTGTCTCAGGACCTCCGGTGTCTTACTTTCGTGGCCTTCTCCTTCTCTCTTGAGTCTTCAGTGTCCTTGAGTCTTGGTGTCCGTGGGTTTCTTGGGTCCCAGCCTCTTTTTACAAAAGAAAAGCAACCACTGAAAGAGAATTGGTTTTTTTCATGTTTTCTTTATTCATTCACGATCTCACATATCTATTGCACCTTAGTCTCATTTCTGCATTACCCCAAGTCCCCTGCCCTATCCTACAATCCCTTGTTCACAGCAATCCCTGCTCCTACTTTCATGTCTTTTGTGTATGCCCCATTTAGCTTATTCGGGGTTGCTTGCATGAGGGTGGATGAGGGGTTATTTACTTGAGCAAAGGTAATTTACCAGTGCTACACCACTGAGGACGGTGACTCCCTCTTCCCCAGCAATCGCCAACACTCTATAGCTTCATGGGGAAGGGTGGGTCTCATCCAGCTTTCTTTGTTTCATTTTTGTATGTATGAGTGTTTTGTGCATGTGTGTGTACCACATGTTTACCTGGTGCCTGCAGAGGCCATGAGGGAGGGGTTGGATCCCACAGAACTGGGGCTATGGATGGCTGTGAGCCCCCTGTGGGTGCTGGGAATCGAATCTGGATCTTCAGAAAGAGCAGCAAGTGCTTTTAACTGCTGAGTGATCTCTCCAGGGCCGTGGTGAAATATTAATGGGTCCAGTCTTGTGCAAGCAACCACTACTGCCTCGGGTTCCTGTGTGCAACTGCCTTGTCGTGTCCTGAGCAGTGTTCACCAGGCCCCCATCCTCTGGACCTTGACCTTATTTCAACCCTCTCCTCCTCCATGTCCCCAAGTTTTAACTTTTTGATTTATTTATTATGCATACAGTGTTCTGACATGCACACCTGATCTCATTATAGATGGTTGTGAGCCATCATGTGGTTCCTGGGAATTGAACTCATGACCTCTGGAAGACTAGCCAGTGCTCTTAACCTCTGAGCCATCTCTCCAGCCCAATGTCCCCAAGTTTTAAAGGAGTTATAAAGATGTCTCACTTAGGGCTGAGCACTTAAGAGTCACCTGTTCTCAATAGTTTCGATTTTTTTTTATCATAGAGCTTAAGTAATTTTCTGCTAACCACACAGTCAATAAGCAGAGAACCATCTGTATACCTGGCTGTCAAGCCCAGCCTCCAGAGAGGGATCAATTGGTAATCCTTGGGTCTGGTTGTCTAATCCAAAGCTGTTTCTAGACAAAACTTTTGTTTTATTATTATTCTTCTTCTTTTGACTCTTTGTGGGTCCACCACCCAATTTCCAAATAAAAACACACATAAGTAAGATTATTCTTACTTATGAATGCCCAGCCTTAGCTTAGCTTGTTTCTAGCCAGTATTTCTCAACTTGAGTTATTCCACTATCTTTTGCCTCTGGGCTTTTATCTTTCTCTGTTCTATACCTTTCTTTACTTATTACTCCATGACTTGCTGTGTAGCTGGGTGACTGGCCCCTGATGTCTCTTTTTCTTTTTCTTGCTTCCCAATCCTCTCTTCCCAGATTTCTCTTCCTATTTATTCCCTCTGCCTGCCAGCCCCACCTATTCTTCCTCCTGCCTAGCTATTGGCTGCTCATCTTTTTATTAGACTATCAGGTGTTTTAGACAGGCAAAGTAACACAGCTTCACAGAGTTAACCAAATGCAACATAAAAGAATGCAACCCATCTTTACATCATTAAACACATAAACAAATGTAACACTATAGGCAGAGTTTTTCCATCCCGGCAGTCATTTCCTAAATAACCAACACTGAGACTTATTATTACTTATAAATACTTGGCTCAGGCTTATTACTAGCTAACTCTCCTCCTCCCCCACCCCCAAGACAGGGTTTCTCTGTGTAGCCCTGGCTGTTCTGGAACTAACTCTTGCAGACCAAGGTGGCTTTGAACTCACAGAGATCTGCCTGCCTCTGCCTCCCGAGTACAGGGATTAAAGACTTGGGCCACCATTGCCTGGCTTGCTAGCTAACTCTTACATTTAAATTACCACATATTTCTCATCTGTACTTATGTGGCATGGTACCTTTTCTCAGTATTGTATGCTCACCTCGATTCTCCCAGCATCTGCTGGCGACCCTCTGTCTCTGCTCTTCTTCATCCTAGCATCTCTATCTCAGACTGTCTCACCCAATCTCTTCCTGCACAACTATCAGACAATCAGCTTTTTATGAACAGTGAAAACAATACATCTTTACAGTGTACAGAAGGATTATCTCACAGCATGATACATCTTCAACCAATATTCCACAACAAAGCTTGGAATAGGTCCTATGGCTTCTGTCTCAGCAGTAAAGGCACTTGCTGCAGAGCCTAACTATCTGAGTTCAATCCCCAGGACCCACACTGTAGAAGGAAAGAGGTGACCCTGACAAGTTATCCTGTGACCTCCATATACACACCATGGGGCCTATATGTTAGTACACACACACACACACACACACACACACACACACACACACACACAGCATAGTACATGTGTATACCTATGCACACATTTAGTAGAAGAGCCTGACACAGAGAAGGTGCTGAGTAAAACTGACTGAGCCCCCAGACCATGTGTTCATCTTGTATCTTGCTCACCATAAACACGGGTAGGGATCAGCAAGACTCTCCATAGGCCTGGCAGGTTGTGGCACACACCTGATAACCTCTTTTTGTTGATGCAGGCTGATACCTAAAATAACTGTTAATTGCATATTTAAATTGGTTTAGTGGGTGTTACTTCTCTCCACTATTAGGCTCTGGGGATTGAATTTGTGTGGTCAGGCTTGACTGCAAGCACCCTTACCTGCTGAGCACTTTGGAAAGGCTCTAGAATCACACAGATGTTAACTTAAAAATGTAAAGAGCATATTCAAATCCCAGCTTCCTCTGAGGTGACATATTATATAACCACAGGAAGCTGCTCAGACTCTATGAGCTAGTGCATACTCTTTCATTTTGTTTTTGTATTTGGTGTCTAGTTCAATATTCTATAATTTTGGGGGGAATTTTTTTGGCTTTTGTTTTGCTTATTGAATTTTTAGGTTTTCGTTTTTGTTTTCAGACAGGGTTTCTCTGTGTAGCCCTGGCTGTCCTGGAACTAGCTGGGAAGACCAGACTGGCCTCTAACTCACAAAGATCTGCCTGCCTCTGCCTCCCATGTGCAGGGATTAAAGGTGAACCATGAGCCACCACTACCCTGCTTCTTTTGGGTCTTTAATGCATTTTTATTTTATATTGTGTGTGTGTGTGTGTGTGTGTGTGTGTGTGTGTAGTGTATGAGTATGTGTGATATCTTGCTTTATCTGTCTTATCCCAGGGGACAAGATCCCTCACTGATCTAGAGCTAGGCCTGCAAGCCACAGGTGTCCTCTGGATCTGCCCTCTGCAGTGCTGGGCATACAAGACACAGCATGGCCATGCCAGCTTTTGTTATGGGTGCTAGGGATTTCAACTTAGGTTTTTATTACCTGAGTTGTGCCATCTTCCCAGCATTTCTTTTTAAATACAGGGTCAGCTGGTACAGCGGTGCAGCCTTTAACCCCAGCACTCAGGAGGCAGAGGCAGGCCTGTGACTGATAAAGATGCGTCTGCCTCTGCTTCCCAACCAAGATCTGGGACAAAGGTATGTACCATCACTCCCAATTTGCTTTTATTTTTCAGTCAGGGTCTCACTGTGTAGCCCAGGCTAGCCTCCAACCATCAGTCCTCCTGCTTCTTCCTCTCTAGTGCTGAGGTTACAGGTGTGTGTTGCCATGCCAGGCCTACTTTTTTTTTTTTTTTTGCATTTTTTGAGACAGGGTTTCTCTGTATTGTTTTGGAGATTGTCCTGGAACTCACTCTGTAGACCAGGCTGGCCTCAAACTCACAGAGATCTGCCTGCCTCTGCCTCCCAAGTGCTGGGATTAAAGGCGTGCACCACCAACAAACCGCACCAGGCCTACTTCTATTTTTTTTTAAATTATTGATAGATCCCTGTAACCAGCATTTCAATCAAGACAACCATCATCCCAGAGAAACTCCCGTAGAGACCCATGGCATCTACACCTGCCTCAAACCATTAATTTTCTCAATCTTGTCATTTCAAGAATCTTAACAGTAAGTCAGGCTATGATGGTGCACGGCTTTGATCCTAGCACTTGGGAGGCAGAGGCAGGGAGATCTCTGTGAGTTTGTGGCCAGCCTGTTCAACAAATCACATTCCAGGACATCCAGGACTACACAGTGAAACCATATAGAAAAAAAAAGTCAGACCTGGTGGCACATTCCTTTAATCACAGCAAAGGAAGCAAATGGATTTCTGAGTTTTGGGTCCACATCTCTAATCCCAGTACTTGGGAGGCAGATGCAGGTGGATCTCTATGAGTTCGAGGCCAGCTTCGTCTACAGAATGAGTTCCAGGAAAGTCAGGGTTAAATAGAGTAACCTTGTCTTGGAAAACAAAATAAACAAACAAAAAAGAATCATAGTTTTGAACATTGTGGTAATGCCTATAATCCTGGTCCTTGGGAGGCTGAAGCAGGAGGATTCTGATTCGAAGGTCAGACTGAGGTACATTAAGACCTTGCCTAAACAAACAAATAAATAGGATAAATAAATGAATAAGACCAGCCAGGTGCTTAGCAGGTTAAGGCTTTAGCCATCAAGCCTCAAGACCATAGCTTGATCTCTAGAACACATACAGAAGAAGACTTTTTTCTTTTGGATAATGATGTTGGACATGGGTTTTGTTATGGGTTTTTGGGGGGGGTTGTTTTGTTTATTTTGTTTTTTTTCGAGACGGTTTCTTTGTGGCTTTGGAAGCCGCCCGGCCTGAATATGGGTTTTTGTTGTGTTGTTTTGGTTTAATTTTTTTTCCGAGACAGGGTTTCTCTGTGTAATGGCCCTGGCTGCCTAGAAATTGCTTTGTAGGCCAGGCAGATTTCTGCCTCCTGAGTGCTGGGATTGAAGGCATGCATCCCCATACCCTGCTTAATTTGTTCTTTGAGACAGGGTCTCATCCTGTATTCCAGATTAGTTTGGAACTCCATATGTAGCTCAGGCTAATCATGAACTCATGGCAATCTACTCTAGCCTCCTAAATGATGGGATTAGAAGCATAATCCAGAACAACCAGTGTGGCAACTTGTTTCTGTGTACATAATGTCTGTCATTGGTTATATTAGGTCCCCTGGAAGATGTGTTGAGGTCCTTATCCTGATGACTGTGAACATGATATTATTGGGGCTAGGACCTTTGAAAATGTCAATCAAATTAAGATACAATAATACACTTTTTTCTTTTTTTAAGACAGGGTTTCATTATGTAACTTTGACTGGCCTAAAACTCAACATGTAGATCACTCTGTCCTCAAACTAGAATTCAAAGAGGTCTTCCTGCCTCTGCCCCGCGTGCTCGGTTTAAGGGCATGGACCATCACATCTGGCTTTATTCATCTTTCCCCCCTTCTCTTTCCCATATTCATCTCAATAAGTGTGGGTCAGAATCCGATATGATGTCCTTATAGGAAGAGAAAAGACAGGAGTAAACAAAGACAACAGCACACATAGAGACATCCTGAGTGACCAACAAGAAAGAGACCACTGCTAAGTAGCGGAAAGCTAAGGGTAGAAGGAGACCATGGACCCTGCAAGAAAGCATGTGACCTTGTCAGCATCTTGATTCTGATCTTCTGGTACCCAGCAGAGTGAAGGATAGATACATTTATGGGCTCTGGGAATGAAACCCCTGTTCCCTGCATGAGCAACCATTATTCTTAACCTGAGTCGTCTCCCATCCCCTAGATAATGTTTTAAATCAAAGTAAAATTATTTTTTTTTTCGAGACAGGGTTTCTCTGTGGCTTTGGAGGCTGTCCTGGAACTCGCTTGGTAGTCCAGGCTGGTCTCGAACTCACAGAGATCCGCCTGCCTCTGCCTCCCGAGTGCTGGGATTAAAGGCGTGCGCCACCAACGCCGGGCCAAAGTAAAATTCTTGATTTTGATAATTTCCTGTGTGTATAAGATATTAGCATTTTTCAGACGTTGGAGAAGGGCTAGGGAGATGACCCAGTGGTTAAGAGCACTGGCTGCTCCTACAGAGGGTTTCCAGCATCTACATGGTGTCTCACAGCTCTGATTCTAGCCCCATAGGGTCTGGAACCTTCTTCTAGCTTCACACGGTACGCACACATACGTGCAGATAAAACACTCATGTACAAAGATAAATAAATCTTTTGTACTTTTATTTTAGTCTATATGTACAACTGTTTCGTCTGCATGTATGTATATACCCCATGCATGGTTTGGTGCCCCTGGAGGCCAGAACAGGATGTCAGACCCTTGGGACTGGAGTTGCAGTTGTGAGCTCCTATGCATGCTGGGAACCAAACCTGATTCCTCTGGAAGAGCAGACAGTGCTCTTGACTACTGATCCATCTTTCCAACTCCAAATAGAGAAGTCTTTTTTTTTTTTCCAGACAGGGTTTCTCTGTGTAGTTTTGGGCCCTGTCCTAGAACTAGCTCTTATAGACCAGGCTGGTCTCGAACTCACAGACATCCATCCACCTGCCTCTCCCTCCCAAACGCTGGGATTAAAGGTGAATGCCACCACTGCCCAGCTAGAAAAGTCTTTTTAAGACAAAAAAAAAAAAAAAAAGCCGGGCATTGGTGACGCACACCTTTAATCCCAGTACTCAGAAGGCAGAGGCAGGCAGATCTCTGTGAGTTTGAGGCCAGCCTGGTCTACGGAGCGAGTTCCAGGACAGGCTCCAAAGAAACAGAGAAACCCTGTCTCGAGAAAAAAAAAGCACGGGGTGGGGGAGTGAGGGGGGATGGCGGGGATGGCTCAGCAAGTAAGGCAGAAGGCTAGACAGAAAGCTTTGTATGTGGCCCGTGAACACGGAGGGAGGCCTCCGGGAGACACACTTCAGTAAATCAGCTCAACTTGATTCCAGAGTAAGAGGAATATATAGGCTTGGGGAGCCTGGGGACAAACACTCTTTTGCATTAAGTGACATGCTCCTATCACAGGACTTAGTATGGGGCAATAAATTCCTATGGCAGAGCTCCTAGCACAGGACTTCTCAGCAGGGCATGATGTTTTTTTGTTGTTGTTGTTGTTTTTGTTTTTTTGGTTTTTACGAGACAGGGTTTCTCTGTATTGTTTTGGAGGCTGTTGGTTCAGCCTGGCCTCGAACTCACAGAGATCCGCCTGCCTCTGCCTCCCAAGTGCTGGGATTAAAGGCGTGTGCCACCACCTCCCGGCAGGGCATGATGTTTTTGTTTTGATATGTATCTCAGGTTAGCCTCAAACTTGCTATGTAGTCAAGGATGTCTCCTGATCCTCCTGTGTCCACCTCCTAAATGCTGGGATTACTAGGCACCACGCCCAAGTTATGTAATGCTGAGGATTAATTGTCAGCTTCACACATGCTGAGTGAGCACTGTACCACCTGAGCTATGTCCCCAGCCCAGTCATCCTGCTTTCTGGGCCAATGATCACCATTCTCCTGCTCATCAAGCTTCTGTCCAGCCTTTCTCTGCTCCTGTGTTTACACTGAGATAGAATTGCTTCTCTTCGTCTGTTTGTTTTCTGAGACAGCATTTCTACATAGCAGTGTCTGACTTGGAACTCACTGTGTAGACCAGGCTGGACCAACGCAGAGAAGTCCCTAATGCTGGCACTGAAGGCACGCACTATCATACCCAGCACTGCTTTCCTTTTTCTGCTTCTGCTTCCTCCCAGCCTTTCTCTCCTTAGCATTCAGTCATTGCTTTTCTGTGTGTTTCTTGCTGATTTCTTTGTCTTTTATAGACCATAAATTCCATGGATGCCAGGTTGCTGTTTGATTTTATGTGTATGACAGTATATGCTCATATGCCTATGTCCATGTGTACAGAGGCCAGAAGAGGGTGGCAGGTCCCCTGGCACTGGAGTTCCAAGTCTGAGAGGAGCCTGCAGGAGATCCTCACTGAGGTCCCTAAGGCACCAGAGATCTAGATAGACAGCTTCTGGGTTCCACCACTCCCCAGCACAAGCTTCTTAGCGTCTCTGAGTATCTGTTTTCTCATCAAGAACATGTAGTCTTTGAATAGAGGAAATAGACATGTGGTGAAGGGTAGAGATGAGAGCGGGGCCGTGGGCCACCCTGCTTGGATTTACTATATATGTGGTACAGCACACTCAGCCCAGAGCCTGCTGTGTGCTAGGCAAGTGCTCTCCCACTGAACTACACACACCCCATCCCATTTACTGCTTTGTTTTGTCTTTTTGCTTTTGTTTTTTGGCAGGAAGACAGGTTTCATATAGCCAAGGTTGGCTTTAAAAATCACTATATAAGCCGGGCGTTGGTGGCGCACGCCTTTAATCCCAGCACTCGGGAGGCAGAGGCAGGCAGATCACTGTGAGTTCGAGACCAGCCTGGTCTACTGAGTGAGTTCCAGGACAGCCTCCAAAGACACAGAGAAACCCTGTCTCGAAAAACAAACAAACAAAAAAAAAATCACTATATAGCTAAGGATGACATAAACTGACCTCCCCACTTCTACTGCTTGATACTATAGGTGTGCAATGTCACACCCAGTTTGTTATATTTTCATTTGCTTTGTTTTTATTGCATTTTATCTATTGTTTGTGTGTGCATGTATGTGGTGGACCTGGGCTGTCACAGCACACATGGAAGTCAGAGGACAACTTCGGGAGCGGTTTTCTCTTCCACCATGAGTCAGTCTGGCCAACAAGCATCTTAACCTGCTGAGTCATCTCATTGGTGCTACATTTTTACCTTTTTTATGCATTTATTTATTTGTGTTTATTTATAAAACTTATTACATTTATTGTTTCATGTAGAGGTCAGAGGATAAGTTGTAGGAGTTTTCTTCTTCTACCATGTGGGTCCCAAGAATCAAAAAGGTTGCCAGCCTTGGTGGCAAATGCCTTTATTTGCTAAACTATTTGTGTCTGCGAGTGGGGGTATTCAAGATGGGATTTCTCTATGAAACAGCCCTTGCTGTCCTGGAACTCACTCTGTAGACCAGGCTGGCCTCAAACTCACAGAGATCCGCCTGCCTCTGCCTCCCAAGTGCTGGGATTAAAGGCGTGCGCCATTAATGCCCGGCTGACTTTGAACTTCTGATCCTCTTGACTCCACTTCCTGAGCTCTGAGATTACTAGCATGTACCATCACACTACACCTGGTTTATGTTATGCTGGGAATTGAACACAGGTCTTTATGTATGCTAGGCAAGCACTCCATCAATTCAGCTATATCCACAACTCTTATATTTATATTTTGAGGTTCTAAAGTTTTTAAAATTTATTTATCTTGTTTGGGTATCAATGTTTTGACTACATGCATATTTGTGTACTGTGGACATGCCTGGTGCCTTTGGTGGTCAGAAGAGGTCAGTTCCCATGGACCTGGAGTTACTGATGGTCATGAGCCATTCTGTGTGTGCAGGGAGCCAAACCTGGGTCCTCCAGAAGAGCAGCCAAATGCCCTCAACAGAGGAGCCATCTCCTTAGTCCCCACTGCCAGGTTTATGGTTGTTATTTCCCTTGACGTGCTGGTGATAGAATCCAGGGTCTTGCAGTTGCTAGGCAAGAGCTGTACCACTGAGTCTCACCCTTTTCCCTACTAGCTGGGCAAACCTCAGCAAATTGCCTTAGTTTCCTCACCTATGAAACAGGTCGAATAATAATAGTACATGACTCATGAGATTGGCATGAGGATTAAAACTGTGCCTGGCCCACAGTCTGAGCACAACACAACAGTTTATTTGATCCTTCTGTGTACAGCAAGTGGAAGATGTTTCTTATTGTTATGCACTCTGCCCTTGGGAGGTCACACATAGAAGTGATTTTTCTGGTCATACAGGTCTGTGTTTGCTCTAGGTCAAATGCCGAGCACATGGACTCACTGTGCTGAGTTCAAGCCTGATGCTGGAAATGCCTGTGACTGTACACATGAAGGGTTTCCCGGGCCAATGGGAAAAGGATGTCAAGCTACTGCACTTTGGATAGGGAGGGGATCAGAGAAGACAACGAGACTGAAAGGGAAGTGGAGTTTGGGGGTGTGGAAAGGAGCATGGTTGGAAAAGAGTTTGACTGGGGATAAGGGAAGCTGGAAGCAGGCCGCGCAGAACTCCACATGGCTAGTCACAGAGGCCTCTGTTACAGCAGCACAGAAAAGTCAGTTGCCCCATGTGTCCCAGCACCTCCCAGCTTCTGTCCTGGACAGTTTCAGTTAGGTGAGACTTACACCTTGGAACTGCTGTGGCCTGCTTCTGGCGGATGCAGTGTGGCTTCCTCTGGAGGCCCTGAACTGTGGAGGCTCCACATTCTTGTACTGAAGAGGATATTTATTTGAGTGTGTGCTTTTGTTTCTTTGAGATAGGATCTTGCTATGTAGCCTTAGACTCTGGATCTTTCTGTCTCAACTCCTGAGTGTTGGGATCATACCCCACCCAGATAATTCTTGTCTTCCCTAGGACAGCCAGGTGTGCTCCTCATGGGTCATGCAACTCCAAGTAACTCTAATAGACCTGGCAGGGCCTCTGCCCAGGAAATTCTAATAATCCTAGCAGACATTCTCCTCATCCTCCAGAAAGCTATTGATCTCTGGCTCCTGACTATGGCAAACTCCAGGCAATT
This sequence comes from Mesocricetus auratus, assembly GCF_017639785.1. Lineage (NCBI taxonomy): Eukaryota > Metazoa > Chordata > Mammalia > Rodentia > Cricetidae > Mesocricetus > Mesocricetus auratus. Next base: position 52,031,149 of record NW_024429182.1, on the reverse strand, counting down.
CACAATTCATTTCATTATATCCATCACCCAGCCACCCACCCACACCATCTGCCCAGGCCCCAGACCAGGGATGGGACAAGGGAGACAAATCAGATGATCATCATAAAACAAACTATCTTAAGCATGGTGGCTTATGTCAATAACAATCCCCCCGCCTTTTTTTCCTGAGAAAGGGTTTCTCTGTGTAGCCCTGACTGTCTTGAAACTTGTAGATCAGGCTGGCCTTGAACTCACAGAGATCTGCCTGCCTTTGCCTCCCAAGTGCTGGGATTAATGGTGTGCACCACTACCATGACCTGGTTTAGCAACTCTTTCTTTTTTAAACTTAATTTTTTTCCTTTATATTGGGCTGGAGAGATGCCTCTTCAGTTAAGAGCTCATACTGCTTTTTCAGAGGACCAGACTTCAGTTCCCAGCACCCACTACTGGCTGTAACTCTAGCTCCACAGGATCTAATACCTCTGTCCCCTTTGGAACCTGCACACACACATATTTATCCACACAGGCACACACATATTAACTTAAAAAATAAAACTTTTAGAGTGGTGGTGACATATGCTTTTATATCCCAGCACTCAGGAGGCAGAGGCAGGCGATCTTTATGAGTTACAAAGCTACAGAGAGAAATCCTGTCTCAAAAAAAAATCTTTAAATTTTTACTTTTTAGTGGGGGGGCACACAGGTGCTCTTGTGCCACAACAAATGTGGGAAAGTTAATGGATAACTTTAAGGAGTTAGTTCTCTATTTCCCCCTTATTGAGCAGGGCCTTTCTTGCTATTTCCGCATGGTAAGTATTCTGGCTAGCTGGCCCACAAGTTTCAAGATGATTTTTCCATCTCTGTCTCCAATCTCACTGTAGGTGGGCTGGGATTGCAGATATGTGCCACTGCACACCCCCCCCCCATTCTCTGATTTAACTGAACAGTATTGTCTTTCCACAGGACCTATTTTCTCCCCTGCTATAGGTTTTTGACCATATTTACAGTAACAGGCATAGATTGTCTCCTATAGAGTGAACTTCAGATTCAATCAGAGTGTGACTGGATGGGTTACCCCATACCAGTAATGCCACAATACAACTGGGCACATCCTGCCTGCCTGATTGGTCTTGGAGTTCACAGGGTTCACAGCCAGGTAAGATTAGCGATGCCTTTTCTCCCCAAGTAATTTGTGAAGCATGTTCTGAGAGTTCTGAGACTGTGAAAGCTGGTCAGCAAGAAAGAAACTTCCAACTCAGTTGAAGCTCGATTTTTTTTTCCATATCATGTAGCCAAGGAGCTCAGTATTTTCAGTAATATAATGTTTATTTATTTTTGGTTTTTCGAGACAGGGTTTCTCTGTGACTTTGGAGGCTGGCCTGGAACTAGCTCTTGTAGACCAGGCTAGTCTCAAACTTCACAGAGATCCACCTCCTTCTGCCTCCCGGGTGCTGGAATTAAAGGTGTGCACTACCACTGCCCATCAGCAACATAGTCTTATCTAGTTCTGGTGGGCAATTTATATGGTGGTTAGTTTTTTGTCAAGGGTCATCTGGGAAGAAGGAAGCTCTATTGAGAAAAATGGTTCCAAAGCCAATGAGATGGCTCAGCAGGTAAATGAGCTTACTGCCAAGTCTGAAGACCTGAGTCAAATCATGAGACCCAGGTAATGGGAGGAGACAGCTAACTTCTATCAGTTGTCTGATCTCTGTAACACACACACACACACACACACACACACACACACACACACACACACACACACACACGGAAAAATGCCTCCATCAATTGGCCTGTGGAGCATTTTTTTTCTTTCTCTTTTGCTTTTTTGTTTTGAGACAGGGTCTCACCACATAATTATGGGTGGCCTGCAACTATGTAGATCAGGCTGACCTCAAACCCAGAGAGATTAAAGATGTGCTCCCATCCAGGAGCATTTTCTTGAGCCACCTTTGGGCCCGTGGCTCCAGAAGGTATAAGAAGTGTAGCTGAACATGAGCCTGGCGGGGTTTAGTTAGCAACATTCCTCCATGGCCATTGCTTCAGGTTCTTGCCCTGACTTCTCTTTATTATGGGCTGTGATGAGGACAGGTAAGCCAAATAAACCCTTTGCTTTGGGTCACAGAATCTAGTCACAACTAAAATTAAATGTAGCAGGCTTTTTTTTTTACTTCCAGCCCCCAAATCATGACACAGAGACTTATAATTATGAAAGTTAGGCCTTAGCTTAGGCTTGCTTCTGACTACTCATAATTTTAACCCATTTCTTTTCATCTATGTGCTGTCACGTGACTCATGGCTTTTTACCTCTCCTCCTTCATATCCTGCTTCCTCCATATCCGGCTGGCAACTCTGAGATCTGTCCCCCAGAAGTTCCACCTAACCTCTTCCTGCCTAGCTATTGGCCATTCAGCTCTATATTAAACCAATCACAGGGACACATCTTCACATAGTGTAAAGGAATATTCTGCAACAATTAAACTAAAAAGACAATTAAGATCTGGGTAATGATGGTGTTCCCTTTAGTCCCATCACTCAGGAGGCAGAGGCAGGTGGATCTTTGTAAGTTAGAGATCAGCCTGAGCTACAGAGTGAATTCTAGGACAGCCAAGACTACACAGAGAAACTCTGTCTCAAAAAAAACAAAATCAACTAAGAGAGAAGGTCTTATGGAGCTAAGCGTGTCCCTGAAAGTCTGATTCTCCTGACCCCACCACCCTCATGAAGGGACTATCAGTGTCCTCCACCACACCTGGCTTATGAACCACTAGGGATGCACTTAGACTGAGGGCTAATGAGCTCTGGGTAAGTGCTCAACTAAGCCACATATGCCACTAGGCTTTGTTTTTATCATTTGAGTCAGGATCTCAGGTAGCCCAGGCTGGCCCTAAACTCCTAATCTTCCTGCCTCTTCCTAGCCAGAGCTGTGATTACAAGCATAAACAGCTACTTATGTATAGACTGGAGATATGAACTCATATTTGATTGCTGTATGACAAGCACTTTCTCACGGAGCCACCCCCTGGCCCCTATAATATTTTTTGAATAGCAAAATGCTTTATCAATTTTTATGGGTTGTGGGGGGAAGGGGAGAAGGCAGTTGAAACAGGGTGTCACACTATATTTCAGGCTGGCCAGGAGCTCACTATGTAGCCCAGGTTGAACTTGAACTTAGAGATCCTTCTCCCTCTGCCTTCCTAGTGCAGGGATTACAGACAGAGCTGTGCCAATTTGATGCTGGGCTACACATTAGTTACAGGCCAGCCTTGGCTATAAAATAAATGTCTAGGCCAGCAGTGGTGGTGCACTGGGGTGCACTCAGAGGCAGAGGCAGGTGGATCTCTGTGAGTTCAAGGCCAGTCTGGTCTACAGAATGAGTTCCAAGACAGCAAGGCTACACAGAGAAACCCTGTCTCAAAAAAAAAAAAAAAAAAAAAAGGAAAGAAGGAAGAACGGAACCATAATAGTCTCCTAATATCCCCAGAATCTATAGTGATATGACTAGGATTTGTTGATTATATTGATATTCTCAAAGGAACCATTCATTTCCTTAATTTTTTCCATCCTTCCTTCCTCCCTCCCTTCCTTCCTTCCTTACTTCTTTCCTTTCTTTTTCTTTGAGACAAGGCCTCACTGGCTATCCATGAAATCACTATGTATAGGCCAGGAGGCTGGCCTTGATCTGCCTTCTGCCTGCCTCAATCACCCAACTGCAGGGAGTTATAAATGTATTAAGTTACTTTCTTTGCAAAATACAGTTTATCTTGGTAAATTTTCCACATGCACTTGAGAAGAACAGGGCCCTGGGTGGTGCACACCTGTATTCTGGCCCATGTGCTCCTGAGAAAGAAAACTGAGTCAAGAGAATTCTGCAAGTCAAGGACAGACTGAACTACAGAGAGGGTTCCAGGCCACACCAGGCGACAGAGTGAAACCTTGTTCCAACCAACCAGCCAACCAACCAAAAGATGAAGGCACTTAAAGAAATCACAAAGTCTGCTGTTGGGTGGAGCATAGTACAAACGTCAACTGTGTCTACCAGGTTGATCATGTTCCTAGGACCCATAAATTCTTACTGATTTTCTATTTGGTTTATCTATCATTGGTAAAGGACTATGGAAATATTTAACTATTGTAGATTGGTATGTTTAACCTGGAAGTTCACTCACATTTTGTTCTTGTGGAGTTTGTTTTTCAGAGAATATTTAGTATTGTTATCTGTGTGATTACCTGCATTCTTTTTTGTTTGTTTTTCTTTTCTTTTTTTTTTTCGGTTTTTCGAGACAGGATTTCTCTGTATTGTTTTGGAGGCTGTCCTGGAACTAGCTCTTGTAGACCAGGCTGGCTTCGAACTCACAGAGATCTGCCTGCCTCTGCCTCCCAAGTGCTGGGATTAAAGGCGTGTGCCACCAATGCCCGGCTACCTGCATTCTTACCTTTCTTGCCATATTTTATTTCGGTTTTAGTTTTTCTGGGCAGGGTTTCTCTATGTAGTCTTGACTGTGCTGGAACTTGCTCCATAGACCAGACTGGCCTTGATCTCACAGAGATCTACCTGCCTCTGCCTCCACCACCCAGCACAGTTTTGCCTTTTAAAAAATATACTTATTGCTGGGCGGTGGTGACGCACACCTTTAATCCCAGCACTCGGGAGGCAGAGGCAGGCAGATCTCTGTGAGTTTGAGGCCAGGCTGGACCGACAGCCTACAAAACAATACAGAAAAACCCTGTCTCGTAAAACCAAAATATATATATACATATATATATATATACACACACTTATTTTTCACCAGGCATGGTGGCACATGCTTTTAATCTCAGCACATGGGAAGCAAAGGCAAGTGAATCTCTGAGTTTGAGGCCAGCTTGATCTGCAGATCAAGTTCCATGACAGACAGAGCTACATAGTGAGATCCTGTCTTGAAAAAACAAACAAATACACCCCCCACATACACACACTCATTTTACTTATATGGATGTTTTACCTGTGTGTGTGTGTGTGTGTGTGTGTGTGTACTAAATAAATGCATGACGTCTTCAGGGACCAGAAAAAGAGCATTGGGTCTCCTAGAACTATAGTTATGGATGGTTGCAATCTAACTCTTGTCTCTTGCAGAAGCAATGGGTGTTCTTAACCACTGAGCTACCTCTCAGCCTCTGACATGACCTTATTCAACACTGGTATTATTCTTTACTCAGAAACCAATTTGTTGCTATTAAAAAACAGAACCCTATGGTTCTCATTTTGAGCTCAGGGCCTGTGTAAAGTAGTCTGAAGTCCACGGACAATTTCGGCTCCTCAGCTCTTGTGACGGAGCTTTTGAGAATTAACCCCCATGCTGGGTGGGCTTTTCAGTGATACAGCTGCCAGGAGCTGCCTGTGCTCCAGTAGTACCCCACCCATGCTCCTGTAATTAACCTCAGTTAATTTGGTAGTTCAACCTGGACTCGGTAGGAATTGTTTCTTTGCTGGGTTGCTGCCCCATCTGGGGCGAACCACAATTCCATGCATCTCCCCAGGAAAGGCAGCACAACAAACCAAGTACAGGAATGGAGACTGCTGCACTTGGCCTGCCAGGAGACAACAATGGTCTGCATTAGGACAATGGCGGTGAGGATGGCAAAGAAAATGTTACCCTATAGATGCTGAGGCAGTAGGATCCAAAAGACTTCCTCTCTTGCCTAACTATTGCAAAACCTTACTGTTCCCACTTTTGCCTGCCACCTCACCAGGCTCTATTCCATTTATACTACACAAATAAAACTAAAGGAAAATGAAAAGGGTGTGTCCGAGTGTGAGAGGTAACCAGTGAGGATGAGAGCGTCCTTGAGGAGGAAGCGCTGGAGGAAGCCCTGCCAACAGAGGCTGTCTGGGTAGAGCTCCAGCTGCGGGTACACAGCCTGGTCTGTTGAAGGAGGCAGGTATGGCTAGAGAGGTGCTATCCAAGACTAGATGATAGGTGAGGGGTTGGTCCAGGGTCAGAGCACAGTGACACAATGGGCTTTTACTCGGAGTAGCATGAGAACCCACTGGAGGATGTCAAGGGTGCAGGTACCCACGGGAGCACACAGAGGCCAGAGGAGAACATCTGGTGTCTTACTCTATCACTCTCCAACTCATTCTCTTCATACCTGGCTTGAACCTGGAGCACAGCTGGCAGACCCAGAGATCTCCTGTCTCTGTCTTCCCACAGTACAAGGGTTTTAGGCTTGTGACCACACCCTGCCTTTTACTTTGGTTCTAAGGATTTGAACTCAAGTCCTTATGGTTGCAAGGCATGTGGCATGCACATTTACTTGCTGAGTCTTCCTCCTAACTTCCCAGTAGTTCCTTCCTTCCTTTCTTCCTTCCTTCCTTCTTTTTCTTCCTCCCTCCCTCCCTTCTTCCTTCTTCTTCCTCTGTCTCTCTGTCTCTCTGTCTCTCTCTCTCTCTCTGTCTCTCTCTCTCTCTCTGAAACAGGATTTCTCTGTGTAGTCCTGGCTGTCCTAGAACTCACTCAAGGCTGGTCTTGAACTCAGAGATCTGAATGCTAGGATTAACAGTGTATGCTGCCATTGCCCAGCCAGTAGCATTTCTTACCTCCCAGTGTTCAGGTAATTCACTAATATGCTGCCCAGGCTGGCCTTGAACATTTGATTGTCCTGCTCCAGCTTCTAGGGGAGATGGAGTTGCAGGCTGCACTGTCTTGCCCGTTACTGGTTTTTTTTTTTTTTTTTTTTTTTGGTTTTTCGAGACAGGGTTTCTCTGTGGCTTTGGAGGCTGTCCTGGAACTAGCTCTTGTAGACCAGGCTGGCTTCGAACTCACAGCCTGTTACTGTTTTAAAATTACATTTATGTGTTTGTGTGTGAGTTTGCTCACATACATGGGAAGAGCACCCCCTAGCTGATAATTTGGGTAGTAAAATGATTTAAAAGGCTGTAGAGAGCCGGGCGGTGGTGGCACACGCCTTTAATCCCAGCACTCGGGAGGCAGAGGCAGGCAGATCTCTGTGAGTTCGAGGCCAGCCTCCAAAACAATACAGAGAAACCCTGTCTCGAAAAACCAAAAAAAAAAAAAAAAAAAAAAAAAAAAGGCTGTAGAGGTCAGAGAACAATTTGTGGGAATCAGTTATTTCCTTCCACCATAAAAAAAAAAAAAGGAAGCGAAAGTTTAGGAGATTTTCAAGAATAGGGGAGGTGCTGGGTGGTGGTGGTGCATGCCTCTAATCTTAGCACTTGGGAGGCAGAGGCAGGTGGATTTCTGAGTTTGAGGCCAGCCTGGTCTACAAGCAAGTTCCAGTAGAGCCAGGACTGTTGCACAAGGGAGTGGGGTCATAGATAGCCTTATGGAGGAGGGGTGGGGAGCTAATTTAGGACTGGCTACATATTGACCCAATAAGCCAGAGGTTCTCAATCTGTAAGTCGAGACTCTTATGGGGCATCACGTATCAGACATTTACATTACGATTCATAAGAGTAGCAAAATTGCAGTTATGTAGTAGCATTGAAATAATTTTACCATGAGGAACCGTATTAAGGGGTCGTAGCATTAGGAGGGTTGAGAACCATTACGGTAAGGTCAGCAGGTGGTGGGGAAGATGGCTGAGACCAAGAGTACAGAGATTTAGGGGCAGACAGACGCTAAAGACTCCTAGGATCGGTTTTGTTAGGCCTCTGACTCTGCAGTGAGTCCGCCTTAAAAACGGGAGCGCCCCCTAGCAGATAAACTTGGGTAACAAACGGTTTTATGGGCTGGCAAAGGAAAAACTCAGGGCTCAAGGTAGACGCTTTAGGTCTTCATTGTGTTTGCGATTATAATGATTGTCTGGACCCTAAAAGACTGAAACAGCAGACGGCTCAGAACAGAGGGTCGTGGCTACCACCCAGGAATGGACACGCACGCTGATTGAGCGCTTCGGGTGCTTAAGTCAACCTCTCGGCACAGAACTCTCCACACAAGCCTCGAAAGAACAGGAGCTCTGTTTCGTGTCAGTCCGGACGCACCCGAGCGCTGCTCCCTTTGTGGGCGGGGTAAGCGTTCCCCCAGGCAGGATAGGGATCCCCTGCCTACGGATTGCGCTTTCTCTGTTGGCAGCTAGCTGCAGTAGAACCCTGCCTACTGACCCTAGCAACTACTCACCTGCTGTTTTCTTCCTATAGGCCAGAATTTTTTCTTTCTTTTTCTCACTGGTCCGCGTAACTTTATCGCAACCAATCAGCGGTAGCCACGGGACCCAACTCACTCCTACCTAACCTGCGTTGGGGAAGTGACATAGACAGACACATCTGTTTTCTGTATCCAGTTTTCCCAGGAAGCACTTCACTTTTTACCAAGTCGTACCTGTCCCTGAAGTGAGGTGCTTATACATTTTATTTCTTTTATGCCTGACGTAAATCCTGGCTCTTGTTCACTCCTCCCCCCTCCAAATGGCACGGCCCGCAGAATGCCCCATCTCCCAGACATTTTGACAGCTGGAGTCCTGGAGGGTTTGGGGGTGGTAACCCTACTACGGTGATTAACAAGTGGGGGGCGGGCAGCCCTCTTGGTCGCGACCACGCGCCACATCTCTTGCTCGCCCCGACTGCATGCGCACGGGTCCCGGAAGCACCGACGAGATCGTTGCGCGCAAAGCGCACTTGGTACAGTCCACTTCGCCGCGCCCCGCGCCGCCGGAAGTGAGGTGTCTTACCCCCGAAGTTCCGGTTCGCAGGGGGTGGGGAGTGTTGTTAACCGGAGCGGCTGCCGCAGTCGCGGTGATTGAGCGGGCTCGCGGCGCTGGGCTCCTGGTGAGTGGGCCGGTCTGGTCCAGGTTGCGGTTGGGGTGGGGGGCCGGGGACCAGGACCTTGCCCTTTGGGGTCACTGAGATCAGCCCACTCCCCTGCGTTCCGCCGCCAGTTATCGGCCTGTCATATAGCTGTAGACCTCAGGCGGCGGCACTGCCACCGTTCCAGAGGCCGGGCCCCGCCTGCGACGCTTGCAACTCCTAGCGCTCACAAGGTGTGCGGCTTCGAGGCGACCCAGGTTGCTCTCGATCCCGCCGCTGCACCCTGCTGGTCGGCCGTTTCTCCTCTTCTCGGAGTGGACACTGCTCTGGGGGCTGGGAGGAAGGTGCCAGGGTTCCAGACTGACGTTCCCCGCTGGGCGTGCGTTTATGCTGACCACCCCGACACAGCTGTCACCGGCGGTACCACCTCCCAGGCTGAACCCTCTGAGCCTTGCCTTCTCCCAGCCAGATCCAGCGTTCCCGCCTCTAAAGGCTATCATCCCAGTTCCTACAGAGGGTCAGCTGTAGGAGCCCCCCTCTTCTCAACATTGCTGCTTTGCCTCATTGACTCCCTAGAGGCGGTGGCTTGGCAGGCAGCATGGAAAGAGCCCTAGATTTGAAATGAGACTGACCTAAGTTCCAGGCCTTGCATCAGTGTGAGACTTTAACCCTTATGAGTCCTGGCTTCTTCTTTTTGCAATGGGGAGTATATGCTGTTCTGAATCTAATGGTTGTCAGGGTGAGGTGAGAGTTTACCCCTACTACTGATGCTCTGCCAGGGATTGTGCAAGGTTTACACAATATGGACATCACAAATGCCATTTTCCTTGTGCAGGTCTCTGGGCCAGGGCGATGTTCCGCACCGCAGTGATGATGGCGGCCAGCCTGGCGCTGACCGGGGCAGTGGTGGCTCATGCCTACTACCTCAAACACCAGTTCTACCCCACTGTGGTGTATCTGACCAAGTCCAGTCCCAGCATGGCAGTGAGTTCAGGGCTCAGTGAGGGAGGACTGCCCAGGGAGGAAAGGAGGAATCTATGGGGCAGAGGCAGGGCTGGCTACATGTCATAGTAGGGGAGACATAGCCATTGGCTGCTTAACTTGGAATAATCTATGACAAGATTTGGGGACATGTCATAATGATGAGCCCCAGGCAGAGGAAAGCAGAAAATGACCTCTAACTATGGCTTTTCCTCACTCCTAGGTCCTGTACATCCAGGCCTTTGTCCTTGTCTTCCTCTTGGGCAAAGTGATGGGCAAGGTGTTCTTTGGGCAGCTCAGAGCAGCAGAGATGGAGGTAACATATTGGTGGCCCCAAGAGACAGGGTCCAGAGCCCGGCAAACAATGACTAGGTTCCATATCATCCCCTGCTCAACCCACAGCACCTTTTGGAGCGGTCCTGGTACGCTGTCACTGAGACTTGTTTGGCCTTCACTGTTTTTCGGGATGACTTCAGTCCTCGCTTCGTGGCGCTCTTTACTCTCCTTCTCTTCCTCAAATGTTTCCATTGGTTGGCCGAAGACCGTGTGGACTTTGTGAGTTGGGAGTGGCTGGTGGGCATGCTGGTGGATTGGGGCATAGGGTGACCGCAACCACCTTGATGGTGTCCCTCTCTGTTCTGCCTCAGATGGAACGCAGCCCCAACATCTCCTGGCTCTTTCACTGCCGAATCGTCTGTAAGTGAGGCTCATGAAGAGGAGAGGGTTGCTTGAGGGGAGAGGCACCACTAAGGAGTAGAATGTGAAGTCAAAAACTATGAGCCAGTAGTAACCTAGAGCCCTGGCTGCCCTTCAGGACAGCTGAACAGGAAAGATAATTTAAGAAGTTAATTTGCATAGCTTCTACCCTGTTCCACTCCAGAGCTTCTCAACTGCCTGGGCCCTCTGCTCTCTGTCTTTTCCCCTGGGCCTGGGTTGCCCCAACACCCTGCCTGAGCAAAAGCAGTTCCCAGAGGACTGATTCCACTTGGGTATATACATCTGAGTAGATAGCTGGGTCTGTGGCCATGACAGACATGAGGGTGGGGCTGTCCTAGAGCAAGAAGTGGTTGTCAGGCCTGTGCTAACCTCACTTCCCTCCATTTGGGGGTCTCCGCAGCTCTTATGTTCCTCCTGGGTATCCTGGACTTCCTTTTTGTCAGCCACGCTTATCATAGCATCCTGACCCGGGGGGCTTCTGTGCAGCTGGTGTTTGGCTTTGAGGTAAAACTTAAGTTTGAGGGGTTGGGGGTGGGAACAAAGCTGAGGTGGTACTGCATGTGCTATGAGCAATCCTACAAATGCTTCTTGAGCACCTGCTCTGTCTCCACCAGGGAGCAGCCATCATTTAGTTCTGCCTGTCCTCATACACTCCTAAGTGATTGCAGAAGGGCACAAAAAAGGCTGGCATAGAGGATTCATGACCTGGGCACCTTAGCAAGCTTTCCTGGAGGCTGGTGCCTCAGCTGGCTGTGGGGTAGATCACCCAGGAGCCGTGTCCCAGCTCACATTTGCTGAGTACTTACCACATGCCATGCCTTATATGCATGAGTTACGTCTCATAATCAACCAGACCACGTTGTCGTAGATGACAGATGCTTCGCTTTACAAATGAACAGGTGAGCTAGCTGCTCTAGTCCCAGGCTGTGAGGGCCCTGTCTATGTCCAAGCCTGCATTGGTACCGCTGAACCTGCTGTATGAAGTCTGGGCCTGGCTAGGGCAAGGGGAAGCTGGCGCTTACATTCGTCTCATGTCCCTCCCTCCAGTACGCCATTCTGATGACCATGGTGCTCACCATCTTCATCAAGTATGTGCTGCACTCCGTGGACCTCCAGAGCGAGAACCCATGGGACAATAAGGCTGTATACATGCTCTACACGGAGCTGTTTACAGGTGACAGGAGCCTGGGCCTCTCCTGATCCACACCAGCATCCCCTGTGTGCCTGCAGCTCTTGTGGCCAGCTGTGCTCTATCTCCCCCCCCCCCAGGCTTCATCAAAGTCCTGCTGTACATGGCCTTCATGACCATTATGATCAAGGTGCACACCTTTCCACTCTTTGCCATTAGGCCCATGTACCTGGCTATGAGGTGAGTCCAGCCTTGTCCCGTCACTGTCCCACACTGATCTCACCCATGTGTCTTCCTACACTCGTTGACTTGTCTCTTCAGGCAGTTCAAGAAAGCTGTGACAGATGCCATCATGTCTCGCCGAGCCATCCGCAACATGAACACACTGTAAGTGGGGTTACCCTGGCTCCTCTCCCAAACTTTGTCCTAGGTCGCTTTGCTCCAAGTTCGGATCCTGACACACGCTCTGCCATCTTATCCAGGTACCCAGATGCCAGCCCTGAGGAACTTCAGGCAATGGATAATGTCTGCATCATCTGCCGAGAAGAAATGGTGACAGGCGCTAAGAGACTGCCCTGTAACCACATCTTCCATACCAGGTGGGAGAAGGTCTGGGGGACTTGCATTTTGGGCACAGGCTCACGGGGACCTGCTCACCACTGCCTGATCTTACTTCCAGCTGCCTGCGCTCCTGGTTCCAGCGGCAGCAGACCTGCCCAACCTGCCGTATGGATGTCCTGCGGGCATCATTGCCAGCCCAGTCACCACCACCCCCTGAGCCTGCTGACCAAGGACCACCCCCTGCTCCTCATCCTCCACCACTGCTGCCACAGCCTCCCAACTGTAAGTGGTCCTTCATTTGCCCTCAGAGGACCTTCCCTGCCCTCAGGTACTCGCCCTGGGCTTCGTACTGGCAATGCTGGGGAAGCCCAAATGTCTGCCCTCCAGAAGTTCATTCTGGACAGGAAGGGATGAGAAATGGATAAATGACTAGTGGTAAGCTCAGGGGCCTGCAGGAGTGGAAGTCAGGTCAGCCCCTCGTAGCCAAACATCTCGCTTGGGAGTGGGAGCGTCCGCTCATTCCTCTACTCCACCGTTTTCTCTCTGCAGTCCCCCAGGGCCTCCTGCCTCCTTTTCCTCCAGGCATGTTCCCACTGTGGCCCCCAATGGGCCCCTTTCCACCTGTCCCACCTCCCCCAAGCTCAGGAGAGGCTGCAGCTCCTCCATCCACCAGTGCAGGTAAGCATTTTGCATGCTAAAGCAACTGGGGTGGCAGTCATATCCAGAGACCCGAAGACTGATTTTCGTTCTGTGCTTGGCCAGCTGTTTCTCGGCCCAGTGGAACAGCCACCACCACAGCTGCTGGCACCAGTACCTCTGCCCCAGCGTCTGGCTCCATCCCTGGCCCAGAGGCTGGACCTGCCCCTGGCTTCCCCTTCCCTCCTCCTTGGATGGGTATGCCCCTGCCCCCACCTTTTGGTAAGTTGGTACTCTCTGGGATGTTCAGGGTAAAGAAGTCAGACCCAGGTAGCTAAGACTGACCTCTGCTTTCTGCCAGCCTTCCCCCCAATGCCTGTGCCTCCTGCCGGCTTTGCTGGCCTGACCCCAGAGGAGCTGAGGGCACTAGAGGGCCATGAGCGACAGCACCTGGAGGCCCGGCTGCAGAGTCTGCGCAACATACACACACTACTGGATGCTGCCATGCTGCAGATCAATCAGTACCTCACTGTGCTGGCTTCCTTGGGGTATGTATTCTAGTTGAGCTCTACGAGGTCCCTTGTAGTTTTTGACATTTGTCTTCCGTGTACCCTGTAGTGTATTCTGTTTCCTCAGGCCACCTATCTACAGGCATGTCTGGGAGCTCTTGATTATGCCTAGTGCTTTCATCCTTCTTTCGAGGAAATGCATCCACAGCTGTGTAGAGTCAGTGAAATTTATTCATGTTTTTCGAAACTCAAATTATTCCTGACATTTGCTACTACAGTCCATCACTGCGTACTCCTGACACTGAGGGCGCAGATAATAGAAAGTCACTTCAAAGCCGGGCAGTGGTGGCACACTTTAATCCCAGCTCTCGGGAGGTAGAGGCAGGTGGATCTCTGTGAGTTCAACGCCAGCCTGGTCTACAGAGCGAGTTCCAGGACAGGCTACAAAGTAATACAGAGAAACCCTGTCTCAAATTTAAAAAAAAAAGTCACTTCAGACCAGCCAGTGCCATGTTCACCAGTGCCAATCTCATCGCTTTCTTGCTTGAAGACTTGCTTTACAGCCGGGTGTTGGTGGCACATGCTTTTAATCCCAGCACTTGGGAGGCAGAGGCAAGAGGATCTCTTCAAGTTCGAGGCCAGCCTGGTCTACAAAGCTACATGTCTGGGAATCTGAGAAACCCTGCCTCTCGGGGGGAAAAAAAAAAAAAAAGACTTGCTTTACATTGGAATAGAAATCAAATTCCCATTCATAGGTGACATGTGCAAAGGGCTGGCAGGTAGCTGTAGTCCAAGGCTTGAACACTCCACTTCCCAGTAAACCCCTCTAAGGTGCCCATCTCTCGAGTGGAGACTGAAGAAAATGTGAGATGGGTCAGCTGTCACTACCTCCAAGTGACTTACAGTTCATGGTTCTGAATCACCTGAGACGTGAATCCATGTGTTCACTTATCTCTGCTTCTCACGAGAACTTAGGGCTTGTCCTGCAAGGCTTGTTTGGATGGTGCAGTTTAGTAGGAAAATCTGTCCAACCCACGGTGTGAAGGTCAGGCCTCCTTTGTCCCTTCTCTTTCAGGCCCCCCAGGCCAGCTACTTCAGTCAACCCCACTGAAGAGACTGCCTCTGCAGTGGTATCTGCTGCCCCCTCCACTAGCACCCCCAGCTCTGAGGCCCCTACCCCATCTCCAGGAGCCTCCCCACCAGTCCCTGAAGCTGAAAAGCCTCCCGGTAGGTGTGATTAACCTTGAGGGGTAAGGATGATAAAGTATTCTCTGGGTTTTACTTCTGACTTCTCTGTCTAGCTCCTGAGTCAGTGGGCACTGCAGAGGAGCTCCCTGAGGACGGAGAGCCAGACGCTGCAGAACTCCGCCGGCGCCGCCTGCAAAAGCTGGAGTCCCCTGTTGCCCACTGACACTGCCCAGACCTGGCCCTCGCCCTGCTTTCGAGTGGCCCTCTCCGGAACAAGTCCTGCCACCAAGTGCCAGCTCCCTGTCTGCACCAGGGAGTAGTAACCCCAGCTGAGAAAGAAGTGGCAGGGCCTCTGAGGCCAAGGAGAAGTGCTGGGCTCCCAGTGGATCGTCCCCAATGGCCCTGGCAGCCGTGGGGATGTTGTTCAGCTCTAACCTTCCTTTACCATTCTGCTGTGTTCTTCTGGGGCCTTGAAAGTAGAGGCTGAGCCTCTGGGAAGCCTCCTCTCCTGTGCTTTCTGTGAGAAGGTGAAGCCCCTCCAAGCCCTGCTTGTGAGTGTGGGACCATGCTGCAGTGCCGAACAGTATTAGCTTCTGTTCCCAAGTGTGGAGACCCAGGGGGGCTGAAGACAGACCAGGACCTTACCCCACCCTTCTGCCAAGACTGGTACCAGTCTCCTTCCTCTACCCCAATCTTCCCAGAAACCCCTTTGTGATGGTGGCTGTGCCCCCTAAGCCCTGTGGCACTTCCATGTCTTATTGGTAACCACACAACTCAGGGAAAGGAGTGCCTGGGGGTGGGGGACAGGCGGGCAGCACTGAGGGACCCTGTCCTGCTCCTTCCCAGGCTCTTTCCCCATCTCACCCAGCAGCTACTGCCTGGTGGGCCTGGCTGAGGGTGTGTGCTGCTCCTTAACCACTGCTCCCCAGAACCCAAGGCAGGCCACCCCCAACCTGTGGGACTTGAGTTCAGGATTGGAACTATTTCTGTACCTAGTGGCTTTTGGCTTAACTTTTGTCTTTTTGATTTGAATGCTTGACCCCAGGAAGGAGGAGCAGGAGTGAGGCTAGGTTTAGAACAGGCTCTGGGACAGGCAGGGGCCATGGAGCCAAGACCTAGCTGCTTCTTCCTTTTGGTTTTGTGTTACAGGAGTTTCTGGAGACAGTTTCAGATGATTATTTAATTTGTAAATACTGTACAAATTTTAATAGCTTACATTGTATATACAGCCAAATAAAAACTTGCATTAATGACTGGTGGGGCTTATAACTCTAGGATGGGACTCCTTTTCCTTGCCCAGCCTGTAGAGTTATGAATGGCCTGTGGTCTCCTGGAATGAGAATGCCAAGACTATTCAACAGCTAAGCATACTTTCATCTTACACACGGAAAACCTGAGCACTGGGAGGTTGGTATCTCGTCTACCTTACGTCTGCAGGCAAGCAGGGTAGCAGGATCTGAACACTGCTTAATCAATTTAATGGTGGAGTTGGACAAGTGGCTGATTTGGGATGGGACAGGAAGAGTGAAAAGCCTTCATTTTCTGTCTTCAAACCTCTACATAGCTGACTCCAGGACAGTAGGCTGATGTCCCCAACACTACCTATAACAGTACGCAGAAACTAAGATATTCTTTTGTCTGTCTTGTCCATTCCAGCCCATGTCATGTCATGGTCCTGTGTCATTTTCCATATTTGCCACTAAGCCCAGTCTAGCTTATAGCAAAAGCTCCTAAAGGATGGATGTCCCTGACAGGTCTGTCCTATGAAGCCCCCAGAATAGGTTTCAGTGGTTGTTTCCAGAATGGCTGACCTAAGAAATGCACCACAGTATATAAAGGGACAGCAGTTACTATCTCCCTTGGAAGCTTGACTGTTCCCTAAACCCTGTGCTTTGAATCCCATTCCAGAGACTTCAAATCCATTTCCTCTCTGGATGCCAGTTTGTAGAGGGCACTGCCAGAGGCTGATCATTGGTCCTCAGAAGCCTTTCTCAAGAAGCCAGGCTTTAAGCTGCTCATCAAAGTAGCCCTTGATTCGAAGAGTACCTGTCACCTCGTTAACCTGGGTGACAGGTGTCCTTCCCAGCTGTGGGCTCAGAAATTCTTCCACATCCTTCTGTAGAGCCTGGGGAAAGACAACTCCAGTCAACAGTTTCTAATTCCAGAGCTCCTCCCCCTTCAGCCCTAGAAGGATCAGGAACAGACCCAAGTCACTTACCCAGATGTCCCCTTCCACCTTCCGGATCACAGTCATCTGTCGGTTGCCATGTGTGATGTCCTTATAGACAGGGATATTATGCATCCGGGATCGACGAACAAAGTAGGGCAAGCTAGGAGGGGGATCTGTAAAGGGGTATGGTGTAGGAAGTCCACTTACCCTAGGCCTCAACCAAGGCCCTTCCCCTCACAAAAACTGCAAAGAGTTATGGGGGGGTTTGTTTTTGCTTTGAGACAGAGTAGGTCTCCTGAATCCTGTGTTAGCCTCAAACTTATGTTGCTAAGGATGACCTTAAATTCCTAATCCTCTCAGGGCGTTGGTGGTGCACGCCTTTAATCCCAGCACTCGGGAGGCTGAGGCAGGCGAATCTCTCTAAGTTCGAGACCAGCCTGGACTACCAAGCGAGTTCCAGGACAGCCTCCAAAGCCACAGAGAAACCCTGTCTCGAAAAAACAAAAACAAAAATTCCTAATCTTCCTACTTCTACCTCCCAAGCACAGGAATTTCAGGCTTGCTGCACCTGGCTGCAGAGGGTCATTAAACCCTGTTGGACAAAACTACCTCCAGATGCCTTTGTCCTTCAGTTTAGTAGGACTGAACTTTCACCTTAGTACTATACGGCTCCACCCTGGCCTGCCCCCATAGTGTTCAAGAAGAAATGAACTGGGCATGACTATTTATGCCTAGAATATATATATGTAGTTCAAGGCTAGTTTGAGCTACATTAGACACTGTCTCAAAGTCAGAAAACCAGGCATGATGGTGCACACCTTTAATTCAGCCAAAACTACACAGAGAAAACACTGTCTGGGAAAAAACAAACAAAATATATAAGAGTATATCTCCCTGGATCTATGGGAAAAGCCCCTCTGAACTACTCTCTCCTTTCCCATTGACCCAGTGAGGTTGATAATCCCCCCCCCCCCCCCCCCAGGGTTTCTCTGTGATGCTTTGGAGCCTATCCTGAACTAGCTCTTTTAGACCACGCTGGTCTCGAACTCAAGAGACCCACCTACCTCTGCCTCCCGAAGTGCTGGGACTAAAGGTGTGTGCCATCATCGCCCAGCTGAGGTTAATAACAGAGATGGGAGTTAAAGGGGTTCTTTTGGTTTGGTTGTCTGGCTTGCTGTGTTTGAGACTAGCTCCAGCTGGCCTAAACCTGGCAGTGGCAATGGGATTTTATAAACGTAATCACACACTGGACTCTGTATTAAAGATTTTATATACAGAGCAAATTATACCTTTTTTTTTTTTTTTTTGGTTTTATGAGACAGGGTTTCTGTTTTGGAGGCTGTCGGTCCAGCTTGGCCTCGTATGCCTTTAATCCCAGCATTCGGGAGGCAGAGGCAGGCGGATCTCTGTGAGTTCAAGGCCAGCCTGGACTACCAAGCGAGTTCCAGGACAGCCTCCAAAGCCACAGAGAAACCCTGTCTCGAAAAACCAAAAAAAGAAGCTAAATGACTAAGTCACACCTAGAGCCAAAGACAGACCAGGACTGCCTTTCTGCTAAGCTGCATTCTCTATTGTATATGGTCATTGGTCTGGGAGAAGAGAAATCCAAACACATGGGGTCTTCTCTCTCTATGCTTTCTCACCACGAGGGAAGACTTCACCCCGGTGAAACAGGGTTCTACTCTTGGGCCCTTCCCTGGGGATGAGACAATGCTAATCCTCCTAAATCCAATGGAAAATCCAGAGCCTCAGCTGGGGCAAAGGGCCTACTCTCTACAGCCTTTAAACCAGCCCAATCACTCAGCTCACCTCTGGGAGGCTGCCAGCCACTAGGAGTGGGATAATGTTTATGCTTTGGTGGCTCTGGGATTTTGGTTGGGGGAAACAGGCGCTCCACAAACTGGTATTCATCCACAGACTCCAGAAAGCTGGGGTTATCAGGAGGCCCCTGGGTTTGGCTCTAAAAAACAAACCGTTTTTCCATTAGTCCACACAACACGGAAGGGCTTTAGTAGGCAAAGAACTAAGCAGAATGAATAGCATAAGTAAAGACCTGAGCTGGAAAGAACCATATTTTTTCTAGACTGCAAAAGTACGGGGGTGAGGGTGTGGGGAGAAAGAGACTGGAAAACAGCCCAAACACTCTGAATCCCAAGATTTCTCCAGGATTCAAATGACAAGCTTTCATATTCCCAAAAAGCCAATTATAAGACTAATCAATATAGTATTCTTCAGTAAATTTTTCCGAATATGGGGTTGAAACTCTTCAGCTCCGAATATGGTGCTTAAACCGATCAGGCACCGAGCGGGAACGTGCAGCTGCTCTGGGTCCTAACCAACTCGAGCTATGCGGCAGCCACATTCCAAAACACAGACTACCTAGGCTCTGCCATCTGCCCTCTCCACCCTGCGTCTACCGTCAAGACAAGTGTCAACCCGAGTATACAGGAAAACCAAGGCCTCGTGAGGGAATGCAGGGTTGTTATGAGTGACAGTGAGGCTCACACACAGCCTTTTGCCCTCAGCTCCTAACTCTCACCAGTTGCCGTAGCCCGTAGCTCCACCGGACGCAGCGACACGAATCCCGCACAGCGGCTCGCAACACAGCGACCGCCATCTTGGCTTGACCAACTGTGAGTGCTACCTGCGCGCGCAATCGGTTCGGCCCCGCCCTCTACTGCGCGCTCCACCCACAGGGAAGGAACGCCAGCGTAATGCGAATGGTGAACGCGAGGACGGTGGTGGGCGGTACAAATACTAGCAATCTGCGCGGTCGCGCAACAGTGACGTGTCACGCGGCATGCGGTGAGGACGTGCGCGCCCTCGCTTCTTCCTCTTTCTTGACTCCATCTTCGCGGTAGCAGCTTCGGCGTCCGCGGGTTAGGTGAGACTCGGGGACGGCTAAACTCGTAGCGCTCGGTAGCGGGCCGACCGCGGGCTGAGAGGGTGCGGGGAAGTCAAGGCTGTTCTGCGGCCCGGTCTCCCTGCCTCATTCAGGTCTCTGGCGAGCTCGGCCTTCCGCGTGTGAGACAGCGCAATCTCCTGTTCCCTTCCCATCCCCTCATCTCCTTTCTTCTGGGGCGGTTCTTTCCTTTTCTCAGAAGAAACCTTTCTTTTTTTCAGTCGCCAACATGCAGCTCTTTGTGCGCGCCCAGGAACTACACACCCTCGAGGTGACCGGCCAAGAGACGGTCGCCCAGATCAAAGTAAGTGTGTAATGCTCTTGATTCCAGCTAACTGCTCCTTTATCCCCGGACCCGCAGGTAAAACTTGTCTATTTATAAACATTGGGTTTTTTATTTTTTGTTTGTAGGCTCATGTGGCCTCACTGGAAGGCATTTCCCCAGAAGATCAAGTCGTGCTTCTGGCTGGCTCGCCACTGGAGGATGAGGCCACCCTAGGCCAGTGTGGAGTAGAGGCCCTGACCACTCTGGAAGTAGCTGGTCGCATGCTGGGAGGTAACTGCTTTTTCACTGTTAACTAGTAGAATGTGTGCAGTTATAGAATGTGTCAGCTCATTTATGTGGCAATACACTTGTGCCTTCCAGAGTGGCACTGAATGTATAACCAGACTGGTTCTCGGGGTCCCCACTAAAATCAGAATTCAAAGTCGTGTAGTGGCATGTACACCTTTAATTCTAGCACTTGGGAGGGCAGCCAGAGCTACATAGAGAAGCCCGGTCAGGAAAAAAAATAACCATAACAATCTGGCTTTCTGAGCAGGGCGTTGGTGGCACACACCTTTAATCCCAGCACTCAGGAGGCGGAGGCAGGCAGATCTCTGAGTCGAGGCCAGTCTGATCTACAGAGGGAGTCCCAGTACAGCCTCCAAAACAATACAGAGAAACTCTGGCTGGAAAAACCAAAAATACATACAAATATATATTTGTTTTGGGTGTAAAATGTTAAGGATAGAGTCCCTGCCTTAGTATATACATCAACCCCCAGCACTGAGCAAACTGGCTACGGTGACATTGTAGGATCGCTATTCCGTGGCCCCGTCTCTAATCTCTGCAACTTGGTTTCATTCCTTGTTGGACCCACACTTGTCATTAGAAGCCCAAGTGTAAAGATTGTGCTGGGCAGGACGCTGCTAATTACCTGCTGCCTTTCTCACATCCCCACACAGGTAAAGTTCATGGCTCCCTGGCTCGTGCTGGAAAAGTGAGAGGTCAAACTCCCAAGGTGAGTGCCAGAACTGG
This sequence comes from Mesocricetus auratus, assembly GCF_017639785.1. NCBI lineage: Eukaryota > Metazoa > Chordata > Mammalia > Rodentia > Cricetidae > Mesocricetus > Mesocricetus auratus. The sequence goes on along the minus strand of NW_024429182.1, from coordinate 52,010,331 downwards.
CATTTGGACTTTCGTTTTTCCCTATTGCAGCAAAATCAAGACCTTTTTTCCTGTTTGCGTTTTCTTTCCTGGAGAGGAGCTGGTGGGAAGGATGCCAGGCATGGGAAAGGTCAACCAGGGTCTTAGCCAGTCCTTCCCTTTCCCAGGTGGCCAAACAGGAGAAGAAAAAGAAGAAGACTGGTCGGGCCAAGCGGCGAATGCAATATAACCGTCGCTTTGTTAACGTCGTGCCCACATTTGGCAAGAAGAAGGGCCCCAATGCTAATTCCTAAGTCCTATTGTGATTCTGGCACGCTAATAAAGCCACTTTGCTCAGATGTGTTACTCTCTTTATTTGTGAGGTCTTCCGGAAGAAAGAACCTAGTGAAGTGCCTCTTGGCCACTGGGAAGGGTAAATGAGAATCTGCCACCACAACGGCCAGCAGTGGTGCAAGCCTTTTAGCAGGTAGATCTGAATTCGAGGCCACCCTGGTATACATAGGAACCCTATCTCAACCAACCAAACAGATTTAGTGTTAGGCTCTTTTGTGGAGACAGTGCTTAAAGGGAGGGGAGGCCTTGAGTAGAAAGTGAATCGGTTTTTACTAAATTTGGGACTAGCTGTGCTATCAGTAAAAGTCCAAAACACAAGGAGCATGGGGCGTTGGAAATTGGTGTTGCCTGATTGCATTGGCATCCTGAACTTGATCCCAGCTGTGACTGAGCAGCTGATAAATAGTTCAGCCTTGGCTTCCACTACACCCAGACCCCATTGCTTCCTTGGAATGCACCAAGGAGTGAGGCCAAAGAGTTGTTGGACATTCCATCCATTCCATTTAAACTTAACGAGAGATACAGGTCAAACTGTAAAATGCGCTGTAACCAGTGTCTAGCCCATTGTAGACATGTGAATAGTGACTGTCTCAGACTTGCCTTACCGTTAGCCATTAGCTTTTTTACTATAGTGGGTGTGGGTATGTCCCACATTCATGTTGAGGTTAGGATAGCATTCAGGAGTGTTTCAGGGATGGAACTCAGGTTGTTAGGATTTGGAGGCAAGTGGTTGGTTTTTATTTTGAGACAAGTTCTCAAACGGAAGCCAAGGCTAGTTTTTTTTTTTTTTTTTTTCGAGACAGTGTTTCTCTGTATTGTTTTGGAGGCTGTCCTGGAACTTGTTCTGTAGACCAGGAACTCACAGAGTTCCTCCTGCCTCTGCCTCCCGAGTGCTGGGATTAAAGGCGTGCGCCACCAACGCCCGGCTAAGGCTATTTTTGACTCAATAATTTCCCTTCCCCAGCCTCCCAAATGTTATTAGACTACTACATGCTGTGTAGACTACCGCACTTGGCTTGAGCAGTACTCAAGAATCAAATCCAGGAATTCAGATCTCCAGCTCAGGTTCTTTCTAGAGGAAAAGTACAAACTGTAGGCTGTGAGCCATGCATAGTGGCACATACCTTTACTCCAGTTCTGAGAGGGAGAGGCAGGTAGATATCTAACAGGCCTGCCTGATCTACAAACCCTTTCTGGTGGCAGTCGGGGGTTGGGTGGGGGTGGGTGGCACAAAACAAAAACTTGGAATTGAATTTCAACCCAACTTACTGGTTGGGTTGCCCCAATTTGTTAGGTTGATATGGTATGTATCCAGATATTTTTATCATGCCTGGTTCATGATTTGGTTCTTGTGGTTTTTTTCTTTTTTTAATTAATTTTGGGAGTAGTAGCTCTGACTATCCTGGAACTGACTATGTAGAGCTCGAACTCAGAAATTACCCTACCTCTGCAGATCTGGTGCGGGGATTAAAGGTGTGTGTTGCTACGCCCTGCTAAGATTCTGGATTTTTTCGTTGTTGGTTGGTTTTGCTTAAAAGGTAGTTTATCTTTGCACAACTTGGTAAAACCACAGGGAACAAGCTGGGATCAGCGACATTAATCTTTTCTAACTCTGAGAGCTACCCTGTTGGTTAGCCCTTGGGCGTCTTCTGCGCATGCTCAAAGGGCTACTCAAGAGCCGGAAGTTACCGAGAAGCCTCGGGAAAGTGAGGCAAGTAGGCTACGTCGCCCCACGCACAAAGGCGGAAATAACCGAAGAAGCGCCGGAAGTGTCAGAGCTGTGTCTTCTGTGTGGCGCCGGACACGCGGTGCCAGTTGCCATGGAGCCCGTAGGGCTCTGCGGCTTCTGCCCAGGTGGGGAAGCGCTGCCGGCGCGCTACACCTGCCCGCGCTGCAACGCGCCCTACTGCTCGCTGCGCTGCTACCGGGCGCATGGTTCCTGCGCCGAAGACTTCTACCGTGATCAGGTGCTGCGAGAGCTCCGCGGCCGGAGTGCCTCTCCTAGCCGTCTGGCGGGAGCACTACGCCGGCTGCGCGAACAACGGGAGACCGAGGATGAGCCCGAGGAAATAGGCCTCAGGCCCGGCCCACGGCCGAACGGCCTTTCTGGGCTCTGGGAAAGCTTGTCACCGGCTGAGAAGGCGGCGTTCGAGCGTTTGCTGAGCCGTGGCGAAGCTGGACGCCTTCTGCCCCCATGGCGGCCCTGGTGGTGGGGCCGCGGAGTTGGCCCGCGGTTTATGGAGGAGTTGGATCGTGCCCCGGGCGGGGATCTTTCGGAGCCGGAGCCCGCCCCAGAGAGGACCGCGCACGAATCTGTGGATGATGCCGCCGCCGGTTCGCCACTTGCTGAAGACTCAGCTGCCGCCCGGCCGCCCGCAGTGCCCCCTCGTATCCCCGCGCTGGCCAGCCTGAGCCGCTGCCCGGCCTCGCCACTCGTGCGCTTCCAGCTGCCCAATGTGCTGTTCGCCTACGCTCACACTCTGGCTCTGTATCATGGAGGGGACGACGACGCTCTACTCTCTGATTTCTGTGCCACGCTGCTCGGTGTTTCTGGAGCCCTGGGCGCCCAGCAAATCTTTGACTCTACGGAGGAAGCCCTGCAGGCCGCAGCCCACGTACTGGAAGCGGGTGAACACCCACCTGGGCCGTTGGGTACGCGGGGTGCTATGCAAGAGGTTGCTCGTATTCTGCTGGGCGAGGGTCCTATCAACCAGAAAGGCTACACGCTGACAGCACTGGGGCACCTGGCCCAGACTCTGGGCCGAGCCCGGAAACAGACTGTGATTAGCGAAGAACGAAATCGCCTTTACCGGGCTCGGAAGAAGTGCCAGTTCCTCCTGGCCTGGACCAACGAAAATGAGATTGCCCTCACACCACTGGCTCTAGACTGTGCCAGGGTCCACCGAGCCCATGCTGTCACAGCCGAGGAGATAGCAACCCTTACTGGGGAGCTGGAGCGGCTTTGGGGAGGCCCAGTGCCACCTGCTCCGAGGACTCTCATTGAGGAGCTCCCTGGCTGAGCTGGGTGTCTGGTCATTAATAAAGATGTCACTGGTCTGCCCAAATGTTGGCAGTACCTTTCTTTTCTTCAAAGACCGTGCCCTATCCTAGACTCTCCTTTAAGTCACTGTGTAGCTGAGGATGGCCCTGAAGTTCTGAGCCTGCCTCCACCTGGACAGTGCTGGGATTACAGGTGTTAGTCACCTTGCTAATTTATGCAGTGCTGAAGGTTAGAGGCTTCTTGCATGCTAAGCAAGCACTCTGTATAACTGAACTGCATCCCCAGCCCTGAAGTCTCATTTCTAAGGGAAATCAGCTGTTCCATGAAGTTAGCTGGGCACACAAACCACTTTGCAACGTTGCTAGCAGCTAGTCCTCCACCTGTATCCCCCCCCCCAATCACTGACCCCAGGGTAGAAGAAAAACACACAGTTCCCTCTTTTTTTTTTTTTTCCAGTTCCCTCTTCTTGCTTCAGACTCGTCTGAGGCTAATCATCCCTGCCAAGTAGAATGGGGTGCCGGCCATCACTCCACATCTGTTCAGGCCTGAGCTAGTTAGCTGGAATTGCTTCAGTAGACATAGGGTATGATTCGGTAAGGCACACGCTTGCAGTATTCCTGCCAGGCGTGGCCGTACTTGCGGAGGCACTGCTGCTCATCTCGGGCCTCCCGGTGTACCAGCAGCGCAGTAAAGTAGAGGACGTAGAAATAGGGCAGCAGGTGGGACACCCCTGTGGGGAAGGGGTTGCGTGATCAGACACCAGCACCAGTGTATAAAGGCTTTCTCATCTCAGGACACACAGGGTGGCAGGGTGCATCAGGGACACACTGAGTCCATCTCCAGTCACACCAGACTGAACCTCCCTTCCCAAACCTACTCACCACAGGGCAAGGACCAGGCCAGAGCCATGATGAGGTCTCCCAAGTAGTTGGGGTGACGAACCATACCCCACCACCCAGATACCAGCAGCTGCCGCCCTGTGGCAGTAGGGATGGTTTCAAGACCTGCAGAGGTATCGAATGAAACGGAGCTGCAAAGCTCTGCCCTTCCTCTCACCCATGGCCTCCAGGAGACCCAGCTTACCAGCCACACTGGGGTCAGAAGGGTTCTTCCGGAATGTGTTTTTCTGGGAGTTAGCCCCGCGGAAGATGTAGTAACCAATAACTGAGGGAAAGTATGGTCAGGTAGTGAGGTGGGAGTCCAAGCCTTCCTCCTAGCCCTGACCACAGCCTGCCAAATCCCAGGCTCTGTTATGTATGGTCAGGTAGTGAGGTGGGAGTCCAAGCCTTCCTCCTAGCCCTGACCACAGCCTGCCAAATCCCAGGCTCTGTTATGACCCCCAGGAGCCAGCTCCCAGCTTTAGAGCATCAGGGTCTGGGACCCTGATCTGAATCAAGTATGAAAGACGATGGAGGGGAAACCAAGGCCCTCCTACTGACCCTTAATGAGGCAGATGAGCAAGGCCATGGGCAACCCCAGAGGCTGTGGATGGTACAGCAGGAACTGGGCCTGCAAGCTGTAGGTGAAGGGTACCCAGGCTAGGTCTCCAAAGGCCAGCATGAAGCCAAATCCATCATGTATTATATCCATGGTGGTGAGGACAGACTCCTGCAGAGACAGGACCCAGACACACTGGCTTAGTCCAGATGACATTAGGATCCTTCCTTGCCTCCCCTTCCAATTCAGCCTCACCTCATACCAGAGAGCATCACCCACATACAGCAACTGGAAGGCATTGACTAGCCACATGGCCAGTGAAGGACTCCCCCGCAGCTCTGCCTCCTGTATCAGCAGGGCCAGGTTAATGAAAACCTGAGGGAAGTGGGGACAGAGCCATTGAGTAGGAGCATCCGAGTGGAGAAGTGTCGACCTCTCCGCTCTCTCAATTGTCAGTTCACGTGTTGACTGGATCCAGGTCGAAACTGCCTATACTTAAAACTCCTGCTTTTGAATCTGAGCTTTGCAACTTGGGCAGAGGATGTATCCTTGCTAAAGCTCACTTTCCCACTGCCATATGGAAAATGGGGATAAGGGCCCTGTCTTGAGTTGCAGTTTAAAGAATTTATATAATGCCTGCAGAGCTGAGGATTAGTTTGTCAAGAGCCTGTACTTTGTACCGTTGTTTTAATAGCTCTGGTAGCGTCTTCAGTAATACTGACATGGTACTTTCATTAAGGGTACCTCTAATTTTAAAAAATTCACTAAGTAGTCTTGATTGGCCTGGAACTATGTATAACCAGGCTGAAGTCACAAAAATCCATCTGCCTCTGCCTCCTGAGTGCTGGGATTAAAGGTTGTGCGCCACCACATCCAGCCCTCACAGTAATTTTAGAAGAAAACTTCATCCCACCCTGTTTCTCCAGTGAGAAAAATAACCTTTGAGTATGTATGTGGGCAGGCTAATCTGCAGATCTGTGAGGAACAAGGCCAGGTGGGGTTACAATAACTGTAATCCTAGCTACCTGAGTAGCTGAGGAAATGGAGGACACATTGGTTTTGAGACTAGTCTGGGCTATCCCAGTGAGACCTGTTTCAAAACCAAACCAAACCCAAACTCAGATTCATAGAGGGTACTTTGGCACTCCTGTCTCTGTGTAAGATCTCCAAGATGAAAGCCTTGTCTCTTTGGAACTCTCCACCACCATCCGTGCCTGTATGATATTAACCCAAGAACAGCTGGTGTGTTGTCAGGGCCGCCGGTGACAACACCCCACTGGAGGCACCGAGCTGCCCTGCCCTTCAAGCAGCTTGGTCATTGTCTTTGAAGTCAGTTTTGTACTTAAGCACTGCATCCAAATAGTCACATGCTCTCCCAGCTCCCTGCCTGATTTGTTCCCTGCACCCCCAGAACCTGTCATCACTGTCACTGTCATGCTACGTATGCAGTATATATTTAGTTTTGTGACACTAGGGTTGGAATTGAGGGCTTTTTAGTGTGTGTGATAGCCAAATGCTCTCTACCTAATTTTTTTTTTAAGGTTTGGTATTCAGCCAAGCGTTGGTGGCACACGCCTTTAATCCCAGCACTCAGAAGGCAGAAGCAGGCGGATCTCTGTGAGTTCCTGGTCTACAGAGTGAGTTCCAGGACAGCCTCCAAAACGATACAGAGAAACCCTGTCTCAAAAAAAAAATTTGGTATTCAAGACTCCTCTTGATCTTAATACTAAAGCAAAACCATGACTTCATGGAAAAACAACTAATTGGCAAATTCCTGTCCACCCAGCAATGTTATCCCACCCTGTCCTCCTGGCCCCAGACCAGCACAGTTAAACCCAGCATGCCCAGCATACCCAGCCGATGAGGCCAGGCCTCAGCTCACAGAAATATTTGAAGTCAAAGGAACCAAGGCGAGGGTTCAGTTCCCGTCCCAGAAAGAAATCATAAATGGAATTTCCTGGGGGAATAACAGAGTGAAGGCACAGTTAAGCATCCCATCTGCCTCACCCCTACCTCACTGGGACGCTTCTCACCTGAGTTTCCTCCAGGTGCCAGGGCCGAGACAGGAGCTGCCAAAGCCTTCACATAGAGAAGGAGGCTGAAGATGAAGCTGGTGAGAGTGGTCGCGAAAGCCAAGGGCAGGAGCATTTCAGAGAGTGCACCCAGGGGCAGCCCAGCTGACACCCCTAGCCCCACCAACAGGGCTGTTAGGACCAGAGCCTGGAAGCCTGAACCACAGCAGAGTGAGTTCTGGGATTGCATACATCCACAACTAACGCGCGCGCGCACACACACATCCACAACTCACTCTCCTCCCTCTCCTCTCTCACAGAGTAGCAGCACAGCGAGATTCCCATAGGGGAACGTGTCAACAAAGCTAGTCCACGGATCCCAACCCAACCCTTCAGGGACGGGGAGGGGAGGACCCAGGCACCATTAATAGGGTAGCGCAGGCGACTCTTGTCCTTTAGTTCCAGTCCTTCGGCCACCTACAGGTATAGGAAAGGTCTTATAGTAGTTGGGGAGGCCTTCTCCCCGGTCGAGCTCTCCTTGTCCCCTCCACCCCAGTGTTAGAACAGAACGCACACCTTGCGTGCAGGCAGCAGGTAGAGCGCCACCTGCAGACCGAGCCAGATGAACAATAGCAGCAGAGCCTGTGGACTCCACAGCTCCTCCAGCCCAGGCAGGTAAGTGGGTGGGCCCAGGAGTCGCGCCGGGCCGGATCGGACCACCAGGAGCAGATGGAACATGGTGGCAGGCAGCAGGACCAGCATCACCGTGACGCCTGGAGAGAGGGCCACTGTGTTTTGTGTCCGTTCCCCAGAGCTCTCCCAAGTCCACAGGCACCTTGGGTCACCTGCCTGCTTAGCAGGTTCCCTGCGCCATACTCCTACCTTGATTTTCATCTTAGTCCTCCCAAAGACCATCCTCCTGCTCTTTCAACTGTCTCCCATTCCACAGACTCCCTTCTGTACAGCTGCCAGCACCGGTCCATCCGTTCCTGCAGACATTCTGCCACCTGCGCGCCCCCATCTTTCTGCCTCCAAATTCCCAAAAACCTAGCCGTTAGCCGTATCATACCCTGTTGCCGTTAAGTAGCATCGGTTCAGCCTCCACCCTCAACCTTCCCAATTACCCAATGGCCCTCCGAATTCCAATGAGGCCTGGGAGGCCTCACGAGGAGTCATGATCTCTGCGTTGCCGGGTAGCGATGGTTCACAAAAGATCAAGGGAACACATCATGCCCTATCCTGACGGTCTGGTTAAGCTTCTGTCTGGACACTGAGGGGAGACAGCAGCAGCTCTTGTCTAGCAATCTTTAGATGGACGCGCCCCCTGCCCATCCTGGGCCCAGCATAGCAGCCAATCAGCGCTAGGAGGCGGGACCGCGCTATGGTCTCAGAAGCTTCGGCATTAAACCCCACCCCTGACAGGTCCCGCCCCTTCAGGCAAGAGGGAAGAGGCCACACAAGTTTATTAGACGGGTCAGACTCCCGCCAGCGGGGTGAAGACAGCGAATTGGGAGGACAGGATATAGACAATAGGGCCGCCCCGTGACGGCGTTGGTAGGATCTAGCCGCGCTCGCAGATGACCTCGACAACACTGGGTTCCATGGGTACTGGGTCCGGACAGCGAAGGGCAGCTGAGGCTACCACTTCGTCTAGCAGCAGATGCACTAGCTCCTCATCAGCCACAAAGCGCCACAAGTAGAGCTGCAGGAAGTGGCAGTCCACCTGCACCTGCTGCAGCCCGAACCGCCCAAAGGTACGCAGTCGCACACACTCCAGGAGCGTCTTCAGGCTAATCTTAATGATGCCAGTCAACACCGACACCTGCAAATGGTCACAAAGGGATGCAGCTCAGTGACTTCAGGCTTTGAGGGAGAAGCATACACCTAACTTCTGAGCAGAGACCAGGGAAATACAAAGACAGAAATTTCCAGGGCCTAGATAAAGAGGCAATAATCCAATGTTGCCACTAGGAGGGGCAAGGGCAGATAAGCCAAAGTGGTCAGATCAGAGATGGGAGTAGCAGTCACCACTGACTACAAAGAAGAAACAGAGGAAAGATATCCCTGAGCTTGGGCCACAGTGGGGCAGAGATCATATGGGACTGGGAACCCGTGAAGACTCAGGACTATTTTGGAGAAAAGAGTGAGAGCAAAGAAGACTTGAAGTCTGTTGTGGAGTATCACTTTAAGATATGTTACATTCATTTATGCTGTGGAATATTTGTTTAATGATGCAAAGATGAGTTACATTTGTTTGATTAAATAAAATTAACCTGGGGTCAGGAGGCTGAGTCAGCAACTAGCTGACGGAAGTGGTAGGAACCATGTGTCAGTCACTAGGGTTCTTAAGGGGGAGTTGAGCAGAAGGATGCCCAGTTTTTGGGGGGAGAGGAGAGTTAGAAGGTTAGCTAACTTGCTATTTAGCATCTCTGAGCCAGCAGAATTTCACCTCAACCTATGAATCCTGAGTTTTATAGAGGGATAGAAATCTAGATAAAGTTCCCTTTAGCGGCTGCAATAGAGCCAGTGCCTAAGAGAACAGAATTCCTGTTTGGCATTGGCCTCACCAGACCTCTACTGGTAGCTGTGGAATTGCAATTGCAGTTGCTTAAGGAGCAGTTACTGAATTTAATGAAAAACAACAGAAGTCAGCATCCAGGCTGGAGCGTCAGGTGGTTTTGCTCTGGACTACCTAGAAGCCCTAGAGACAGAGACTAGATGGTCAGAGTGACAGTTAGGCTCAGATGGGGCCTCGGGCTCCCTGGATTGTTATGGAAGCCAACCTTCCCCCTGGGATCTAGGCAAGAAGGTACGTCAGACCTTGTTGAATTCCACAGGACTGAACACATCGATTCGTTCAGAGAACAGCTTCTGGATATTGCTCAAGAGGTTTGTGTCCATTGGAGCACTGGAAGGTGGAGGGAAGAAGTCAGAGCCCATTTTTCACACTCTCCCTCTTTTTTCTATCAGGGAGGTTTCCCTCCCAGCCTGACCTGGGTGTGTAGCTAGGTGCATAGCGGCCCTGCTGCCGAGAGCTGCTGTATACAGAGAAGGTCCTTTTGCTAGAGTCGCTGCTCTGGGCTTTGCGGACACCCTCTTCATACAGGAGCCCCACCTGGAGGTGAAAAGAGGTGTTGCAAATGGAGCATGGGGTACTAGCAGCAAAAAATTCCCTTACCTACTAGTTGAAGAATCATAGGTATGGTCACCACTTACATAATCCGGTGTGGAACAAAGGCAGGGCAAGAATTAGTCTGAAACCCAAATTTCAGCCCATCCCTGCTTCAACTTTCTGGGTAACTCTGGGCCTCCACATTCCCATAGGTATGATATGGAGGTTCTGGAGGCATAATATAGGTACAGCCAGACCCCCTTTGCTTGGTTGTTGGAGAGCTGTTATCCAAGTCCCCAGCATGCATCAGGGCTCCACCAGCTAGCCTAAAGCAGCACCTGTACATCAATAGCTGTAGTGTCCTCTACCACACGCTTCATGACAGCACGCACGTTCCGGGGCTCCAGAGTACTGAGCCAGTCACGAGTCTCCACACTCTTGCGTAGCATCTGTGATATGACAAGGCCCTGCACCTTCACATAGTGCGTCAGCAGTCGCCGTGCTGTCTCTCTGGCCTCTGCACACAGTGTACTCACAGGTGTAACTGGAGACTGGTCCTAAGCCAGGAAAGCAGAAGACAATGGTTGTAGGTACTAGGGACAGATCAGAGGCCACTGCCAGTTAGGAGGTGAGCGAATCTTGGGAAAGATGGCGGCTGGGATGGACGCAGACTGCCAGTCTGGTTGTGGCAACAAGAGAACATCCAGCCTCCTGTGTTCCCCGCATTAGCTCCCTTTCCCTCTCCTGAGTCACTTCACCTGC